>NC_089219.1:104126070-104844820 GCF_963924675.1 Phocoena phocoena
TGAAGGGGTTCCTCCTGTTTCTCCTGGTTTGCCTTTCCCATTCAGATGGTCACGTGTTTCTTCTGTTTCTGCGGTGGCTGCGCTTCTCACTTCCTGTGTGATCTTGGCAGGGTGCTGGACCCTCCTGGGCTTCTGTTTCCCCAAAATGAGGGGGGTTGGGCTAAATCAGACTTTGCCAAAGGCATCTGAGATGCTCTGTGGGAAAAAGGTTTCCTGGCCAAGTAAGTTTGGAAAATGCACATTATGTCAAAAGTTCTGAGAAACAGCACAGAAAAGCAGGGTGACCCAGCAGTTTCTCTCCTGGGTATATGCCCAAGAAAACTGAAAACATGTCCACACGGAACCTGTACACAAATGTTCGTAGTGGCATTGTTCATAATGGTTAAGCAGTGAATATAATCCGATGTCCAGGAACTGACAAATGAATAACCAAACTGGCCACACAATGGAATATTATTCAGTCATAAAAAGGAACGAAGTGCTGATTCATGCTCAGCATAAACAAACCTTGCAAACATGCCAAATGAAAGAAGCCAGTCCTGAAAGACCGTGTAGTATAATTCCAGTTATACGAAATGCCCAGGTTAGGCAGATCTATAGAGACAGAAAGTAGATTAGTGGCTGCCCTGGGCAGAGGGACTTGGGGGGAAATGGGGAATGACTGCTGATGGGCACAGGGTTTTTCTGGCGGGTGAGAAGAATGTTCTAAAGTTAGATTGTATCTATGGGGTACAACTCTGTGAATACACTAAAAACCAGTGAACTGTACAGTTTAAAGGAATAAGTTTTATGGCATGGGGATTATGTTGCATAAAGCTGTTAAAAGAGAAAAGAAAAGAAAGGAAAGGAAAGAGAAAGAAAGGAAGAGAAGAGAAAAGAAAAGGAAGGTTAGGACTTTGGAAGAGCTGGGTGCTTCCCAACTTTGTGTCCACCTATTTATTCCCAGGACCTGGAGCAAGATTTTTTTTAAGCCTTTTCAACCCTTAGTTTCCTCCTCTGAAGAGCACAGCTCAGAGCACGACTCTGCAGTGTGCAGATGGAAAAGATACTTCCACATCTGCTCCTTGCAGCGTCTCCAGGAAGAGGCGGAAGCCAGAGAAACGAAATCGGAGGCCCCGCGAGGCTGGCTTGCCTAGGTTCATATAGCCACTAAGTGGTGTGGTGTCGGGATTTGAATTTGTTTCTCTCAGGCTGGGCACTTGGAATGACGCTGGCCCAGCTGGGCTCATGGGTTGCAGAGAGATCTGCAGCAATAATGCAGAGTGTGCCCTGAGAGTCGAAAGGGGCTCTACAGATGGGGTGCGTGCTAGCCAGTGAGGATGGGAGAGGTGTGTCGGGGAGAGCCACACCTGTACCCACTTCCTCTGAGGCTGGAACAGCCTTGTCCCAACCTGCAGGCCCTGAGCTTTGTGTTTCTTCTTGTTGAAATGGGAGGCTAGGCCTTACCTCATGGCAGCTGGTGGGAGCTCCCAGTAATGGCAGCCCCCCCTTTGAGTGTTTACCAGGTGGCCTGCGCTCTGCTGGCCTCGGGGCCTCACTGGGCTAAGGCTCGGGAGAGCCTGTGAGTTCAGTGTGGTCACCCTCTTTCACAGAGGAGCAAACCAGCCATCGTGCCACTGTTACATAGTCCTTGAAGAGATTATTAAAGGCCATATCGTATCTGTCTTAGGCATGTACCTCCTTTCACTGTTTCTCTAGTATTTGACATTTGTTCCTATTTTATTTTAAAATGCAAACAACGCTGTGATGGACGAACTTACATATACATTTTTGTGCACCTCTCTGCTTATTTCCTTGAGGTCGATGCCTGGAAGAGGAATTACCAGGTGAAAGGGTATGAACTCATTTACTGCTCTTCGTGTGTTGCCAGGCGGCTTTCCAGAAAAGAAAGGCTGAGACATCCACATTCCCACGAGCAGCATTGGCCACGCCAGTGGAGGTAGATTAGTAACCAGCTTGGGCGTCTGTTCTCTCTCGTCCGTTGGGATGATCCCCTGAAAACTGACCTGATCTCACACTTGTTAAAACTTATCTTAACTAGTAACTGGAAATACTCAATTCCATGAATCTATTCTATGGGTTTATGGAAATCCCCAGGGCACCTTCCCAGGGAAGCCTAATTGGTAAAGTAGATAATACATCAAGAGGGAGTTGACTTATTATCTCCCCCTCCTGCTGACGGTCTCCCATCAGAAACTTTGTGCTGAGATCTCAGGTGCCATCTGCTGCTTGAAAATGCCAGTCCTTGTGAGAAGTACGGGCCTTTGAGTCTGTCGTCTTCCAGCCAGTCAATCATGACAATTCCTAACGTGTATTGAGTATTTACTCAGTAAGCTGTGTGTATTAAGTAATTAATCCTGATAGCAATCCTATGAGATAGACCTTATTATTATGCCCGTGTTAACAGGGGGATGAGGAAATGAAGGCTCAGAAAGGTCGAGTAACGTGTCTGAGGTCACACAGTGAGTAAACAGGTGGTAGATTAGGGATTTGATTCCAGACAGTCTGACTCTACAGACCATACCCTCGCCCAGCACAATGTACCACTGCAGTACTGTCTGGTGATGGGCAACAGGTACTCTTGGTCAACCAGTCTTGAATTGGCAGGAGGGTACAGAGACCTGAGACCCCATGGCTGGGGCCAGCTTCTGGTCAGCCCCTGTGAGAACAGCACTGACAGGGAGCTTCAGCAACACCTGAGACGACCTAGTGAGGTGTTGGTGTCCATCAGAGGAGGCAAAGTACGAAAAACAGATGGAAAATGGTTTTTATCCATTTTCCTTTGCGTTCAGTGGAAGGGGATGTTTCCTTGTACCTCTTCCTTGGCTACCAAGAGTGACCAGTACTAAGGATCGATGTAGCCACCAAGATTCTCCAGGGTCCTGCCTAGCCGTGCCCACTGCATTCTGCCCCCGTCCCAGCAGGGCTGAGGAGTGTGGTGTGTGTGGGCACGTGTGTGCCAGTGTGTGTCACTCGTGCTCACCTCCGGTTTGCTGAAGCAGCGTTGAGCCCTGGGCCTGGCCTGGGGAGGAAGCGCTGTGCTGGCCTGGCGTGGCACTGGGCATGGCATGTGCTCAGGGAGGTGACAAAGCCGGGAGGGGCCTGATGGGTGCCTGGAGAGTGAAGAGATGGCTCAGTAAAGGCCTCAGCCCACCTCTTCCACGAGCTCCCACTGCACTGTCAGCTCTGTGAGAGCTGGGGCCCTGCTGCTTGTCGGCCGCCACGTCCCCCGTGGTAAATAGTTGACAGATGTTGGGTGGAGGCAGGTGCGCTATGAACAGAGGCTTCAATTTTTTGGTGTTAGGAAAATAGACATAAAGCCCAGGAAGGGAAAGTCGGATGTGGAAGAAAAGAGCCGTGAAGGGAAGTGACGTGAGATGCTGTGTGTCGGATCTGGGATGACGAAGGGTAACCTGGAGCCTGCTTGCCAGGAAGAGGTAAGCGGACGTGCCGGCTGAAGGAGGGGGGGTGTGAGCGCCGCAGGAGGGCTGTGCGAGGGTGTGGGCTGTGGTAAGAGAAGAGGCTGGAAGCAGGGATGGGGGCCGTCTGGGAATCGCCCGTTGCGGGGTGCATCTCAGTTGCCGGGAGGGCTTGTTAAAACACAGGCTGCCCGGCTGCACCCCCAGGGTCTCTGATTCAGTAGATCTGGGTTTGGGTCGACAGTCTGCGTGTCTAGCCGTTCCTACGGACAGCTGCAGAGCACTGAGCTCCACCTTCCTGCTGCCTTGGGTCACCCTGGCCCTGCATCGCAGGCTGAGCCTGGAGCTCCGGAGCATCACCGCCAGGGAGCTTCCCCCGTCAGCACACGGGGCTGCCTCGAGTGATGGGGACGGATGAGGCAGGAGGCCGCCCTGTGGTTTCCTGCCCACACGCAGTCACATCTGTTTTCCTCCAGAAGCGAGGTCCTTGCGTGAGCACACGGTGGAAACGAGACGTCAAGAGCAGCACGAAGTAGGGCCCCAGCGAGCCGTCGTCCCACCACGCTGCCTCACCCGAAACAAGGTGGGCTTTTCTCGCCTGTCCCCATGTCACCTGCAGATGGCTGCGGATGCCCGCGGCGGGCTGGGGTGGGAGGAAGGCCAGGAGGGGAGGCTTCAGAACTAGAGACTCCTTCCAGAAGGAGACTCCTGAGAGATGCTGGACAAAGCGTACACATTCACATGCTCCGGGATGAGAAAACCAAGTCAAATGCCCGTCCCTGAAAGGGAACCCACTGGCCACTGAGATGCCAGTCTGCACCCCCTGAGCTGAGGGGACGGGGAGCAGGTCCTCAGAGTGAAGACTTAGGGAATCAGAGGTGAGGCTAGAAGAAGCAGTGCACGTGTAGAACGGGTTCAAGACCCACCTCCGCAGCTTAGGAGTGAGTGGCATCAACCAAGTTACTGAACTCTGAAACTCTGAAACCCGCATCTGTACAGCCAGTGTACTGACAGCCTTCAATTCAGTAGGTTGGGGTGGAGATAACAGGGGATGAAATGTATGTGGAGAACTCCTGGTGCCCTGCTGGGTCTTGTTCGGGGCCAGCCAAGTCCCCGCAGGGGAGGCTGTGCCTGGCCCAGGCCTCCTCCTGGGCGGCAGGTCTCGGGAGGGGCCGAGGCCGGGGGAGCCAGGCTGCAAACACGGCAGCAGAGCAGCAGGGCGGCAGCTGCTGCCTTTCATCTGTCAGGCTTCCCTTCAGGAGAGGGCACGCCTCACAGACTCTAACCACTCAGGCTTCCTGTGCTCCTGCGTGGGTTTCTCGAGAGCCCAGCCCTGCAGGCCCCGCCTGCCCTGATCCAGCCGCGGCCTGGGATGCTGGGGGGAAGGAGAGTCAGGGATTCCTTTCGGCCAGAGTTTGTCAAACTTGAGTGTGCCTCTGAATCACCTGGGGGCTTTTTAGCGGACTATGGGGCCCACTCCCAGAGGTTCTGACTCAGTGGGTCTGGAGTGGGGCGTGAGAGTCTGCATTTCTAACCAGTTCCGGGGTGATTCACACTTCGAGGACCACTGTGTCCGGCTTATCTCTGCCAGGCCTTCTCCCGATTCCACCCAGCACGGTGCCGGGGCCTGGCACCGTTCGCACCCGATGTCACCGGCGAGGGGCTCACAGGAACCTGTGCTGGCTGGTGACTGCTGTGTGGCTCGGTGTGCAGGCCCCCAATACCTACCGTCATAGCAGAGGCTGATTTCTGCTCCTGGTCTGGCCCACAGGCCTCTGCCCTTCTGCCGTCCCTCCCCAAACCAGCTCTACGTCCTTAGCCCTTGGCTCCAGAAGGGTACCCAAACCTAGACTGAGTTCGGGGGCTCCTTGCCCCTTGGAGAGAAGGAACTCTTTCGTTCCTCTTCCCTTTGCCTTTTCCCTAGGACACAGCTCCGTCAGCCTTTCAGGCCTCTCCCTGGGCCCCTCCCCACGTTCACCCCAGGATGGCCTCGGTCCTCTCAGGGCCGCCCTCTCGCGTCTCTGAAGCCCCAGCCCTTCCCCCACATCCCCTTCACCACGCACGTACCTCACTGGCCGTAGGCTTGATCTTGCTTGGCTCTGTGGTTGGCCAGGGCCCCCGGTCCGGAGCTTTCCTTCGGCCCCACGAAGGGGGCAGTAAGGGAAGGGCCGAAGGCTCAGGATTGTGTTGGTCCTGGTGGGAAATGCTTGCCTCCTGTGGGTCCACCTGCAAAGTACGTATGAAGCAATTACTTAACAAAGGGAAAGGCAATTAAGGAGCTCGATAAATATATTTTGAATAAGGGAACACAAATCTACTCTCCATGCTGCATACATAAAAACGCCTCTGAAGGAAAAGCACTTTGATTCTGGGAGCCCCGCAGGTGTGCGTGCGAAGCCCTTGAGTGCTGACCCAGAATGGGAAACCGGAGTCCCTAGGCAGGAAATTTCTCTGGCACAGTGATTTCCAGTGAGTCCCGTGGCAACTGGTGTGC
This sequence comes from Phocoena phocoena, assembly GCF_963924675.1. Taxonomy (NCBI): domain Eukaryota; kingdom Metazoa; phylum Chordata; class Mammalia; order Artiodactyla; family Phocoenidae; genus Phocoena; species Phocoena phocoena. The sequence goes on from NC_089219.1 coordinate 104,131,984, forward strand.
CAGGCTAAAAACTTCTACACACCCCAAAAAGGGACCTGGGGATGATACGCTTGGGAAGCACTGAGTGACAAAGTGTCAGCTGGTCCCTGTACTAGGGAGACTTCTCCGAGCCTGGATCAGGGAGGGGCTTGCTCAGGCCTTGAGGACAATATCCCAAGCATATTGGCTCCGAGGTCCATCTGCTGGAGACCTGTCTGGGAACCTGGGGGAACAGAAATATGAGGACCGGAATGAAGGCAGTTTTTATTTCCCAACAGAGCTCCATAGGCACCAGCATTTGTGCCCAATGAAGGACAGGGTTTCCCTTCCTTCCAGGCTCCCACCAGGAAGGCCAGAGGGAGGCACTACCCTCACCCCTGACTCCCAAAGAGGTAAGTGCTGAGGACCATGAATAACCCGATGACCTGGGGTCAGAGGTCTCCTCATATATGCATGCACACACCTGAGCTCTGGTTGTTGGCTGGCTGGCTGGCAAAATGAATGGATGGATGGTTTTCAGTCTCTGCATGTTTGACAGCCCCAGTGCTGAAACGTATTTCCTTGGCAGTCCCCAAACCAAAAGCCCATTGACCCAACCTGCTTTGGCCAGCTCAGCCCTGAGCCCTATAGGGAGCGTGGACAGGGAGGGTGATACTATTCCTCCAGAGGCTAAGATCTTGGTATCCTTGGCCTGGTTTAACTCTGTTCAGGCTGCTATAACAAAAATATCACAGGCTGTGTGGCTTAACCAGCAGACATCTATTTCTCACGGTTCTGGAGGCAGGGAAGTCCAAGAGGAAGGTGCTGGCTGACTCTGCCTGGTGGAGCCCACTTCCTGGTTCCTAGTCAGCTCTTTTCTCGCTGTGGCCTCACGTGGTGCGAGCGGTGAGGGAGCTCTCCAGAGTTTCTTTCACAGGAGCCCTAATTCCGTTCCTGAGCGCTATACCCTCAGGACCCAATCACCTCCCAACACCATCTCCTTGGGGGTTAGGTTTTAACATATGAATTTGGGGGCACACAAACATTTAGTCTCTAGCACTCTACCAGCTCCATCCAGGGCCACCGTTCAGTCTGGTCCTACAGGCCTTCCAGAAGCACACAGATGATTATAAAGATGGACAGACAGGGGATCAGCATTGCCCTTTATGGGGATCGCTCAAGCCTTGATTTGCCATTTACCCCTGTGTGACCTCGGCGGCCACTTAAGCCCTCCAGCCCTCGTTGCCTCACCTCCCTGCCACCCTCAGGCGGCTGCTAGTGAGACGGAACGTGGTCATGTGTGGACACTTGCAAGGTCCGTGGAGAGTGCCACACGCCGTGCAGATGTCAGGGGCTGTGACTGTGGTCATGGCAGCTGGTGAATCACAGCCACAGGAATCTGTCATCTTCAGGCTGGAAGTGAGGCCTCCTGGACTCCCTTGTGCTCCGGTCGCCCTTGGCTCAGAGCCCTCCTGCGGCCACTGTCCTTTCCTTGGGCTGACCCTACTTCCACCCCAGGCCCCTACCAGACTTACTCACCTTGGCCTGGGGGAAACAGCACCTTTTCTGCCTGGAATCCCGGGCCATCCCTTGGCTTCTGGACATAGCAGCCCATTTTCAGCCGCTGCCACTCCACTCACCCCATCCCCTTCCCAGCTCCTCTCAACCAGTGACCTTCCTCACAGCAGCCCCCTCCTTCCTTCGCCTCTGAGGTGGCACTGACCCTGGGAACAGAAAGACCTCGGTTCTGCCACGCTTGCATTGGACAATGACTCAACCGCTCTGTGACCCATTTTCCCTGCCTGTAAACAAGGACCCTGGCGCCCTGCAGGTTGCAGTGAAGATAAAGCAATGACATGTGTGATGTGCTGGCTTCGTGCCCAAAACATGGCATTTGCTCAAGAAATGTGAGGTTTCCTCTCCTCTCCAAGTGCACCGCAGGCTCTGCTCTCAGAGTCTCTGAAGTGAGGCTCCGCGAGCCCCCACCAGAGGCGCACAGAGATAAAGCCTGCAGGGCCTCTGCCACTCAAGCTCATTCAAGGAAGCTGAGTCTGAGCTGAGGAGGAGAGGAGTCTGAGCTGGTCATCGGCCTTTTTCTGCCGTCTTTTCTTGCCTCTGAAGACAGAGGCGGCTGACAGTGTCCAGGCTTAGGGCTGCTGGCCCACACCCCACCCGGAGCCCTCGGAGTCAGGTAGAGGGGGAGAGAGTCTGGAATCCACACAACGAACAGCGGGCCTTGACTGGCCCCTCCTTACACATCATCTTGGGACAGGTGAACCCCAGAGACAGGGTTGTCCCAGCCCAAACCCACAGTGAAATTGACTGGGCCCTGCCCCTCCAGCACGGGGGATGTCCACTGCTGCAGACAGCTTCAGATTCCTTGGACGTGGTTCAGTGGGAATCAGCTCCATTTAATCTCCATGCACCGTGCACCGAGCACCTCCTCAGTACCTCCTAGGGATGCAGGGATGAGTAGAGCACAATTCCTGCCCTCCGGGGGCTGCCAGCACAGGTAATGAGGAAGATGCTGAGAAGCAGCACCTACGCCAGCGGTGCGCCACCTGCAGACATCTATAAGGAGACTGATGCCTGGGCCCACCCAGAACACGGAACGCAGGCACACGCATGCACGCACTGGACATCACCTCTGCCCTGTCCACAGTGCCTGGCCTGTGGCTCCTCCAACCCTGTACCAGTTCTTCTGGGCGTACTCCTGCCTCTAGGTTTCTGTTGTCTGGGACACTCTTTTATGATGTCAGATTTACTGAGGTATATAATTTATACAAGTAGGATCCACAGGTTTTAAGCATACAGTTCGGTGAGTTTGGAGAAATGTATACAACTGCATAGCCTCCTGCCACAGCCAAGATACAGGACATTTCCCCACCGCACGAAGTTCCCTCAGTTATCCAACAGCTGGCTCCCTGCCTCCTCGGATCCTGTTTAAATCGCCATCAGCATTTATTCCCTCTGTCCTGCTTAAAACTTCTCCCCAGCACCAGACATCTTATGTACGTATATACTTACGTATGCATCTTATGTACTCTCCATCCCGTACGTGACTTTTCTGTTTGGTTTGCTGTTGTATTCCCGGTGCTCAGGAATTAGAGCTCAGAATCCCCAGTCCAGAGGGAGAGAGATAACAGAGATGGGGGGGCGGGTTGTGGGAAGAGTGGGGGTGCCTCCCTCAGCTGGGGGGACAGACCTGGAGGGCGGCAGGTGGAAAAAGGAGGAAAGGATATTGTCATCTGAGCATCAGAGGTCGTATGGTGGGAATGATGAGAAGTGGCTGGAGAGGTGAGCAGAGGGCATCAGTTCTGCTGGATAGGGAGTTTCTCACGCATTTGACCCCCTACCTTATTCCCCAAAGCAGCCTCCTCCAGAGGAGGATCGATAAGGGAGACTTTTAAACAGGGTCTGATCCACACGTTAACGGGGACTGTCCAGGTGCATCTCAAGGGCAAGGCTGGAAGAGCGACAGCCCCACAGGCTGGCCCCTAGGAGCTGGGAGGGAGGTGATGGTGGCTGAGATTGGGCCTGGGCGGTGGGTGGGAGAGGAGAGAATTCAGTGAGGACAGCCGTTGGCGGCAGCGGTGTGGGGGTGGTCAGTTGTGCCGGGGGCCGGGAGGCAGACTTGGAGCTTGGACTTGACGCCCCTGTCAGTACGGTCCCGATGGAGTCAGGCCTGGGACTGGAGCAGTGCGGAGTGTTCTTAGGAGATGGGGTTTCAGTGCCCACAATATTCCTACAGCTTGAGAGGGACATCAGTGGGCTGTTCTTCTGCCTGGAACCCCCCGGGCTAGGGGTCATGCCTGGCTCAGTTTCTCCCCCAGGGCCGCTCCTCCTCGGTTCCTAGCCTGCAAGTGCCAACCTCTCAGCTCTGGCCACACTCTGCCTTTTCATTCTTCATGCTGCTGGTGCTTCAGATCGCCGCCAGCCAGGGTGGCTTTCTCACTGCAGGACACCAGTGGGTGATTTCTGAGCCCCTCTGGAAGCTTCCTTCTGGCTCACCCTTCCAGAGGCCGGGCATGTCCTGATACTTCCATGAGGCTGTGTGATGTCTGGGACTTTGTCTTGGTGTCCATCTTAGACATTCAGCCCCTCAGAGGGCTTGAGCTAGGACTTTAGATTTGCTTCGCCAGGGAGGTGTGAAGGAGTAGTCAAAAGATGTTGTTTTGTTGTTGTTGCTTTCCATGTCAGCAAATTTTAGCTGAGGCTTCACTCCGTGCTTAGCTCTGTGACAGGAGCTGGGGATGTGGAGATGGATAAGACACACTCATTGCCCCGAGCACAGCAAGGGAAGATGACATATGAGCCAATAAACCACAACAAAGAGAGGTACATAGATGTAGAGCACACTGTGGGGCATCTCAAGAGGCTGTGGTTGAATATGGGAGGGAGTGTTCAGGGAAAGCCTCCTAGAGGAGGTGACGTTTGAGCTGGGTTTTGAAGGATAAATAGGAGTTCACTCGTGGTGCATACTAGGGAAGGCTGGCAGGTATTCCAGCAGAAAGAAAAGTTTCTGCAGGGCCTGGAGGACTGAAGTTCCATGATGGGTATAGAGCTAGGATCATTGATAAAGTCCTTGCTGGGTTGCTGGGGTGACCAAGCGTGACTGCGGGAGGAAGACGTTCATCTTGGAGAGCAGTGTGGGCAATCCTTCACTGACTGCTTTCAGCCTCAAATTATGTCTGATTGGCATTTGCTTGCATTCTGCCCCTGCCAATCTTTCCCCGTGGTCTTCTCTTGTCTTTCCTCTAACTCACTCCCCTGTCTCCCTCTGGGTTTGCCCCTTCTGTGATAGTCTGGGACTGGGTGTGAGGCACTGCGGGACCCTCCCAGCCACACAGCAGGGTCTAGAGCTGCTCCAGCAGCTCGTGGAGAGGCGAGAAGCAGGGCAGGGACGCCTGCAGGCAGCTGATGCCCAGGAAACTAGTGGAGATCTGTCTGTGGGTGACAGGACCCCAGCTTTGAAGGGCAGTCTCCCCACCTGCTCACTGATCGCCACGTGAGGCTCACAGCAGGGCTCTACCTCGGAGGGCACCTGGGATCCCAGTAGGAGGGCTGCTCAGAACCAGGCATAGGAACCAGGGCAGAGAAGATGAAGCCAAGCCCATGGGGTAGGGCAGAGGCAGTTAGGGATGCCTGCTCTGGGCAGCAGCATGGGGGCTCAGAGGGCTACATGGGAGCCCGGAGCTGCCAGGTGGGGCTGAGCCCGTTGCTAGAAGACCTTCCTCTGATGTAGACACCTTTGTCAGGCTGGAGCCAATAGGTAGGAAGGAAAACCAGCTCCATTACCTTGGGAAGGGAGGTGCTTCACATTTTTGACTGTTTTCCTTCACAGAGTCTTGAAGGCTTGGCAGGTGTGAGAAGCTAATGTTTCACATTGATCCCTAGTATTTATCTGGGGCTTTCCATGTGCCAGGAACTGTGCTATGTGTTTTGAAAACCCTGCCTCATTTAATCTTCATATTCGCTCCGCTCCGCTCCGCGTGGGAGGTGCTGTTATCATCCCTACTTAGAGACGAGAAACCACAGCTCAGGGCGGTTAGACGTGGCCAGGGCCGAGAAGCTAAGTGCTGGTGAGACTGGCAGCTGTGCCCCGGACCACCAGACGGTGCCTCCTTACCCCGCCCCCCCGGCACAGAGCCATGCCCGCACTGTGTGCCTGCCCCGCCCCACTCTGCTCCCCGCTCTCCCCGAAGCGTCTGCTTTGGGGGATGGGCTGGATGGGTCCCTGCTGTGGGTGGGAGAGCAGGGCTGCTCTGAGCTCGGCAAGCCCTCCTGTGCCGCCTCTCCCTTCCCCCAGCTCAGCGGAGGCCCAGCCTGGGCGTCTGTGCATTGGGCTGGCCCTCCTGGGGCTGAGAAGCCACCCGAGGCTGAGTCACGGAGACTTCCTTGGGATTAACGCTCCTCTGAGGTCCACGGTACCTGGTTGTGGCAGAGGCAGTTGGCCCTTCCAGCCAAGCACTAATCCTAGTAAAATACTTGGTATTTCCAGTCATTCCGGCTGGAATTAAACTTAAATCAAGCCCCAGAAAGCACAGCCAGGAGAATGTGAGTTGAGTTGCCAAAGAAACCAGGCATCCGGCCTGCTCAGACACTGGGCTCCCGTCTCAGGGCAGGCGGGCCATTCATGCCCCGAGAGCAGGAGGGGCAGAGACCACAGCAGCACACATGGCACTGCCCGCCCAGGCACCTCCCTCCCTCGGCCCGCCTGTCTGGCGTGTCCTCGTGTCCCTGAAAGTTACCACGTGGTCAGACGACAGCCTCTCAGCCAGGCTGCCTGAGGCAGCAGGGCTCGGAAGCTGGGTCTGACCTGACTCGGCAGCGATCACGGTCCCTCTGCCCAGTGTCACACGATCAGCGATGGCAGCAGAGGGGCAGCCCAGGTTGCCCGTGAGGAGCGGCTGCCTGAGCCTGACTCCACTGCCCACTGAGTGACCACTAACGCGTGACCCTCTGGGCCTGAGTTCTCCTGTTTGGAAAAACGAGACAGTGGGTCCCTCAGCGGGTGACTGTGAGTGTTCAGTGGGTTAGTACAGATGAAGAGCTTGGAACTGTGCCTGGCATATTGGAGCGCTGTGTGCTTCCGTTATCCTCTGGGCCTCGGTTTCCTCACCTGCAAGACGCAGCTGAGGGAGGGGCTTGACCCCCACGGGCCCTCACGTTCTGTCGCGTTCTCTGGCTGTGACCAAGGCCCCACCCCCAGAAGAGCACTTACCCTCCAGGGGAGGAATTGGCTGGACAGACAGCATTATATGCCCCACAAGCCACACCCTGTCCAGTGGCTGTGCCTGCATGGAGTGTATGTACGTGTGCATATTTGTGTGTATGTGTGTTTATTTGTGGACATGTGCATGTGTGTGTTTGTGGGTATGTGTGTACACATATACACAGGTATATTGTGTAGGTGCGTATATGTATGTGTGTGTTTGTGTGGATACGTATGTGTGTCTCTGTATATGTGTACAGGTGTCTGTGTGTATATGTGTGTACATGTGTGCATGCAGGTATATGGGTATGTATGTATTTGTGTACAGGTATGTAAGTGTTTTGCGTATTGGATACATGAGCATGTGATGTGGGCGTGTGATATATACATGTGGGCATGTCTGTGCACACGTGTATACGTGTATCCAGGTGGGGAGCACAGAGAGCAAGCCCATTTGGTTCTCTGTTGAAGCTCAGGTGGGACTGTGGCCCCCACCTCATCTCACGCCTCCTCTCAAACCTGTCTGAGTGTGCAGTGGAGGTGACACGAACCCAAGAAGGATGGATGGAGGGGTGGGGTAGGAAGTGAAGGTGGGGTGGAGGGCAAGAGTGTCTTAATCAAAGAAATCCAGCAGGATTTAGAGTGGAGGAGCTGAAGAGTGAAAGTGAGGCCAGTTACTCTGGTTGGCGTTATGGTCTAAGCTCTGTGGCTCTCATGTTGTAGACCAGGAAGGTAAAGCTCAGAGAGGTCGAGGAACCTGCCTGAGGTCGTCAGTGGTCGAGCCAGGACTGGGCTACTTCACCACCCTGGGCTGACCGGTAGGAAAAGGCCGACAGACAGGCACCATCACTGGACCCTCCCTCTGCACGGCTCCAGGCCAGGGTGGCAGTCAGTGTCCTCAAAGTGCTAGACGACAATGTCCCCAGCTTGGTGTAGGGGAGGGATTGCTGAGGAGAAGACACCAGGGCATTTCTATTTTAGTTCTGTTTACAGGGTGTATCTTTGGTCAGGTCAAGTCAACTTTCTGGGCCTCAGTTTGCGCATCTGTCATATGGGGCCGCTACCCCACCCTGGCCTCATAGGAAGAAGCCGTATAGTTGCTGGGGTTGAAAGTACAGCCTTTGGCGCCCTCGGAGTGAATCCCAGACCTGACCCTTAGCAGCTGTGTGACTTTGGGCCAGTCAACCTCTCAGCCTCAGTTTTCTTACACGTACAATGGGGATAACAGTGGTCGCTACATCATGGGGCCGCTGTGAGTGTTAACTCAAAGAACGCCTGTAAAGCACTTAGAACAACACCTGGCACAAAGAAAGAGGCAGTAAAAGTTAATTACTTTTTTGTTTTTAAAGTTAATTACTTTTGCCATTGCGATTATTTCTTAAGGTTGTTAGGAGAACAAAAGAGGCTTGCTCAGAGGAGATTGCTGAGCTGTGGAGAGACCTGCTGGAAAGGAGGTAGAAAATATTGACATACAATATGAAATAACATGGTAGTTTGCACTCATTCGCACCCTCCTTCCCTTTGGGAGAAATGTTCATTCTCACCCCACTGACTTTGGACTTGACCATGTAATACAATTCAGCCCACGGAATGTGAATAAATATGGTGATGTATTCCAGGTCTCAGCAGAAGTTTAGCGAGAGTTTCCATCATCGCACTTGCTTGAGAAGTGTGTCAGAAGAATGCACTGACCAGCTGGGGAAGCTCCTACAGCCTGGGCCCTGGGATGAGGAGTTGTGGGGCGGAGCCAGTGGAGCCAGAGCCGACAGCCTCCCACAGGTGATGTGAGTGCGAAGGAGATGTGCGTGGTTGTGAGCCTCTGAGACACTGGGTTTGCTTGTTACCGCAGCCAAAATGACACAGTATTGAGAAGAAGAGTGGTTGGAATATTACTCAGCCATAGAAAGGAATGAAATCTTGCCATCGGCAACAACACGGATGGACCTAGAGGGTATTATTCCAAGTGAAATGAGACAGAGAAAGACAAATACTGTATGATTTCACTCACATGTGGAATCTAAACAAAACAGATGAACAAACATAACCAAACAGAAACAAGAGTCATAGACACAGAGAACAAACAGGTGCTTGCCAGAAGGGTGGGGTGTGGGGAGGAGGAGAGAAATAGGTGATGGAGATTAAGAGGTACAGACCTGCAGTTACAAAATAAATGAGTCACAGGGCTGAAATGTACAGTGTGGGGAATATACTCAATTATTATGTAATATCTTTGTATGGTGACATCTTGTAACTAGACTTACCGTGGTGATCATTTTGAAATGTATATAAATATCAAATCACTATGTTGTACACCAGGAACTAACATAGTGTTGTAGGTCAATGACACTTCAAAAACAAACAAACAAACCCATAGAAAATGAGATCAGGTTTGTGGTTACCAGAGACAGGTAGGGGGCTTGGGGGACGGGAATAAGATGAAGGTGGTCAAAGGTACATACTTCTAGTTATAAGATAAATAAGTACTAGGGATGTAACGCACAACATGACAAGGATCATTAACACTGCTGTATGTTTTAAATAAAAGCTGCTGTCGAGTAAATCCTAAGAGTTCTCATCACAAAGAAAACACTTTTTTTTTTCTGTTTCTTTAATGTTGTATCTGTATAAGAGGGATGATCACCAAACCTACTGTGGTAATCGTTTCATGGTGTATGTAAGTCAAATCATTCTGTTGTGCACCTTAAACTCATACAGTGCTGTACGTCAATTATATCTCAATAAAACTGGCGGAAAAAGGAGGAGGTGGGAGGGGAGGGGGAAGGGAGAGGCGCTCTAAGGAGGTGTCCCACTGCCTCGAGAGCGGAGAGGTGCCAGGTCTTGGAGGCTGAAGTCAAGGAGGGGGTTGGAGTAGACAAAACACATGCACACGCAGGTGTGCACGGGCATACACACACGTGAAACACAAGGCAACCCTCCACATCGTCTGCCCTTTATTTCCATAAGACTCTGTACTAGTCAGCAGGTCCCTGGAGCCGGCTAGCTTTCCCACAGGGTCTTCTCGCCCCCCACCCTCCCCCGGGGGCTCCTCCGTTGCTCCTGCCCTTGGTTCCTGGATCGTTCTCATCAGAAAGCCCAAGAACCCTTTGCATTGGCTGCTGTTTTGTTTGCCTTCGTTCATGCCATCCTGTTGTGGATGAGAAGGGAGCAGGCCAACACCAGCTGCTGCCGCAGACCTAGGGAAACATTTCCCGGCCTCCGGTTGGATGTGGTTCCCTTCCCGTGGGTCTTCCTTCCAGAGCCAGGTCTGTAAACTTGGGGAGCAAATGGTGTGTTGCCACACTCTGTCCGGTCCACAAGTGGTCTTTCTCAGAGAGGACCAGAGAGGGAAGGGGCTGAGGTCTCCGCCGTGCTGCCTGCCCTCCGGCCACAGCAGTCCTCCCGAGAGGCACAGAGGGGCTGGCAGACACCACCATCTTGCTTTTTGGAAGAGGGGCTGCTCATACATTCTGACCTCACTGGTACGGGAAAATTTTCCATTTGGAGTGCTTTCCATCCAGGAGGCAAAGCAAACATCTGGTCACATAGTTCCCTTTCTCCGTGCCAGCCTTTCCACTCAGGGATTCCAGACATTTGTTCCATCATTTCTTTATTTTCCTCCATACCATCTAGCTGAGCGTTCTATCTCCCCTCCCATCCAGGGAGCCATTCATAGCCCCTCTCCCCTTGTGTCTGCTCCTGGCCCTGACGGGAATTTTCCTGTGGCTTTCTGTGGTCTCCAATCCTGCAATTTGCCACCCAGTGCTTGCAGGCTCTCCCTGCACTTAGGACTTTCCGAGCAAATCTTGGTCTGGTGTGGTCGATCTGGGTAATCATCACAGGAGGCCTTAAAGAAGCCGCCTCTGTAGGCTGGTGGCCGCCCAGCCCATGGCAGCTCATGGCAGCTTTGTCCTGCGTTTGGTGCTTTTGGGATGCAAGGACCAGGCGCGTGCTTGGGCAACCTCCTGCACTGCTGGCAGAGCAGCGAGCAGGGATGAAGCTCGGGCTGCCTCAGCAGGGCTTCAGCACAGTGGCCTGTGGTCCCTCCGATGCTGCATCATCTCTTCTCTGCTCCTGTGTCTTCATCATCCTTGCAACTCGGCTTGTCTCGGCTGCTGCCTCCATGGCTCCTACCCGCCATCTTTCTTTCCTCTCCTCCCCATCTCATATGCTTCTGATTGCTCACGCCGTCTAGTGCTTTGTGGCATCTGCTTACTGCCATCCCTCGTGGGGTCTCTCAGCTCTGCTGCCCCCTACTGGCTGGAGCCACCTCGGTGTGACTGCTGTCAAACTTCCTGAGAGGTCCCCAGCCCACCTTGCACCACAACCCTGGCTTCTCAGCTCCTCAGAGACACCCAACTCTGTGTCCTCTGCGAATCTACAAGCTCCGTGCGACAGGAGCTGGCCATTTGGGCCCCCACGGTGCCTGAATGATGCTCAGCATGTGTAGGCACTCAGTGGACATTTCTGGGTGGCTAAGTGAGCAATCCAGTCACACAATCGATGTGACCGGAGGGAGAAATCGTAGGTACCCGTGAGGAGCAGGGGAGGAGGCAGGCATGGCTGGACTGAAGGCGGTGGGGCGGGAGAGAGGCTGAAGGGGGTTCAGGTCAAACTCTGAGGCCTTGGATGCCAGGCTTCAAGTCTGGGCCTGACTCTGTCACCTGCAGCTGGGGCAGGAGCGTCTTGCTGAGGAAGGAACATGAATGATTCAGGAGGAGGCCTTTGGCAGCCACCAGAGGATGGATTGAAGCATGAGAAACCTGGAAGCTGGGAGACAGGTTGGGACGCTTTGGAAATACTCCGGGCCTGGCTAAGGGCTGGGCAGGGCCCGTGAGGATGGACGGTGCAGAGGCCTGGTGGAGTGGGGAAGGAGTCAAGCCCGGGAAGATGGGGGCTCAGGGTCCCAGGGTCTCTGCACGGGTCCCACACCCTGACCTCTAGGAGGGCAGAGGAGTGGCAGCGTCTGGATAGGGGCAGATGATCAGACCGGGAGCAAGGACGGTGGCCGTGCCAGTGTGGCCTGGGGGCCCAACAGCCCGGCTCACTCCCCCCTCTGTCTCTTACTAGCCTGCCGATCTCTGCACCTCAGTTTCCTGATCTGTTCCATGGGAATAACAGCGTCCTAGTTGGGATGATTCCCTCAGATAATGCAGGCAGAGGGCACAGCACAACGCCCTATAGGAGTACTTAGTCCTCCGGAAAATAGTAACAACTCCTTTGTAGCTAACGTTATTGTAAGAGAATAATATGTTAGTTACACAAACCGGGACCTGGAAGGACTCACGCTTAAAGATTTAGGCACAAGTGCTCAGCTGCAGAACGGGGTTCCCAAGAGAGCGTGAACACCTGTGTCTGGGGTCTCAGGGAGGTCGCTGAAGCCTGCCCCTCGGGCCAGCGTGGCTGAAAGACTGGGGTGCAGAAGCCTGCTGGTGGTGAACTGGACTCAGCGGTGGGGGTGGTGATGCCTTCCGATTCAACGTCTCCCTGCTCCTTGGCTACGCCTCCGAGAAAGCATGCGATGGAGGCGGCAGGTGAAGCCATTGCCCAGAGCATGGAATTGGGGCTGGCTTGAAGATGCTTGCCACCTGGTGTCCCTGTCCGCAGGCGGAGCAGTGACACAGCCGCGCCCAGTGACCGAAGCGGCAGGTTCTGTCGGCAGGAGATGTTTCTAAGGCTCGCTTTTGAGTGGAACGGCTCCCACACTTCTGCAGAGCATCTCCGCTCCGCCCTGGTTTCCGCAACACCGGGCTCACCTCGCAGTGGGTCCCGAATCAGCGTCACGTTGCATCTGTATGACACCGGGGCTTGGGGAGGGAGGGGACGGCTGTGACTCAGGTGAGTCAAGAGCAGGCATGGGCCTGCTGCTCCTGAGCGGGGTGCTGGGCCGTTCGTGAACTCCTCTGAACTTCCTTTTGTGCATCTAAACAAGATGAAGATGCTGCTTGTCAAGTCTGAAAGTTCGGTCAAGGTGAGCTGGTGATGAAAATTCATGAAAAACCTGTCACATCGATGACCGCATTGCACCCTCACGGTGAAGCTGCAGTAGGTATGAGGCAGCCATCACTACCTGTATTTTCAGAGGAAACAGAGTTTCAGAGGGTTATGGATGGCACATAAGCCCAGGTCTTTCCACCTCAAAGCTGGAGCACAGTGCCCCAGGCCAGGGGGCCCCAAAGAGGCCCTCTGGCTGCTTAAGGTTCTGACGGTGTGAGGTAGGTGAGAGGTGGTGTCCCCCCAGACAGTGGCCTGAGGAGCGTCTATAAAGCTGGGCCTAGGAGGGCGGAGGCCATGCCCCCTGCCCGCAGCTTCTAAGGGAGGCCGCCGCACTCGCGTCCCTCAGGAGCAAAGGAGCAAAGCAGCTCACCCTGGGTGAATAGTGGAAACTTCTCACGGGGGGAGTCTGCTTCCCTCCAGGCCACAGCATTAAGCTCCAAGAAAGGAGGTGGAAAGGGGATGTGCCCAGAGCTGCCCGCCCAGGAGGTGTCTGGAGGACACCCCGCCCTTGAAAATTCTAGAAAGGCATTGCTCTTCAATAGTGGCCAGCTCCGGAGCTGGATGGCCTAGATTCGAATCCTTTCTCCCGGTTTACCAGCCCTGTAGCCTTGACACATCATTCAATCTCTCACATCAGTTTTTCCATGTGGAACAAAAGATCCTCCCTCTAGGAAACAGCCCTCGGTACAGCTGCGGGCGCATTAAACAAATGGGTGAGCTACTGTTAGGAATATCGTTACCATCAACTCCGGCAGCCTCTCCTCCTCTTCAGCTGCTACTTCTCCACAGCTTAGAGCCAGACCCAGCCAGGAACAAACAGGCACAAGGGTGAGTATGGAGAAGGGGCAAATCCAACAAAAGAGTCAGGCCAGCTTCGCTCCAAAGCTCTGTAATCCGCCCTCTCCCCGACCCTGCAGAGCCTCTCCTTTCATCAGTGTGACCCGTGGAAAGCTGGCCAGATGAAGGGACAAGCCGGGTCAAGCCCTCACCCTCTGACTGACATTGCCAAGTGCCATCTTGGAAATGATGGCCATTAAGAAGCTGGCCCCGCTCTCCTGGACGTGCACCACAGGGCAGGGGCATGGGGGGTGGCACAAACCCACGGCTGCTCTGCCATCCCCTCAGAGCCGTGTCTCCTCTACACAATGCCAGAGAAGCAGGGACTCTGTCAGCACAGTGGCCAAAGGCACAGGTCAGGACCAAAGCGTGGGTGCCCGTAGGAGCTGTCCACTCTTCCTCTCACCATCCTGGCGTCAGGAAGACTTGGCTAATGGCCTTGGTGCTGGAAACTACGTCCTCATCTTGGGCTTTCTCCATTACCACCAACTCCGCTCTGCTTGGATGGCTGCCCTGGGGAATTGGTTTAGTGCAAAACAAATAGAAATGCATTTTGTATTGGATCATTGGCAACAAGGATGGATTCTAACTGCCCTCTGGCCTGTTAAACTGGAACCAAGACCAAGCGTCATTCTACGGAAACATGAAGGTCAGCTCACCCAGACACACAGACTCTACGTTAGAAGGTATGGGACTGAGGAATAACCCCCTAGCTGTGTGGATGGGACAAGCTCAGAGACACTTGCCCAAGGTTACACAGCAAGGTGAGGGCGATGACCGGAAGCCAGGTCTCTGAACCCTCCCCGCCCAGGTCCCCAGCTGGGTTGTGTGGCATAGCCACAATTCTTGGATGTCTGCCAGGGCTTTAGGCTTAATGAGGTAGAAGCTGGCTTACCCTGAATTCTAATGATTAGAAATGCCCTTTCGGGGATTCTCAGATACCATGATAATCACTATTCATAATAAGGACAACAGAGCTTTGGAAGATTTTAATGTAACTTTCTAATGCTTGAACAGTCAATTATTTTTAGCTGAGTTTGGGGGTGGCCAGACACTCTGTATAAAGTAAATATTCTCGAATATTAATGTATATAAAATCAGCCAAACAACTGATTCGTACCATCTCTCAGTGAGCCCAGATATTTGACCACACAGAATATCCTATTTCTCCAAGAGCTGGATACCAGTTCTTGGAATACTACTTAAAAAACCAGAAGTCTGAGACCTAAGAGTACTCAGCGTGGCTGTACAGGTGGGATGTCAGCACAGGAGACAGGCTTCCTGCTGACAGACAGGTGGTCTGTTTGGGGGTCATGGGGTAGACCATGGACCAGGCAATGGAGAACTGGGCTTCCAGGCAAAGGGCTTGGTCAGTTGAGAGAGAAGGGAGGAGGGTGTGAGTGTGCCTGGGATGAGGGTGTGTTAGGGTTGCCTTGTTTACCAATGATGATTCTGAATGGAGCGGCTAAGGGTGGCATTTCTTCAGGACATTACAATTACCATTCATTCCTGCAACGCGTCCCTTGATAAGTACAGCTCTACAAGTGAGATTTCAGTCAGACTCTATCAATCACCCATGTCCACCCTTCCCAAGCATTTGAGAGCAGCATCTCACTTCATTTATTCTTCCTGATGCCCCAATGAGGTTGATATGATTGTTCCCGTTTCTCAGAAGAGGAAACTGAGGCACAGAGAGATTAGAGCATGCCAAAGGCCAGAGAGCATGCAAGTGGCAGAGCCAGACTATGAGTTCAGGCTTACCTGACACACTAACCTTCCTCTTAGACCAGGTTTCTTTAGATGTGGTCCATGGTCATCTGAATCAGAACTACTAGGGGTGCTTGTCAAGATCAAAGTCCCCTGAGTCCCACCTCAGAGCTATAGAATAGGAGCCTCTGGGGTTGGGATATGGGAATGTGCCTTTTTAACCAGTACCCCAGGGGGTTCCAATGGTCTCAAAGTTTGAAGAACAATGTCCTAAATAAAGGAGCAAAGTTAATGCCCGCAGATAGGATGCCCTCTCTAGGCATTTCAGGTCAAGATGCCAGGGATGGGCTTCCTCCCGGAAGCTCAGCTGATTCCAATCTGAGAGACACACCTCTTCTCCAGGTGACTGACAGCAGGTCTGATCCCACCCTGTGTACGTGATGACGAACAAGACAGGCCAGGCCGCGGCAGCATCTCGCCCTGGGCTTCAGCCACTGTGTACAGATCAGGGCCAACGTGGTTACAAAACCCCGGTACGGTCTGCAAGCACCAGGCCTGTGATTATTTCAGGCTCTTCCATACAGAAACAAGCCCTTTGAGAGATAGGTTAAGACAGCTGCCAGGCCCTCATAGCATGATCCCTCTAGCTCTGGGGGTGGCACCAGCTTGACGGGAAACGATCTTTGGCCTGGGGTGGAGCTGCCCCAAAACAGGACAATGAGAAAGAGGGGGAGGAAGCCCTGGGCAAGGAGCCCACACTGGTGACAGCTGTGTCACACTGCTGTCCCTGAAGCTGGTGGCCCCATCCAGCTGCACGACCTCAGGCTCTTGGCCCCCCTCTGCTGTCCCTTGAGCACCTGTGCCTGTGATCCCATCCCTGTGACCTCAGCTGAGAGCACCTGGGCCAGGGAGGCCACCAGAGGGAAGGCGCCCACATGGTGACTGCTGATGCCAACCTGCCCCTCAGATTCTCCCTCTGGGAGTTTGAATTTTAAATAACAGAGGAGTTGGGAATTTTCTAGGAGACTCTAGAAAAGAGAGTAGCCAAGTCTCATGAGTTAACAGAAATCATGAATATACTTCTGAAGGGCAATGAGGAACATGGGTCTCTAGAGCCACCCTGATGTGTTAGTTCCCACACTAGCACATCCAGGTGTGGGTCTCGGGTGCCGTGAGGTCAGCTCTCCCCTGCCGGGGGTCTCTGCGTGATGCCTGTCTCCTCAGGACCCCAGCAACTCTCCATCTGAAGTTTAGAGAGCTTATTCGGTTGCACCCTCAGGGGGCGCACTTTCCAGCTCCATTTCCTGTTGCAGTGGCGGCTGGTGGACTTGGGCTCCAGAAAGAGGAAAGGAACAGTATTGACACCAAGGCACTAAGGTGCGACAAGCACTTTCCCACATCGCGTGGGTTATTTTCTGTAACCCTCACAGTCTCTCTGAGAGACAGGGAGGGTGTCCCTATTTACGGATGAACAACGTGAGGCCCAGCAGAATGAACAACACAGTCTCTTAGACCCTTGGACCCATGCTGTCTGCACACTCAGCCCCGCTCATGACATGCCGACCAGCATGCACGGCCCTGTTCCTCTGCTGCAGTCTCTACACTTAAAACCAAAGCCAAAACCAAACAAACATAGGTGTCTTTCCTGAAGGCCCTTGAGGCCACCTGACAGATGGCCCCTGCGTCATTTCTGAGGGCAGGCGGGCTTCCCCGCAGGAGAGCGCTCTGCCCCAGGCCCCTTGCTGCTCAAGCAGAGAACCCGGCTCCTGTCTCTGCCAAGGGCAGCACGTCTGGCTGGAGGGGACCCTGGACATCCCTCCTCCTTTGTCAGGAGAGGAACCTGAGTCTCAGGGAGGGGAAGTCTCTTGGACTGTCTCCGACATTTTTGGAAAAATTCCCATTTGCCACACAAACGCATGGTACATCCATTAGCTCATTTAATCCTTGCAACTTCAAGAGGCTAGAGGTCCTCTTATTATCACCCTCTTGTTATCTTGAGATAAGGAAGCAAGGTCAAATAGCTCTCCCAGAGAGACAGGCAGAGCTTGAACCCAGCAAGTCTGATCCGGGAGCCCATCCTTCCGACCATCAGAAGAGTCCTGCCCCTCGGCCTGCCACACTTGTCCTGCCGCAGAGAAGTCGGCTTAAGTGATCCCCGTGATACATGTGGTGCTGTCCTTTGAGCCCCGCATGTTCCTTTACACTTGAGAAGCTTCAATTGTTGAGACTAAAGCATCTGATGCTTGGTCACTATGTAGTCAAAGAGGGAAGGCGTGTTTTATTTGGAAAGAGGCTAATATAGGAAATGCCTATGTGGAAGGTTTGGAAGTGAAGGTGACAGAAAATCAGGATTGATTATCCTTAAATTGTCAGATTTGACACTCTTTGGTCAACATGACAGTCCTACTTTTTGTATCTGACAGTATTTGAGTTGGAAAAAAGTTATTTAATTATATCAGATGCTCTGGTTGCTAAGTATCAGAAAAAATGGTTAAATTGGCTAAAACACAGGGAGTCCTGGGCTTCTGGAAGAGAAGAGCTCGGCGGCAGTGTGGTCTTCTGGCTTGTCTGTCCTTGAGTCCTTGGCTCTGCTCTTGCTGGAGTGTAGACTTCATTCATCACACATCGGCTTCTCTCATGGCAGCAAAGTAACCTCAATCATCCCAGGACTCACATCTACACATCATCCTGTCCAGAAAGAGACGCACATCTGTGGCTTCCCTTCCTCCAGCCGCTGAACATGAGCTTGAGATAACTTCCCATCCCTGACTGGTCAAGGGCAAGGGGTGGAATTACACTGATGGGCTTAGGCCCATCATTAGGACACTGGGGTGTCCACATCAGTTCTACCCAAGCAACATGGCAGCTCCCCAATTGGGGAAGGAGAACTGGATGCTGGGCACCAGCCTAGAACGTCCACTCCATACATTTTCCCATTACCTCTTCACTTTGAAGCAAGGAACATCAATGACTTTATGCCATCCCCAGTGTTAGATTCTAGCCTTTCCCCATCATTGGCTAAACTTCATTTGCTATAATTCCCAATATCTACCAATTAAAAAGCAATTATTATTACTTATTCCCCATTTCATAGACTAAAAAAACAAGGGCACCTGGCAATCATGTTTTATAAATCTTGACAGATAAGTAAAATTATACTCTTCTACTGAAAATCACAAAGCTTTAAACTTCCACTCTTCCTTGCAAATGAGATGACAAATATTACTGGTGTGGTCTTTCAACCAGATACTCTCCATTCCCCTGACATGAGCTGGGCTTGGCCCAGGGGTCCTGGACAATACCAGCAGGGCCCCCCTGGCCATCCGCAGGCCCATGAGGCAGCCAGGGGCAGGGAAGCCCAAAGCCCAGCTGCAGCCATCCTCCCCAAACGAAGAAAATGGCCCTTTGCCCCCTCTGGGTTCCTTCAGGCTCTATAATTTTCTAGTGTAGAATCTGCCTTACACTGTCGTATGATTTAGGCAAGGAAACTAGTGATGATAAATTTGATCTCATAATCCAGTGGGACCCCCTCCTCTGAACCCCACAGGAAAAGGGTAGCACAGTGGTTCTCATACTTTTTGGTCTCAAGAGTCCTTCACAGGACCCTGCAGGACCCACCTGAAGACACGGAGGAACTTTTGTCTATGTGAGTTACGTCTGTCGGTATTGACTGTATTAGAAACTCAAACTGAGAAAGTTTTAAAACACAGAACATTCCAATAGCCTGAATGATGTCATCCCATGTCATGCAGCCTCTGGAAGCGTCACAGGGTACTTGTGAGAGGATGAGAGTTCAAGAGGCAAATGATGACTTAGTATCATCATCCATATAATTTTGATGGCAGACTCACTGGAATAGAACACAGGTTTTGAGAAAGTGGGTTTTTGAATCAGCCTGCCTGGGTTCAGACTCTGGCTTCACCATTTAACCTTTCTATACCTCAATTTCTGTGTGAGTTAATTTTTCCATGCCTGTTTCTTCGGCTCGAAAATGGGGCTAATAATATGACCTACCTCACGGGGCTGCTGGGAGATTCAATGATATAAATACCTATAAAGCACTTAGAACAGGCCAGGATAGTAAACATTATTAATAAATATTAGCTACTACTGGCCAAAAATATTAGCTTTTATTACTCACTCACTATTGTTGGTGTGCCCATCCCTTGTTAAGATTTCCCTGGACCTTGCCCATAACTAGATAAATGATCCCTCCATCAAGCTCTTCTGAGTAGCCATGACTGAGTGTGTCATCTCTTTCCTCTGGGACCCAGACTGAAGCAGGGACAGAATACGTGTGTGTGTGTATTCATACACACACTAGTGTGGAAGGATAAACACCAAAGTATTTACAGAATTGTTGCTGTGGGATCAGGGGTGAGTAATGACTTCCTTCTTCCTTTCGCTTCCCTGCACTTTCTGATTTTTATACAATGCAACTTGTGTTATTTATGTTAAAAAATTGTGTCTGAAATGAAGATTCACAGGTTTATGAAATCCAGTTGTTTCTATGTAGGAGGATGGGGCTTGGGGGAGCCTGGAAGCCCTCGGATCCAGATCCTTCAGGGGCAGACCTGGGCCCTGATCCACTTTGATGGAAAGAAACTAAAGACACTGGCCATTACCCCCTAGATCAGATGTTGTGAGGATTAATGAGGTAAACCCGTCTGCAGCTTGGAATTTTTTTTTTTGCGGTACGCGGGCCTCTCACTGCTGTGGCCTCTCCCGTTGCGGAGCGCAGTCTCCGGACGCGCAGGCTCAGCGGCCATGGCTCACGGGCCCAGCCGCTCCACGGCATGTGGGATCTTCCCGGACCGGTGCACGAACCCGTGTGCCCTGCATCGGCAGGCGGACTCTCAACCGCTGGGCCACCAGGGAAGCCCTGGAATTCTTAATGTGATTAAAAAGAAAATAAGAGGCCCATTATCATTTCTTGGCTTTGGAAGGGCCCTTTAACCTGGACTGCCTCAAATCTTGCTGCCATCCTGACGGTGTTATAACCGGGCCAGATGAAGAGTAGAAGCAAAAGGGCAGGGCTGCCATGAGGCAGGAGGATGGCTCAGCCCGGTGGTCTTCAAGCTTCAGCATACATAGAACCACCTGAGGATGTGCTAAATGCAGATTCTAAGGCACCTACACAATAGGGCCAAGATGGGGCCCAGGGATCTGGATTTTATAGCTGGCTCTCCTCCACTCCACACACATACACATTATGAGGAAAAGAGGTGCCTCGGCCCATGAGTTTGTGGCACAGGTCCTGCCTCCTCTGGTCTCTCATTCCTAAGGCTCAGTGAGCAGAGGAAGGGAGAAGGGGAAGAGAAGGAGGAGAGCTGGGTAGTGGTAAAGGGCAGTCAGGCCCAAACCAACCTGGTCATCACCAGGAGGAAACCCACAAGCGGGAGGTTGAATCGCCTGGGCGATTAGTGGTCCGGAAACCACGGGGACCCACTGGAGACCTTGACTGACGCCGTGCTCGTTTCCATTCCTTCTCTGATTACATTGATCCTGTACTTTTGCTGATGTTGTGGCAGTCTAATTATAGACTTCTCGGCTACTGAGCCAACAGTCGTCCCCTCTCGGTAAACCCGCCTGTTACACAAGCGCCAGCTCTGGGACACTGTCAGTATACGCGGCCAACCCCCTGATGTGCTGGGCAGCCGCGCCACAGACCCTTTACCTCCTTCATGACACTGTTGGAGCTGGAGGTGCTGGAGGTAAGCCAGGCTGGGTCTTTCTTTTTTCCTTTGTTAACAGATGGGGAAACTGAGGCCCAGAGCAGTGGTTAAAGTAATGCAGAGCTAGGAATGAAACCTGAGACTTGGGGAAGGGTGGGTGATGTGTTCAAGGCGCTTTCCTTCCTTCTTCCCTCCCTCCCTCCCTCCCTCCCTCCCACTTTCCTTCCTTTTTAAAAAATTTTTGGTTGCATTGGGTCTTTGTTGCTGTGTGCGGGCTTTCTCTAGTTGTGGCGAGCGGGGGCTACTCTTCATTGCAGTGTGCGGGCTTCTCATTGCGGTGGCTTCTCTTGTGTTGGAGCACGGGCCATAGAGCACGTGGGCTTCAGTAGTTGCGGCTCACGGGCTCTAAAGCACAGGCTCACTAGTTGTGGTTGCACGGGCCCTAGAGCATGGGCTTCAGCAATTGCGGCACATGGGCTCAGTTGTTGTAGCACACGGGCTCTAGGGTGCGTGGACTTCAGTAGTTGTGGCATGTGGGCTCTAGAGCACAGGCTCAGTAGTTGTGGCACACGGGCTTAGTTGCTCCGCAGGCACGTGAGATCTTCCGGGACTAGGGATTGAACCCGTGTCCGCTGCATTGGCAGGCGGATTCTTAACCACTGCGCCACCAGGGAAGCCCCCTTCCTTCCTTCCTTTTACCAAACATCATTCACTCAGTGTCTATTTGAAGAATTTTGAAGAGGAAAAGTATCACCTGGCCAAACAGCAGAGTGTACGGGCAAGGTGAGGCTAGCTGGCTGGCCTCCATCCTCAAAGCTTCTCAAGAATCCATTTCCTGGTTCTCCAACTTGTAAGCTTCAGAAACTTGTCTGGATCTGTGTCCCAGGGCTAGATGGATCAAAGAATGCTTATTCATTCAATCAATGCTCACAAGAGATGGATGTAAAGACTGGACGGAAGAGGCACATGTTCTGGCCATCCAGCATCTGAATTTGGAGAATTCCCTTCCTTAGGGGGTAGAGCCCACTTCGCAGAGTTAAAACTCTGAGTTAAATCACATAGCCTGATTTTTGAGCCTTCTTTGCAACCAGGGCTTGGGCACATGATCTGGGCTCTGCTGATCAGATGTTCCCACCCAGATTTTGGATCGGAAGCTAGTGATGGGACACAAAAATTCTACCTATCAATGGGCGGCGGCAGTGGTGGGAGTGGCAATTACATCGTTTCCAGAGGCGGCAGCAGCAACGTGCATTGCCTATATCTGTGGTGATGGCATCTTCCCTGGACCAGTTCTACAGTACGATTTTTAAGCCTTGTTCCTGGTAGCACATCCAACTGGTCAAGTTCTCTAGTCATCCTGCTGATTCCGTGGGCTCCCCAATATTTTATTTTATTTTTGTTTTTTGTTTTGTTTTTTTGCGGTACACGGGCCTCTCACTGTCGTGGCCTCTCCTGTTGCGGAGCACAGGCTCCGGATGCACAGGCTCAGCGGCCATGGCTCACGGGCCCAGCCGCTCCGCGGCATGTGGGATCTTCCCGGACCGGGGCACGAACCCGTGTCCCCTGAGTCGGCAGGCAGACTCTCAACCACTGCGCCACCAGGGAAGCCCTCCCCAATATTTTAAAAATAAATTCCATCTTTCTTAAATCATCCAGAGTCATTTTTGATTGCTTGCACCTGAAAATCTAGGCTAATATGTGGCCTGGAAGACAATGTTTGAGGTCCCCTGGGAGGTGAGGTAGACATTCCTAGCAGGGAGGCATCCTCTTCCTCTGGTAATCTGTGTGAAAATGGCGGGAATCTCTTCGCCAACAGGCACAGACTCCTGTGCTGCGAGTTTCAGGCGTTATGGCGGCTGGCAAGACAGACATCTGGGACCTGAATGTAAGGCAGGTTCAGAATGGACCCAGTGATTGGTCACGAGATATGAAACGATCAGTTGACAATTTACACTTTCATGGAATTCCTTTTCCCTGAAGGGAGATTTGAAAACTTTAATCCTCAGATAAGAGATCCAGAGCCCCAGAAGTGAAGGCAGCTATAGCAAGGCGTTGAGAATTTACCCTCCTCTGCTCTCATCCGACTTGCTTGCCAAGCTCTTCTAACAGAAAGAGAGAAAAGGGCCCAAGCTTGGCAGAGATAAATCCTGTGAACAGGGCAACTGTTCTCACATGCATTCACTACCTCATTTGATCAGCACACACCTCCACGAAGCAGGGAGGCTAGTTATCGTTCCCATTTGTCGATTAGGGAGCTGAGACTCAGAGGGGCTAAGCTATTTGACAGGGCTCCCAGCCATCTGACTAAACCCTACATCCTTTCTCAAGTGACACTGCTAGGGTGGTGGGCAGGAAGGGTGTCTAGAGATACTACCTCAGAGGGGTGAGGTCAGCCCTGCTTATCTTTGGCATCCTCATTTCTCTGGCAGTGCCACCATCACCCCCTTCCCCTTTCTGGTCCCCCATCTTGCTTCATGCTGCCTCCGTGCCCCAGTGCTTCCACTGCCATGTCGTGCTTGAGCCTGCTGTCATAGCTGTGCCCAAAGATGCAGCCCTCTACCTCCTCCCATAAAACTCACACCTTCTTACTCCAAACCTAGCTCTCATTCTGCAACACCCAAGAAAAATATTGGTCTAAAGAAGCCTGAAAAGAGACAGGGATTTACTGGCGAGAGTTCTAGGCGGGAAGTGGAAAGCTGAGTCATGCCTTGGCCCCCCCACCGAGACTGTGAGGATGTAGAAAATGCCACTGTTTTAAAACAGGTCCTGCCAGTGCTGTGGTGCTCCTTAGTTTCTTGATCTGTGTGCTAGTGACAAGTTTGTTCAGTTTGTGAAAATTTATTGAGCTGTGCTCTGATGATCTGTGTACTTCTCTATATGTCAATAAACATCAATAAAAACTTAAAAATCATTTTAAGACAAGATATTTAGATAAGGGCATTTTAATAAATGCTTACCAAGGTGATCCACCTTGGGATAAAGTAATACAAATACTTAAGACTTAAGAAAACTGATAAATGAGGATAACTGGGCACTGTACAAAAGGTATTTCTAGCCTTAAAAATGAGGATTAACGATAGAATTTCCTAAGTATTTAAATTAAATCCTATTGAGACATAAAACTTCTTCAGTGTCATGGTGACAGTTGAGTCATGCCTGCATTTTAAAGACTATTTACTCCCTCTTCATTCCTTTTCTCAGCTTTCCTAGGTACAGATCAGTGAATTAAAGCAAAGGTCTTTAAGTCATTTTGAATGGGCAAGGAGTCTCCAGTAATCTCGGAAAGACGGTTTCAATATCTGGTCCATGTCCCATGGGCAGTACCTGATGACTTCTCGAGGCTCCTTCCAGTTCCAGGAGGCCACATGGGGTAGAAAGAACTGTGTATTTTAAAAAACAAAACAAAACAAACAAACAAAAAAAATGGGAATAAAATTCTATAAAAGTCAAGTAATGCCCCAGGAATAAAAAGGGGCTCAAAGAAAAATATATACACACATACGAATAAGGAATTTCTCTTCTGGCTCTTGGCTCTCCCCTCCCCCCTACCACAAAATTGCCTAAGGGTCAGGACGCCGAACAAAATTTGACCTAAGCAAAGATGGGACTAAATCAGGCTAGATCAAATTCTAGGTAAGAATTTCTGACCCGTGTTCTACCCTGAGGCTGCTTGCGCTAATGGTATCCATGACACACTGAAAAAGTAGAAATGGTCCTAGGGCCAATGCAATGTAATAATGTGTATTTGTCTTATTGTGATCATGTACCCTGGATTTTTCTGGACAATCTGGATTTTAAGTAACTGGTCACTTTGTTTTCTTAACCGAATTTTTCATTTAATAAATATCCATTCATTCATTCAACAAAACTACTTGCCAATGGTGCTGAGCTAATTGGATATCTGTATGGGAAAAAATAAATCTTGACCCCAGACTGCACAAAAAATTAATTTGAGATGAGTCATAGACCTAAATGTGAAAGTTAAGGCAACCAAGTTCCTAGAAGGAAATGAAGGAGAGGACCTCTATGGCCTTAGTCTGGGCAAAGATTTCTTAAACAGGACATTAAAAGCACTAGTCATAAAAGATAAGATTAATAAATCAGATGTCATTAAAATTAAGAATTTCTGTTTATCAAAAGATAAGAGAATGAAAAGAAAGCCACAGATTGGGAGAAGGTATTTGTAATACGTATATTGGACAAAGGACTCATCCATGATGTTTAAAGAATTCTCACAGGTCATTAAGACAGAAAACCCCCGAGAAATAGGCAAAAGACTTGAACAGGTATTTCACTAAAAGGGTATCGAAATGGCCAGAAAGCATATGAAAAGTTGCTCAACATCATTATCAGAGAAATGTAAATCACAGTGAAATATACAACCCCATTTTTAAATTGAAAAGACTGACAATATCAACCCTGGCAAACATGTGAAGCAACCAGAAATCTCACGTCACTGGAATATAAATTGTTATGCCACTTTGGAAAAATGTTTCGCAGTATACTTACAGCTTAATATGTGTGTACTCTATGAGCCAGCGATTCCAATCCTTGGGTATAAACCCAACATAAATGGATGTATTTCCACCAAAAGACATATATAAGAATGTTTGTAGGTCAGGGGGTAAAAAGGTTCAGAATAAGTTCTGGGGATCTAATGTACAGCATGGTGACTATAGTTAATAATACTGTATTATATACTTGAGATTTGATCTTAATCATTCTCACCGTACCCCACCCCCATCCCCAAACACACACACACACATACAAAAGGTAATTATGTAAGGTGATGGATATGTTAATTAGCTTGGCTGTTAAGTAGCTTCAAGGTACATGTATATCAAAACAACATGTAGTACACTTTAAATATATACAATTTTTGTTAAGTATACCTCAATAAAGCTGGTAAAAAGTATTGTTTGTAGCAGCTTCATTCATGATAGGCAAAAACCTGATGCAACTCAAACATCCACCAGTGGAATGAGTACATAAACTATTGAATATTTACGTAATGAAATAATACGCAGCAATGGAAAAGAATGAACCATGTTATATGCAACAACATGGATGAATTTCATAGACACATTGTTGAGTGAAAGAAGCTAGACACAAAAATGCACATACTATGTAATTCATCCACAACGAGTTCAAACGTCGGTGATAGAGGTGAGAAGAGTGGTTACCTTTGTGGGACACTGGATGGGAAGGGGCATGAGGAAGCTGGAGATGTTCTATGTCTTGATCTGGGTGGCAGCTACATGGGGATACACATACGTAGGAATTCATTGTTCTGTACACAAAGCACTTTACCGAATTTGTACCTCAAAACCAAAAAGTTTTAAAAAAATTAGACCATCTATCCTGATCCCTACAAGCGTTCACACCGATATCCTATCTCATTAATATTCCAGGGGACCTCCCTCTCCCCAGGGATGGCATATACTTGAGAACTCTATCCTGGCAGACATTGAGAACATTTATTTCAGGCGGGGATGGAAAGGGCTGGGTAGAGAAATACTTCATCTAGGAAGTAATCTTTCCTCCCACAACCTAATAGAAGATCACTACAAGCTCAATAAACGTTTATTGATAAATAATAACAACTACAACTTGATATAAATAACAGTCACCACACACTTTATATCAGGCACTGCACTAATAGCTTTCCATTTTCTTATTACTTATATAACCCTAAAAAGCTGTTCCATTTTTAGTCCCACCGTACAGGTGAGGAAACAGAGACTTATGAAGGGTTGGTTAAGTTACTTGCCCAAGGCCTTACAGATAGTTAGGTGGTGAATGTAGATTCCAACCCAGGTTAATCTGAATTTAGAACCAGGACTCGAAACCATTTGCTATGGAGTGATTGGACGGTGTCCAAGCCCCGCCTGCATGTTGTATAACATACACGACTGAGCTCTGTGACATTCCGAGTCGGGCTGAAGCTGTCACGGTTGCCAGACTTGGAGATGGATTCCTCACGGCTCTTAGTCCCACTAACTGCACACAGGTGGTAACTACGCCGGAGAACCAACTGTGCTTGCCTTTTCCCCAATGACCTCCAGCCAATTTGTTTGGGGAATCAGGAAGGCTCGACCCGCTCAGAAACCAAAAGTTTTTTCCGACTTCAAAACACACGTCGGAGGTAGGCTTGGAGGTTTCACTCCCCACTCCTGGAGAGAGAACTAAAGCGAAAATCCCCAGAGGAGCAAAAGAAAAACAGGCCTGCGCGGGAGCGGAATAGAGACGGGAAAAACTTGGGCGGGATGTGGAGGGTGGTGGAGAAGTTATGTGATAGGAATGGCAGAAAAGAGCGTAGTGAAAAGCAGAAAGGAAGGGAGTCCCAGCAGCTCCAAAGTTAAGGGGGTGTCGACGCAGCCCCTCTCTATTGCGCCTGCGTAGTGCTACTCCCTTTGGCACCCCGGCCCCTTCTAGCCGCCGAAGATTTACTCGTCTCTCGGCAACCATTCACCCGAGGAGCCAATCAGAGGGCACCTTTCGCCCTGCCCTCGCCGTCAGCGCCCAGGCGGAAGGATCCCTTGGGCGACGGCTCCGCCCCGCCCCGCCCCTCGCTCCCCCGGGAGGGCAGGCTAAGGGGCGGGGGTTGGGGGCGGTCGTGGCGGGCGGGGGCGTGGTCAGGTCGTTTAAGAACGGAGGGGGCGGCGGCAGGACGGTTCACTCTGTGCCGCTGCCTGGGGGCTGTAGTGACCGCGCCGCTCCTGCTGGGGGCTGCCCACGCCAAGGACCTGCATCTGTGGTCTCCTCCGCTGCCTCCCGGGTGAGTCCACGGCCCCCTCCTCTAAAGGTGCGAGGATGCGCGGTTCCGGAGAGCCGCGAGTTCTGCCCTCGGGGTGGGGTGGGGTGGGGGGGGGGGTTGGGAAATCTGCCCCGGCCGAGCGGAGCTCCAGTCTTCTCCAAGCCTGGTGGCGGCACGGCGGCCAGAGGGGAGGTGCGGACAGGTGCCGGGCCCCTGTGCTCCCTTCCCCTCCAGCCCCCGCGACGTCACCCCCGCCCCCTAAACAGCCCGCCCCCGAGGGCCAGGCGAGACGCTCCGAGAGGGAGCTACAACTTTCCAGAGACTTCGGCCGGGGCTGGCAAACTTCAGCGAGTTCCTGCTCCGCGCATCGCGCAGGCTGCGCTTTGGCCGGGCGCGGGCCGGGCGGCCGAAGAGTGTGTGATGGGGGCCTTCAGCACCTTCCCCGGGTCAGACGGCGCCCGCCCCACCCCTGCCTTGCGTGCGGTCTCTCGGGCTCGCCCCGGCGCTCCCGCGGGCGCTCACACCTCGGCCGGTCGGCCGGGCGCAAATTCGAAGGCGGCGGTTTCGGAAGGCGCAGTTGGAGACGCGGCGGTCAGGGGCTGCATCTGGCCGGGGAGGGGAGGGGTGGTCCCCAGGCTCGGAACCTGGGCCGGGGTTTTGAGGAGAGGGCGGAGATCCCTAACTTTTCCTGCATTCGCACTAGACCGGGGACACCGAGAGCCGCAAAGTGATCCAAGCGAGTGACTCGTGCGCTGCGCTCCTCTCGGAAACTTCTCAGGAATACTGCGTCGGTGACCTGGTTCCTCCCCTTTGAGGAGTGAAACTTGCTTAACCTGTAGTCTGAAAGCCACGGCCGTTAAGTGGAGTCGGCTAGCGGGGCCGCGGGCGGCTTAGAGGCACGGTGCCCGGGAGGTGTCGCAGTCCAGATCGCGGCGGTGGGAGGGAGTCGGAGCGGGGGGACGAACCTGACGAGTACAGGTTGGTAGCCTGTACACCTAAACGCAGAACGCTCGGAGAAAACAAAACGACGCTACCTCGAAGGAAGGGAGGACTTCCGGGGAAATGCCTGGCGAGTTTCTCTGGAGAACGCGACTTGAGCAGGGCTCACTAGAACCGAATATTAGGGCTGGACCCCGCGGGAAGGATCAGCTCGGTCCCCTTCCGCTCCCCCGCCCCCCCTTTTTTTTTTGTCCGGAGGAAGACTTCTGCAGGGCTGACTAAATCTTTGTCTTAAGTAGGGACCTGCTGCCTTTTAACGTTTGTTTATCTGTTATGGAGTTACAACATGCAAACCGTGGACTCTTCAAGTGCACTTATTACAGTAAGCGTTTATAAAGACTTTGTAATCATTTGTGTTGTGACAGTTGGTATTCAGGATATTTGGTAGGTGGGTTGGGAGCCTGAACCTCCCCAGGAAATAAAGTGAAGATTATTAAATCCTCCTGAAGTAGACTTCTGGCTTGGCCCAGCTGCCCTGCAGGGGGGAAGTGAGTGGCCGTTGTTGGCTACACTAACTTTTCAACGTGAGTAACTTGGCAGGGAAGCAAGCCAGGCAGCCGTCAGGGTGGTAGGAGCGCTTACCAGGAACTGTGCCTTCTTAAACCCCCAGAGGTGTTACTGGGCGAGTGAGACCCTGCCATCAAAGGGGTTGGAGTGGGGACTAGAGAACGCTGACTTTTCTCTTCCCTTTCAGGGAAGCTCTGAGCTGGACCAGCAGGGGTTCTGCCTTTTGACATTCTTGTTTGCGAAGATGGAGAGCTTAGTATCTCTGGAGTCAAGCTTTTACTTGAGATAACTGAAACCTTGTGTCTTAAGATATACCCACATCTTTAGAGTCCATTTATTCTCAATAAAGAGTTTTTAGAAAGCAGATTTTGGTATATTATATATAATTTTTCAGGTAACTGTGGGTAAATTTAACATCAAAGTGAAAAAAAACTTTTTTCTCTGCCAGAAGGCCTCTAAATTGTTACCCCAAACAAAGATCCCTAATTTCATAAGTTAGTGTGTGTCCACAGAGCGAACAGCAGCACTTTTTATGTTGAATTTCTTCCACAATACCTGCCTTGTATCCAGAGATTAAGTTGGGGTAACTGAAGGAAAGGACTGGCGTTTGGCCTGTTTGTCAGAATGACCGTGATTTGGTTGAGCACCTATGGCTCTGCCTACTAATGTGCTCAGCTCGCCTGTGCGTACAAGTAGCCACCGAAATCACATCCTGCGTTGCAGAAGCTCCCCAGCCCCACCTCTCAGTGCCGCACTGAGCCTGCGTCCCCCAGTCTTCAAGGCCAGGCCAGACTGTGCACGTCACGCACTGCCCATCAGAACAGAGAAGTCCTCACACTTCTGAGAGTCCAAGGAACTGCCCAGCAGTAAAGATAACTTAGAGTGGACTGTAGCGTCCTTGTTCTCCCAGTGCCAGAAACTGGGCACATTCGATACAAAATTAGAAAATGCCATTATTTTTTCAACTGCTCAACTACGTAGTACCCTGTCTTCATTTTCATCTTTGGTATGTTGTGTGCATGGTGTCAGTCACCAAAGAACGACAAGCCAAGAGCAGCGAACGGATGTGGTAAACCCTTTTTGTGTTGCCGAGAAAACGTCTTATGGATGCCCGGGACTAGTTTCATGAGTTAAGTTAAACTTGTGATGTTGTGTTTGGGTTTCTCGGTCTCACACGGGGCTCTGGGGTGTATCTGTTGTTGTTGTTTTTGGGGGGGGGTTGGGGCGGGGTTTAAGGGGAAGCAATGCAGAGTCTGAGGTGTTACTTGGGATAAAACATTACTCTGGTTAGATAAGGTCCATTGCTTTTATGTGTTGTCACTGAGGTAAACAAGGCGATATAGAAAAATGCTTTCTGCCGTCTTGGTGTTTTGACTGTAACATGTTAAATAAATGGGCATAAGCAGTATTATGGTGAAGCAGACACCTCTGTGTTTAAAGAAATGTTCATGTGTTTAAAGCCACTTGGGTACAGCAGTAGTGCTGATCTCTTGCGATGCTTCTGGAACTTCTGGTTTCAAACGTTTTTATCCTTTCACTACATGCATTAATAAGGAAGCTTATATTTGGAATTTAAATGGTTTAGAGGAAGCATCTTTGTGTAGCCCAACTGTGTAAGGAAGCCTTATGAATTGTTTAGAATTAATAGATTTTGTACAGCTGGGCCCTGTAGCCTGTTCTAGAACTGTTTGCAGAACCTCTTGGAACAATAGGGAAAAACTAATGTGAAGAAATAATTGCTGATGTTAAGCAACTCTCTGTGTAGGATGTTTTTTAGTCTCAGAGCCTTTGGGAGTCTTGGTCACGCAACTGTGTAAAGTGTTTATTTCTTGGATAACAGTGACTGAGTCCGTAAGTGGTTAAGTGCTTCCTAGGTAGTAGTTTGTGCCAGGTGCCAAGCAGGCCAAGGGGATGGTATGTGAAAAGGCCTGTGGAAATGCTCTGGATGCGAGAGGAGCTGGGTCCACCTCAGAATGTCCTTGAGGCACTTGGGTTTTGCCGGTTTGTTGCAGCCGCTGGCCTGTGAGCCCCAGGAAGGCAGGGGTCTGTGCTCATTGCTGAATGCCTAGTGTAGGACCTGGCACTCAGAAGGTGTGCCTGTTAACTGGATCCAGTGCTCTGCTGGCATCCGACTGCCATTCCTCTCAGAGAGGGAAGCACACTTCAGGAGATGGCGTCCTGATGGGCCAAGGTGCTGGCACACGTTTTTGGATCGCAAGCTCCGGGCCCAGAATGCTGAGTGGCTTTGGGGCCTTTTTAGAAACGGAGGCCTCTGGTGTAGGTTTGGAGCGAGGAGCAGTGACGACTAATTGGCCGACAGCTGAAACCCCTCAGGCTGAGCTCCAGACCCGCCCCCTTCGAGCCCTTCCCCCTGCCCATCCACCCCAGCACAGCCTCGCAGCGCGCACTCAGCCTCTCTCTCTCCACATTCACTTGGGTGCTCGGTCTGCTGAGTCTTTCTCTTTTTAACTTTTTGTTTCCCGCTGCCATCGCTGACCTGGTTTAGGGCTGCAGACAGCAGCTCCATGAGAGCTCTAGCCCAGCGCCTCTCCCTGTCTCTGGCCAGCTCTCCGTCCCGGCACCTCCGACAAACACCTTAAGAACTCACGGGAACTGCCCCTCCCTCTAGAAGATGCGCTCCTTTGAGGACCTGTACCTTTCTGACCTTCTATACTTTCCTGACCTCCCTTCCTAATTGACCTACCTTGCCTCATGGAATACACACTCAAATATTTGAGCAAGTTAATGCTCCTTCTTCCTCACCAAACTTTATTTTAATCCAGCTTTGGACCCTTCTCAGAGGCGTCTGATCTTACCCCATCTGGGGATCCCCCTTATCCCACACCTCTTCTCATCAGTACTTCTTTACAGTTCTACCTTGTACCTTATTTTCTAGTTTTTTTCAAACCTTACCTTAAATTGGATGAGCGCAGAAAGTTCCATATCTGTCTCTTCATTTGCTCCCTGTAAACACATTTTGAGAAAAAAATTATCCATGAATCTTGAACTGCTCCCACCCTGTCGTGTTGTCATAAGCTCCTCTCACCTTGCATAGCCCTTACTAGGATGGGAGAAGGGGTAATCCTCTACCTCGCCTGGCTGGTTACCCCTTATCCTCCAGACACACCCTGTTTATCCCTGACCTGTGACGGCTGAGGAGGTGGGCATCAGGACCACCGCAGCCGGCTGACTCTGTGTGGGCTTGGCCAGTCCTGGGAAGGTTGCTGACCCACATGCGGAGATGAAGTGGGTGCGAACTGGGCACCTGCCGTGTGTCCAGGTGCCGGCCCTGGGGGTGTTGGGTGGGGCACTGGCGCTGCTGCTATCTCCCTTGCCCAGACCCTTTGTTGTCTTCATCCTTATCCCCTCCCTGCTTCTGAGGCTGCTTTAGTTGTGAGGACACCTGGGTTCTGGTCCTGGAAGCGCCACTGCCTCTTTCTTTAGGTTCTACCTCTTCAGTTTCTTCACTGTAAGAAGGACAGTAGAGATACGAGTCACAATTAAGTTTCTAGTAGTCACATTAAAAAGTAAAAATAAGCAGGTGAGCATAATTCCGTTTAACCCATCATGTCAAATACTATCTTTTCAATTTGTAATCAATATAAAAACATTAATGAGTTATTTTACGTTTTTCCCCCTCGTACGGAATCCTCAAAATCCAGTGTGTATTTTACGTTCACAGCACATCTCAATTTGGACTTGTCCCATTTCAGGCACCCAACAGCTTGTGGATACATTATTGGGTGGCACAGATCTAGACCATCTGCAAAAATGTTTCACTGTTAAATCCTGATTCTCCTCGTGTGGGAGGCAAGAGTTAATAACACGAGGTTTTGGAGGAAGAGTATGAGCTAGGAACTATAGGATCTAAGCTCTGCAGGGGCAGAGATCTCGGTCTCTTGCTTCCCGATAGACCGTAAGCTCCTAGAACAGTGCTTGGAATGTTGTAGGTACTCAGATATCTGAAAGAACGAAAGGAAGCTCAGTCGTTGTGGCCCCCTTGCTGATAATCATTCACTGTGTGAGTCAGACCTGACGCTGAAACACAGGATGTTTGAGTCCTAGTCCAATGCTTGTTCTCTTGTTTGTCTATAGTTTCCTAGAGAATAATCATAAGGTAGTAATAGAATTTCGAAGAACTGAAGATAAAATCTTCTGAGATTGGCAGGGGACCAGGACTCTAACAATTTATCGACAATTAAAATTTGAAAATGGTAGAGAAAATAACTTTCACGTAAAAGGTGTCCACAAGATGCCTGGTAACAGCAGCACGTGACTCGGTAAATGCTAATTTGATGACAAGCATCCCAGTGAGCCACATGCATGGCTTGTGCGGCTCACACAGGTGAAGACACCAAAGACAAGGTGGTCTGGCCTCCTCAGGTGCAGTCGGTGCAGAAACAGCTACCACTCCATGGCCTTGCTCCTTCACTTTAATCCTACCCCTCCACTCCTTCCCCCCCTCCCCTGCCCTTCTCCCCCGAGTTCTGTTCTTAGCAGTATTTATGATGATGTCAGAAGGACCACTGAGCCTGGTGATGTTCACTTGGGCTGCCACCATGCTCAGTGGAGGTCAGGTACCTGCTGTGCGAAAGTTAACTCTGCAGGGAAGGATCTATGCAAAACTAAAACTGGGTGGAACCGTATGTGTAATTAGCATCCTCACTGAAATGGAGGCAGCTCATGCTTAGGTATCCATAAAAGGGGGGTATGTGTCCAAAGTAGGAGAAATGCTACATTTGAGCAACTGAGAGCGCTTGTCTCTTTCCTGATAAGGCCCACGGGTTGCTGCTGGTGATGAGGTGGGGCTTTTAGCTGACTGAGGTCCTCATTTTGGACAACTAACAACAGTTCAAAGCTCTGAACTAGCAAGTTAGATGGTAAATTAGTTTGTGGACACAGCCCTTGATAAAAACCTGGAGGCTGTCAGCCCTTAAACCCTATGGATTGTATGTAAACTTGTTCATCTTTACAGTAAAGTCTCCTAGGAATTGTCCTATTTTTCCTCAGCCTAGTCAGTCTCTCAAACTGTAGGGCCAGCTCTGGGGATCTCTTTAAATGAGATCAGACTAGTAACATCTCTGCCTTAGAAACAGGCATTTGGTAGGAGGGAGGGAGGTACCCAGGAGCAACAAGGATTATTTCCAGTTCAAGTTGAGTATGTAGCACTTAATCATGCTGACACCTTGGAAAAGTCAAGGCTTCTATGCCTCTCTCCCATCCAGAGATATCTGTGTTCTGACCTTGTTAATACTTACATTTGCAACGATTCAGGGTATTCCTTTAAGCACTTGAACTTCTGTGGCGTCCCTGTTACAACATCCGGGACAGTGTTTTTATTCTGTCTCACGTTGTTTTGCTGCCGCAGCATGAGTTCTTCCAGCGTTATCTCTCCAACCACACTTACTTAAGCGTCCTATTTTGAAAGACAGGAAAGAGCTTTCTGTCTGGAGTCGTCTCAGGGCGGGTGTCTGTGGACGGGGCCCAGGCATTGATAACCGTGAGGACTGTATGTTGGCATCAGTGGGGAGGGAGTGCTTGTGAGGGCCCTCCCACTGGGAAAGCCTGGGCAGAGCGACGGGGCACTGGCCTCTCTTCCCGCTTCTGCTTCCGTCTGGGACACTCTTTGCCTTTGGCTCAGGCAGCATCCCTGTTGCCGTGGGAATTGAACCAAATTTTTAGACTCCGGTACACATCAGTGCTGAATGGCTAGGAGGATGCTGATAACCCTGAGAAAATAGGTTGAGGCCTCTGGCTGCATGTGCTGGAGCTGAGTGAGAAAAGACCACCTGCGGGCTTTGTTGTGTCACTGACGAGAGCAGTTTTCCCCAGGCGCAGCTTTGTGGCATGGGGCACTTATATCTTCGGACTGAGGTAGAGGGTGTTTGTGGGTGTTTGAGTGAGCAGCTGTAAGCATAACTTCTTGTAAAAAGTTAACAAAGGATAAATTTTCTTGTCCTTTTAATAAGCAAGGCATTATTTTATCTGGTTCTGTTGCTTTGGGCTGTCTACTAATGGCAATTCTTATTCAGGTACATGAACCACAGGCGTGCGTCTCAGTTATCTGTGACTTCGTGGTGTGTTTGGGGGCAGCGGGGAGAGTCTCCAGAATGTGGCCTCCTCCCAGGTGGTGGGCCGGGGGCCCTGCCGAGGGGCTAGCAGCTGGCAGACAAAAGGCTTCCCTCTGGTCCTAGATGACTTTGACCTTCACCTCCCTAGGAATTCAAGGAGTAAGGGAGGATTTCTCTGCAGAAGGCTGAATCCCTGTTGACCCTGGTTTTTCTCCTTTTTGCCCCCTTATCTGCTGCAGCATATATCAAGTCCGTGGTCATTCCAAGTCCCTGGCTCTCTCTCGAGGGTGAAAGGATCTCGGGGGTCAGACTGCACACAGGTGGGAAAAGGAGCAGGTGTCCATTCTGAGGTTCAACGTGCAGGCCTTCGTCAGTCTGTTCCAGGCTGTTTCTGTTTCAAGTCTGTTCCAGCTCTCCTTCCTGTGCCAGCCCTTGGGGTCCTGATCACTTCTTGCCAATCTACCTGCCTTCTCTCTGCAGCTCCCGTTGGGTTATTTGTTCTTGGATCTGATAAAGTTACCGTCTTGTCTGCAGGGAGTGTCTTGTTCTGTTGCTTCATCCGCAGGTTCACAATCCTGATCTTCCAGCCACCGGAGTGACCCCCAGCAGCTGTTCCTTTATTCTGTGAGCAGGGCATGTGCCTTAGTTGCAGGTCCAGACCAGGATCAGCCCATTCCTAAAAGCTCTCTCCTGTGCTATTATTTTTTTCCTCTTAATGCTTGCCCAGTAAGCTGACTGTCCCAGCTCCTTCCACTCCTGGCTTCTCTCTCCCTTCAGGACTTGCTGTCTCTGAGATAACCACTGCCTCCCAACCTGGCTGGTATCCTGGAGCTTCCTCAGAAGTGAGGATCCTAGGCCTTCATCTTTCAGCCATTGTTCCTTTACAACAAACATTCGCATGACTACACTTAATTATGTTCATTCTGGTGGCTCCCATCAGGCTGGACACACCCCCAAATCCATGATGGTTTTGAGGGAGAGAGTTTCTGTACTGACAGTTGTTAGTTACTTTCATTCTAAATGCTTCTGCCTTGCTGGCGGCACTCCACGCAGGGGGCCTTAACACTTCTAGCCAGCTTCTTTCCCACTCTCTGATAACAAAGCTTCATACCTTTCTTCTCTTTTTCCTTCTTATTGCTATCTCCTTCCTACAACTGCCTGAACAACCAGCTTACCTTCAAAGCCCTGCCCTCACCCCAACGCGGATACCAAAGCTGCCTGCCACCTAGGAAGCCTCCTAAGTCCCATTTCTGCCACTTCCCAGCAGCGCGTCCTTGGACAGTTAACAACGTGTGTATCCTCTTTGTTCTCCAGTTTCCCCACCTGTGAAAGTAGGGAAATAGTATCTCGCGTACAGGCTTGTTGTAGGAACCGGATGGGTTGATCCAGATGAACTTACAGCACTGTTTCGCCGCCTGTTTGGGACACTGTCAAATAGTTTGGTGGCTCATAGGGCACCTGGCCAAACATCTGGTCACACTTGGTGTCCCCTGGCTGTGGCCGTCTCTACAGGAAGAGCCTGCACTCAAGCAGGCAGTAAAGGCTGGTTGACTGAAGCTTTGCTGTCTTCAGCGTGTACAGTGGGGATAAGGGCCGATGGGAAGATAAGGCGTCCCAGTCGTATAGTTGGCAGAAGGTAGCTCCTTTTTTTTTGGATAAGACCAGTACCATTTCTGTTTTAGAAAAGATCGCTCTGGTAGCAGTGAGCTCTGGTCATCCCAGTGTATGTGTGGGTTTGTAGCTTAAGAGCTTATTGCCTTCTCCCCCCCTGCCGCCCACCAGTGGCAGAACTTGACCTCGGTGGAAGTTGTTTCCAGTTCCAAGAGTCAGAACATTAGGTCCAGAGCTGAGGATCTGGGGTCAGTTTGCTGAATCTTTCCTGATCCTTATTCTTTGTGGAAAAGGGACAGTTGTCGCTTCCTCAGAGTGCTTGTGGGGATGAATGGGAGTGGGCGTGAAGCGCCTTGTACTGAGTACTTTTCTGCCTGCTTGCCCACACACCTCTACACCTTCATTTTAGAGGAAAAAAAGAAATAGGCCCAGAGCTGTGGTTTCCATTCCGTCAGCTAGATGAAGGAAGAGGTGGGATGGGATGTTATGACGAGTGTTGCCATCTACTTTCACTTCTGCTTAAATTCTCTAAGCTTCTATAGGCAAGGAAGTAGTTTCTTTTTGCTTAAAGTGCCCTCAGTTGTACACGGAGGAGAAGAGTTTGTGTGGGCGATCGCCGCCACAGGCACATGGGTCCCCCCCCTGGGCCAGGAGCCGGGGACGGCAGGGGTCTTTGTGCCCCATACACACCTCCCTTGGAGTCTGTCACCAGTCAGTCCACCGCGCATGGCTGGGTCTCTGACCCTGAGCTGGAAAGGGTCCCTAGGAAGATCCAGGCCGTTGGGGTAACATCCGGTTAACGGCACATTGTCATCAAAGGGATGCTGTAACGTGTTTGAGTTTCTTTTGTGTTCTGAAGCCCACGACAGGGTCGGGGGAGGGTGCCGTTCAGTTGTCTGTGGGCTAGATGGGCTGCCATAGCTGGGAGCGCCTCTTTCACGCTGCAGCATTTCCATGAAACCTTCTGGAGTTTCCATGTCAGATGTCACAGGCCTAGGCTTAAATATATACCGTCTTTAACTTCACGGATGTCCGTCTCCACACATGCCAAGGAGACTCTGGGCATTTCTACAACTAAGGCCAGGCACAAACCAATCAGTGTTGATTTGACCCAAGCGCTCGTCCATAAGGCCTAGACGTATTACAAGTGCCCTTAGCGTTCATCTCCAGCCTGTCCATCTGCCTGTCCTCTTGCCTACCCGGAGTCCCCTCGTGCTCTCGTAGCCTCTGTCACTCTTGTTTCTGGGATCTAGATAAGGCAGGGAGCAGCAGTAGAAATAACTTTTTTTTTTTTTTCTCTTCTCAATGAGGGCTCAAACTGGTTTTCAGATCAGCCTGCCCTGAGTGTGCCAGGCAGTGGGAAACAAAGGAAAGTTAGCGTGCTCAGGGAGCTTGGTTTACTCTTTGGGCTTAGTTCGTCTTTTCCTCTCACCTTTTGCTGCCATCTCTACAAACTTGTTTTCCACTCGTGTGTGTATTTTATCCTTCTGCTGCAGCCAGATGCTAAAAGAAAAGGGAATTCAGGGGAACCTGAGGTAGTCATTCATCACAAGTCAGACTTTTTAGAAGATTAAGTAGCTTAAACGGAGCAGGCAGCTCGTCGTCCTCACTTGTGAAAAAGGTGCCTGAATTTTCAAATCAGTGAGAAATCATAGTGCCCACCCTGCCCAGTTTCTAGTGCAAAATACAATGCATCTGCTTCTCAGACAAGTAAAGGGAAATCAAACACTTTAGTCTGAGTTTACCAGGCTGCAAGTTAAGTTTTTTTCTAGTTACTATTTCGTTAATTCTGCTAATTAGAATTTGCCTTTAACCAGAGCCTTTCATGAATTGAGACTGTGTGTTTCGAGTGATTCTTTTCTACGGGGATTATATCAATGTTGATCTCAAGTGGTTGGTTAAAACTAAAACCGTTACACGAAGCTCTGGTGTGTCATCTAAGCCCTAAGGGCCTACGACCTGGATTTATTCTGGTAATACCACGTTTGTCTAAGTAACCTGTAAATGTACTTTTGATATTTGAAATTGTTCGGATGGGTGAGGGAAAACAAAGGATTCATTTCTGATAGGCACCGATAACTTATGTTGGGCTCTTCTAATAAGCTAAACAACAAATATAACTCAGCCTAAATTTGAGCCTTCAGCAGCTTCGAGAGCTGCTCCAGATCTAAGTCACAGTAAATTGGGAGAATTAAAAACTATACCATGGACTAGGCACATGTTCTGCACTGTGCTTTTATATAGACTACTTTTTTCTAAGAGTTAACTCCATTATTCATATATGTGTCAGAAGTTGTTGACGTGGAAGATGCCAACTATAGGCATCTTAGGTTCCTGAAAAAGTGTTTACTGCATTTATTAAGGTTCTTGCAACTGTAGCCGGTAACCAACAGCACCATGAGGGTAGCTGTAATACGTCTGAAATGAGAAATAGTAATTCTTGTAAAACTACAGAAAACATTTTTGGATACTAAACATAGAATGACACTAGGTGAGATGACTTATCCATCATTTTGAAAGTTTTGGGGATTTTTTTTGGATAAACAACGGACATCATCTTTTAAACACCGCAGAAGTAGAAAATTGACTAAAAGCCATTCCAGATAAACACTGTCCCTCCTCCTCTGCCTGCCCCTCTAGAGATCGGTTTTTAGGCTTGGAGGGGAAGCTTCTAAGTGTATTCGGTTTTGGCACGTGGATACAGGGATGGTGGGGAGGGCTAGGAGGAAAGGAATTGAAGGAATTAAACAAGGTAGCAGGTTAGAAGGCTCAAAGGGCAGGGATTTTGGAATATGGCTCATAAGATTTTAACTTTTTTCAACTAATACATATGTAGGTTCCAAATTCAAAAGAGATAAAATAAGTCTTCTTTGTACCCTGTACCCCAGCCTAGAGGTGGTATTTGGTATAAGCTGAACTACTTGTGTATCCTTCCAGAGATTTTTGATTGTATAAGCATAGACTTGTGCTTTTACACACACAGTTTCACACTTGCTTTTTCTTAATCAATCTTGATAAGCATTTCATATTCATACAGATAGAGCAGCCACCATTCTTTTGGACAACTGCAGGCATTTGTATCCTGTCGTATACATGCATCAAGTCATTTAACTTCCTTTACCGATGACTATTTGTAGCTTTATAAATAATTCTTCAGCGAATATCCTTGCGCATACTTGCACGTATACTCACAGGATAAAATCCAAAGTGGACTTCCTGCTGTGCCAAAGAGTGTGTCCACTTAAACTGAGGGTCCCATGTTGTTCTTCAGAGAGAACCCACGGGCAGTGTACCAGAAGTGTCTGCTTCTTGGTCTTTGCCAATCTGATAGGGAAAAATGATACACTGAAGTCTAAATTTGCCCATCCCTTAAGGTAAGTTTGAATATGTTAAGTGTCTGAGCCACTGTTCATGTCCTTTGCCCCTTTTATGTTGGGGTTCTAGTATTCCGGATGTGTAGGAGCTCCTTATTCATTAAGGAAATGACTGCTTTGTCTAATGTTACAAGTATTTTCGTGGTTTTGTCTTCTCACGTCTTTATGGTGTTTTCACCACGTAGATGTTTTAATTTTTATATAGGCAAATGTATCAACTTTTTGCGACTTCTGTGTGATTTAGAAAGGAATACCCATTCTATGTAAACTTACATAAATTTCATGTTTTTCTGGTATTGTTAGGGTTTCATCCTTTTACACTTAAGTCTTTGATTCATCCGTCTAGATCTTAGATTGGCACAAGCTAAGGAGCCATCCTTGCTTATTTTTAGAATCTAGAAAACTATCCAGATGTCTCAAAAATTTCCCTTTACTATTTCGAATGCCTCCTTTTTATACACTAAATCCCCTTATGTACTAGATTTTCATTCTAGATTTAAAAAATTCGGTTTCATCTCTTTGTCTGCCTTTTCCTGCCCGTATCATTGCTGTTATCGGTTATTGTAGCTTCATAATATCTCTTACCAGAGGCTAGTAGACATCATTCCAATGTTTAATAACTTTTCTGGCTATTCCTGCCCCTCTTCCCATTAGAACCTTACAGATTTTCAGTCTAAAATAGATTCTAACTTTGAATCTACTACAATGTCAGAGATTTTAAAATATGTGAACATTTTCATGCATAGGTACTACACCTCCCACCCTCCAACCCCCGCCCCAAGAATGAGTGATAGCTTTCCTCAGATTCTCTCTGGTCTTAGATGTCCCGCTTCTAATGTTAACAGGTACTGTTCTAGAGGTGGGAGTCGTCCTGACTCTAGATGACTCCTTTTTTTTTTTAACAAGTCCTTAAAAAAAGGCACGAGTCAAAAGTGATTCCTACAACTATTCTCCTCTACAACATTATCGAGTTTCTTCCTAGAGATTTTCTTAAAATTAATTGTTCCTTCTTTTCCAAGTACTGATTGAATGGCAGCTCCTCTGTGGCTGTGACTTCTTATGCCCACATCAGAAACCCGAGCCTTGGAAGCACACTGACAGCTGATACACAGGGTAAAGCAAGTTGTATTTTTATAGGTAAATCAACACACCTGGCAGAAATCTATGTCACTAAATCATAGTTCAGCAGTGTTTCAGAACAAAGCTGGAGCCATACCTTTCTGTAATCATCTGAACTTAATCGTGTAGTGCCCTACACACTTGGCACAAGTGTAATGTGTGCTACGCTCACCATTAAAGGGGCCACAAAGAACCAAGCGCATATAGAGCACATTAAAAAGAGATCTCTGCTGTCCCAAATCAGACTTGAAACCAAAGGACAGCCACAGTAAACATCAGGTATTTCATCACAAATTTTGCATGGTATCCTTAACTTAGAAGTGCTTTGGTAGGATAATCTAGATAGCCTAGGGCTCTCTGACGCTGTCCAAACAGGTTTGAAGGAAAACGTTTACCTTCCCTTTGGCAAGTATTCTTCAGTAGCAAGCAGAAGAGTGCCCATCCCCCATTGGCCCTCCTGGAGCCTGCTTTAATCACGTGATCCACTTTCCCAGGGCCAACTAAGTAAATTCAGTCCCTTAACCTACATACTAAAGGGAGCTTGTGATCCGGCCTGAGAAGAGGCGCATGATGGCCGGACTGGACAACTTCTCAGGTCTCGGCTGTCTTCTGCCCCTCAACCCCAGCTGAGAGCTCTTGTTGCCTTTCTGTCAGCCGTGTCCCCGCCCCATAAATGAGCTCCTCTGTGGCCTTCCTGTTCGCCCCAATCAACTGACACCACTTCTACCTTCATATTACGTTTTCTTTCGCCGACACACTGCCTCATATTGAGACATTGTGTCCTCACCCTCCTCCTTGACGGCCAGCTCCTGGAAAGCTGGTCTTGGTGTGTCCAGTGGTGCCCCCGACATGGCTCGACAACCGTCCCATTGATCTGAGCTCTATAGATAAGGCGAGGGTCCCTGGCGCCAGTGCAGGACTAAAAACCCAAGTTGGAACCCCAGGACTACGCATGCTGGACGTGCTTTCAAAGGCAGCTGCTTCCAAACAGTGAAGCTGCAGGTCATGGGGATGGATTCTGTGTGTCTAGCGAGTCAGAAAAGTGAAGGGG
Organism: Phocoena phocoena; assembly: GCF_963924675.1. Lineage (NCBI taxonomy): Eukaryota > Metazoa > Chordata > Mammalia > Artiodactyla > Phocoenidae > Phocoena > Phocoena phocoena. The sequence goes on from NC_089219.1 coordinate 104,174,359, forward strand.
GTGGCCAGACTTTCTGTTTGCAGCAAAGTCTGAGGGCAGCACCTCAGCCTTTTACGTCCATCTAGCTAATACGTGACCCATGTGGATCCAAAGCACCTGGACTTTCTGCTGTATCCGTTTTTGTTATTACATATGAGCATTTCCAGGGAATCTGTTGTTTCATTTTCTGAACAATGTAACTTAGTTGACAATTACTTTGGTAACCTTGTGGTTCTAGCCGGTGATGTGCGAGAAACATGTTTTTCTCCTAGTACTGAGTGCTAACTTTGTTCTCCTTGGGTAGACTGAAGGGATTCTTTTTCAAAATACAGTTGAAAAATCACACTGCCCTGAGGAGGTTTTCCATATCCCATGTGGGGCCTCCTTGCTGGGCAGAGCGGTTCCACTGCTTGGCTGACCTAACCCTTTGTTACTCAGGAATTTTGTCATTCAGACACCTCCTTGGTCCTCCCCTGGATAACAGGATTGTTTGTTACGGGGCAGACAGCTCCCGTAAGTGAAGAGGATATCGGTGTATTTGATTCTAGCAGGACCAAGCCCAGGGTTGAGAATCCACCTATTCACGAAGAGAAGGAAGCTTCTCTTGTGGATCCTGTGTTCTGTGTGGGCATTGTCCCGAGGTATCAACCAGCTCAGGATGTAGTTAGGGAGCCCAAAGCAGGAGAGGTGATTTCCATGGAAAACAAGGAAAATTAGCAAAACCTGTAGACCCTCTACTGAATAATGTTGTGTTTAGGTTACTCGGTTTAGCAAGTTTGTCTGCTTCCCTTCACACACAGACTCCACCCCCGACCCTACCCTCACGCAGACAAAACGGGCAAAACGAACAAACCCCACAGAAAACAAAAGTCCGAAGTTGTCAGATTTGGTGTAGGGTAGGTTTACGTGTATATTGTCCTCACTCCCTGCGGGCACTGTTCTTAACACGCTTAAGCTCACTTAATCCTCGGCAGCAGCACCGGGCAGCAGGTGCTCTCGGCCACTTTGCAGTAAGGAAGATGTTCAGAGAGAAACCAGCATCGTCTCTGAGTCCCTGGAGCTGCTTTGCCACATAGAAGTGAATCCTCACTCTGTTTCTCTTCCCTCTCTTTCAGTTTCCCCAGCAAGAACATCCCCCAAGATGGCAGAGGAGAGCCCCAGTACCAGCGACTGCGTGTCCTTCAGCGTGCTCACCTGGGACCAGGTGAGCCGGCTGCATGAGGTCCTGACCGAGGTCGTACCCATCCACGGACGAGGCAACTTCCCCACCTTGGAGATCACGCTGAAGGACATCGTGCAGACAGTCCGCGGCCGGCTGGAGGAGGCGGGCATCAAAGTGCAGGACGTCCGGCTGAACGGCTCCGCGGCCGGCCACGTCTTGGTCAAAGACAACGGGTTGGGTTGCAAAGACCTGGACCTCATCTTTCACGTGGCTCTGCCCACGGAGGCCGAGTTTCAGCTGGTCAGGGATGTGGTTCTGTGCTCCCTCCTGAACTTCCTGCCAGAGGGCGTGAACAAGCTGAGGATCAGCCCAGTCACCCTGAAGGAGGCGTACGTCCAGAAGCTGGTGAAGGTACGCACGGACACTGACCGCTGGAGCCTCATCTCCCTCTCCAACAAGAACGGGCGGAACGTGGAGCTGAAATTCGTGGACTCCATCCGGCGTCAGTTCGAGTTCAGTGTGGACTCTTTCCAGATCATCCTGGACTCCCTGCTCTTCTTCTATGACTGCTCCAGCCACCCCGTCTCCGAGCACCTGCACCCCACTGTCATCGGGGAGAGTGTGTACGGGGACTTTGAGGAAGCCTTGGACCACCTGCAGAACAGACTCATCGCCACCAAGAACCCCGAGGAGATCCGGGGCGGGGGGCTGCTCAAGTACAGCAACCTCCTGGTGCGGGACTTCAGGCCCACCGACCAGGACGAGATCAAGACCCTGGAGCGCTACATGTGTTCCCGGTTCTTCATCGACTTCCCCGACATCCTCGAGCAGCAGAGGAAGCTGGAGACCTACCTGCAGAACCACTTCGCTGAGGAGGAGAGGAGCAAGTACGACTACCTCATGACCCTGCGCAGGGTAGTGAACGAGAGCACCGTGTGCCTCATGGGCCACGAGCGCAGGCAGACCCTGAACCTCATCTCCCTGCTGGCCCTGCGCGTGCTGGCCGAGCAGAACATCATCCCCAATGCCACCACCGTCACCTGTTACTACCAGCCCGCGCCGTACGTCAGCGACGGCAACTTCAACAATTACTACGTGGCCCACTCTCCGGTCACCTACAGCCAGCCCTACCCCACCTGGCTGCCCTGTAACTAACCTTGAGACCCGAGGGTTTCCGCAGGGGGAACCCCCGTAGGGCGAGGGCTCTCAGGTAGGGGAGACTCCTTCTAGATGTAGTTGTTTGGCTTTTAAAGGGGAACTCAGCTCTGATTCTGCTTTTTTTTTTTTTTTTTTTTTCTTTGTGTGCCCATTGGAATGGGTCTCCAGTATATCATGAGCCAACCCTAAAGGGACCTGTTATTTCCAGTGCCACTTTGGAAAATGCTATAGGAACTATGACCTATCCACATCTTTCCAAGACAGACACTAACATGCCGTGTTCCAGACATCGGCACGGGGCCGTCTGAGCTCCGTGCGGTCATTGAGCTTGGGAAACACGTGGGCAGTGTAGAAGTCTCCAGCTGCCGGGCTTCTCACTGGAGCCTAGGGTAGGGGATGTCGGCCCTCACTTGGAATCCTCGGCACTTACGTGAAAGTTGTGCGGATGGTCGATTTTCTTGTGTCAGTTTTAGTCCCGCAGAAAATGGTAAACGTGAGGGTGTTCTTGTGGCTTAATTTTTGTTCAAGGGACGAAACTGCTTATGTTCATTCTCTGTCAGCAGAGCTGAGGATTTCTCTCCTCAATAAACCAAAGCCGATAGCTGGAGAATTACTATCTGGTTGGAAGTGGTTGATGGTTTAGATGCTGTGCTATCACGAGGAGTTGTGAGAGATTGCTGAGAGAAAAAAAAAAAAAATTAAAAAAAAAAAGACCTTTTCTTGAAATGTAACTTGAAAACAAAATAAACCGTGCAACATAATGTCCAGTAGAATTGTGGTGGGGGATTGTAAATAGGAAACGTGAATGTTCAATTTTTCTTTTCTTAGAAGTGAGGAATTCTTATTGAATGACACTTTTTTGTTTCCCTCATCAGCTCATTGCTTTTGTTTTGCCCTTCCCAAGACTAAGGATTGTGCCGAGTCTAGGGTCTTTGCCGTAACCGATGTGAGGGTCTTCCCATGTTTTAATCGGAAACCCATTTTGGTCACATTCCAAGTGTGACCGGCTGTTTTTTCTGGAGTACTTTGGCCGATTTCTGTTTTTGTTTTTTCAAAAATAGTGGTTTCCTTCTCCAGGCTTTTTGGACAGCAAACAAATCCAGGGATTTCAGTAGATCCGAGTGACCTGTGGAATGGTCCGCGCCTGCGGGCAGAGTTCTCTGGTTTAAAATTGCTTTAGATTCGCACCTGCTGTCCCTGTGCTGCGTGTGAGGTGGGCGCTCCTTCCGTCAGCGGGGCCTCGTGTGTGTCCGAGCCCCCGAGGCATCCTCAAGAGGATTCCTGCCGGTGTATTTGGGAAGAATTGAGAGGATGAAGAAGAATCTTCCTTACTCTGGTAGATTGACCATACTTGTTTATACTCTGCACTTTAGAAGGCAAACAGTGTTAATCTCTAGTCTGAAGCAAGCTTAGCAAATGGGAGAATTCTAGGCTACTGTTGCGTTCCCAGTAGAGTAAGGGACTTCGTGTTTCGAAGCTTTTCGTGGGATCTCTTAGAAAGCATCACTTTAGGGTATCAAGGGCAAAGAAACTCCATGTTGCCAGCCAGCTTAGTTTCTTGAGTGATTTAATTAAATCCATGCTGCTGAGTTTTACTTTCTCTTGTGGCCATAAAAATCCCGAGCCCTGAGTGATTGCTTTCTCCTTGCTTGAAGCAATGAAGTTACCTTAATGCTTAGTAGAAAAGGAGTGGTGTACCTTTTTCTGAAGATTATATTTTCAGGTTTTTCTCTGGAATATGTTGTCCTCTTGAAAGCAGATCGGGCATGACTGAAACCCGAGGCTTAGTTGGTGTCCATGTTGTGGACTAGTTGAATAGAAGCCACTTCTTAGTGTAACCAGCTTCTGTTTCCCTGTGAACCAGTAGTTATATTTGAATTCACTGGCTTTGAGTCAAGGCTGGTTCTACCTTGAGGCGGGTCCTGGGGTGCTTCAGTGTTAAAAAGGGCAGTGAAGAGTGAGCCCCGACTTTAAAAACTCTGTGGTCATCCATGACCTTAAAAGGCTGCCATTGTTGTCAAATGGCAACATGTTTGCACAAAGATGACAGATCTGTTTAACCAAAGCTCTGAAATATGACAAAGCCACCAGCATACGCACTTGCTCTCAGAAGTCAGTATTGCTTCTACTAGAAGGCTTGTGGATCAGGGTAACGAGGGTCCGGATGAAGATGGGATCAGAACTGCATCAAGTCATTAAATTTCCGGTTTGTCCTTGGCGTTCTGTCTGCTGTCTGGTACTGGTCCTCCTTTAAGGATGAAGGGAGGCACAGAAGTTGCTAGAAATCCCCAGCCCCCCCCCCCCCCCCCCAGTTATTTACCACCATTGCACAATGGCCATCTCGATAGACTCCCTTCACCTGAAGTTCTTAGTCAGCCCAGCTGTTTTGAAGTTAGAGGGTAGACCTGTGTTCCGGCACCATCAGGGTCAAAAGCTGCCCTCGCCCAAAGCTGCACTTTTAAATACCACCCTGGTCTAGTGGTGTCTCCATCTGCTCTGTGAGCCTCTTGCCTGCCTCAGAACAGGTAACCTTGAATTTCAGGTGTCTGGAAATTCTAGCTGGAACCTGCCTTTTGTGCTGCTCACACAAGCACCAGGTACTCTGAACTTGTACTGAGTCCAGTGGTTCCTCTTCTTTGTGTGTTGAGTAATATGAAACTTGGCAGTGGCAAAGGGCACTAAAGTTCAAGTGCAAGTTCTAATATAAATGGAAGCAGCCTCATTTGCTTCAGGACTCCTAGCAGTTTTCTGATGCTTTCTGCAGGCATGTTACCCCAGCCTGTTTCTTGGAATCAGGCTGAGCAGCTGTGAGATGAAAGCTGTACCTTTTCCCCCATGCGTTGGCAGAAGAGGACACGCTAAATTCCTGGCCTCGAGCTTCATCTCACCTTTAATTCTTACCTTGGCAGTGAGACACTATTCCTCACTCAATAACTTCAACTCTGAAACTAAACTACATCACTGACACCTTCAAAGCAGGGTTCCTGCTGACTGCACATGGGAGGTGGCATGGCTCACAGCTGGGAGGGCCTCGCAGGTGGGGAGAGGCGGGTAGGAAAGATGCTGGGTTCCTGGTGTGTGGCAACAGATGTGGTTTGGCATTCAAGAGTTTGTTTTTTTTTTTTCCCCCAGTTTGATATGTTTCCCCCCCCCCGGGGATTTGAGTCACAGAGAACTGTGTGTGAACGTGTGTTTTGTGGTGATGCGATAATAAGGAAATTGCTAAAGCCCCGAATCTGCTTGTCCTTCAGCCTCTCTGCTAGCACTAGCCCCTTACCTTCATGGTAGATTAGGATTTTAACCTAGTACTGCTTTGTTAACTTTGGGAAATGGTGCCACTCAAAAGCAACTTCCTAACTTTAGGAATACCTCCTTTTTGGTTAACTTTCTGGTACCAGTGCCTTGTTTTAGGATGCAGCTAGACTCTGAGCTCAAATGTCCTCTTCCAGAGAATAAATGATAGTTATCTAGTCGTGAGCAGAGACCCTAATGCTCCTTGGGGCCATTGCTTCCCGGGTATCTGATAGGCTCCACACTAGGGAAGAACCCTTGGGGTAGATTCTGTGAGGTGAAAGAACATCCAGTTGCCAAGGTTAGACTCGATTTTTAATCTGGCAGAGACCAGAATGTCACAGCTGACTTTGGAACATACTCCAGTTCGGCCAGTTCCATTCAGAGGACCAAGGGAGGGGTGTGTAGCAGGGGATGTGTTTAAAGAGACCTGGCAAGTTTTCAGGATTATTTGTGGAGACTTCCAAAGTGAGGATCAGGAAAGAAAATGCTTTTCTTCTGAGTTCAAGTTCTAAATCTTGTTTACCTATCCCTTAAAGAATAGTTTAAGTGGAAGCAAAAGAAAATGCTTGGAGTTTTGCCTGGGCTAGTGAGGGGTGGTGCAAATTGTCATGTGTGTTTGCATAGGAAGGTGAGAAGACCATCCGCTAAAGAGGAAGTCGTTAAATAATATGGATCTGTGGGTGTTTAAAAACTCAAGCAATCTGGTCTTTTTTTTTTTTTTTCCATGAATTTAAAATAAACTCACTGCTTTAGGAAAATTAGGTTTTTAGCCATTCATTTCCAACTTACTATAGATGAAAAGATACAAATTAGACTAAATTGGAAGCTTTTTTGTTACTGTACACTTGCATAGCCTTTCAAATATTAATTTCCTAGGATATGGGAGGTTTCCTCTTTGGTGTAATGGCCACTGACCTTCTTATGGGATGCAGGTGAAATCACTTGTCAATGCAAAATGTGTTAGAACTTGATGAAATAAAGCTTTGAGTTTGAGAAATAAAGGTATATTTAAAAAGACCATGTCAGTTCTGCGCATTTCTTTATGTCTCTTCAACGGTGAACTTATTATAGGTTTCAGGAAACACGTTGCACAGCGGTAAGCGGTTATCAGCCTTGGATACTTGTCTGAAAGATGGTGCTTTTCTCTGTGTGGTTACCTCGGGGGCTGCAGTTCCCTTGATACTTGGATTTAAACTGAGCTTTGTTATCGACCACAGCATCTTGGCTAACGTTTACATTAGGTGGTGTGGGCTTGAAATCCACCTTCTCTGGCACCTTGTTCGATTCAGTGCTAAAGGCTAGATTCTCTTGAGCTTGACCTTGGCCCCAGACCTATTTCAATGAGAGAACCAAAATAACCTCAACTATACTGTATGCAACTGCTATCATGGTGTCTCCACATTGGAAAAGAAGTGTAGGAGTGACCAAGTGATGCCTGAGTGGTTGTCTTGTCTTTAAACGTGTAAAATCCTTCATCCCCTCATCTTCAACCTGCCTGTTCCTCCTCCTTCTTAGACCTTCTGGTCTGAGGATGAGAATTACCTGCAGTCCAGTATGCGGAGTCCTTCCAGATCACTATGGCGTGTTCATCTGATGACACTTTCTCTGAAGCCCTGAGTCCCAGCCTGCACCACCTCTGCTGCTTCCTCACCCCGCCCTTTATCCTGGCGCTGTCAACATCCGAATCAGTGGCCTCCATCAGCCTTACGTTGACTACCCCCGTTCTGGCCACCTAACTCAACACTGGCTATACTTTGTGTGGACCTAGAGCTGCTCCTGAAGTTTGGAGCAGCTCCCTCCATGGCCACAAGAATTAGGATCCACCAGAGAGCAATTTTACAATCTTTTATGTTTCCCTACAAGCCAATGCCAGGATCCTTTTCCTCCTCGTTTGTACTGCATGTTCCTTCTGAAATCTTTGATTCTGCCTGCTTTGGCGTGGCCTTCACCTCTTGCCTGGGTTATTTCATGAGTCAGATCATGTGTCTCCCCGCCATTTTTCTCGACTCATCCGAGGGCTCTTTCTAAAACAGACTTGCCTGTGCTCCTCCCAGACATTGAAAACTGCTTAAGGCTCTGCTGTGCGAGGGCAGATGTCAGACTTAAACCCATGAGGAGTCCTTTGCAGGCACCTCCCCGGCTAAGCAGCCCTCCTTCCAGCCCCAGGGCACACAGGTCCTTCTGTGCAGCGAGCCCCTAAAGTCAGCCGGGCCGTCGCATCTACCCTGCTTCCCAGCCCACCTTCCCCGCTTCTGTTTCGACTCCTGTACTTACTGTGTTGCATCAGCTCTTCACCTAGATCGTGAACACCTGCTTGTTTCGTTTTCCCCAGCCTGCCTCCCACACAACTGTCAGAGACTGAACTTGTGCAAATGTTGAACTTGGTGTTTTTGCCCGTAGAGAACTTGGACTGGGGCCGCTAGCAACCAGGAGGCTGAATCCTGGATACTAACATGGATGTGTTATCATGCCTCATTCTCGTGCTGGGAAACATTTTAGTCCAGGCATCGTCCAGACCAATATTTACAGAGCAACTGATGTGGGCAGCGGTGGTGCTCAGTTCCCCCAGAATGAGTAGTTACCTCCCGGACGCTGGAGCACTGTTGACCGCAGGCTCTTGACCTCCTGAACAAGGTCAGTACTTACGGCTGCAAACTTGACACTCTGTTGTATCCTCCCTAACTCCCCACCCACCTATTACCACCCCCCCTCCCCCAGACTCTCCCTTCCGGTGTTTCAGTAGAACTCCTGAATCAAGCTCCGAGGGTTCATTCTTTGGCATTGGAATACTGCTCCCAGCGCCAGCCAGGATTTCCAGGAGCACACTTTCAATTAGTGGGGAATTTTTTTCTCCTTCACTGTCTAAGGAGTGACTTGGGTGGGAGAGTCACATACATGTAATTTGGGATTAACATCTGCTGGAAGATGCTGAGAACATGAACAGGACCTGAGAGGGTTTATTAAACAACCTCTGGGAGAAACACAGGCCAGAGCTTCAGCGTGACACACCCTCTACTGCCTTACCTGGCGTGGAGCCGTATCCTCTCCAGAGACCTTCAGCTCCTTGTGCACCTTATGGCAGGTAGAGTTGAGAGGAAGGTCCAGGTGGGACATAGTAAAAGGAGCTGGAAGGCACTATGGTGGCTGTCTGGTACCCCACACCTCCCAAAAGCTGAGGGGGAATTGATGAGGTCAAGCGACTTCCTGCCCCGAGTGACAGCACCAGAGCTGGGCCCACAGTGCTGGCTTCTTGCCTCCCGGCCCCATGCTTTCTCCTGTACACGGGGCTGTGTCCCTCTCCCGAGGGTGAACGCTCTCTAGTAGAATGTGCTGAGCTGGCAGATGAACCACAAGCGGCATCCCTCTCTTGAGCAGGTTTCTGTGAGTGCCGCCAGAACGCCAGGGAAGCTGGGCCATGGCAGGAGGCTCGGCTTCATGCCTGGGAAGGTGATTCCTCACCTAGCTCAGAGCAAGCCCGCCGACCTGTTGCGGCCAAAGCTGCATCACAGATTTGTTTCATCAGTCACCACTCAAGCTGCCTTTTACTGTAGGAAGTTTCTTACAAGTGGTCCTAGGGGAAGGCATGAGAAGCAGGTGTCACCTGCCTTCTTTTAGATGCTTACCTGGGAAGGAGGGGTCTGAAGCTGTACTGTGTGTGTGAATGTGAGACAGAGAGAGCGAGAGAGAGAGAGGGAGAGAGGGAGAGAGAGAGAGAGAGAGAGAGAGAGAGAGAGAGAGAGAGAGAGAGAGAGAGAGAAAGCAATGGAGACCAGCAGCATAACAGTGACTCTCCTAAACATTTCGCAACTGTTCAATATGGATGGCGTCTGAGCCTTTGCTTAAGGGGTCTGTTGGAAGCTAAAGCCGTGAGAAAATGAAATGACAGTTGCTCACATTTGACTAAGGCTTTAGAGTTTACTGTGTCCACGTTACATGCGTGTCAGCTTGTGGATCTCAGAGACCTGGGAGATGGGGAGCACAGTTCCCATTTTACAGACAAGGGACCGGAAGCTCCCAGCACCCCAAGGTTTCATATCTTAGGAGAGGCAGAACCTGTGCACAACGGCCAACTCCAAGGCCCCAGTCTTCCCAGTCTTATGCCCCCAAAGGCACTCAGTAAACCATAAATCACCCGACAGTATTAGTTGTTATGCCAGCCTCTTGGGGCCCAAGGGCCGAAGAGGTGTTGAGTTGCTTGGTAATAGATCCGCTTCCACTTGTGCAGGAAAGGAATTCCTTGGGCAGGCCAGCAGCTTTTCTCAGACAACCCTCCCTTTGTGAATCAGGTGGGGAACGGTGAGGGGTACTTACTGCAGGCTCACTGACATGTTCCGGGAACATCACCAAACGCCACGTCCTGTGCTGTGTTAGCATTGACTCTCCTGACAGCTCGGAGATAGGACGATTCCGTTTCCAGAGGAAACCAGAATGTCGTACAGCCAGCAGAGCCAGGACTAGGCTATGGGGCATCTAACTTTGGGGCTCAAGCTTTCAGCCCTTCCACAATATGCTGTTTTGCCTTCAACCTGTATTTTACAGGGTATCACGTGGAGGAGGTACAGGAGAACAGGTATCCCGCCCTCCAACAAGAGCGTTTGGAGAGCGAAGGGCACACGTCCCAAGTCTGTGGTTAGTAAGTGGTATTAAATGGAGGCCAAAGAGACCGACTAAACTGATTAGCTCAAAACAAAAATTAAACCAACTGACTAAGCGGAAATAAGGTGCCTCTATTGCATTGGGGTTGGCATATAATTTAACATCAGAATTAAAAGGGAAACAGCATCTTTTTTTTCCCTTAAACAAGAAAAAAGTTACATGATACAGGAATATGTAAACTACCTGCAAGATGGAGCAGAGGGTACGGGAGTGCGGGAAGACCGTGCAGAAGTCAGGAAACCAGCTTGCCCACAGCCATAGTGTAACGAAACCCACAAGGGAGGGGACTCAGAAAACTAATAGCAAAACCCGAAGCAGTTCCCAGAGGCAAACACCTGTCAATTTTCATGTACTAAATATAGTGGTAGTTGGGTCACCTTATCCCTAAATAAACACTAGCTAGACAAAGACTTTTTAGAAAAGAATCTTGCCATTGGCTCAGGCAAGCTGGAGGCTGGGAGAAGCAACCTCCTGGCAGCCTCTTACTCCTCTGCCACCCCTGCTACTTCAGATTCCCTCTGTGCTTCTGCCCTTCTCTTAGGTTGGCTGCATGTACCTGATTATCCTTGTGCCTTTTGTCCCTTCCCCCGAGGTGAGGGATCGGTTTCCTTGGCCTTCCCGTGATCAGCACGGGGTGGGAGAAACCCCCCGTCTCTCCAGCACAGGCCCGCGGGCAGCTCTCCAGCAGAGGCTTATTTTCCATCCCACTTCAGATACTACTGAAAGGAACACGGTTCTTCCATTGCTTTTGCCGTTTGAAGTTTGCTGCTGAATTGGGCGCAGCCCCTATGTCAGGAAACGTCAAACCCGAAGCCCGCTGTGCGCGTTGTGCTTCCAGCCTCTTGCCCGAGCGCCGCCAGGCCCGTACCCAGCAGGGTACAAGGGACCCGAGGTGAGGGACAACCTAGAAAGGCAGAAGGGCCAGAGCTCCAAACCCGGCACACCTCCCCTCCTCCCTGCCTGCTCTCATCAACTGCTCGCAGCCCAACTTTCCTCGAGATGATGTCAATGAAGATGGTACACACTTTGGGGTTGCTGAGAATTAGAAAAGCAAGTATTTGATACAGAGCCCCAAGCCCAATACCAGATGCTCAGAGATGGTATGTATTCCTTGATATCCTCTGCCTTCCAGGGGCTCATAATCTGTTTGGGGAGTGGAGACAGACTGCGTGAAAGCACTAACACGTGTGCCACAGATTCTTCAGCTCTGTTGGACATCAGGAAGTAAATAGTAACACTAGCTACAATGTATTGAAACCTACAAGGCCAATTAAGGGTGTCATCTATACTATCCATAATGCTTATGACAGCTCTGCCAGGTAAGTGAGGATAGTCTTTGCCCCCATCCCACCTCCCGCTTGGCTGATGAGGAACCAAGGCTCAGAGAGGTTAAGCAACATGTCACAGCCCACACAGCCGCAGAGGGAGGGGTTGATCAGCCTGGGCTGAACAGTTTCATACCTGGAGCCAAGGTGGTGTGGACCATGCCCAGCTGTTGGGCTGAGGCCTGGGGCGCCAGCCAGTGCTCTGTCCTGGCAGACCACCTCATTGCCCATTGACCCATGGGTGGCAATTCGTCGTAATTCCTACTAGATAATCAATGAGCCTCACTTCCGACCTGTTGCCAACTCACACAGTTCCCCGGAACTTCAGACCTACCCCCCCCACCCCTGTGCGGGGCGGTCAGCAGAGAATGAAAGATACTGTTCTGGACGACCACAGTGAACTCGCTGTACAATGAAGTCATTTTGTTCTTTCACTGAACCACTTCCCTGTACCAGGAATTAGAACCTACACGCTGAAAAAGCCCAGAAACCTCCTGCTCCAGTGTGGCAGGCTCTTTTGTAACTGTGTGACCCACTGGTTTTGCTGGGATGTGCACATTTCTAATAATGGTGATGATAAACAAAGAGGACTTTGCGTGGCAGGGGCGTTTCCTCTCTCCAAAGCTGCTGTCTCAGATGTTCCTCCACTGCCCGAGCCCCAGAGCCAGCCCCCTCGTCCCCCACCAGGGCCTGCTCCCCCCTGACCGGGGACCCAGCAGCTCAGAAAAATGGCAAAAAAACGGGACTGGAGGAAGCTGGGGCTTTCCCTGCCTGAGATTTCACACGAACGCTTTAACCCACCCTGCTCGATTGTGTTTTCTCTGCCAGACAAGGGCCTCCCCCGCCAGGGAGCAGTCAGTGGCTTCCAGCAGGGTCAGCAGTCAGGGCCTGTGGAAAAGGGCAGGTGGAGGGGGACGCGGCACAGCCACGTGGGTTCAGCTGGGGTGAGTTTCTGATCCGGCCATTGTGGAAGCCAATTGGATAAATATCTTATTGGGGACAGTATAAGGATTTTTCTAGCTCAGGGGTCAGCAGTCTTTTACTGTAAAGAAGCATTTAGCAATAATTTAGGTTTTGTGGACCATACGGTTTCTGTCACAATTATTCTACTCTGCTGTTTTTATCGCGAAAACAGCCAGAGATAATATGTGAATTAACCGTGTTCCAATAAAACTTTATTTCCGGACACTGGAATTTGAACTTCATATAATTTTCACGTATCGTGAAATACCATTATTTTTATTTTCCCCAACCGTTTAAAATGTAAAACGTGTTCTTACTTGCCAGCTGTAAGCAAACAGGCAGCAGGACAGATGCGGCCACTGACTAGTTTGCCGGCTCTTATTCTAGGTGAGAGAGAGGCTGCTTCACAGAAAAGCACTTCTCGTTTTTGTCCCCCCTCCAACCGTGTCCCTCAACCGGGTGGAACTGCAGACTGACTGCCAGTCCTGTCACCCACGTGTCATATTCTCCGCATGAGCTCCCTGCTCAGGGTCTCGTTGTGGTGGCCCGCTGTACCTGCCAGTGTGAGTTTCTGTCACCACAACTCTGAACTTGAGCCCAGAGATTCTAGCCACGTGGGCATCACTGCCCTCTGGCCCCAGATGGTCCTCTTGGCCCACCTTCCACCATACCTCTCGCTCGGCGGGGGAAGCTCCTATCCCCATGCGGGTCACAATTTCTTCCATGTTCCCAGAAAGGCTGGACTCTCTCCCTCGGTTCTTCATAGAGCCTTCAAATATTACGACTCCTATTAGGCAGGCTGGTTCTACTCCTTACAATTCCTCTCAGAGACCTTGGGACGCTTTGCTTGGGACTTTCAAGTTGTACCCCTCAGCATTGAGTCAAATGAATCCCTCCTGCCCACATCCCCCAGAATCCTGAGACACTCGCTTAAGGCTAAAGTGAGCCCTTTGTTCTGGCATCCTGGGGGGTGACTCCCAGACTCCAGAGACCTTTACCACTTCTCTCGGGGGTCCCTGGGGCTGCTTGAAAGTGTAGTAGCTGACTGTACCCCCAGGCTGGGCATCAAGCAGGGTCTGTCCCACCTGGCTCAGACCTCCCCGCCCCAGGAGCTCAGCCTGCACTTCTGCAACAGGCACATGGGTTGTCAGAGATTTGGAGAAACAATGGCCTGACGTACAAAATGCTCAAGAAAGATGGAGGTTTCAAACGGGAAAACTATTGACCTTCTCCCTGATGAGTCCGGAGGGGGATGGAGAGGGCGCTAATGCCATCAGCGACTCTACGGGCCATTCAGGTGTTCAAGGGACAGAGTGATGGAGGGGTCATGATGAGAGACCGGGGCTCAACCCTGCCAAGATAAGAGGGCTCAAAGACGTGAAGAGAGTATCTGAGAGACACTGGGCTTCGCTAAGAAGAAAGTGGAGGACACACGCCTGGGGAAGGAGAGAATGGAGCGGGTGATGCTATGCAGCCAGCCCACACGCTCTGTTCCTCCCGGGCGTCTGTCTTTTCCCATTCAAGAGGGAACAGACAGTGAGAGTGAGAAGTGGGTGGGGGCTGAGGAGATGGATGGACTTTGCACTGCCGTTTCCCAACTCTGTGTCCTTTGGTCAGTTTTTTAACCTCTTTGTTTCCTTGGCTATAAAAATGGGGATGCTTACCTGCTATGGTTAGTATAAAGATTAAAGGAGCTAAAGTTAGTAAAGACCCTAGCGGTAAACAGATAGTTAATAAATGATAGCCTGTGTGCGTAGGCATGTCTATTTTGTGTTTAAACTGGGCGATTCTTTAGTAAAGTTGTGGCTTTCATTTTGGTCCTCAGATTATCTGATAAAATCACCTGGAGTGCTAGTTAAAAATTCAGTTTCCCCAGATCCCATCCCAAGATTCTGATTCAGTAGGTCTGGCTTAGGGGCAGGGAATCATCCCCAGATAATTCTCACGTGCTTGGAGTTCGGACAGCACAGCCTTAAAGGTTGAGGAGGAGATGTACCACAGGAGCTGGGATGGCCAGAGGGTCCTTAGGAGCTGGAAAAACGGGGGCCCAGTCCCCGAAGATGACATCCCAGGGCACAGAAAACACTTGAAAATGGGATCACATGTCACAGTTATCAACAAGAAAAAAAGGCAACCAGAAACATCAAACCAATAAACTAGATGTCCACACCCTCAGAATTAGTTTGAATTTTTAAACGGTTGTCCACACAGATTCAATAAGAGAGACCAATCTGCCTGTCTTTTTCTTAGGCTTCCAGATGTTTTGTTTTTGTGGTTTTAGTTGACTATTGTTAATACATTGCATTTTAACTTCAGATTCTGAAAAAAAAAATCATTGTTCCTGGTGAGGAACTGTGTACTGAATGGTAATAAAATCAAGGGGATTTATGATTTGCAGAACAAAACTGAGTCCAAGAATTGAAATCCACTCAGAGGGTGGTGGTAAGAGGTTTTCGCTTCCCATGATAAAATCCCCGGTCTTTTTTTTTTTTTTTTTAAATATATTTATTTATTTATTTGGCTGTGTTAGTTCTTTGTTGCTGCGCGGGGGCTTTCTCTAGTTGTGGAGAGTGGGGGCTACTCTTTGTTGTGGTGCACGGGCTTCTCATTGCAGTGGCTTCTCGCTGCAGAGCACGGGCTCTAGGTGTGTGGGCTTCAGTAGTTGTGGCACGAGGGCCCAGTAGTCGTGGCTCACAGGCTCAGTAGTTGTGGTGCATGGGCTTTGTTGCTCTGCGGCATGTGGGATCTTCCAGGACCAGGGATCGAACCTGTGTCCCCTGCATTGGCAGGCAGATTCTTAACCATTGCGCCACCAGGGAAGTCCCCAAATCCCTGGTCTTGAAGGTTTAACTCTGCAAGGAGAATGTTCCCGTGGGCAGAGCAAGTGACCGGCAGCTCTTTCTACCCCTGTGGAGCCTTCACTCTAGTGGCCTGGGGAGCTGCCCCCACCCCCGCCCCTGCATGGGCACCACCAACACCCTTGGTTCCCTGGAGCCAGCTGAGACAGTCTGAATGTTTTAAAACAACATTTTACTACATTTTAAAAGAGACCAAAGAGGAAACAAATATAGAAAGAGCAAGGAGTATAACCATAGGACAAGGGGAAGAGCATCGCTTCTGGTGCTCCCTGAGGTCAACTGGTCCTCGGGGCTCCAGCCCACACCATCTCTGGCTGGCCAGTCCTGTGCTCCAGTGCCTAGGGGCTGGCTCCCAGTCTCAGCCTTCACTGGTTACTGTCACTGCTACTCCAAGGCCACATCCTTGACCTCTTGACACTTCCTGGGTCCAGACTACAGAATCCAGGGACAGACCCCCTGCTGCTTTTTACCGAGGGTCTTCTCTTCTGATTATGACATCTTCCGAGCTGAGAGAGTTTCCAGCGAAGACCTCACTGTGCAGGTGAGACACAGCCTGCCTCTTTCCTGTGCACCTCTAGCTGTGGCATCCATAAATCAGGACCGATCACTTCTGGTAACCTCACTGGTCCCTGGCAGACTGCATTTCCCACCTCTTTTCAGTGGGAAGCCCTGTTCCAATCAAGTCAGTCTGTTCTCAAAAGCCTTCACTTGTTTCTCATTGCCTGTAGAGAGCCTCTAGATCCTCCACCGTTGGTCTCGAGTCACCTTCCGGTCTCTCTCCCATCCCCCCCATCCCCACGCCCTCCACTCAAGCTTCCCCACTGGTGAGAAGGGGAGACAGGCTGGTGAAGCCTTCACTTTATCTATACAATACTCACCAGTTCCCCACTGGTCCCATCGAACCTGGTGTGAGAGCTGGAAGGACACTGGCCTGGAGGCCAGGAGACCATGTCCTAATCTGGATTGTGAGGCCATGTTTCTTCAGGTCAGGCACTGGGCCTCGCTCGCTAGGCCGCAGTTTCTTCATCAGCAAAATGCAGATGTTGGACTAGCCCATCCGTAGAGGCCTTAGCCCACAGATGTAAGCTGAGCCTGATGCCACAGTGACCTCGTGACTCAGAAAAGCTGTGAAGGATCGGGTGCTCAGAGGAGGCCTGACATGATGTAGGGCCCTTGCTCATGTCGGTCACAGAAGTGTCCTTGGGACCTTTCTTTGAGCTCAGCCTTCTCGTGAGGAAGGAATGGGTCAACTCTACTTAGTAGATGCTTGAGGAGTGCTTACCCCGTGCCAGGCTTGGTGCTGGGCACTGGAGATCCAAGGACAGTTGAGAAGCAGTCCCTGCCCATGAGGAGCTTGTGGACTCCTGGGAAACACTGTATAAAAGCACACAAGGGTCACACTGTGGATCATACTAAAATGGAGGGGTACAGTGTTAGGGTCTCATCAGAAGGAATGACTGGGGAAAGCCCTCCAACCTCGGAGCTGGGTCTTACAGGATGAGTCAGTTTGTCTACACGTGCTCTGGGGACCGGGGAGGCATTGGGAAACTACTGAAAGTTTTTGAGCCGGTGAGTGACACCATCAGATTTGCGTTTGAGAAAGATCACTGTGGTCACTGTGCTGCAGGTGGAGGGGCCGAGGTGAGACTGGAAATGAGGAGAGCCACGGGGAGCTCAGCAGTGGTCCAGGTGACACACAATGAGGGGGTGTTGACGTGAACTTGGGCGCAGAACAATTACAGGGACCTTTGCTAACGTATGCATCACCAAAAATAGCTTTATAGAATTTGTTCTGTGGACCCATGGGCATGTGGCATACTTGTTTATGTTAATCAGTCATTGTATCTTATCCCCTGGAATGTTCTCACTTGTCTCCATTCTCCCCAAATCAGCTGTCTTCTCTCCCTCACCCAACACCACCCCCCGCCCCACGAAAGCTCATGACTCCCTCTCAGCCCCGCTTCAAGCATAATCAGTCTCCTAGCAAAAGCCAAAGAAAGTGTCTAAGTCACTATTTCTCAGGGATGTGCTTTTTGGATTATGGGGAGGGCAGTTCTTTGTTGAGGGACTATCTCATGCACTGCAGGATACTTAATGTCCTGGCCTTTGGGGAACTAGATGGCTGTAGCAGCCCCTAGTAATCATGACAGCCGATGTCCCCCTATACTTCCAATCTCCCCTTAGGGGGACAGTACTTGACCGATGACTGTTCATACTGCCGCACATGGTCCTGTCTCCCAGACAGCTGCTGTATACAGGTGTGTCCCTTGTAGCCATCCCCTGAAAGATTGGCTTCCGGAGACATCATTAATCATCCCAGCCCCTCCAGTCAGGTCGGCTAAGAGGACAGAGTTCCCACCCAACCTGCTTGCATGCCTGAGATATCTTTATTCTACCCTCATATTTGGTTGAATTTAGCTGGACATAAACTTCTAGGCTGCAAGTCATATTCCTTTAGAATGTTGAGACATTTTTTCATTGCTTTTTGCCTTCTAGTATTGCTGTTGAGAAGTCTGATGCCACACTAGTCCCTTATCCTTTGTATGTGACCTGTTCCCATTACCTGCCCTCTCAGGGTCTTCTCTTCGGAGGTTCTGAAACTCAGTGATAAAGTGCCGAGTGTGTGTGTGTGTGTGTGTGTGTGTGTGAATTTACATTCACTATGCAGGGTACTCCATGGGTCATTTTAATTTGAAAGTCACGTCCTTCAGTTATGGGAAATTTTACTTTATTATTTCTTTTAAAAAAATTTCCTCATTTTCTCCTCCTGGATTTTGATTATTCAGATGTTGGACCTTCTGGTCTAATTCTCTAATGTTACTGTTTCCCTCTGGTTTTCAATCAAATTCTCTGTCTCTCTGTCTCTGTCTCAATAGATATCGATATATTTTCCTTAACTTTCCGAGTGGTATCCTGAATATCCTGAGCATACTTTCTAAATTTTCTGTTGAATTAAAAATTTTTACTATCAAGTTTTTAACTTACAAAGTTTCCTTTTTAATTTTTAATTTTTATTTTTTTAATTTTTATTTTTTTGCGGTACGCGGGCCTCTCACTGTTGTGGCCTCTTCCGTTGCGGAGCACAGGCTCCGGATGCGCAGGCTCAGCGGCCATGGCTCACGGGCCCAGCCGCTCCGCGGCATGTGAGATCTTCCCAGACCGGGGCACGAACCCGTGTCCCCTGCATCGGCAGGCGGACTCTCAACCACTGCGCCACCAGGGAAGCCCTCAAAGGTTCTTTTCTAATACTCTTTTTTTTTTTTTTAGCTTTCTACTCTATTTCACGGACGCAATAGCTTCTCTTATCACCCCAAGAATAGTATTTATACATTTTGCTGATATTTTCTCATGCTTCTTTACTCTCTTTTCTCCAAGTTCCTTTTCTCTGTTTACATATTTACCCCATCTTTCACTTAGAGACTTTCTTCAGAAGGTAGAAAACCCTTGGCTGTTCTTTTTTTTGGGGGGAATGAGTCACTTTAATATTAATTAGAAGCTCTAGTCAGTGCACGAGGCATACTTATAGTTTCCAGCCTTCTCTGTAGAGGGATGGGCAGGTACTCAGCCATGTTTTGTTGGGAGACCCCCAATGTGGATGTTTGAAGGTATTTTCTCTTGAGCTGGCCAGTTTTTCCCAAGAGGAATCTTTTAGCCAAACATATAGCTGAAGGCACAAGCCTGACTTACAGTCAAGTGTGTGGACTTTCACTTAATCTTCACTTTCAGAATAGTGTCTCAACCATCCCTTAGCTAGTGTTGATATCCCCCAATCCAGAGCCTTTTCAATTCAGCTCTGCAGAGTAAACCTCCCATCATCTACCAATGTCTAATCTGCTCTTGTTTCCATCCAGGGTGTTTTTCATTTCATACATTATAGTTGTCATCTCTGGAAGTTCAATTTGGGTCTTTTTATGTCTTCCACTTCTTTACTTACATAGTCAATCTTTCGTCTTTTTGAAAATATGGAATAGAGTTATCGTAACATTTTTGTACTTTACGTAGTTTTTTTCTAATTAAAAGACTTTTTAGGACTTCCCTGGTGGCACAATTGTTAAGATTCCGCCTGCCAATGCAGGGGACATGGGTTCGAGCCCTGGTTTGGTAAGATGCCACATGCTGTGGAGCAACTAAGTCCGTGCACCACAACTACTGAGCCTGCACTCTAGAGCCCACGAGCCACAACTACTGAGCCCACGTGCTGCAACTACTGAAGCCCACGCGCCTAGAGACCATGCTCCACAGCAAGAGAAGCCACCGTAATGAGAAGCCCACGCACTGCAATGAAGAGTAGCCCCCGCTTGCCGCAACTAGAGAAAGCCTGCTCGCAGCAACGAAGACCCAATGCAGCCAAAAATAAATAAATAAATTTAAAAAGAAGACTTTTTAACAGCAGTTTTAGATTTATAGAAAAAATCAAGCAGAAGGTCCAAAGAGTTTCCATATATCCCCTCTCTCTCTCTCTTCCCTGCCCTCCCCCACTCATAGTTTCCCTATTATTAGCATCTTGCCTTAGTGTGGCACATTTGTTACAATTGATGAGTCAATATTGATAGATTATTAATTATTATTATTAACTAAAGTTCATAGCTTACATTAGGGTTCACTCTTTGTTATACATTCTATGGCTTTTGACAGATGAGTTGCAGGATCATATGGTAAGAGCATGTTCAGCTTTGTAATAGCTGCCAAACTGTCTTCTAGAGTGGCTGTACCATTGCATTGTTACCAGCAATGAATGAGAGTTCCTGTTGCTTCACATCCTCATTAGATTTTGCCAAACTGTCTTCTAGAGTGGCTGTACCATTGCATTGTTACCAGCAATGAATGAGAGTTCCTGTTGCTTCACATCCTCATTAGATTTTGGCTTTGTCAGTCTTTCAGATTTTAGCCATTCTAATAGTATAATAACTTTCTTAATGTTCTTGTCTACAAATCCTATCATCTATGTCAGTTCTCCACCTAATGCCCCAAAATGTCCCATGGCTGGTGAGAGAAGGAACAGTTCCTGGATCTGTGGAACACGGGGGTTGTTCCCTCTAGTCCTTTAGGGTGGTTCTTCCTCCAACCCCGAGTAGTTCTCTCTACATGTATGTGCTGGTCAGGGCTCAGATGAAGGTCTGCAGGAGACCCTCTTCAGATCTCTGGAGCTCCCTCCCTACGCAGTTCCCTCCTCTCTGGTCCTCTGCCCTGCACTCTCCCAGATTCCCAGTTCCATTTCCAAAACTCAGCTCCCCTTGGCTTCCTCCTCCTTACCTCAGAAACCTGCAAACTCTCTCTAGCCAGTGAGCTGAGCCAATCAGAGGCCTCAATTCCTTGGTTTCCCATCTCTCAGGAATCACTACCTTTCACTGCCTGACACCCAATGTCTTTCCTTCATTTTGTTTGGTTTCAAGTTTTTTCAGTCAAAATGGTAAGAATGGCTAGAAGTGAAAGCCTAAAGATTTCTTTTGAATTGAACCAATTATTAATTAAAAAAAAAATCTTAATTCCTGCCATGTTCATCATAGGTAGAATCCACAGCAGTGGTCAGGAGAGAAATAAAATCCACCAAGTACAGCTGTTTAGCTTGTGGTCGGGTTCAGCTTTGTTGGAGCCACCCGGGAGGCCCATGTCATCCACCCACCTCTTCCTCAAGAACTGGACCTGCAGCGATGGGAGCCAGTGAATCAGCAGTGGAGGCTGTGCCTGATTTCACCCAAAGGCCAGAAGGGCAGTCTCTGTCTTTGCAAAGTATAGCAAAGGGATGGGGGTGGGGAGCAATGAAACTATCAGAGAAAGAGATCATAACAGCAATGCTGTTTTGCTGATTAAAAAGCTTCCTCTAACTGGTTGTCATTCAGTCTCTTTAAGACACTGGAGAGAGGGGTATTGCTTATTAAGGAATCTATTTTGGCAATTTGAGAAAGATCAAACAAACCCAGTGACTCCCTGGTCCTTTATCTCTCACCTCAAGTGGCCTTACGGTGCCACACCTCTGGGTTATCCTGTCCCCCAGGCGATGGGAGTGCTGGGCCAGCCGGTTTCTCACATACCCAGAGATTAGCCCTTGAGTGCCAGCATTTCAAAAAATTTACCTCCTTGACTGAACTATTTCTAAAACTCACTGCGTAGTTTTCTGCCTTAGTAAGAGTAATAAAATGACAACACCAATAATAATAATAGCACAATGAGTTTGGCAGAGTTTTTTTTTTTTTTTTTTTTTGCTGTACGCGGGCCTCTCACTGTTGTGGCCTCTCCCGTTGCGGAGCACAGGCTCTGGACGCGCAGACCCAGCAGCCATGGCTCACGGGCCCGGCCGCTCCGCAGCATGTGGGATCTTCCCGGATCAGGGCACGAACCCGTGTCCCCCGCATCGGCAGGCGGACTCTCAACCACTGCGCCACCGCCACCGGGGAAGCCCTTGGCAGAGTTTTAAGCGCTTTACATATATTAATTAACATAATCCTCACAACAACCCTGTGAGGTATGTACAAGCGTTATCACCATTTTGTAGTTGAGGAAGCATACACAGGAGATTCAGTATATGTCTGAGGCACACAGATCACCAAACACAGCTGTATCTGTTCTTGGCAACTCAGCAATATTGCCAGGATCATCTCATATTGGACTGTAGCCATGAATGTAGACACATATATAGAAGGTCTAGAAGTTTGAGAACTGACCTGGGGTCCCCCAAATGAGGTTCCTAGGGGGCTCAGTGAGGACCCTAGGCATTGGCAGCATTTCCTCTACATGGGGCCCTGCAGAGAAACAAGCCATGGGGGCGTCCCTAGGAAATGAAGGTCAGGGGACCCTAATGGGGATGGGTGGAGGGGGGAACTGGGAACAACATTGTGAGGGAGGAGTGGAGAGACGTTGGGAGATATTGAGGCCCACAGATGGCGGCCGCGGTGAGCTTGCCCCGTGCATGCAGCAGCATGGTGGCTGTTGACACTTCAGTGGATTGGATGGGGGTCATCAGACCTGGGTTCACCTGTATTGACTCAGTAATCCTGACAGCTACCGAACCTCTCCATGGACTAGTTCCTGCATCAATAAAATGAGAAAAAAATACTTAACATGTAGGGAGGATTGACTCGGATTGACCCAGATATGTACCTAAAGCACTTAATAGAATGCCTGGAATGTAGTAATAACTCAGTAAATGGTCTTAGCTATTTTTAATAATGAAGTTCTGGAGTGAGTCCGAGATGAACAGTTGCCTTTGGTTACATAATACATCCTGTCCATGACTTTGAATGTAGCCTTGGAGCCACAATGGGCAAGTTTCTCTGGAGGAAGCTTGTTCTCTGAATGGCAAGTGGCTGGGCTGGTGCTCTGTCTGGCAACCTTCCAGCCCATGTTGCTACCCTCCTGGGCAGGCTTTCTGAGCACAGCCCCTTCCATTCTGACTCCCTGGGCCTCGGCTCTGGGTAGTCATATGACTGGTTCTCACTGCAAGGTTAAGGACTCCTATGTCAGCAGCTCTAGAAGCCGGCAGGTCAGAGGGGAGGCCAGAGGTCTTATGCTGGAGGCTCCTGGAGGCCTAGCAGCAGACAAGTCTAGACAGAGACATTAGACCTGGCAGCACCTGGCTTAGCCCCATGGAATCCAGACTGTAGTGGCTGGAACTGGTCTGCAACTCCCTTCTCCTGTGGCCCAGCTGTGCACCCTGCCCAGTGTGGACTGGGGGACTCCACCTCCTAGAAAGTCCACCTTCCCTGAAGAAGACCACTGGGTGAGCCAGCATGGCTGAAACTGGCCCACCAACCCCAAGAAAGCAGCATTTTCCTCAGCACAGAAGTTGGAGAGAGTGTAGCTGGAAAGAGTGAGGTGGGGAGCTAGGGAGCAGAAGCCGGGACCTCAGGGCCCAGGGTCCAGGGGCGAAGCCTGAGGATATTTTCTTAGTGAATAATCTGGAAGGGAGTTTTTTCTTAAAAAAAAGAAAAGTCATTTTAATATGTCTAAATAGTATGTCTATTACTGAAGGGAGAACTGATACCCCAGGGATTTTCTACATTTTTCTTTTGACATCAAAACCCATTTTTAAAATGAAATCCCTTGTGGATGCCCAATATGTAAAGCAGCTGGAAGGAGGGCAGCTGTGCTGCAGCTGATCTGGGGCCTTTAGAGTCCTGCTCGGGTGCTGACCGCTCTCTCAGGAGCCCTGACTCACCTCCACAGAGCCCCCCAAGGACAACACTTTGAAACCCCAATAAAATAAGAGGAAGATGAACTGAGGCACCGCCAGAAGAAGCAGAGCCCCATAATAGCCCATGTCCCACTGTACCTCCAACGCCACAGCTCGAAGTTTCAACTCTCAGAAAAATGACCTGCTCCACCTAGGAACACCCACTGATTCTGGACTGGTGCATCCTAATAACTGAGCTTTTAAAAAAATAATGTTTGAATCAATGAGATGAGAAGATGTATACCTCGCTTTTCCTTATTTGTATAACTACCACCCAGTTTAACCAATAAAACCTTGCTGGTCCCTCAGCAGTCCCGCCAGAGCCCTGCATTACCTCACTCTCCCCACTCCCCAAGGGTCCTGCTCTACTGACCTTTGTGACACTATTTTTTCCTTTTCCTTATAGTTTTATCACGTGTGTATGTACCTCTAGGTGCCATCATTTAGGTTCGCCTGCTTTTGAACTTGATAGAAGCGAATTTATAATTTCGTTCTTTTAGAACATGTTTCGTTCATTCAACAGAATGTTTGTACGATTCAACTATGTTAGTGAATAGAATTCTTTCTTTGCAGGGGATTTTGAACATGTCATTTTCATGTCTTTGGACGAGTCATTTACCTTTCTTGAGCCTCAGCTGCCTCATCACACACGAGGGTTCAGAAATGGTTCAAGAGCTTCCTCCAAATTCCTGTCTTATTGGAGAAGAGATAAGATAAATATAACACAGGGGTCATAAATCACTAATGGGATGAAAGAAAAGAGAAGTAAACAAGTTTCTTTGAGGAAAAACCACCTCTTCATTGTACAGGGAAGTGAACATATCTTTGGGAGCAAGGTGATTTCAAAAGGAGAGAGAGATTTTCCCATACAATTGGAAATTTTATTTTTAAAATTCCAGAAGTGACTTTCTCACTTCAGCAAGTCAGGAGGACACCTTATAACAAACCCTAAGTGGACAGCCCTGATGGATAATAACACCACATCTTCTACCACATTCCTTTTTTTTTTTATTAAGTTGTCATATAAAAACTGTGAAAATTACATATAGAAATCACAAACACAATTTGTTGGTTCTCTACAGTCACTTGAATTTTGTAGAACGGGAATTTGGCTGTAATGACCACCTTTTACCCGCCATAATCTGTCTACCCCGGCCTGAATGCTCCAACCTTTTCTGTTGAGCATGACCCCAATACCTCCCATCAGTACCCCCCGCCCATACCTCCTTTTCCCCGTGCATTCAGTCCGGGCGATCGTAAGCTGCTTCTAGGTGTCACAGACCTTTGTTGGATTTGGTGGGAAACCATCATGAATACACAGAACGCCCAGACTGCCCCCAGACCACATCCTGCGGTCCAGCAGCTCCCTGATGTCCCCACTGAACTCTCCCAGGGTTAACTCGCAATCACTGGAACCCAATGTGATTTTATCGCGTATAGATCGTAATAGAATCCCAACAGTTTTTCTGCTGTGTTTGGAGAACGTTTTGGGTAGGAGGAGGTTGGGGGCTGCGTGCACTGGTCTCACTTAGACTCGTTTTATTGAAGCCAGCATAGACATGACAAATTACAACTTTTTTTCTAGAGCAGCTCTGTCCAATAGACCGTTTTGCAATGATGGATATGTTCTCTATCTGCTCTGGGCAATATGGTAGCCGTTTAACACTTGATTAGTCATTTAGTGCAGTAGCCACTTAGCAGCTGTGATTAAGGAGCTGCATTTTTAATTAATTTTCATTTAAATAGCCACATGTGGCTAGTGGTTCTCTTATTGGACAGTGCGGTAATAGAGCATGCCTCTCCTGTATCATCTCTTCTGGGCATTTATTGAACTTCCATGTTTTCAGTGCAAACAAAAAAATGCCTCTCAGTCTTCACTGGCATTTGTCTCATCTCCATTTACTTCTGCAGCCTGGCTTCTGCTCCGCCAGTGCAGAAATCTCAGAGATAAGGCCATACATGCTCTCAGTACTGCCAAATCAGTGATCTGACACGGTGATTCTCTTCTCTTACCCGCTACCTTCATTCCTTCATTCAGTATGCTTTTACTGAGTGCCTATGTGCTGACATTTTGGGTGGTGATAAGAAAAAGGACACGGTCCCACTTCCCATGTGCCATGTTATGGTCTGTGGTGCTCATTTTATAAACTGGTGACATTCAAACTAATTGGACCACAACTCAGAAATATGTTTTACCTTGCAACCTAGTACACATATAAGTATGTAGGTATATTCGTAACAAAAGTTCCAGGGAAAGATTTTTACCTAAATAACATGCACCAAGAGCATATAATCATACAAGGAGCAGTATTAATTGTAGACTTGACTGAAAATTTACAGGAGGAGGTAGTTATATCACAGCAAATATCTATCCAAATAATATCCAGGACACCCAGTTAAATCTGAATTTCAGATAAACATGCCCCCAATATTTTTTTCTAAACCTTTCAACCCTAACAGCAATGCTGACAACTTCAAATTGAACATCAGGAGTTCTATCCTTGGCCTTTCCCCAACTGGGGGTTTCTGGTGGCCTGTGTCACCTCTGTGGTGCCCAGCTGCCACATCCCACGGGCTCCTGTGCTCTCCACTGTTCCCTACCTCCACCCTTTGCTCTACTGCAGGTCAGATTACATATCCCAAACCATTCTGGCTCTGAGCGCAACAAAAAGGCCCTTCATTCGCCCAGATCTGCTCTCCTGTGAAGGTAGTTCTCCCCACTTACATAAATATCATATGATAGCACTCTTAAAGTGGGCCACTATGGTGACAGCAAGGCCTTGTCTTCTACTCAAGGTGGCTGCAGACTCCCTCGCTGGCTGTGGTGTTCGTGGGGGAGGAGGTGTGTTGCACTGAACTATGCACGCATTCGGTACACATTTATTGCATCCTTATGACATCATAGGCCCTGGGTGTACAATGATAAATGAGATGGGGGGCGCTATGTGGTGGGTGAGACCTCAGCACAGGCA
The DNA here is from genome assembly GCF_963924675.1 of Phocoena phocoena. NCBI lineage: Eukaryota > Metazoa > Chordata > Mammalia > Artiodactyla > Phocoenidae > Phocoena > Phocoena phocoena. Next base: position 104,200,896 of record NC_089219.1, read on the forward strand.
GCCACAGGACATGGGTGGAGGGATAGATAGCAAGCTGTGAAATCCCACAGCAGGGGTCAATCTCAGAGGGTTTCATGGAGGAGGTGTCATTTCAGTTAGTCCAGGGATAAGTGGGAGATCACAAGTCAAGAAAAGGGGCAGATATCCTAGGCAGAGAAAGCATGGATGCAGGAAATGATAGAAAAGTAGGTATGGGGGACGATGTGCGTGAGAGGCCAGTGAGATGGGCTGGTCCCGTGGGCTTGGGGCACCTTTGTTGGGTGTACACCCTGCTTACAGCAGAAGGAGCTCACCTCCATTTGTTCAAACAGGCGAAGAGTCTGTAAATGTATTCATTTCCTATTGCCGTGTGCTAAACTGTCGCCAACTTAACACCTTAAGACAACACACATTATTATCTCACAGTTTCTGAGGGTAGGCAATCAGAGCACAGCTCACTTGGGTGCTCTGCCTCAGGGCATCTGACAAGGTGGCAGTCCAGTCAGGGTGGCCAGGGCCGGTGTCTCATCTGGGGCTGGACTGGGGAGGAAGCCACTTCCAAGCTCACACTGCTGGTAGAATTCAGTTTCTTGCAGGGTATTGGACTGAGGGCAGTCGAGAGGCAGGTATAGAACTAGGAGAACCAGGAGAGTGTGATGTCCCAGGAGCCAAGGCGGGGGAGAGGGGGCAGTTGGCAGCGTCAGAGGTTGGCATGGGTTAGATAATGGACATAGCACATCACTGTGACTGCAGCGGGAGGTGCAGGGACCAGAGCGGGACAAAGCCCTATCGTACGGGGCTGAACGGCAAATGGGAGGTAAGGACCACCAGGTGCAGATGCTGTCTTTAAAGAAAAGGCAGTAAGGCTCAGTAGGCAAGAGCATGGGCTTGGAATGCTGGCTCCACAGCTCACCAGCTGGGTGGCCTCCAGGCAAACTGCAACCTCTCTGAGCCTTGTTTCTTTAAGGCTACCCAGGCCCAGAAGAACAAGGGTAATAGCAGCCACCTCATAAGGGTGTCGTGAGATTTAAGTGAACTGTTGCAATAACAGCACATCGAGAAGCAGCTCAGAGCCTAACTTTCAGTTTCTGCCCCTGCTACCGTCAGCCTATTCTCCGAAAATCTCCTTTTAAAAGTATCTTGCTCCCCAGCCCAAATGTTCTCCCTGGATGTAGGATAACATTCAAAACCCCCGTGTGGGTTGGCTTCTTTTTATCTCCCCGTCCCCACTGAGTGCCTCTCACACCCTCGAACATGCGAAGCTCCTTCAAACCTCAGGGCCCGTCCACGTGGGGTCTCTGCTGCCTGGGACACACCTCCCACCCACCATCACCTGGCTGTCTCCTCTCCAACCACCCTTCAGGTCAGTGATCGCTTCTTTACTCTCACCCTCTGGGGCGGTCCTGTCTCAAAAGACAGAGCTGTACATTCGTGCCTTTGCTCTGAGGTCAGAAACAGGGCTAGGAAGGGAAAATGACCTAAATGACTCTCCAGGTGTCCAGCTATTTGCATCTTCACAGTCTAAGGGGCTAAGAAAAACTAGGTCTCGCCACTAGAAACTTGGTGGCATGCAGGTGTAGCTTTCAAGAGAACCGGAGAGTGGTGACGTGTGTAGATGCTGCAGGCACACGAAGCCTAAATGCGCTCACCCGGGAGCTCATTTAACCCCTAAGGCAATTCTGTATGGGAGTGTTTACAGATGACTAAACTATAGACATGCAAAGGGACTTGTCCCCGGTCTTGCAGCTGTGATGGGCAGGTGTGGGCTCCGACTGGGCCCCGGAAGGCCCTGATTCCAAAGGCACATTCTCTGCCACCCGAACCGGTCTGCCTCCTGCCTTTGGCTCTGGGCCCCCTGCCGCTGGGGGCTCCACTTCCAGGCTACTGGTGCTCACCTCCCTCAAACACGGCCTTCAGCACCCCTGGCCCGTGCTGAGAGAGGCTGGGAAGATGGAGAGTTTTCTAGAAACTAGAGGAAGCACAGCCTGTGATGGCTGATGGGATGCTCCAGCTGCAGGTCCCGGCCCAGCACTCTTTTCGGACGGGGCAGTTCTCTGGGGGAAAGCGAAATGGGAGTCAGAGGACAGAGACAAACAGGTCCCATCTGCATATTGGCTGCCTGGGCATCACAGTGATAGTGTGGTGACTAATTCTCGAAAGCTGACAACCTAAAATCTTTTCGAATAATGCCCAGTTGACAGTTTCATGAGCCCGAAGACACACCTCCCCTCCCCACACACCTCCCCTCCCCACACACACTTGCCTGGGCTGTGGGATTGGAGCGCAGAAGGTAGGCCTCTTCGAGCCCCGTGTTTCCCAAAGCACCTGGATGTCAAGAATCACCTGGGGTATTTGTTTCAATGACTAATTTCAACCTGTACCCCACGCCAGGCCTCCAGAGCCAGAACCCTTAAGGGAGGAGCCAGGGAAGCTGGACATTTTACAAGGTTTCCAAGAGATTTTTATCACCAGGAGAGTTTGGAAACCATCTGGACAAACCCCTTCATTTTACAAGCTGGGTTCTAGCCATCTAGAGGGGCCCTGTGGCTGCCCAAAGTCACCAAGCAACTGTTTAGCAGGGTGAGCCGTGAACCCCCAGCGCTGGGTCCTGCCACGTGCAGGAGGTAGGCTGGAAAGGAATCACAGTTCTCGAGCACCCGCCACAGATGGAGGTCTGGGCTGGACAATTCCGCAGTAAAAGCAAAGACCTCCTGGTGCCGGGGTCTCTGCTGGGTGCTTGCCTGCGTGTGCCGTTGTTCGGTCCTATGGCAGTGCTCTGCTCGACCCGTGGCCTCCTCGTGTAAGGGATGAGTGTCTCCCATAAGGGCCAAGTGTTTCCCAGGAACCCAGAGTTATAAGAGGCAGAGTCACAATTCCGGCCTGGGGCTGGGAGAACTCAGCACCGTATTGGCTCTCAGAGTCACTTTATCCATCTTATTTCATCTGCTTCTCACCAAAACCTTGTGAGGTAAGCAGTTTCTCTTCGAAACGTGAAGAAGTTGAAGGTCAGGACGGTGAGGCAAGCTGCTTAAGGTTCAAGCAGCAGTAAACCACGACGGCAGGATCCAGCCCAGCTCTGTCTTACACCAGAGCCCACACAGTTCTCAGCCCACCGGGGTTGCAGAAGCTCCTCCTGGGGCTCAGACCACCTCTGCCTCCACTGCACCTTCACCCTCTCCTGGGGGGGCGGTGTCTCTACGTCACCACCCCCTCTCTCACCCCTGTGCCGCCTGTTCCTCCACTTCTGCTTGTCCGTGAATCCTCTTCTGATCCCCGTCTGCTCTGAGGTCCTAGAGCAGTGCTCGGCACACTTCCTGCAGAGGGCTGGAGAGTGAAGAGTTTAGGTGTCGCCGACACTGCTCCAATAACGCAGTTCTGCAGGTGCGGTGTAGAAGGGGCCACAGACGGTGCGTGAATGGATGAGCGAGGCTCCATATCATTCGATCCTGAGGGCTGGAGTTTGCCCACCCCTGTTCTGGAAGAGTGCTGGGGCTACATGTTGGGACAGACTCACATTTGTTTCTGCTTGGTACGGAGAGAAAATGTGTCTGCGTGAGAAGAGCCCCCATGTGTCTGGCCATCGAGAGCCTCATGCCTGAAAAGTGAGGAGAGTGTGGGTCACTTGCTCACTCATTCCTTCATTCGTTCACTCATAGAAGGTTTTTCTAACACCTGCCATGTGGTGTAGACATTGTGCTGAGTCTTGGCAAGACAGGCAGATAAGTCCCTGCCCTCCCAGGACATATAGCTAGTGGAACCTGGGGCTCCCCCCATGTGAGGAATGATGGCCAGGAGGGTAAAGCAGGGACACGATGGCCAGGGAAGACTTCCCAGAAGGAACAACATTTAAGCTGAGACCTGAAGTATGGCTGGGAATTACCCAACGGAGGGCAGGGTCTAATCAGGGTGAAATCGACACAGGGAAAGACAGCTCAAGTGACAGACTTCTAAGGCCATTTGTGGAGAGTGTGTGCACTGCTGAGTTGACCCTTTGGGGGATATGATTCTTTCAGACAGCGGGAGCGTCTGAGTTTCCCACAGGCAGGTGGACCTGACTGTTTTTTGATCCTGTTGAAAATGGTGCAGTCTCCATACTGGGAGAAAGACGGGGTATAGCTGATGTGTTGTGTCAGTCGGCGAGTTGACACAGGTGTGGACACAACCATGCAACATTTCCATTTGTTTCTTCAGTTTAACCCCTGACCTGAATCTCTCCCACCATTCCAAAAAATTCCAGATCACAGACTCGGATAGGTAGAATGTTATTTCTAAGGCAAATGCTTAAAAACTTGACATTTGTAAAGTCATCATTATTTAAAATATAAAATGATTTACTGCCTTTTTACAGAAACGTTGAAAAACCTTGCCTAGTAATTCCTTGTTCCCTGGGTCCAAAAGATTCAACTTAGTTTTTTTAAGGAATCTGAAAGGATTGCCAACTACATAAGTAAGTTAACCTGATATTTGATTCAGACACTGATCTTATTTTTATTTTTTAATATGCGTTCAATAACTTGTGCAGTCTTGTTTGTGTCTGTGCTGCCGACTCGGCTCTGAGCACAGGAGCTGTTGGATGGTATATGTCACTTTATGTGGATAGCCTCTTTCCCAAGCAGGACTGTCACTGCTGAAAGACAGAAGCTGTGTGCCCCAGGCAGGGGCTTACCGCAGGTTTGGGTCTGATGACAAAGATAATAAAAAGTGTTTGGGGCAGTGCTGACAGCACAGCACAAGTGAAGATAATGTAGCACCTGGCCTCCTCCTTGTACCCATGCTCCAGGCTCCCCGCTGGTCATGAAAGATCCCCTGGAAGGATGCTCTTGGCAAGTGTCCCCGCAGGCTGCTGGCTGTTGACATCGCCCCTCAGCCCTGAAATGCGCACCCCAGGAACCGAAGAGACTGCTGAGGGCACGGTGTTCCGAGCACACAACAGTGTCCCGGGAAGCTGAGCTTTACCAGTGAGAAGAGTGGCTGAAAGTCAGTCCCTGCAGCGGCTTGGTGCGGAGCTTCCAAACAATCTCACATCCAGCGGCTTTCAGGAATGTTATTGAAACCTGGCCGTTTCTAGTGTGAGGGTGGGAGAGGGTGGGCAATGAGGCAAGGGGGGCAGGGGCTGCTGGTATGGGGACGGGGAGGGTCACAGCCTGGAGCCTAGAATGACAGGGACCACAGAGGAGGGACTCAGGGTCCTGATGTGAGAAGGAGCTGAACCCCAGTGTGGGGAATGGGCGGTGGAGGGGGGGGCCTGGATTGGAACCTCAGTGTCGCCTGTGCTCCTGTGGGCATGATTGGTTTCCTGAGCTGAAAAGCATCTCATTCTCAACACTGGGCAACAGGGGGCCCGAGTCAGTGAGGCAGGCAGGAAGGGGCCCCTCAGCCCACAGCTGTTTGTTTTTCTCCCAGTTACAGGTTTCTAGCGTTCAGGAGCTTTTGTTCATGCCTTCTTCTTTTTTTTTTTTTCTTTTTTTAATTAATTAATTTATTTATGGCTGTGTTGGGTCTTCGTTACTGTGCGAGGGCTTTCTCTAGTTGCGGCGAGCGGGGGCCACTCTTCATCGCGGTGCACGGGCCTCTCACTGTCGCGGCCTCTCTTGTCGCGGAGCACAGGCTCCAGACACGCAGGCTCAGTAGGTGGCTCACGGGCCTAGTTGCTCTGCGGCATGTGGGATCTTCCCGGACCAGGGCTCGAACCCATGTCCCCTGCATTGGCAAGCAGATTCTCAACCACTGCGCCACCAGGGAAGCCCAGTTCATGCCTTCTTTACCAAGCTTAGTACATAAACCCGGCCAGAGCACCCACCCACGATCAGGACGGCAGACGGGTTCCATCCTGAGTGCCAGTTCTGGTCCCATGTAGGGGCTGTCTGGACGGCTTTGCTGAGACAGTCCTGAGGCTGTGATGGGTGGTTGATGACTGCCACGGGTGTGCCATAGCCTCACCGCCTCTACAACTCAGCTGTGTTTGTCTGCTCCCTAGACGCACATGTGCAGTGCTGTGGGGCTTCATTCATGTTGAATTAAATGTTGAATCCACCTAGAACTTCTCTCCTCTCGAGCGGCTAGTACATCCACACTTCCTTTGATGGCTCTGCAGGTTAAAAGGGACAATTGCCCATTAGTTATCCCAGGAAACCTTGCTGTTTGGGCAAAGCAGGAAGGAGACCGCCTCTCTGCCAAGACGCCTCCCTGCTCAGGAGAGTCGGAGAACTTCTGCTACAGGTCAGAAGCCTACTTCCTTGTGGCTGAGGGGTTGCGTGAGAATGTCCTCGGCCAGAGGCCTTCTGGCTCAGCCCTTCGCAGAAATCGTTACCCCAGTCTGCCAGTCCTGACAGGTGGCCCTTCTTCCCACTCTTGGTTCCCTCTGGGGATGCTGGCAGCATCAACTTGGGACGGTAAGCTCTTCTCTTCACGCCTGCGTACACTGGCAGAGGATTTGAAGCACTTTCTAAAAATAAACGGCTTGCCCCTGGGTCCCACTGGGTTCTTGCAGTTCCAGAAGAAGCAGATAAAGAATGCGGGTGTCTTCTGGCTTGAAATATACCAGCCTGTCTCCTCTCCCTTCAGCCAGCCAGGCCCTCCCTAAGCGTGCTGGGCAGGTCTGGTTTTCCTGGCCTCAACACATGCATGCAACCCCTAGATAAGAATGTCCAGAGAACCTGACCAGCAAGAGTTTAATTACTGCTCCCTTGAGTAAGTTATGATGTATGTTTCCTTGCAATTGGTTCCTAAGAACTCAGAATTTGCCACTTTGTGCACTTTTCACGATTAAATAAATAGTACGAAACCCCAGAAAAAGTTAAAATTACAAGTCACACCCATCTTTGAAGGCCATCTTGTAAACAAAAGCAGGGGCTTTTTGGGGTTTGGTTTTGTTTTCTGTGCTTTGAAAAATGAAATAAATGAATTGTTTACCCGTGGAAACATGCTTCCTGGTCTGTTCATACACGTACTGGTGCTCACGTCCACGCCTGAGCAGACACACACGCTCACATACACACGTACAACCACACACACACCCCCTCAGCTTCTCTTCCGGTTTCTGATCTTCTGCCATGATTAGTTTGTAAAGACTTGAATATCCCACAACATGTGGGTCAGAAATACACAGGGATTAGCTGCTACTTCTCGTTAACATATTTTTGTTTTTCCAGAGCTCCTCCCATTACATCAAGTATATGTCATGAGTACTCTCAGTTACAAATTCACAGGGACCCAAAAGCTTCCCCACGTGTGTGTCCCCTCTTTGTAGTTTTGAAGGCAGTGTGATGTGGCAGACAGAACGCCGCCTTTATTGGGTGATGAGCTGCAGGACCTTGGGCAAAGACTTGATCTCTGGAGACTAGGTTTCCTGATTAATGAAAACAGTGGGTATGAGGATGCCTGCTTTCCAGTGTGGCGTTTAGGATTCAATTAGATGATGTGTATAAAACCAATGCCACCTACCTGGCCTGGAGGGTAGTCAGGAAAGGGTAATCGATAGGAGAATGCCATCTATCGTGAGTAAGAAGGAGCCTTAGAGCTCACGGCTAATCCCCACCAGAGCTACTCTGGTCCCCTTAGCACCCCACCCTGAGCACCAGCTCCACGTCTCAGCCAATAGCAAACCCTCAGGGAAGGATTGAAATCCCTGGTTGTGCAGCCCTAGGAACGGGGAAGGAACTTACTTCTGCAGGAGGGAGCCCATTATCGTCAGACATGTGAAGTACTTGGAAAGCACTTCTGGAGAGATTGGACCAGAGCAGCCCAGGGATGGGTTGGGCGAGGGGCGGCTGTCTTGGGAGGAAAACGACCTGCAGAACCACTGTGGATGCCTTGTGTTTGAGCCCAGGATCAGGAAGGGGCCATGATGCATCCACTGCTATCCCCTGCTTGCTGCGTGTGTTGCCAACAACCTCTTTGCAGGTGAAAATTGAGGTCAGAGAATGTACTCTCCTTTTCCCCTGGATGCTATGAACTGGGTACTACTGTGGATCAAAGCCAAAGTCTCCGCCTCCTCATGTTGCTTCTGGGCAGCAACTAAACAGATTCAAATGTGAACTTCAAGTACACACATTTCTAGAAATCTAGTCTCAGAAGACTCAGATCTCAACTACTCATGCGAATGGGTATTAGTGTCTGGTTTATGGTGACTTCATGTTGCTATCTGATGGCTTACTAAAAACCTGCTTATTCGGTGTGGGAGAAGGAAGAAGAAATGACACTTTTGTGTTGTCTTAGAAACTATGGCTGGGACTTCTCCTGATAAGAACACACATGAGTCATCTCAGAGAGCCTGTTTTAGCACAAGGCAGTCATAAGGAGGCCATGTGATATGGGAAAGTTATGGAGCTTGGGTTCTAATCCAGGTTCATCTTTGAAATGGCTGTGGGATCTTAGGGAAATCACTTCTCTGAGTCCTGCTTCCCTCACATGTAATGTGAGGGGGGAGATAGAAAGTCACATAAGATTTTTTTCAGCTCTGACATTTTGTAATCATAGTGCAAACACAAAACTCACAGATCTGCAGGACCTTTATCTGTCTATATCGTCATCATCTTCCTGCAGAGCCATTAGGACATTCTGCTAACAGGACTCGCTGTCTCCTGCTAGGCCAGTCCTTTCTCAGTGGTCCTTAGGTCACTGGCTACCTGAGTGGTCCTTCTGAAATACACAACTAATGCCTTTTCCCCCTATTTAAAAATTTCCATTGGGAACCATTGCTTTTCCTCTTGTCCACAGGTTGCATGTTTCTGTTTCTTCACATGTCTAGTGATTTTCTATCATGCACTACACTTTGTGATTGATCCTTTGTAGGGAGCCTGGATTTTCTGATCTTCCTTGAAAGGGTACTGAGTTTTGTTCTCTAAACAAAAGGAGACAGTGAGCTCCACTCCCCGGGCTTGTGTTTGGCAGGCAGGGCGCCAGCAGCGTTACAGCCTTGCCCCATCCCTTGGAGTCTCGCCTCCTGTGCATTTGCTCTCTTCATCTGTCTCTCTGTGTGTCTCACAAATTCATTCAGTTTTGTTGTGGAGAATCCAAGAAACAAAAATACTCAGTAGTTTACTCAATTTTTTTTTTTTTTTTGCGGTACGCGGGACTCTCACTGTTGTGGCCTCTCCCGTTGCGGAGCACAGGCTCCGGACGCGCAGGCTCAGCAGCCACGGCTTACGGGCCCAGCCGCTCCATGGCATGTGGGATCTTCCCGGACCGGGGCACGAACCCGCATCCCCTGCATCGGCAGGCGGACTCCCAACCACTGCGCCACCAGGGAAGCCCAGTTTACTCAATTTTTAACAAATATTTCGGGTAGAAAAAAATCTAAACAAAATCAAAGCGATAATGGCAAAAATTATACTTGGTAAAATTGTTTTTTAACTGAAAAATAAATAAAATTTTAAAAATCCTGGAACATCTGGAGACCGTGAGCCCTTAGAAGGTAAAAAATGCACTTCCACCCACCTTGACGCTGGTTCTGGATCCCCAGGTCCAGTAGAGCTTTTGGTTCAACACATATTTGTTGAATATTGAACACGTTTGTATGAAGTCCTTGTCTGGGCGCTAGAAGGAGAGAGAGATGCACAAAGGTGAAGAGACCCAGCCCCTGACTCAGGGAGTGTGCTGTCTGGAAGCAGATGGCGGAGTAAGTAAGAGAAAGAGCAATGGTGAGGCCACGACAGCCACCAGCCACCATGCCTGGTGGGGGAGGAGTGCAGGACCAGCTGAGAAGATCTAGGATTTCTTTCTTAAAAATACAGTGGATATTTCCCCTGCATTATAACATGAAAATGGAAAAAAAATTCAGAAAAAAGGAAGAAAACCACCCATATTTCAATCATGTAATAATAGCCTTTATTTTCAGGATTTTTAATTTTTTTATTTTTCAGGATGTTCATTTTTTTTCTGTGTAAGTTTTGGAGCTTTTTAAAAAAATGTCTTGTTTTGAAATAATTATAAATTCATGGGAGGTTGAAAAAATAGAACAGAGAGGTCCCAAATATCCTTCAACTAGTTTCTCCCAATAATAATATCTTACAAAAATATAATATAATATCAAACTCAGGAAATTGGCATTGGTACAATCCACAGACCTGATTCGGATTTCATCAGTTTCATATGTTATGGTTATTTTGTTAACATAGGTTTATATGTGTGGTCTAAATTTTATTTTTTCAATTAACTTGATCTCACGGGGCTTTTTAGAAAATATTATTGCCTGCTCTTCATAGCCATCATTTATAATGTCTGTATAATGAACATCCACCCACTACATATAGCAGATTGCCAAATTCTTCCTCCTCTTTTGAAGCTCACGTTGCCCCCAGTTTCGCTCTTATGAATAGCACCATTCTATATTTTATATTCTTTTTGTACTATATACACACTTTCTTCTTTCTTATTCTTCCTTCTTGGATACATTTCCTAGAGAATGGAGGCAGGGAGATATAGGGTGATAAATGCTTAAGGGACTACATAATACTTTTGTCTTAAGACAGGAAAGATTTAAATATATTTTGGATTGGGGTTTGATCAAGTAGAGAGGGAGCAGCTGAAGACACAGGAGGGAGGGTCTGATGACCACACAGGGTACAGGAGAATTTGGGGGGGGTGGTAGGTTAATTTTTTCTTTTTTTAAAGTCTTCTATATCCCTATTGATTTTTTTTGAATTAATTAATTTATTTATTTTTGGCTGCATTGGGTCTACGTTGCTGTGCACAGGCTTTCTCTAGTTGCGGCGAGTGGGGCTACCCTTTGTTGCGGTGCGCAGGCTTCTCATTGCGGTGGCTTCTCTTGTTGCGGAGCACGGGCTCTAGGTGCACGGGCTTCAGTAGTTGTGGCTCACGGGCTCTAGAGCGCAGGCTCAGTAGTTGTGGTTCACGGGCTTAGTTGCTCCGCGGCATGTGGGATCTTCCCGGACCAGGGCTCGAACGCGTGTCCCCTGCATTGGCAGGCGGATTCTTAACCACTGCACCACCAGGGAAGCCCCCAAGGCCCGAATTCTTTACCCAACCTGTATCCGGACCCTTTGCCATGTAACTCTGGAGTTCCTCCCCTTAGAGCACAGTGTCCCCTGCTCCACGTGGCAAACTTTGGCCTGTAGAATGAGGCAGAAGTGACAGGGTGCCAGCCCTGAGCCCAGGCTCCGAGGGACCTTGAGTATGTCATTGAGGTATTCTGGTTGTTTGTTAACTCACAATTTTGTAACAAGACCTAACTGATAAAGGGCCCCCAGAATAGAGGTAGAGGGAAAGAAGGGAAAGAGGGTTCACGTCCAGGGATGTCCAGATATTCCAGGAAGAGCTGCATGAATTTGGTGCTGTGCTTCACGAAACCCGTTTCTCTTCTGCTTCAGGTGCTGGGTAAGCAGAGGTTGATGACACATCCCAAATGAACCACTTGACTTTATATACGGAACTCAATTCTTAAAGGTTCCCGTCTCAGCTGTCAGGGCTGAGAAGTCACAAGAAAAGAGAAGCTAGACTTTTGTTTGAGGAAGCATGAGACAGGCTACTCTAAAGACCACGGACAGTAATGCAGGCTGTGCCCTGAGTGGGGGACTGACCGTGACAGTGTGAGGCGCACATGAGAACCACGGAGCCTGTACGTGAATAGAGAAGAGACCCCACTCCCCACCCCCTTCTTTCAAACTCGGGAACAGATCTGCAAGGTCAAACTGCAGCTTACATCTGGCGTAGGAAGAAGAGTTTCAGTGACAAGCAGGAGGGGGAAAAGAGTGCACAGAACTAGATACAGAATGTCCTCAGCATCAAAAAACCAAGTGGTTTCTTTACCGAGGCCCTTGAGATGCAATAAAAACTAATTATTCACCCACAGAGAAAGTTGGTTTAATTCTGGTTAGCTTACTGCCACCAAGAGCTGAGGGTTCCTTAGGTAACGCAATGGGAGAAAGTGAACAGAAAGGCACTTCTCCTTACAGAATGGCTTTCCTCTCTGTATGGTGGAGTCATTCTTCATCTTCACACTCTGGGGGCGAGGATTCCCGTGATTAAAAACTCCAAGGTCAGAGCCACAGAGGAAGCCACGTAAGGAAAGGGTCTCTGGCAGGGAGGGCTTGAGCAAGTCTTCCTTGAGTTCGTGTGAGTCAGAGAGTCCAGGTGCTGGAAGGACCTCAGGGTTCATGCAGGTGACCCTTTCCTGTCACATATGAGGAAAAGGAGGCCCAGAGAGGTGAAGAGACCAGCCCAAGGTCACACAGCTCATGCACAGCACAGCTGGAATGAAACCCAGGGATTTTTACTCCTCTTCCTTTGTCCTTTTTGTTCCCATCAAACCCCAGGAGCAGGATGGATGGTTGTTATAATATTGGGCCTGGGGGAGGGGCTTTAAATCAGTGGCCAGGGCAAACCGCTCCTTTTGGGAAACGGCTTGTGCGAGGGGCCTCCTGCAGCACCACCTGCCCAGTGCAGCTGCCCTGCTCCGGCGGCCTCTTCCCAGAAGGCCTCGGGTGCTCTGGTTGTGTCTCGGACCTCCCTGACCGGGGACAGTCAGAGGCTGGTCACATCCTGCCTGTGTCCCCCCCAGACCGTGGTTAGGATTCAGTAGGTGCAGAGTTGCGCGTTGCCATCCCCTAACAGCAGTTGCACACAGGGTCTGGACCTATTTTTGGATCAGGATCGACTGGGTTTAAGCTCGTAGAATGCCATCGGAAGAGCTGCCTTTCTATGTGACCGTGAGCAGCGTGGGTGGGGGAGGGGCGAAGACCGTGGCCCCCCAGGCGCGCTCCCGAGCGCGAAGTCAGCGAGCCCAGCTCTGCCGTGTCTCTATGCAGCTGTACAGCTTTGGGCGGCTCCCTCCCCGCCCTGGGCCGTGGGTTCCCCATCTGTGACGTAAGGGGGCGCACTGTATGGTCACCGAAGCCCCTTCCAGCTCGGCCAGACTTCCAGCCTTGAGCCATATTGAGACTCAGAGCAACCAGCCAGAGCAGAGCGCTCTGCAGACACTTCCTCTTGCTCTACCCTGCCCTGCATCCGCTTCCTCTCCTGGCATTTTTTATTTTCTTCTCCGTCTGGCTTGTTTGCCTCTGTTTCCCAGCCTCCCCTAGGAGACTGCCTTTGCCTGGAGCACATTGCCCGGCTGCCTCTCGGCTCTGGGTCACAGTCTCCCGGGGCCACAGTCTCCCGAGGCCACAGAAAAACTGGTGTGAATGAGAACCTCCCTGTTAAAGTCTTGGGCGGCTGCCAGGCAGACGGGAGGGGCAGGGGCTGGCCCTGTCCCCAGGGTCACAGTGTCATGACCCTCTCCTTCATAGCTGTCCTCGTCCACCATCCCTGGGGAAGGAGAAAACCCTGGACGCAGCTGCCTCGGAGCAGAGGGGGAAGCGGGACAGCGGGGGGGCTGATCCCAGGAAGGGGAAGAGTGGCTCTTCACCCGAGAGGTCTGGAGGCTGAGCAGGAAGCCCAGAGAACAGAGAGAGGACAGGGCGAGGCGGTCAGCAGGCTGGAGGGCAGCGCCGCTCAGATCCCGAGGATCGGGATACACACTCCGGAGTGTGGGCACCTCACAGGAGTGGCCTGCCCCAAACAAGGAAACGTCGTGGCCCAACCCCCGCGCATTTTACCCTATCTGTCTTTCTATCTATCTAGTTAGTTAGTTATGGCTGCGTCGGGTCTTTGCTGCTGTGCGCGGGCTTTCTCTACTTGCAGTGAGCGGGGGCTACTCTTCGTTGCGGTGCGCGGGCTTCTCATTGCGGTGGCTTCTCTTGTTGCGGAGCTCGGGCTCTAGGCGCGAGGGCTTCAGTAGTTGTGGCACGCGGGCTCTAGAGCGCAGGCTCAGTAGTTGTGGCCCACGGGCTTAGTTGCTCCGCGGCATGTGGGATCTTCCAGGACCAGGGCTCGAACCTGTGTCCCCTGAGTTGGCAGGCGGATTCTTAACCACTGCGCCACCAGGGAAGTCCCGCATTTTACCTTAAAAAGCCAGCGCCTGGCACATGATAGATGTTCAGTAAATGTTTACTGAATTAATTTGAACTCTGCACGCTCATCTGTGTGATCCCCCGATTTTGGAGGCAAACATGCTCCAGGGCGATCCAGGGCTTCCGGCAGCCCTGCTCATGGCTCATGCCCCGCCAGGAACACGGCTAGGCTGAAAGCCTCTGGGCGCACTATCAGGCACCTTGCCCTGTTGACTGGGTTCCAGAGGGCCTGGAGTAAGTCTGTTCTCCTTGCCGGGCCTCAGTTTCCCATGTGTGAGATGGATGCAGAGGCAAGGGTCAGAGGGTCCCAGCCAAGCTCTGGGTTGTCAGCTGCTGACTGTGTTATCCACCTGGAGTGTCTGGGAGAACGTGGCGAAGTGAGCATTGGGGAGATGCTGGGGAGAGAAACCAAACCTCTTTAGGGCAAAGCTCATTGTGCGGAAGGAACAGGAATGAGAGAGGGCTCAATACTTTGTGCCACTTCTGACCATCTCCTGAGTATTCCATCCTTATGTGTCTGGCTATGAACAGAGGCTTAGAAAACAACTTTCTTTGCACTGCGATCCACGTGTTATCTGCGTTGAAAAAAAATAAAGCCAAAGTCTGCATCGTGCTTTTCGGATGTGTCAACTCATTTGTTCACGCCTTCATTCAAAAGACACTCACTGGAAAAAAAAAACCACTCCCTGAGCACTGCAGTGTGGCAGGTGGTGGGGCAGATCAGGAGACACCCAGTGAAGTGAGCGGAAAATCATGCCACAAGGTCAAAAGGGCATGGTGATGGCATGAGCAAAGTGTTTGGGGCGGTTGGCAGTGGGACTCACTACCTGTCCCTCTGGTATACACGCTGTGTCCTGTGCTCGTCACCATTTCCCTAAAGAGTGTTCAGGTCTGTGGAGGAGGACACTGAAGCCCAGTGAGGGTAAGTGACTTGCCCAAGGTCACACAACCCATATCTTCTGACCCCAAATCCAGGGCTGCCTCCATTACCCCACAGCCATAGATATAATGTCATGAGTCGCCTCCCTGTAGGGTTCTTTTAGTGAATCACTTTCACTTTGCTAAGCCTCTTTTATTCCCACTTAAAATAATACTAATAAAAGTAGTTGCTTACCTGCTTTCTGTACAAAGCTGAGCGGTTTCATGGGCTTGTATTATCCTTTAAGAAAATGAAATATTTGAAGATTTTCACCCTTGGTCCTACACTGAGGTGATCAATCATTCCCATCACTCCACAAAGAGCCATGGACTTTGGCCATTCAGGAATAGACATTTGCCCATGTTTGTAAGCTGTCAGGATCATCCTGACCACTACAGGGTTCTTTCTCAGACTGCCAGATATCAATTTGCTTTGCTTCCCTTTTGGTCTTTCGGAAATAAGATGCTTCCCCTCAAAACAGAAAGCTGGGTCACATAAAACAAGGCAGAGACAGAGGCTGGTTAGACCCTTTACCCTCTTCAGGATTCTTGAGAGCAGGTGGATACACTCAAATTGAACCCTGGCTTTGCTGTGTGACTCTGGCCCAGTCACTTAACCACTCTGAGCGCCATGAGTTTGTCTGTCTTACAAATATATCAATGGCACATCTCACAAAAGGGTGCCAGGATTTACAAAGCAGTTTGTAAACAGTGACCTCCTTTATGAATGGAGGGTGCATATCAGGCTTTTCTGGGGTGTGTGGGCAAGGTGGCATGACTATTGGAAAGAGATTGGACTTTGGAGTTAGAAGATCCAATTTCAAACCCTCAATGTGCCTCTTAAAAGCTGAGTGACCTTGAGCCAGTCTCCAACAGCCCTGAGACACAGCAGCAAAGCTGGGATAGCTCACCTCACCACAGGGTTGTTAGGAGAGCCAGAGAGGCTGAGGCACGGCCCACCAGGTGTTCTGGGACCAATGGACATCGGTCAATGTCACAGCCAAGGTTGGTTTCCCCTCCGGCAGCTGCAGTTCTTCAAGGGGCAGAGATCTTGTGAGCTACAGGCTGTAAGATCCTGCCCAGACAAGGAAGGGAAGCTAGCAATCCCTCCCTACCTTGGCCTCTCTCCTGGCCTCGGTCTACAGGCCACATTCCCCTGGCTAGGCTTCTGTGCTTTCAAATGCCTCTCACAGGGGCCTGACCCCTTCCTGCTGGAGAGGCACCCATCCCGCCATCTAGACTGGGGACAGGCTTCATGCTTCACCTTCTCTCGGAAATGCAGGGGCCGTTGGCTGGCATTGGCACCCACACCGGGGCCCCTCTTTTCCACGTCACACAGCTCCTCCAACCAGGTCTGGTTCTCTGGTTTTGGGTCTCTTCCACCAGGCGGGCTCAGTCCAGGCGGAGTCACCGGGAAGCAGCCTGGTTCCTGAACCACTTGGAGGTCCTGTGGGGGGGAAGGCCAGCCTGGGCTGCTCTTTGAGTTGAAGTGTTCAGGTGGACTCTGTTCTGCCCTCAGGGCTCGCCAGCCCACAAGGACCGATTCACCTGCTGGAAAGTAGCTGGCTCTCTCCAGGTGGCCAGCGAGGGTGTGGCAACTTCACAAATAAGGAAAACCAGGATAAGAGGCGATGTTTGCCCCTGGGAAACAAGTTTGTGATAGTTTTGCGATAACCCTGATTAGGCTGCTCCCAAACCATTGTTTCATCCGCAGCAGCTCTCCTCCATTTTTTCTAGAAATCAAAGGCCACGACTGTTTGCCTTTGCTTTGAAGTATTACGTCTGTTTGCTTATTTGATTCAGACAGATTGAGAACCATATAACTCTGCTTTTTATGTAAAACTTTCCTCCTTTAAGCCACAGCTCCATAGGGAACAAATGTCTATGGAATAAAAGAGTATATATACAGTAAATATTGACTAAATAGAAACTATGTGTTCGGATTAGAAGGCAAGATATATAATCTGTGTCAGTAATTATTGACTATAAGCCACCTGTTAACATGACCTGAGGTGGTAAATGCCGGGTCAATACTAATTGTTTCTGGAAATTCCAGCATCATCTCTTCTAGGAGAAGGAGATTTTCCATGTGCTGTGCCTTTCTTAAAAATATTTAACCTATTAAAATTGCTTAATCGTAATTCATGTTTTTCTTGCATATATTTCAAAAATATATTTTGGAGAAGATCTAGAAGCATTTCACATAATACCACATAGAATACGGTTGATAAAAGCTGCTTAAAAGAATACAAACAAAGACAGGTTCTGCGGTTCCCAGGTACCAGGGCATAGATCCAGCCTAGCACAGGCCAGCAGGATAAAGTCCAGAATGTTCAGTCCCTGCCCAGCTCTTGCAGACTTGAGCTCTGAGGTTCTGCAACCCTGTTGAAGATGTCCTCTTCCAATGAGGGGCATAAAAAAAGCCAATAAGCAATCAGTTCAGATAGTTTCCCACACCTAGGGTCTCTCCCTATAATTCAAAGGTACACTCAACTTTTTCTCCTTCCTCACATTTTCCTCTGAGCAGGCATCAGAAGCCACGCCTTCCTTCAGTCACTCCAGTTGAGAGCTGGACCAGACCCACGAGGCCATCAGTCCATCTTGTACCCCAACACCATGGACAGCCTCCGATTGAATACTTCAGTGATGAAGAATGCACCATTTGGGGCAAATTTTATTTTCCATCACTCAACTAATTGGTCCTTCCAGTGAGCTGAAATTGGCCTCCTGGAGATTTTACCATTGGTTTCAGCTCCTTCCTGGGAAGCCACACAGCATTTGCCTTCTTTCACAGGACTGCCTTTCAAATATATGAGAACAATTCTCCAGACAAAACATACCAGTTCCTTCAACTTTGGGAACACAGTGGCTATTAATAATTTGGAAGCTTTGGACCCTACTCCAGAATCCCATGAAAACTGTGGATCGTCTTCCCAGAAAACCATGCACACACGTCTGCTTACACTGCTCCCCCCGTGTGAGCCCATCCACGGATCCCTTAAGAGCCCATGGACGCAAGGTAGGAAGCTTGCACTGGCATTCCAAAGCCAGATGCCACCGGAGGTGGAAGGGAGCTCACAGGTAAAGACTCTGAGGCTCTCGATGTACCTGGCTTGCTGGACCTGACAGAGACACAGGGAGACAGACAGAGAGAAAGCACATACTAGGAGCGGGGAGGCAAGGATCAGAGAAGGAGTGGGCTTGGGCATGGGTGGCCCTGGGGTACCCTGATGCCCCTTCCATACACGGACACGTAGTACATTCGGTGGGTTCCTGAGGGCCACACTAGGGGGCTGATCAGTCTGATAAGCCCAGGGGCTGATCTGACTCTCTGGGGAGAAGCACACATTCATGGAGGGTTGGCAAGGTAACCAGACACAGAACCGGTGCCCATTGCCTCTCTGATGTGAGCTGGCCTCTTGACCCTTTAGCATCCTGGTTGCCCTCCAGGGATGCGAACCATTTTGGCAGTGACTTCATAGAATGTGATCTTACCTTTAAACCTCTGTAGATTTTTCAATTTAAACATTTTTCATTCCTGTTTTACCAAAATGTCCTAAACGTGACTCCGGCACCATCCCTTCTTGATACACTTCCCCTGCCCCAGACCCCTCATCCCCAGTGGGGAGGCAGCCCCTCTCCTCTGCTCCTGTAGCATCCAGGCACCCTCTGTCTCGGTCCCACATCACCACATGTTAACAGGATCTGACAGCTCATTGCTGGCAAGGCCTGGGTGCTACTCATCTCTGTCTCTCTGGAGCCCAGATGGCAATGATCTGATCAGGTGATTGTCCAGCTGTGCCAAACTGTGCTGTGAGGAGCTGGGAAGGAGGAGATGGCTTGGGGACCTTGGGTGCGATTCCAGCTACCTCCCCGCCCCCCTCCACTGCCACACTTCCATTTTAGTAAGAGCATCTCTGCTTGTTCTTGTTCAAGTATTGGGTTTCCAAGCGAGATTTCACTTTAAAAAGAGGTTCCTCAGCTTTAAAACAAAAGGTCTGTGACTCTCCAGTCTAGTCTGGTTCCTCAGGTTATATGTATTTCACATATTCAGGACAACGGAAAGGAGATCAGTTTAACATCTGAACGCCAACCTGCTTCCCTTCTCCTTCTCTAGTCCTTGTCTTATGTTTAACACTCTCTGCCCCCAGCCCTTCCCTCTCAGAAAAGGATCAAATACCTGTTGTAGATTAACAATGTTTGAATTAAGAGTTAATACAGGTAAAGTGCTTAAAAGCACAATTATTATTACTTCTAACTCTAGAAATTAAGAGAACTAAGAATTTTTTGAAGGTGCTGAGAATATTTTACTATATATTTGAATACTCATACAGCAGAGGTATTTTCACAACAGTATCAGGAAACACCACACATTTCAATAACATTTCATACTTCTGACTCAACAGAGAGTGGGACAGATACATGTACGGCAGGAAGCTGTACTTAAGCCGACTAAGATTCATCTTGGTTAATTACATTTTCTGACAACGAGTGTGACGTCACAGCATCCAAAATGGAATAATAATATCCAATTGGAATAATATCCAATAATAATATCCAATAATATCCAATAATAATATCCAATCCACACATACTAAGGAACTCCCCTCAAATACCTACAACATCTATATCGAAAAGAAGTATGCATTCTTAGAGATATCTTACAAAGAAAGATGTCTAAAGTATTTCCCTTCTTAGTCAGTATCCCTCTAAAGTTTATTGTGGTAGGTGGGTATCATAATATAGAAGATAGCCAGTTACAACAGAATTAAATAGACCCTATTTCAACAACCAGAGAAATCTGATTATAGTCTGGGTATTAGGAGAAAGCAAAGAAGTACTGTTCTTTCTGTTAGGTGTGATATTGACATTATGGTCATGTGAGAACATACATATATTTAAGAGAAGCACACTGAAATATGTAGCAGTGAGTTGAAATAATTTCTAGAAGTAAAAACATAATTCAGAGAAAAAGAGAGAAGGGATAGTGCAATAAAATCTTACGAATTGTTAAACCCGAGTGATGGAAATATGAAGGTTTATTGTTCTACTCTGTTCACTTTTGTGTGAGTTAAAAAGTTTACATAATAAAGCATTTTTTTAAAGAAATAAATAAAATTAAAATGTTTGTCCTCTGTTCAAGGAGCTTCATCAGTGATGAAAAAGTGGAAGATGTTTCTAAGAACAGGAAATCTTTATGGCCAAAGCTCTCCACCTTTATTCTCTTAAATCAAAACCAAATCAACAAGTATTTGTGTGTGAGGGTTCTAGGTGACTCCAAGATGCGTCCTGGTATCTTACAGTTAAGCTGGGAAGTTAATACCTGAACATCTGGGATTGTAAGTGTTCTGAAGGCAGGGCCAGCTACAAAACTTCCCTGTACATTGTGCAACTGAAAACAGCGCTTGTGGTGGGAAGAACAAGGGCTCTGGGTCCAAACGTCTGGATTTTGGTCTCTCGTGTCCGCTTTATAACTGTGCTTTCAGGTACATTATTAACCTCTGTGACTTGGGTTCTTTTTCCCAGAGTTCTTTATTCTGATTATAAAATAAGATAATATATGTGAACATCTTTTATAAACTATAAAGACTTATTTTAAAATGCTGACTATTATTGATCTTACCAGTGGCAGAGGGAAACTTGTCCTGGAGAGATGAAGCCCTAGGGATTTCAGACATTTCCTTTGCCAGGTGACATTGGCCCTATTCCCAGCCTTGAAAAGAAGGAGGTTCTCCTATTTCTAACCCCAGGTCTGGGGAATCGCTGGTCTGAGGGATCTGCATACGCCAGGCGTGCTGATGGGAAAGGATAGTCCAAGCAAGTGTGGGCCAGCTTGGCTTCTTCCCAGGAAGGGCTTGCCATGCTCTGGTGCTTAATTGCCCTGAACCCCTACTAATGGACTCACTGGAGAGTGACCAATGGCTTAATTGGAGGAGGGTGCTGGGGGCCGGCAGCAGCCAGACAGGTCAGGTCTGTCTGTCGGGCAGTTCTGTGCAGTCGTAGGCCGTTTCCCACTGGGACACCCTCTTGTCCCCCAGCAGCCCCTGACCCTCCAGTTTGGGGAAGCAGCCAAGAGGGATGCCGGGTAAGAGGAAGCTTACTCAGCAGCCTGAATTTAGAAGCAGGAGCCGACGTGCCAAAGAAGCTGCAGACTGGAACCCGTTCCTTCTGGTCCCAAGTCCCAAAGTCCTCCCATGGCATCAGTGGCCTCTACCTCTTCCAGAGAGGACACATCCTAGCTTCACACTGCAGCCTTCCCGTCCTGTCTTCCCCGACTGAGTGCCATGGATGTCTCACCCAGGCTTAAGTTTGATCACATTGTAACGTAAGTTACAAGGAAAGAAGTTTCACTGCCTACCTGTGTTGACTTACTTTTTATAACGTTACTTAAATATGTATATATATAAAACTAGATCTCCATCACTAAATTATACAACCCTAAAACTAAATGTACAGATTGAATATCATCAAAAGAATACAACAAATAAAGTTCAACTTGCCTAATGGAATGCAGTAAGGATTTTGCCAAAAGCTGATTTCTCTGGTGGGATGACAGCCGTGGTTCGAGTTCATTCCCCTGGATGACAACCGTGGTTCAGGTTCATTGGCATCTGGCTTGCCTTAAACTGCATACAGCTGCTCTATTCGAATAACTGCAAAATCTCGGTGTGATGGTATCCCATGGCCTTCACCCAGAACAAACACATTATTTCCATAATGCATCTGCCTCCGATCTTTCCTGGTTTGTTTATGCCAGTTAAAGTGCTGCTGTGTATTGCTAAATGTCAAGGACAGCCTCCAAGTGCTCAGTTTTGTGTAATCAGGGGATTCAGAATATGCTTACACTTTAAATGAAAACAACGTATGTAAAAGTTCCCCATGCTAAGCTCGTGCATCCCCTGGAATACGTCCACTAGTGGCTTTTTTGTCCTGGGGCTTTGAGGAAGGAAAAACAAGCCCTTGATGAGATGGTAGATGGGGACTATGCTCCACACTGCCCCCTCGTGGTGGGCTCCTTCTCCACACCTTGCCGAGAGTCCTCACCTTCCCAGCACCTTTCTTTATTTTTTTTGAATTTTATTTTATTTATTTTTTTATACAGCAGGTTCTTATTAGTTATCCATTTTATACATATTAGTGCATATATGTCAATCCCAGTCTCCCAATTCATCACACCACCACCCCTCTCTGCCACTTTCCCCCCTTGATGTCCAAACGTTTGTCCTCTACATCTGTGTCTCTATTTCTGCCCTGCAAACTGGTTCAACTGTACCATTTTTCTAGGTTCCACATACATGCGTTGATACATGATATTTGTTTTTTTCTTTCTGACCTACTTCACTCTGTATGGTAGTCTCTAGATCCATCCACGTCTCTACAAATGACCCAATTTTGTTCCCTTTTATGGCTGAGTAATATTCCATTGTATATATGTACCACATCTTACTTATCCATTCATCTGTCGATGGGCATTTACGTTGCTTCCGTGATCTGGCTATTGTAAATAGTGTTGCAATGAACATTGGGGTGCATGTGTCTTTCTGAATTATGGTTTTCTCTGGGTATATGCCCAGTAGTGGGATTTCTCCATAGTGGCTGTATCAATTTACATTCCCACCAACAGTGCAAGAGGGTTCCCTTTTCTCCACACCCTCTCCAGCATTTGTTGTTTGTAGATATTCTGATGATGCCCATTCTAACCGGTGTGAGGTGATACCTCATTGTAGTTTTGATTTGCATTTCTCTAATAATTAGTGATGTTGAGCAGCTTTTCATGTGCCTCTTGGCCATCTGCATGTCTTCTTTGGAGAAATGTCTATTTAGGTCTTCTGCCCATTTTGGATTGGGTTGTTTGTTTTTTTTAACATTGAGCTGCATGAGCTGTTTATATATTTTGGAGATTAATCTTTTGTCCATTGATTTGTTTGCAAATATTTTCTCCCATTCTGAGGGTTATCTTTTCATCTTCTTGTAGTTTCCTTTGCTTTGCAAAAGCTTTTAAGTATCATTAGGTCCCATTAGTTTATTTTTGTTTTTATTTCCATTACTCTAGGAGGTGGATCAAAAACGATCTTGCTGTGATTTACATCAAAGAGTGTTCTTCCTATGTTTTCCTCTAAAAGTTTTATAGTGTCCGGTCTTACATTTAGGTCTCTAATCCATTCTGAGTTTGTTTTTGTGTATAGTATTAGGGAGTGTTCTAATTTCATTCTTTTGCATGTAGCTGTCCAGCTTTCCCAGCACCACTTATTGAAAAAGCTGTCTTTTCTCTATTGTATATCCTTGCCTCCTTTGTCATAAATTAGTTGACCATAGGTGAGTGGGTTTATCTCTGGGCTTTCTATCCTGTTCCATTGATCTATATTTCTGTTTTTGTGCCAGTACCATATTGTCTTGATTACTGTAGCTTTGTAGTATAGCCTGAAGTCAGGGAGTCTGATTCCTCCAGCTCCATTTTTTTCCTTCAAGAGTGCTTTGGCTATTCTGGATCTTTTTTGTCTCCATACAAAGTTTAAGATTTTTTTGTTCTAGTTCTGTAAAAAATGTCATTGGTAATTTGATAGGAATTGCACTGAATGTGTAGATTGCTTTCAGTAATCATTTTCACAATATTTATGCCTCCAATCCAAGAACATGGAATATCTCTCCATCTGTTTGTATCATCTTTAATTTCTTTCATCAGTGTCTTATAGCTTTCTGCATACAGGTCTTTTGTCTCCCTAGGTAGGTTTATTCCTAGGTATTTTATTCTTTTTCTTGCAATGGTAAATGGGAGTGTTTCCTTAATTGCTCATTCAGATTTTTCATCAGTAGTGTATAGGGATGCAAGAGATTTCTGTGCATTAATTTTGTATCCTGCAACTTTACCAAATTTATTGATTAGCTCTAGTAGTTTTCTGGTGGCATCTTTAGGATTCTCTATGTATAGTATGATGTCATCTGCAAACAGTGACAATTTTACTTCTTCTCTTCCAATTTGTATTCCTTTTATTTCTTTTTCCTCTCTCATTGCCATGCCTAGGACTTCCAAAACTGTGTTGAATAATAGTGGTTACAGTGGACATCCTTGTCTTGTTCCTGATCTTAGAGGAAATGCTTTCAGTTTTTCACCATTGAGAATGATGTTTGCTGTGGGTTTGTCGTATGTGGCCTTTATTATGTTGAGGTAGGTTCCCTCTATGCCCAGTTTCTGGAGAGTTATGATCATAAATGGGTCTTGAATTTTGTCAAAAGCTTTTTCTGCGTCTATTGAGATGATCATATGGTTTTTATTCTTCAATTTGTTAATATGGTGTATCACATTGATTGATTTGCATACATTGAAGAATCCTTGCATCCCTGGGATAAATCTCACTTGATCATGGTGTATGTCCTTTTAATGTGTTGCTGGATTCTCTTTGTTAGCATTTTGTTGAGGATTTTGCATCTATATTCATTAGTGATATTAGTCTGTAGTTTTCTTTTTTTGTAGTATCTTTGTCTGATTTGGGTATCATGGTGATGGTGGCCTCATAGAATGAGTTTGGGAGTGTTCCTTCCTCTGCAAGTTTTTGGAAGAGTTTTAGGAGGATGGATGTTAGCTCTTCTCTAAATGTTTGATAGAATTCCCCTGTGAAACCATCTGGTCCTGGACTTTTGTTTGTTGGAAGATTTTTAATCACAGTTTCAATTTCATTACTTGTGATTGGTCTGTTCATGTTTTCTATTTCTTCTTGGTTCAGTCTTGGAAGGTTATAGCTTTCTAAGAATTTGTCCATTTCTTCCAGGTTTTCCAATTTATTGGCATAGAGTTGCTTGTAGTAGTCTCTTAGGATATTTGGTATTTCTGCGGTGTCGGTTGCAACTTCTCCTTTTTTATTTCTAATTTTATTGATTTGAGCCCTCTCCCTCTTTTTCTTAATGAGTCTGCCTAATGGTTTATGAATTTTGTTTATCTTCTCTAAGAACCAACTTTTAGTTTTATTGATCTTTGCTACTGTTTTCTTTGTTTCTATTTCATTTATTTCTGCCTGATCTTTATGATTTCTTTCCTTCTACTAACTTTGGATTTTGTTTGTTCTTCTTTCTCTAGTTCCTTTAGGTGTAAGGTTAGATTGTTTATTTGAGATTTTTCTTGTTTCTTGAGGTAGGCTTGTATTGCTATAAACTGCCCTCTTAGAACTGCTTTTGCTGCATCCCATAGGTTTTGGATCATTGTGTTTTCATTGTCATTTATCTCTAGGTATTTTTTGATTTCTTCTTTGACTTCTTCAGTGATCTCTTGATTATTAGTAACGTATTGTTTAGCCTTCATGTGTTTGTGTTTTTTACATTTTTTCCCTGTAATTGATTTCTAATCTCATAACATTGTAGTCGGAAAAGATGCTTGATATGATTTGAAATTTTAAAATTTACTGAGGCTAGATTTGTGACCCAAGATGTGATCTATCCTGGAGAATGTTCCATGTGCACTTGAGAAGAAAGTGTAATCTGGTGTTTTTGGATGGAATGTCCTATAAATAGCAATTAAATCTATCTGGTCTATTGTGTCATTTAATGCTTGTGTTTCCGTATCAATTTTCTGTTTGGATGGTGTAAGTGAGGTGTTAAAGTCCCCCACTATTATTGTGTTACTGTCGATTTCCTCTTTTATAGCTGCTAGCAGTTGTCTTATGTATTGAGGTGTTCCTATGTTGGGTGCATATATATTTATAATTGTTATATCTTCATCTTGGATTGATCCCTTGATCATTATGTAGTGCCCTCCTTGTCTCTTGTACCATTCTTTATTTTAAAGTCTATTTTATCTGATATGATTATTGCTACTCTTCTTTCTTTTGATTTCCATTTGCATGGAATATTGTTTTCTATCCCCTCACTTTCAGTCTGTATGTGTGCCTAAGTCCGAAGTGGGTGTCTTGTAGACAGCATATATATGGGTCTTGTTTTTGTATGCATTCAGAGAGCCTGTGTCTTTTGGTTGGATCATTTAATCCATTCACGTGTGGTAATTATTGATATGTATGTTCCCATTACCATTTTCTTAATTGTTTTGGGTTTGTTTTTGTAGGTCCTTTTCTTATCTTGTGTTTCCCACTTAGAGAAGTTTGTTTAGCATTTGTTGTAGAGCTGTTTCGGTGGGGCTGAATTCTCTTATCTTTTGCTTGTCTGTAAAGCTTTTGATTTCTCCATCGAATCTGAATGAGATCCTTGCTGGATAGAGTAATCTTGGTTGTAGGTTCTTCCCTTTCATCACTTTAAATATGTCATGCCACTCCCTTCTGGCTTGTAGAGTTTCTGCTGAGAAATCAGCTGTTAGCCTTATGGGAGTTCCCTTGTATGTTATTTGTCATTTTTCCCTTGTTGCTTTCAATAATTATTTTTTGTCTTTAATTTTTGTCAATTTGATTACTATGTGTTTCGGTGTGTTTCTCCTTGGGTTTATCCTGCCTGGGACTCTCTGCATTTCCTGGACTTGGGTGGCTATTTCCTTTCCCATGTTAGGGAAGTTTTTGACTATAATCTCTTCAAATATTTTCTTGGGTCTTTTCTCTCTCTCTTCTTCTGGGACCCCTATAATGCAAATGTTGTTACATTTAATGTTGTCCCAGAAGTCTCTTAAGCTGTCTTCATTTCTTTTCATTCTTCTTTCCTTATTCTGTTATGTGGCAGTGAATTCCACCCTTGTGTCTTCCAGATCACTTATCCCTTCTTCTTCTGCTTCAGTTATTCTGGTATTGATTCCTTCTAGTGTATTTTTCATTTCAGTTATTGTATTGTTCTTCTCTGTTTGTTATTTAATTCTTCTAGGTCTTTGTTAAACTTTTCTTGCATCTTCTCAATCTTGGCCTCCATTCCTTTTCCAAGGTCCTCGATCATTTTCACTAGCAATCATCTGAATTCTTTTTCTGGGAGATTTCTTGTCTCCACTTCATTTAGTTGTTTTTCTGGGATTTTATCTTGTTCCTTCATCTGGTACATAGCCCTCTGCCTATTCATGTTGTCTATCTTTCTGTGAATGTGGTTTTTGTTCCACAGGCTGCAGGACTATAGTTCTTTTTGCTTCTGCTGTCTGCCCTCTGGTGGTTGAGGCTATCTAAGAGGCTTGAGCAAGTTTCCTGATGGGAGCAACTGGTGGTGGGTAAAGCTGGGTGTTGCTC
Organism: Phocoena phocoena; assembly: GCF_963924675.1. Classification (NCBI taxonomy): domain Eukaryota; kingdom Metazoa; phylum Chordata; class Mammalia; order Artiodactyla; family Phocoenidae; genus Phocoena; species Phocoena phocoena. The sequence continues at coordinate 104,227,843 of NC_089219.1, forward strand.
TGGTGGGCAGAGCTCAGTAAAACTTTAATCCGCTTGTCTTCTGATGGGTGGGGCTGGGTTCCCTCCCTGTTGGTTGTTTGGCCTACCAGGCTCTTTGGTAGGGCTAATGGCGGACTCTGGGGGTCTCTTGGCTCACACCAAGGAGTACTTCCCAGAACTCTTGCTGCCAGTGTCCTTGTCCTCACAGTGCGGCACAGCAAACCCCCACCTCTGCAGGAGACCCTCCAACACTAGCAGGTAGGTCTGGTTCAGTCTCCTTTGAAGTCACCGCTCCTTCCCCTGGGTCCCGATGTGCACACTACTTTGTGTGTGCCCTCCAGGAGTGGAGTCTCTCTTTCCCCCAGTCCTGTTGAAGTCCTGCAATCAAATCCTGCTAGCCTTCAAGTCTGATTCTCTAAGAATTCCTCCTCCCATTTCTGGACCTCCGGGTTGGGAAGCCTGACGTGGGGCTCAGAACCTTCACTCCAGTGGGTGGACTTCTGTGGCATAAGTATTCTCCAGTTTGTGAGTCACCCACCCAGCAGTTATGGGATGTGATTTTATTGTGATTGCGCCCCTCCTACCGTCTCACTGTGACTTCTCCTTTGTCTTTGGATGTGGGGTATCGTTTTTGGTGAATTCCAGTGTCTTCCTGTCGATGATTGTTCAGCAGTTAGTTGTGATTCATGTGCTCTTGCAAGAGGGAGGGAGTGCACGTCCTTCTATTCTGCCATCTTGAACCAATCTCCACCTTTCTTTCTTTCTCTCTCCTTTTTTTCTTTTGGTCATGCCTCGCAGCATGTGGGATCTTAGTTCCCTGGAGGACCAGAGATCTAACCCGAGCCCCCTGCATTGGGAGTGTGGAGTCTTAACCACTGGACTGCCAGGGAATCCCCCCAGACCTTTCTAAAGGCAAGTCTCTGCCCAAGAGGGATAAGGGGACAGAGGGTAACAACAATGGATGTTGGCCTGTTGGCTGCGCTGAGGGTCTTGGGCAACAGAACAGGCATGGGGGCTGAGATAACCTAGGTCACGGTTAAGTCTGAGCTCTCTCTCTCACCCAACCCCTCCTCCTCTGCTTCCCACAGCCACTGCTGAGGGTAGCATGGTTATTGTTGAAAAGTGGCACAATGTCTATTCTTGAGGAAGAGTCTCAGACCGTGGGAGGGGGGATGTGGTACCTCCTGGGGTAGGTGATGGGACTGCAAGGAAGGGACCCCAAAGGCAGAAGCAGCAAGCAGTACCAGCTCAGCAGGGGGTGGGCGTCCTCCTGGCTTCCTCTGGTCTCCTTCCAGACCTCACCTGCCTGCACCTCCCACCTCTCAGGGACACTGGAGAGGGATCACCTGCCCCAGGAGCAGGGTTTAGACTACGAGGCCATCCGGAGAGCTCTGAACTCTTCAGCTCTATGTCTATCCATGTAAAAATGTTGGTGCGGGCCCTCGGGGTGCCACCAGCATTCCCAGAGCTGCAGGAGACAGTTCTCCAGCACCTGAGGGTTGGAATCGTGTCCTCTTCACTACCTTATGCCCTCTCAAGAGGTCAGAATCCTACCCATTTGTGCAGCCCCTGCTAAAATGCACTGGAATCACACAGTCCAGCACTGAAATCCCAGTTCTGTCATTTACTGATTGAGCCAAACTTCTTAACGCCTGTGAGCCTCAGCTCTCTCACCTGTAAAATGGGAATGATAGTGTCGTTCGGTTGGTCTTGTGTGAGAACTTAATAGGACAATGTCATTAGGATTCATGGCCCTATGTCTGACACATGTGGCACTCTGTGACTTAGGGCCCCTGTATGCTCACAGCTGGGGCAGGTCACATCCTGGTGAGGTGAACACTTTTGAAGCCCTCCTGTATGTTTCAGAAGCTCCCACTCCAGGGATCCCTAGCTCTAAGCACCCCCAGTCGTGGCCACAGTGGTGGCTCCATGACCTGAAGCAATGGTAACCATCCATTGGCTGTACCACTGGAGTTGCTGGAGATGCTGTCACTCTTCCCCAAACAGGGACAAGCCTGAGTTTTGTATCATGATTTTCATTTTTCTCCCCAAAGGACTTTCCCACTTCGTAAGCTGCTGTTGCGAGCTGCCTATTTGGCCCCTGTTGGGTACGTGTTGTGCTCGGCCTGGAATTGTGGTGAAGCCAAAAGCTATTCTGATATTTTCTTTAGCCTCACAGCTATTTCAGGCTCCAGCTTAGACATGGGGAGAGAACCCAACACTCTCTGCCCGTGTCTCAGCCACAACTTCCAAGACTGGTCCTTTTATGCTCCTGACACCCTCAGATCCAAAATAGCCCCCGCCTGAAGGTGGTGACTGGAACTGGCTTGGATGGAGCTGGGACATGCGTGTGCCACCCAGCCCACAGCCAGGTGGGAGAGGGTTCTCGAAGAGTTAGGTCTGGGGGTTGAGGTGAGCTCTGGGGAGGCAGCCAGGATTACATCCCTGCCCCATGAGCTGGCAGGCTTCTGGGGGGAGGGAGCAGTGGCTTCCAGTCCTGGCCCTCTGAGTTCTCAATCTGTACCTCTCCTCCTGGGCAAGCACTTGTTCATCTATGCCACAATATCAATATTACTGCATGTCTGCTATAGGCCAGGCCTGGGCTCTGGAGGTGCACGCATGGACGACACAGACAAAAATTCTTGCTCTCCTGCAGCTTACATGTCATACAGAGTGAAGTAAGTCAGAAAGAGAAAAACAAATACTGTATGCTAACACATATCTATGGAATCTAAAAAAAAAAAAGAAAAAGAAAATGGTACTGATGAACCTAGTGACAGGGCAGGAATAAAGATATAGACATAGAGAATGGACTTGAGGACACGGAGGTAGGGGAGGGGAAGCTGGGGCGAAGTGAGAGAGTAGTACTGACATATATACACTACCAAACGTAAAATAGATAGCTAGTGGGAAGCAGCCGCATAGCACAGGGAGATCAGCTCGGTGCTTTGTGAGCACCTAGAGGGGTGGGATAGGGAGGGTGGGAGGGAGACGCAAGAGGGAGAGGATATGGCGATATAAGTATATGTATAGCTGATTCACTTTGTCATACAACAGAAACTAACAAAGCATTGTGAAGCACTTATACTCCAATAAAGACCTATTTAAAAAAATCATAACTCATTTGCATTGGCCATTATAGTTTGCAAAGCACTTTTCTATACCTTTTCCTAATAGAAGATTCTAGCGAGTACCTTCTGCTAACACAATAGGTGTAGTTCTAACTTGCCCACCCCAGAGCTGGCACAGGGATGTTTAGTCCTTCCTGTCACAAGGAACTCTGTACCCCAACCTGCCCACCTCAGAGCCCCCTTGGAAGGTCTCTTCCTCCAATACAACACACCAACCTGGCTCTGATTTGCATCTTTTTTTCCCCCAGTAAACAACACACCCCAGCCAGGGTGTGTGGTTGCCTCCTCTGTATTCTTACAGCTTCCAGCCCACACATCTGTGCTTATCTCACTGTTTGGGAGTATACCAGGAGACAGGTGTCTCCTGCCCAACTGTGCCACTCCAGAGCACATTGCTGACACCACCAGGTACTCACCCAGTGGTTACTGAGTGAATGTTAAAGGAACTGAGAACGTCTAGTCATTTTTAGTTGCAGGGAGAGATTGGGTCAGTTATTACTTGATCATAGCTACCTCATGAAAGAGAAAAAGCCCTTTCGATCTTTCCTGTAGTCTGGGTCATGATATTAATGCGGCCTGTGGTATCCAGCAAATATTTGTGGCTTCTGAGTATTATTGCATGAAGGCATTTCTGAAGGCTTTGGCTGGCATTCTAATCCCTGGGCCACCTGAACTGGACATCTTAGCGTGAGATGACTGGGGTCTGAAGCAAGCTGATATCTACACCATATTACCCGACCAACAAAGAAACGGACTATTCCGGGGATGTCTAGGAGGACATGGGGAAAGGTGGCTTAATGCCATGGCAGTGCCAAGACAATACACATGTCCATGGCTCTGTGGCTTGGTCCTTCCCCTGTGAAGCTGTTGCTGTCCCAGGAGACCAACTTGTGACAATCGACAGCCTGCCTGTCATTTGGATGGCCCCTGAGATCAGCTCTTCAGGAAGGGTCCCACTGAGTCACAAAAAGACTGCTCAAACAGCTACCCCTGAACCCTCCTTATCGTGGACCCAATTGGCAAACGGCAAATTGCCAAGAGGAAAAACACCTGTGGATTCCTCAACACCCGAGGTCTGGTTGGGCAATCTTTCCTTAAATCTCTATTCCTCCTAAGCCAATAAAAGTCTATTTTTGTCTGCAATTTCTACTTCAGGTTGATCCTGATCCAACTGGTGGCCTAGAGACTAAAGAAGGCAACAGATTCCTTTTTTGGTCCAGAACAGGAATAAAAAGGAAAAGGAACACTTTTGGGCCTGGTAAGAATTTTCCAGCTGTCACAGTTCCCACCAGCCCATGTCATGTTGTACAGAGCGTGTTAGGAGCAGTGAAGTGGTTGGGAGCACGGTTACACTGCTGGGTGTAAGTTCTGGATCCACCCTTAACTAGCCGTGTCACTTAACCACGCTGTACTACAACCCCTTCATCTGTAAAATGGGCATCATAATAGCAACAATAATGACAGCAACAAATGGTACCTATCTCCTAGGTTTGTTCTGAGGATTAAATGAGTTAATACATCCAAGTGTTTAGCACAGCACCTGGCCTTGGGGATACAGTGAATATTTACTGGGTACCTACTATGGGCCAGTTTTTTTAGGGACTGGGTATATATTGGGTTGGCCAGAAAGTTTGTTTATGAAAAAACGAACAGAAAAAAGCCAATCGAACTTTCTGGCCAACCTAATACATCAGGGGACAAAACAGACTAATCTCTACCCTTATGGCACCTACTGGGGGGATAGGTGGACAGACAATAAACAGAAAAGTAGATTATATGGTGAACACAATGACAAATGCTATAGAGAAAGATAGAGCAGGGAAGGGAGTGGTGAATGCTGGGAATGCAATTTAGAAAGGATAGTCAGGGAAGCCTCACTGGGAAGACATTCCTCCAGGGAAGACTCGAGGGACGTGAGGAGCAAGCCATTGCGGGGGGAAGAGTGTTCAGGCAGAGGAAATAGCAAGCACTGGGGTTTGAAGGCCAGCCACCATGTCTGATAAAATGTCAGCTATCTTTGTGTGTGTGTATGTGTGTGTGCACATTTCCTTTTTTTTATTGAAGTATAGTTGATTTATAATGTTGTGTTAATTTTTTTATATACATAAAGTGTGATTTATTTGCACCAAGCACGAAGAAGAACATTCATTTTCTCTTATTTAAGGCAAAGATTTTCTAGTGGAGAATACTTAAGAGACAGCTCTATTCCTTCAGTTAAGAAAAAACAATGGAGAAAATATAAGATGACTGACAGACTTTACCACACAAAATTTTAAACGCTCAGACATTCTGCGCAAATAATTGTGTACTTACAGGAAATATCTAATGGCAAACGGCAATCTTGATGACAAAAATCCAACTCTTAGTTTGAAAGAATACAATAAAAAACAGGAATAAAAACATGCCAAATTCAATATACAAAAGGAAAGGACATGGACAGCCTATTTTATTTTACTTATTTTTAAAAATTTTAAAATGTCAGCTCTTTTTGTTCCTATCTGCCTGGTCCCCTGCAGCATTTGAGTCTGCAAAATTGTTATCAACTTTTGTTGATGGAGGCTGTAGAAACTGGTCTAGTGACTCTGGTATTGATTGGGAAAAGGCACAGGGGGTGGAGAGAGAGTCTGGGTAGTGCAAAGGAAAGTGAGAGAGTTATGTCCATCTCCTCTTCCTGAAGGTGGGCTCCCTGAGGGTAGGGACCATGGACCCAGGCCTGGGTTTGATCATAACCTCCCATTACTGTTAATAAATGCATGTACGCATGCGTAAGGGCAGTGGTTCTGGACAGCAGGGGTTTGAACAGAGTAAGGGGTAATGGCGGAGATGGTAGGGTTGAAATGAACTAAAGATAAGAGGAAGTTTTGCTTTAGGGCCTCATGTTTCTAGCTGTGCTGGTGACTCTGGGCCAACGGCTGGTAGCTTTAAAAGGAGTTTTGTTTCCAGCTCATTAGAAACAGTCAGTTGGCTTAACTGCAAGGCTAGCTCCTAATTTGATGCACATAGAAGCAGATTGGAAACATTTTTGCCAGAGTTGCTATTTTAGCAGGCCACAATTTGTGTGCCCACCAGGAAACCAGGTTTGGTATGAAAATAGCATACTGAACCCTGGCATCTTGTCTTCAGGAACCAGCAGTAGCTGGCTTTCTATCAGTGCTGCCTCTTATGTAGAAAACAAGGCCAAGAAAAGAGGAGTGAGATGGGGAGAGAATGGTGTGTACTATTTGCAGACACAAGGAGAAATGGGAGGAACTCTGGTCGGCTCTCGTGTAAAATGAGGATAACTGTACCTGCCTCACGTGATGTTGTCAGGATTCTATGGAATGTCCTACATAAAAGCTCCTGCGCCTTGTAGGTGTTAAATGTCAGCTCCTGTCCACCTCCTCCGGACTCCAGGAGACAGCTCCCTGGAGACTGGTCTTCTCCCTCCACTAGATCAGGATGGAGAAAAAAGGTTCCCCTCTAGGAGAGGTAAGAGAGCAGAAATCCAGCAGGGAGCAGACAGGCAGGGCTGAACGCCAAGGCTGGGAGCTGCAGCTGGCCACAGCCATCCCTGCCTATCCTTGTGTTGCTCCCTGTCTACTGCTGGGTGCCGCCCCCCCCCCCCCCCCACTGCTTCCCCAAGTGTGGGTAGCATCTTGAAACAAGACACGGCTCGGTCTCAAAAGGTCAAGCATGCAGCTACCAGGTATGTCAACCGCAAGTCATGGTTGGCAGGTGGATCGGTGTGAGGGCTGCTCTTGCTTTCTACCCTCTCAATTCCGCTCTTGTTTTTGAGAAAGGACCCAGCACATGCAAGGTTCACACATCCTGTAAAATTTTTATGGCAACTATCAGAACCTCCCCTCAGCAAGAGGAGGAATTCATTCCTCCCAGAATCCGAAGAAGTATAGAACAACCAAACCACAAGGAGGGCGCAGATGTGGCTGGACCAAAAGACTCAAATGCCACCTGGCTTTATTATATCTTTGCCTGTTTATCTCTGCTTTTCTCGCTGCAGCTGCAGTCTGGCTTTCCAGAAACATGACCGGCAATAGTTTCCCCCGCGGGAGGGAGGGAGTCTGACCTCAGCTTTCTGGATTCCCCAGTTAAAAATTTCCAGGGAAGAAGTTCCTTGTTTCAGCTGGAGTTGGGGGCCCAGCCCTGGGGCAGTTGGCTGTGACCAGAGAGGTGGGCTCACGCAAGAATCAGGACGTTGTAGCCTTGCTTGAGGGCTGCAAGCACGCCAGGCAGACAGCGCTATGGAGGTCCACAACTCATATCTAAAGTGTAATCCTGGACTATAGGTGTTTCCAATTGTCAGTGGCCACCCTAGGGGTTGATGTCACTGTCACATTTTTAGCAGGGTACAATTCACGTGCTTAGATGGCAGGAGACAGACCGGGGCTAGGGGCTTCCAGAGAGAGAAGGGAGGCACGGCCTCCCGGGATGCAGTCATCCTCCCCCTCAGGCACCAGTCAGGGTACCTGTCCTTCCTCCCTTTCCAACACATCCGCTGCCCATGTGGCTCACAGTTTATGCCTGCAGAGGGAGCCGGGGAGCAGGGGTGGGCTTACATTTCAGACGTTTTGACTGACCATACCTTTCCCATCTTTCCTTTCCTCCTCTACCCTTGGGCCCTCCCTTGTGTAAAAACAGTTCTCGCAGGAGTAGACACTGATCATGGGTCTAAGGGTGCAGGGGAGGCTACTGGAACGATTCTGGGGTCTCTCACGCGATCCAAGGAAGCTGTGGGAAGGGCAGAAGCAGGGCAGCTCTTGGGCTCCACAGCGGGAGTTCATGTAGCTGGACTGTGGTGCTGTCCATAACCCAACCCAGAATTGTAGTCTCTAAACCCCCTGCCCCTCAGGCCCACCATGGTTCTCAGTCCCAGGAGGACTGTTTGGCTCCCAGTTCAGTTACGTGCCCTGGATCAACCAGATGGGGATGTATGTGGCATATTAAACACCTGGAGCAGATCATTTATTAACATCCCTTCCAACAAAGTTGTTTTCAATAATAATCATGAAATACAGCTAATAATAATTATAATGCCAGAAAAGAAACACAGTGAAGAAAGTTTATTATTAAATTTTGTGTATATAGTCATAGCAATAAAAAGTAAATAAATAAGATACAAAATAACTATTGCAGAATAATGAAGGAAAAATGTAATGATATGCTTTATTACACTATATATTTTTTGGAAAAAAGGAAAATAAATTGATACTTGCATATTGATCTGCCACAGTAATGAATAATAACATTTCAATTTTTGTTTTCAAGTTGTAGCTATTGCAATCTTGTAAATAATTTGGTCAAGACAAATCTTTGCATATTCATGTTCAGTAGCCATTATGATATGTCCATCTCTCTTTCCTCATGGTTGACCAAACAATACTTTTTATTAATTTTAATTTTAAAATGTTTTTCTCATATGAAGTAACATATAAATAATAGGTAAGATTTTAAATATAAAAATAAATTTAGCAGAGATTCCCAAAAGTCCAATTTCACAATAAATTCTAGAAATTGCAATACCGTTCATGTCTTTGTGTCTTGGTTATTGATTCTAGTAGCTTTCAAATGTTGACATAGTTGACAAATTTCTAGTAAAACAAAAATTTCGTCAAACATTTAAGTTATTTTTAGCTAAAACTTCCGAAGTTTTTGTTCTCCAAAAATCAGAGTTCATGTCTGAATGATTGCAAACAGTAACACTGTTTGACCCATTGCTTTACGTATCAAGTGGCCAGTTTTTGGTGATAACGATCAAAGCACTCAACCACTACCCTCTTGATTTCTTCTGTTAGTGTAAGACCAGCCTCTTCTGTCATTTCTCCTGACATGCACAAATGACAGAATGAAAATAATGCAAGTTCTGTTTCTTCATTTTTGTAATCACCGTGCTATCATTGCTTATTTTGAATCTACAGTTTCGATGCAGGGGTTTATAGTACTACAGAGGTTGGACATATGATGTGAGCTTGAATGATTCCAAACTGTTAGGAATTTACTTGGACTAAACTTGTGTGGCTGAGTCTGTGTGTATTCAGACATGGCTGTAAAACCGGGAGTTCTCTGAATTAACTTCCATGTAGAATGAGAGTTATATAGGATAAGTAATAAAAATGTGCTAATTGGAAACTTACATACACATTATTAAAACTCAACAGTAAGGCAGCAATTGTTTAGAACTTAGACCAACAAAAGATTTTTTCAGGAAGGAGTACTTTATCACTGACGTTTTTTGGAATTGCCAGCACATGGTGATAATAAAAAGCAGGTTGACTTCTAGTTGCTTTTATTATTGTTTTTAAATTCTCTACAGGCTTCCTTATTGCCTGCACCCAGGGAAGATTTCCCCCTTGCCCAGCCTTTGGTTCACCATTGCGTCCAGCTAGAGTGGTAGTGCTGGTCAGGGGTGTTGGGGGCATTCATGTAATATAGACAAAGACTTCTTGGACCCACCCTGTGTTTTAGGGCTATACTTGGAGAAGGGGGCACTGTTGTGACTGAGGCAGCTGCCCCACCTGGTGTCTATTGCAATGTCCTTCCTAGTTGCTTAGCATAACACACACACACACACACACACACACACACACACACACACACAACTCTCTGACATGTCCACATACGACCACAAATGCAATGGGCTACAATTCAAAGTTACATCAGCTACTGCATCCAAGGTGATATCATGGAGCCATTGCTCTCTGAATCTAGGTTGCTGGGTGATCTTCATTCCTTCTCCAATTATATTGGGAGCCCATATGATATTCATCAGACTACGGATTACTTAGCAAAAGAAGCCACTAATTACACAGCTTATCCTCAAAGTCTATGTCAACACAATTCCTCCCATCTTCATGGTATTCCTTGGCCAGTCCCTGTGTATAACTTCTTTCTTCTCTACATTGATTCCACATAATCCCCTCCAGGGGTGAGTTCAAATGCTGACCATAGAGTGAGCATTACTGAGCCGTGGAACCCAGCAGTGTGGATGGTTAGTTTTCTCCAACTGGTGAGGGTAGGGGTGCAGTGAGGGATGTTTCAGAGGGGCTTGAATGCTTGGTTCCCCACTTCCTCTGGCCCCCTCCCATACATTGCCATTTCTATTGCCAGAATTCCACGTTTTCCTGATCATGTTATATCCACATATGAAACATAGTGAGTTTGTAGATGCAAGTGGACAAATAATTCAATAGCCTGAAATATCAGTTTCTGAACTTGGTTTTTAGTGATCTCAGGCCAGTAGCTAGTGGGATCCAATTAAGACCTTGATTTTGAATTTATGCCTATAGGGAAGACTTCTGGGACTGAGTTTGCTGTTCTCTTATGTTAACTTACCCCAGTACACTCAGAAGCAACCATCTGACCCTGTGCTCCTGGCCTGTCTCATCTCTTGTCAACTGCTTTATGGTGGCAGCTGTTGGTCCCCCCACAAACCCCACCGCACATGTGGTCCCAGCTGAGCACGAGAAATGACATCTATTGATGTTCGCCACTTTCCACCAAGGTTGCTAATTTCCTATCTCTGAATACAGGGTAGAGTCTTATTGGCCGTGCTTCTACCTCAATACAATGACCCACTACATTCTCCTTGAAGGTCTGGCGTTTGCAGCATACTCTCTAGAACCAATTTATGAATTATTTAATCTTCTAATTTGAAAACATGACACTAGCTCTAGCTGATTTCAGCAAAAAGTAAAGGGAGGAAGACATTTATTGGAAGAATACTGGGGCATCTGTAAAGGGTAAGTGTTGAGTAAACAATTCAACTGTGGGAAGAGGAGAAACCAGGCCATGCTGAAGGCCCCAGCAGCAGGATTTTGTGGTCTGCCATCTAGAACCCTGTAACCTGTTATTAGCGTGAAGTGGCCTCAGAGAAAACCAGGCCCAGTGTTTCTCAGGGGAGGATTTGACACTGGCCGACCTCAGAACTGCTGTCTGACTATGGCCAGGGGCCAGGTTGTGCAATATAGTCACGGCCTACTAGGGTGTGCAGGCTGGGGGACACACCCTGTGTATCAGAGGCTGTACAAAGAGAAGGGGCACAGCGGCCTCCCCAATAAATGTCCACTGCAGTTTTAGGGATAAAAGCTGTATCTTCTGCTTCCTTCATTATCCCCTGTCCTGCCGTGTTCCCACTGTCTGTACACACTAGGGCCCATTAAATCATGCTGGCTGACTGATGAAATCATGTCATTAGCCAGAAACAAGAGCTTATAGAAAAGATTCAAGACCAAGCCGGGCTCTGGATAGGAAGATAATAGTGATTTGGTAAGGGAGAGAAGAAAACAAAGAGTTGAGTCTGAGATCCGGAAGGGAGAATTCAAAAGAACAGCATTGATCTGTGTGACTCTGAGGCTTTTCCTGGCATCCTTGACTCCCAAAGAGCCCTCTCTTTTCTCAACTTGAGCTCCTATTGTCTGTACTGCTCCTTTGACTCTGAGCATGGTAGCTTGCCATGCTTTGTAAATTTCTCCATGTAAGTTCCATCTCTCAAGCCACACCCCCAGATCCCCAAGAGCAGAATACATCTTACGTTTTTTTTGCATCTCCAGTATCAAGTCTGTTGCTCCCTCACACTAACTAGGCAATGACTTTGTTTTGATGATGATAATTATGATGAGCTGTCCAGAGAGGCTCACCATAGGCGTGAGTGGGAGAAAGAATTTAGTAAGTTTTCCTTTTTAATTATGTCTTTTCGCAAGAGAGAGGAGATATGGGGATATATGTATATGTATAGCTGATTCACTTTGTTATACAGCAGAAACTAACACACCATTGTAAAGCAATTATACTCCAATAAAGATGTTAAAAAAATTATGTCTTTTGATTTAAAAAAACATTAAATTAACAGTATGGCCATGACTATATAGAAAATTGATATTCCATTTAAAACAAGATTTAAAGAATTGCATAAGTAGAGTTTGGTTCATTTTTCACTTATCATTAAGAGCTGTCATAAATGTTGAATCAGTTGCTGGTTTTCTTTCAAGCTCAAGCAGATTGCATATTTCTAATTCTAAATGAAACAATGGCTCGAAAAAATCTAGCAAGCTGCTTTCCACATAGTAGGCACTCAATAAATAGTAACTAAAATACAGTGGTTATAAAAATAGCTCACCTTCAATCACTTTTAGGCCAAAACTTCCATCTAAGGCTTTTCAGGTTCTCTGCCATCTTGATTCTCAAAACCATTACAGGGAACTCATATTTCTCCTAGTGGCTCCCAAAAGGTTGAAGTAGCGGGACCCAGTAATCAGAATCTCCCTGTGGAGGTAAGTTTTCTGATCCCTCTTCCCACTCTTCCCTTCACCTCTTGGAGAATCAGCAGGAATTATGTTATCTCTATATGGGAAAGTGTGTTGAGATCACTTAGCCTTGTCTTTTCTTCCTTTCTTTTTCTAACTAAGAAACACTTTAAAAGTACACATTTATAACTCACCCGAGAAAAGGCTTTCTTTTTTTGTCTCTTCTTTACTGTCAGGTAAAAGCAAAACCTGGGAGAGGAAAAACATTGCCGGCATAGTCAAAATAGTCTCAGTTATGTCACTAACCCAGCTCTAATTTTCCCTTTCCCCAGATTTTTTCTTTGAAACTTGCTCTTCTTCGAACAGCATGGGCAGTTGAGGATGGTTGACAGCCTGCCTCTTTATAAAGGCAGCCCATTTTCAAGAGGAAGAATTAGGAAGCTCAGGCTCAGAGACAGTGTCTGGGTTTGAATTACGTATTATACTCCCTAGCTGTGGTCTCTCCCTGTGCCTCAGTTTTCTGTCTGTACATGGAGATAATAATAGTTCCTAGCTTTGGGGTTAGTAAGAATTAAAAGAACACCTGGAATATAGTAAGTACTCAGTAAATACTAGCTCTCATTATTTTTATTGGGCACACACTATAATATTTATTTGTTTATTGTGAGTCTACCCCAATTTTCATCAAAGTAGGTACTTAGACTATTTTATTCAGTGCTGGCTCTTTGCACCTGGAGCAATGCCTGGGCATAGCAGGTACTACAAAACGTTATTTGAGTAAATGAATATTTAGGGAAATTCCTAAATATATGCATACATGTGTACACACACCCACATACACTCTCATACAATTACATGCATACACACATACTACACATATATACCCACAGTTAGGAATATAAAGTGTTTTCTTTCCAGGAATCTGTATACTCGCCCAGAGGACACGATAAGTTAGCAAAGAGAAGACTGTGAGAGATTCATTGAGCACAGTCCGATTTCAGGAAATATTCTAGTATACTAATTCTGAGGTTTCACGAGAAGAGGTTAACACAGAAATTTGAAGGAATCCAGGAGGAGGGAGTGGGAAGTTGTCCCGAGTGAGGCGATGATGAAGAGGAAGAGAGATAGGGGAAGTCACAGGGGAGCCCTGGGAATCTAAACCATTCCAGTCTTGATGGACTGGCTGGGTCACATCGCCCCTGACTCCCACCCCACAAGGGAGGCTGCCCTGGGATCTCACGGGGTTTCTGCAGCGCGGGTTTTTACCCTTTCCAGGGCTGTCTCTATCTACCCATCCAAAAGTTGCTTTTCTATTTAGGTCAGTTTCCCAGAGCTCTGGGGATTGTTTTAGCTGACAGTTCCTGGACATTTTCAGGCCTTCACTGAGTCACTGCTTAAGAACTCATCCCGCAAAAAATTCTGCGACTCCACTGACTAAGGCAACAGGCTGCAGCATCACAGCCCTAGCAACAGGCTCAAACTAACAGCGGCTGATTTCGAGGCTGTACAGTGTTTACCATGGGGTAGAGAATCCCAGGTATTCCTGACGGGGGCTGATCTGGTATAGACCTTTCTCCATGTGTTCTCCTGGGAGTCCCAGGCTGCTGCGACCTCAGCTGGAGAACCCCCCAGTCCTGCTCAGCTTCTCCTGGAACTTCTCCTGCCCATCCACTCCTCCATCCTGGTGTCCCTGGAAACAGTCCAAACATGAGTGCTCAGACCAAAGAATGTGAGAGGCTGGCGTGGATCACTTCCTGTGTTATCTGCTCTCTGGAGAAACAGCAGGGATCCGTGTAAAATGCAGTCTAGCAATCACACACTAAGCCATAGGTCCTTAATAATGCTTAGCCCTCCTCATCTGGAAATTTTTGAGGCTTAGAGGGACTCAGCGTAGTTCCATTAGTTTGGCAAATTGATGATGTAGAAAGAGAGTTCTTTATCCACTTATACAGTAAACTTCTTTAGCAGCAAGCTTCCATAGAACAATAATTAATGAGCAAATTACAAATGGTTTTCTCTAGTTAGAAAGGGTGGGCCTTCAAAATGAGCTCTTTCATTTGAGCCTCCTTCATTCATCAAAAATATAGTGAGTGGAATCTAGAAAAATGGTACAGATGAACCGGTTTACAAGGCAGAAATAGAGACACTGACGTAGAGAACAAACGTATAGACACCAAGGGGGGAAAGCAGGGGGTGGTAGGGGGTGATGCGAGGGTGGGATGAATTGGGAGATTGGCACTGATATATATATACTAATATGTATAAAATAAATAACTAATAGAACCTGCTGTATAAAAATAAAATAAAATAAAATTTCAAAAAATATATTTTAAAAATATAGTGAGACCTTACTAAGTGGAAGGCTGCTATGTATATATGTATAAAATATGTATAAAATATATATACTAATATGTATAAAATAAATAACTAATAGAACCTGCTGTATAAAAATAAAATAAAATAAAATTTCAAAAAAAATATTTTAAAAATATAGTGAGACCTTACTAAGTGGAAGGCTGCTAGGCAAGTGGGGAACAGTGAGATAATTAGGAGGGAATGAATACTGATTTTGCTGTACACAGTATTGGGTGCTTTCCCAATCTTTGCAACAATTCTGTGAGGTAGCTGTAGCAAACACTGGTACAAACACTAGTCTCCCCTTATCCATTCTCAGCTGCCTCCTTTTAGTAACAGAACTTTCCCCACCCTGAATTTTAGCAGTGTATGTGACTTCCTAGCTATTCCTGAACAGGATGATGGGAGAATCAGATACTTGGGGCAGGTAAACATTTCCAAGCCTCCCTTGCAGCTAGGTGTGGTCATGTGGTTAAATTCTATTCAATAAGTTTTGAACAAAAGTGATATGTACAACTTTGGGGTAAAGTCCTTACTAAGGGAGTGTTTTCCTCTCTGCTCAGTTTCCTGAGCACTGGAAGTAGATGTGGTAGTGGGGCTGGACAGTAAGCTTTAGCTCATCTGGGCAACATTAGAGCCATGTAAAAAAAGGGACCTGGGTCCCTGGCTGGGCTCAGAGACCAGTGTCTTACCTGTCCTCAACCACCTGCCCCGCTATGGGACATTACATGAAAGGACAGTAGAATTCTATCTGATTTGAGTCTTTCTATTTGGGTGTCTCTCTCCTACCTAAGCTCAGTTTTTATATAATGGATAAGAAATCTATCCTAACAGTGAAAAAATGAAGGTAGGCAAATTTTCTAAAATCACCAAAGTGATTGGTGATATGGCAGAACCCGGGTTCAGACTCAGGTCTGACTGTATTCTGCTACCCCATACTATTGTCCCTAAAATAAGCAGAGAGACACAATTGTGAAATCCCTGGGCTCCTCAAGAAAAGTTGTACTGCAGAGATTTAAGCCGCTGTTCTTACTAAAAGCTTGACAGAAAAGGGGAGACTCTAGCACTCACTGAGTACCTGCTACACAGCAGTCACACTGATGTGCATTTTACATACGATACTACAGAGAAGCCACAGATGTTGGTCTCAAAATATGCACAACCTAAGGTGGCGTGTACTTAAATGACAATAATTTCTGAAAGGAGAGGGAGAGAGAGAGAGAGGACAAAAGAGTGCTCTCTCCTCACTTAGGTGAGGGTGTATCAAATCAGGAAGGACTTCAAGAAGGAGGAGGCACTGGGGTTGGGTCCTGCAGAATAGGTAGTACATATTTGGGGGAAAGGGCATTGCAAGTAGAGAAAACAGCGTGGGCAAAGGACAAGAAGCAGGAAAGAACCAGAGGTGGTCCCTCAGCACGGCCTGAAGGAAGCTCCAGGAGGGTGGCAATGACAGTGGGCCAAGCCAGACTGGAGAGAGCCTCCAGGGGCAGGCTGAAGAGTTCAGACTTCATGTGAAGGGTCAAGGGGCACTTTTAGAGTTCTGAGTAAGATGGTGGAAAAATCAAAAATTCAGGGCTAGTGAACATTTACTAAGCCATTCCCGGGCCCCAGGCACTGGATGAAGACAGACCTATCTGTAACGTGGAGACCAGGAGGCGGGCTAGGAGGCTAACTAGGGAAGCAGCGGCAGTGGGAGAGAAGGGTCAGGACGGATGTAAGAGGTGTCGTGCAGGCGGGACTGACAGCACTTGGCAGCCGACTGGGAGTAGGAGGTAAGGAAGAGAGAGGAACCCAAGATAACCTGGAGGTTTGTTTTTGTCTAGAAGCTTGAAGGGAAGAAAATTAAAGATAAATTCTGAGCAGCTTTTTTCTTAATAACACAGTAAACGATACAGTAGTTCGCAGTAGTTCTACAATGAACGAAAAAGACCTTCCTTTTCTGAGGAATAGGTTACAATCAGATAAGAAAAAGAGGCGCGGTCCTATATAGCACATGGTGTTTCTCTGAAGGTGAAAGTGCTGGTGGAGAATTGGGATTAGTGAGCCTTCAGCTCTACACTTTTGAAGACCAGGATTCATGCTTTGCCTGGGAGCTGTCATGGCTGAAACGACGATGAGCAATGTTACCAAAGCTCTAGGGTATGACTCTGATTGACGTTTTTCTTTAACCGTCAGATAATTTTTTTTTTTTTTTTTTTTTTTTGCGGTACGCGGGCCTCTCACTGTTGCGGCCTCAGGCTCAGCGGCCATGGCTCACGGGCCCAGCCGCTCCGCGGCATGTGGGATCCTCCCGGACCGGGGCACGAACTTGTGTCCCCTGCATCGGCAGGCGGGCTCTCAACCACTGTGCCACCAGGGAAGCCCCAGATAATTTTTTTTTTTTTTTTGGGAGAAAATATTTGCAAACCATTTATTCAATAAGGGATTGATATCTAAAATATATAAGAAACTCAATAGCAAAAAAACCTCCCCAAAACAAATAAGTAATTAAAAAATAGGCCAAGGACTTGCATATACAGTTCTTCAAAGAATACATACAAATGGCCAACAGATATAAGAAAAATGCATTGAATCATTACATTGTACACCTGAAACTAGTATAATGTGCCCCAGATAATTTTTAATCTGTAAATTTATTCAAAAGTTTGAAAATACCTTGAGGAATCTTAGGAATCTCAGTAATCAGTGAGTGTGCTGTCTATATACCCATGACAACTTCCGGCTTCATACACATCCACTCGGCCTGCTCCTCAGTGTGGGCTGTGAGACGTTAATAATTCTCCTTAAATCTGGCCTCCTCTTTCTTTGCCTTTCCCTCTCATATCTTCAATCACCTTGCATCACAGGACACATATAAGTAGTGGGAAACTGTTCAACTCTGACTAAATCAAAATCAGAGTCAAAGGCAAGTGTTTAATTACGGTCAAACACAAACTCAAGTGTGAAGAGTTTTAGGCTCAAAGAAGTCAAATATTCTGCATTCCTGAGAAATCCAATCAATTTCTCATTCTGGTGAATATTTTCATGTTGCGCTTTGCTGCCACAAAACAAGCGGGTGTACCTTTTTGAGAGATGATGTATCACTAAGAAATCTGAATTGAGAAACTGAAAGAAAACATTTGGTATCAATGTATTTTTTAAAAATCCATCCCTTGGACCTAGAGATTATCGTACTAAGTGAAGTAAGTCAGACAGAGAAAGACAAATATCACATGATATCACTTATATGTTGAATCTAAAAAAACGATACAAATGAACTTATTTATGAAACAGAAACAGACCCACAGACACAGAAAACAAACTTATGGTTACCAAAGGGGAAAGGTGGTGGGGGGAGGGATAAATTAGGAGTTTGGGATTAACATACACACAATACTATATATAAAATAGATAACTAATAAGGACCTACTGTATAGCACAGGACGCTCTACTCAATATTCTGTAATAACCTATATGGGAAAAGAATCTGAAAAACAGTGGATATATGTATATGTATAACTGATTCACTTTGCTGTACACCCAAAACTAACACAGCATTGTAAATCAGCTATACTCCAATATAAAATAAAAATTAAATTTAAAAAATCCATCCCTGAAAAAGAAACCAACTGTCAGTTTCCAATGAGGGGAATCTTGGAGGTCCCATAAAGCTAAGCCCATACACTTATTTTTTTGTTCTTGAACAGATTCTGTGGTTTCACAGTTTTCCTGTTCAGGTCAGGAAGCTCATTCAGTGATATTGCAACATCCTCGTAAGGCAACTTGTCTTCTCACCAAGGCTTGTCAATCAAATCCAAGGTCCTTCCATCTCTCCCATACCTTACAGTCCACCCTCCTGCAGCTGTGACTTGTCAGGGTGGCACCTGGCCTGCTACAGCACCCGCCTCTACTGAGCCTACTCTGGTTTGTGTCCACTCTCATGCTTCCTCCACTGTCCTAGGTCTTGACTCCTGCATCTAAGCTATGGTCAGACTGGAGCTGGGGCCTTGGCTTTGATTAGTGAGGACTCCCAGCCGTCAGCTCCTCTGTGGGGTGGGGTGCGTGGGCAGGGGGACACTTGCAAAGGAAGCGATTGACTTCTTTTCTTGGGCCTCATTATTCATCCGACAATCATTATTTTATAACAACTGTTTAATAGGCCCTGTTCTTAAAGGCACAAAACTGAGTTCAAAAGGGACTCACCTTCCAAGATCTCACGGTCTATGGGAAGACAGACAAACAGAAATGGATGATTACAACGCAGTGTGGAGGAGTAGCGGTAGAGACAGGTCCGGGAATGATGGGTGCAGAGACAAGGGGCAGCTGACCCCCGATGGCCAGTGAAAGGAGCCACTGTGTCCCCCACCTCCCAGCTCACACCATGGGTGTTTTCAAGCCTTCCTGCTCCCCACAGTTCACATGACCACTGTGAACCCCTTCTAGTTTCAATTCCACTTTTATTTTCATTAAAATGTTCAAATTATGAAATACTTCAAGCGTGCATCAAAATGCTAAGAACATCCTAGGGGCTCAGGGCCGGTTTTGTGTGACAGCTGAGAGCACAGGCTCTAGAGCTGACCCACCTGCGTTCAGTCCCAGCTCTGCCTCTCACCAACGTGGGACGTGTGACGTGGGCAGCACCCCTGCCTCCTCCTCTGACACAGGGACAGCCATTGCCAACCTGTCAGGCTGCTGTGAGGTTAAATGTATTCACCCTCGTAATGCCCTAGAACAGTGCCCAGCACGCAGCCGGTGTAGACGTGTTAGCTTTTATGATTTCTAGCAGATGTAAGGGTCTAGTTTTTGTGGTCAAGCCACCTGCATCTGAATCCCAGCCAGTTCCGCCATCTGGTAATGGTATGATCTCGAGTAAGTTATTTCACTGTCCTGTGCTTCAATTCCCTTATCTGTAAGAATATAGATTGTATGAGAACAATCTCACAGGATTGTTTTAAGGAATTAAGTGAGTCAAGACCTGGAAATCTCCTACAATAATTCTGACACATAGTAAGCTCCCAACAAATATTATCTATTTAATACTACAGATTAGAAACTCTGTTCCCTCACTCAGTCTTAACAGGTGTTAACATTTGCCATGTTTACCTCAGACCTTTTTATTTTTCAATTAAATAAAATGTTACTAGAGAAAAGACTTGTTGTTGCCAAGGGGGAGAGGGGTGGGGGGTGGATGGAGTGGGAGTTTGGGATTAGCAGATGCAAACTATTATATACAGAATGGATAAACAACAAGGTCCTACTGTATAGCAGATGGAACTATATTCAATATCCTGTGATTAAGCCATAATGGAAAAGAATATGAAAAAGAATATATATATATATAAGTGTGTGTGTGTGTATATATACATATATATATAACTGAATCACTTTTTTGTACAGCAGAAATTAACACAACCTTGTAAATCAACTATACTTGAATAAAATAAATGAAAAGATAGATAAATAAAATGTTACAACTAAAGTAGAAGCCGCCATCTTCCTTCCTCATCCCTTCTGCCCATCTCCAGGGCTATCCAGTCTTTTGACCATGGTGTGTCTCCTTCCTATCCACGTGGAACTGCTTTTACATTATAAATCAATCAGTCAGTCAGTCCATCCATAATATGTATCCATAAGCAATGTATAAATCTGCTTTTATGTTTTACGTGCTATTTAAGTGATATCGTACTACAAATATTCATCTGTGCGTTGACTCTTCTCTTCCTCCCCCACCCCCCATGCTCTCTCCACATACCTTCTTTTCTGAGATTTATCTATGTTCTAGTTCATTCATTTTCACCGCTGTACTGTACACCATTGAATACACAAACCAGAGTTCGTTAATCCATTCTCACAGGATGGACAGTTAGGTTGTTTCCAGTTTCTGCTATAGTAAATGATCCTGCATCAGCCATCTTTCTGTTCATACCCTTTTGACGCGCTCTGAATTCTGGAGTTTCCATGTTTTTCTAACTATTCTGTATCTGTTTTGCCCTGCAAAGCATCAGGCAAGTATCTTTGGTCTCAGTATGTTGAGGGTTGTGCCAGATAACTCAGATGCGTTGTCTTATCTAATCCTCACAGTTATTCTGCAAAGTAGGTGGGAGAGTAAAATGATTAAGAGCAGGGACTCTGATGTCAAATACCTGGGTTCATATGTCAGCTCCTCCACACACCGAGAGCAGGGCTTTGAGAAAAATCACTGAACATCTTGGTGCCTCAGGTTCTTCCTGTATAAACTAGAAGTGACAGTCGTACCTTTTTATGTGGCGCTATGGAGAAGATTAAGTGAATTATGTAAAACTCTTAGAACAGTGCCCAGCACATAATGAAAGCTATGTAGGTGTTATAACTAGGCAGTTTTAACTTTTTCACAGAAGGGGAAACAGAGGCTCAGAGAAGCTAAGTAACGTTTCCAAATTCACCCAGCTAAATTGCATGCAACCCTGCTGAAGTATGGATTAGAAGTTAGGCATATGTGATGTCGCAAGCTTCCAAACCCATGCCCTTTCCACTGTGCCACTTCCTCCTTATATGGAACTTAGTGTCCATGGAATAACTGTCTTTAAATGCGATTGACTCAGCCGAGGAGATCTGGAGCCAAGCGCGAAATCACTGTACGTGGTCCCTCTTTCTGAAGCTCCAGCATGTATCCCCAGTGTGATCAGAAATTTGTCACTGGACTAATGCACAGTGCTTCTAACTGGCTTCCCTCCTTCCACTCATGGAGGCCAGAGTGACCTGTTAAAATGTAACTCGGGGCAAAGGAGCAAAGGCACAGTGGAGCAAAGATAGTCTTCTTAAATGGTGCTGGAACAACTGGACATCCACATGCAAAAGGATGAATATAGGCACAGATCTTATACGCTTCACAAAAATAAGTTCAAAATGGATCATAGACCTAAATGTAAAGGACAAAATTATAAAACTCCTAGAAGATAACAGACAAGCAAACCTAGATGACCTTGGGTATGGTGATGCCTTCTTAGACAAAACACCCAAGACATGATCCATGAAAGAAATAATCGACCAGTTGGACTTCATTAAAATTAAAAACTTCTCTGTGAAAGACAATATCAAAAAAAAAAAAAATTAGAGGATGAGAAGACAAGCCACAGACTGGGAGAAAATATTTGCAAAAGACACATCTGATAAATGACCATTATCCATAACATACAAAGAACTCTTAAAACTCAACCATAAGAAAACAATATGATTTTAAAAATGAGCCAAAGACTTTAACAGACACCTCTCCAAAGAAGATACACAGATGGCAAGCAAGCACATGAAAAGATGCTCCACATCATATGTCATCAGGGAAATACAAATTAAAACAACAATGAGATACAACTACATACCCATCAGAATGGCCAAAATTCAGAACAATGTCAATGCCAAATGCTGATGAGGATGTGCAAATAGCACCTGAAATTGCTGGTGGAAATGCAAAATGGCACAGCCACTTATAAAACTAAACATACTCTTACCCTACAATCCAGCACTCCTTGGTATTTACCCAAAGCAGTTAAAAACTTATGTCCATACAAAAACTCCATACGAATATTTACAGCAGCTTTATTCATGGTTGCCAAAATCACGAAGCAAGCAACTAACACATTCTTCAGTAAGTGGATGGATAAATAAACTATGACACATCCAGACAATGGAACGTTATTGAGCACTAAGAAAAAAAAAGAGCTAGCAAACCATGCAAAGACATGAAGGAAACTTAAATGCACATTACTCAGTGAAAGAAGCCAATCTGAAAAGGCTACATACTGCATGATTCCAACACTCTGATGTTCTGGAAAAGGCAAAACTGTGGAGACTATAAAAAGATCAGTGGTTGCCAAGTGTGGGAAGGGGAAGATATGACTAGGCAGAGCACAGAGGATTTTTAGAGCAGTGAAAATACTCTGATATTATAATGATGGATACATGTCATTATATATTTGTCCAAACCCATAGAATGTACACCACCATGAGTGAACCCTAAGGTAGACTATGGACTTTGGTTGATTATTATGCGTAAATGCATGTTTATCTTTGATAATAAACGTACCATTCTGGTGAGTGATACTGATCGTGGGGGAGGTTATGTATGTGTAGGTGCAGGGGGTATATGAGAAATCTGTATCTCCCTCTCAATTTTGTTGTAAACCTAAAACTGCCCTAAAAAATAAAATCTTTTAGAAAATGTAAATCAGTTCCTGTCACTCCTCTGCTCAAAACCCTCCACTGGTTTCCCATCACACTCAGAATGAAGCCCATATTCTAGACTCTGATATGGCAGACCCTCAAGGTGTGCTCCCTGGCTTCCTGTCCTTACCTCTTCCCCTTGCTCTCGTCATACTGGATTCTTTGTGCCTTTGAACTTGATACCCCAT
The DNA here is from genome assembly GCF_963924675.1 of Phocoena phocoena. Taxonomy (NCBI): domain Eukaryota; kingdom Metazoa; phylum Chordata; class Mammalia; order Artiodactyla; family Phocoenidae; genus Phocoena; species Phocoena phocoena. The sequence continues at coordinate 104,250,907 of NC_089219.1, forward strand.
CCCACGTCAGGGGCTTTCCATCTACTATTCCTTCTGCCTAAAATCTGCTTGCCCTACATCTTTATGTGTCATTCCCTTGTTTCACTCAGGTCTCTGCTCTGATGTCACATGTGGCACGAGGTCTTCCCTGAACCTCAAAAGAGCTCTCTCACCGCTTACCTGCCTGTCTTCTCCAACCAATCAGAGCCAATGCTGCCCATAGCTCTAGAGCAGGTGTTTTTGTTGCTGGATCTTTGTGAGGTTCTGGGGGCTGGGGACAGGGGCTGGTGTGGCCAGGATGGAGGAAGGAAGCAACGGAGGACCACTTAAGGTAGCCTCTATTTGCCCATTGGTGGAAATTTCTTTCAGTATTTTAACCAGTAGGGCAGCATGAATCCATACCACTGTATCAGCAGGGCCTAGAGCTATGCTAGGCAGATAGTAGGCACTTGAGAAATGTTTGTTTAATTAAGTAAATAAGGAAATATGGACCAGCAAGAACAAAACTTTGGGGTGAGGAAGTCCAAGCAGCTTGAAGCCACCTGCATAGCAGAGTGGGGCCCATTACCCAGCTTTTAGCCTCGGGTGACCAAACAAAATTAGAGGCATGAGGGAGGAAGGTGAAGAGGTATTCCTGGCTATTGGATTTGATGGAAGCTGGGGAAGTGAAGAAGGGCCAGTCTCCTCCTCTTTGGTGGTCAGTTCTCCTTATCCACTGCAGGAAAACGGGGTCTGCTCTTGGGTCGTCCACTGGAAGTTGCTCCTCTGGTCTGCCGTGCCTGATGCTGACTTTGCTGGAGGGGTTAGCCTACGGCTTTTGGGATCTGGTTCAGCTCCAAAATGCACTGTTCCCTCCAAGTGGGCGAGAGGGAAAGTGGGGGAGGGGCGGCACTCTTCTGCTTGCTCTGCCTGTATTGCCCGCACCACCACCCAAGGCTCTGAAGGTGTTACAGGGTATACTCATGGCATTTCAGGGTGTACAGGGCTTAGTTTAATGCTCTGCTATTGACATCTGGAAATTTTAATTAATTTTTGAACAAGGGACCTGCATTTTCATTTCGCACTGGGTCCTGCAAATTATGTAGCTGGACCTGAGGGTACCATTCCTGTAAAATAAGAAAACAGCCTGCCCAAGTTCAACCCCACCCACAAACAGACTAAGACTTCTTTTTATGGCAGGAAACAGCTGAGCCCCGGGCCTGTCTGCATAGCAAAATGGGGCCCACTGCCCAGCTTTATACCCTCGGGTGGCCACACAAAATTAGACAAAAGTTTCAAAGAGCTGCTGAGCTGCTCCTTTTATTCTCCCCAAGCAGAAAGGACAGCAGCAGGATTTATGATTATCTGGTATAGAGCGATGCCCAGAGCTCTAGGTGTGCAGAGTACATGGGGAGTGAATGGTCCCTGTGTGTGCACACCCGTACACACCTCAAGTGTTTTGGTTTTATTTGTTGGTTTGTTGCTGATTGGATAGAGACATCCTGACAACTGAATTCTGGCTTCCCAGACTTTGGGAAGCCCAAAGAGTTTCCTCACAGACACTTGATATTGCCCCATTAAGACGCTCAGGTGAGAGAGAGGAAAACTGAGTTTAAGGCTGTGGCTGCATGGAGCTCCACTTCCTAAGTTCTGGTGTTTTGTTTTGTTTTGTTTTTCAGGAATTTGAAGCCTCCAGGGGCCACGTCTGTGTTTCAATTGTCTGGGTACACCTACCACCAAGCATAGTGCCTTGAAAATAGCCGGGCTCCATCAATGATCATTTTTAACTAATGAATTAAGCCACTGGCCCATTCAACAGCTGCTCCCTGAGCCCCTGCTCTGTGGCGGGCACAGTACTAGGCTATGGGGGTTCAGCCGTGAAGTGCATGTGAGTCTTCTCTGCACTGCAGTCTGTGCATCCAGCTCTCTTACTTGACCTCAAACTCAACACACCCAAACGTGGGCTCATGTGTCCTGGCTAAGCCCGGTCCCCGACTCATGTTCACCACTGAGTGGACAGCACCATTATTCAGAGCAGTGATTGCAAGCACCAGACCCAAACTGGCCAGACCTCTTTGTTGAGTGTATTACTCTATTCTCTGTGTCTTGGTTTCCTCAGAGAGTTGTGAGGATTGAATGAGCTGCTGCATGTAGAATCATGTGTACTATCATCACCTATTATGACCACTTATTCGGGAACTCAAGTCAGAAAACCAGGAGTCAGGCTGGATACCTCCTTCTCCTCCAACCTGCATCCGCAAGTCCTATTAGATCCCTTCTCAATGGTTGAGGAATCCATTCAGGGCTCTCCCTCTTTAGCAACAAAGTCTTGGTCCAAGCTGCCACCGTCTGTCAACTGGACTACTACAGTTGTCCACAGTTGGTCTTTGCACCTCTGCTCTTGGCCGTTCTAGTCTTCATTCTACAGCTAGACTGATCTTTCCAAACATCGATCTGATCATGTCACCATGCCTACATGATCCCCAGGGTTTCCAGCCTCCGCTCACACCACTTTCCCCTTGGTTCTCTGCTCTACCAACAGGGACACTACTGACATTTTGAGCCAGACCATTCTTTGTTGTGGGGGACTGTCCTGTGCATTGCAGGATATTTAGCAGCTTCTCTGACTTCTACCTACTAAATGCCAGGAGCAACCCTCGTCTTAAGTTGTGACAAAGAATATATTTCCAGACATAGCCAAACATCCCCTGGGGGTGAAAAATCACCCCTGCTGAAAACCTTTTGATGTAAAGTTTCTCTCCTGAATCGAGGGAACAGGCTGCTTCTTCTGCTTAGAGCTCTCTCTGGGTCTTGCCTTTGTTCCTAGTTAACCCCTTCTTGGTTAACCCCTTCTTGACCTCAGAATCTCCATTCCATCATCACTTCCTCAGGAGAAGCTTCTCTGACACCCCTGCCTACCTGGTCCCCGATCATAAACTCATCTAATGTTGGGTATACTCTTGTGTGGAATATATGACATGGTAATCAAAACAAATGGTTGTTTTACAACCCACATAGTTGTACTGATAATTTTGCTGTAACTTGTATGCTTATTTGATTGACATCTGTCTCATCTAACAGCTTATTTGATTGACATCTGTCTCATCTAACTGTAAGCTCCATGAGGGCAGGGACTGGGCTTGCTTCCATCATCTTGTAAGCCCAGGATACACTGTATGCCTAGTACCTGACACACAGTCAGCGATCTATCGATATTTGTTGAATCTATACATGCACGAAAACACAGCCCCTACCCTCACGGAGTTGTTTTCTAGGGATGCGATAGGCAAGAAAACAAGCAAATTCAACACAAAATTCTGTGATGAAGTAATTCCATATTGGGAGCATATGGAGCCCCTAGCACAGTCTTAGGGAGGCCGAGGGTGCTCCTGGAGAAGGTGGTATCCCAGGCCCTGTTAGGAGAGCTGAAGGATATTTAGGAGCGAATTGAATGAGGGATGGAAGGGAAAATGTGGGGAACATAGGGGGCTCCAAGTGGAAGGATCAGCTTAAGCAAAGACTCAGAAGTGAGACCGCATGTCTCCTAAGTCCCTGCTTCTTCTCGAACTCTTCTGCCCCATTCTAACTCCTGCTAAGGCCTTGCATAGGTGACCCCCGTCAGAAGAAGGTGGGAGTGGAGGCAGGGCAAGCCCCTGCTGGCTCTTGAGTAGGGGGACCAACCACCCCAGTGTGCCCAGGACTGTCTTTTATGTTCAGTCTTGAAAGTCCCACATCCTAGGAAACCCCTGGTCTCTGAGCAAACCGGACAGCTGGTAACCCTGCACGGCGTTTGCCCATGGCCATCCACACCACCTGGAAGGAGCAACAGGGCATCTGACCACCAGGGAATGATCTCTGGGTTTGAGTCCGGCTCTGTTCCTCACCAGGTCTGTGATTCTGGGGAAGCCATGTCTCCCCCTCCTGCTCAGGGTCCCCTGTCTCATATGTCTGCCGCAAGGGCCTAATGAGAGGGCATCTGTGAACATGCTTTGTAAGCTTTGAAGTGTAAGGAATTTTTATTATCATTCCTCTCTGGATTATTCAGGTCTGGAAGGGCTGGAAATCCCTGCAGGGCCCTACTGAGGACTCAGGGAGGCTGCTCCCTCACTCTGTCTGCCCTGAGTGATCCGCCCACCAGGCAGCCCTAGCCAAAGCCCGTTTGGATGGCCAACCCCTGGATTCCTGGTCTGGCCACCTCCTGCTTGCACCTCCTTTTCCTTTCACTGGAGAACAAACACATTTAGAGTTTAGAGGAATGAAACCACTCTGTAAAATACTTGTCTGGGGGAGAAAAGCTTCCCATTCCTTTAGAGAGTATGCACACCACAGAGCAGAGCTTCCCAAGCATTCCTCCAAGTGAAACACATGCAGGCCTTGAAGCCAAGAGGCAAGCATACTGGGCGGGTCCCGTCACAAAAGCAGGAGCCTGCATCCTCTCCTCTAATCTCTTCCTGGAAACTATCCTTTTCTCCTGCAGCCCAGGGCTGTTTGCTCTGGTTTACCTCCTGACTGGGTGGTTCACATCCACATGGCCAACACAGAGGCTTCGCGTGACCCGTGACTGTGACCACCGCCCAGACACCCAGGCTGTGAAATAAATCCTGAGCAGGCCAGGCCATCTCTGTGGTTCTGGGGCTTCCATGAGTGCTAAGTGGGCTTGACAGTAGCTCAAAGGGCGTTGGGATAGGGCTGCCAGAGAAAACATGGGATGCTCAAGTATTGCACAGGTCATACTTATACTAAAAAGTATTCGTTGTTCATCTGAAATTCAAATTTAACTGGGCATCCTACATTTTTATTTGCTAAATCTGGTAACCCCACTTTGGGAGCCCATTTCTGAGTCCATTTTTTCACTTCCTGGTGGGACCGGCCCATACCCTTCATTTCTTGCTGAGATTTCTGGGTCCAGTCTTATTTCTGTCCTCTGCTGATGGGTCAGCAGATTCCTTGGCACTGTCAGGTGGGATTTGGAGTAAGCTGCTCTGAAGTCTATACCTAATGAATGGATGAGAGAGCTGATGTGAGATTGGAAGGCAACCAAACTGGGGCATCTTGCGAGATCTTGAAGAGAGCACCTGTAGACACAGAAACTATGACCGTGGTTGGCTTAAGTGAGTGACTCTTCCAGGGAAATATGTATGGAAAGGCCTTGGGCTGGGTAGCTGACTGTTGCTGAGATGCTGGGAGTGGGAGGGTTAGGTATCACTCCTTCTACAACATATCTTTTGGCTTTGGGGTTTTGGCTACTGGGAAGAGTGGAGCCTCGTGTGTCTATTTGTATCCAGGAATATGCAAGGGTCCTGGGAGAAAAAGCGTTAGGGTTGCAACTTCTTCTCCTGGACTTTCAAAATATTAAGCCTTGTGTGATAGAGGAAGTAGGCTTGGCTGAGGTCAGAGAGTAGGGAAGGTAATGGGGCTGGGGGTGTGGGGTGGGGGGACCCCCACCAGAAAAGGAAGGAGGTGGGACGATATGGGGCTAATGAAGGAGTGATAATTCTAGACACTGTAGCTGATAGTGGAGCCCATTTTGATCCTGGCCCAACTCGGGGGTATTGGATGGTTGGGGATAAAGGCCATGCATGTGAACCAAAAGAGCTGTGCGGTTAAGAGTTGTACATTAGGGCCCGGGCAGTTTTTCTGTTGGGCCTCCTCATTGTGAGGATCTTCTCTCATTCCTTGAGGAACACTGAGACTGGACAATTGGCACAATCTATGTGCGCAGCTGTAGAGACAGCGAGCTGGGCTCTGGGAACAGTAGGCGTGGTGACTCAGTCAGCCCTGATCTTTGGAGATTGGCCAGCACCTCGGCGGACTCTCCAACACACCTGCAGGTTGGAGGCATCTGAGATGGAGACTGGGGTTCAGAGCTCCGTCGTCCTGAGGACACTATTCCGTAATGTCTGAGTCTTTTCTCTACCACTAGGTGGCAGCAGGTGAGTAAAGAGAACGGCCAGGTTGGGTTGAGGGGCACGGATAGGTTGCGTGCGTGTGCGCGTGCGTGCGTGCGTGCGTGCGTGTGCATGCGTGCAGTTTTGGGGGAGGGCAACCTGGGTAAATAACCAAACTTCTCCAATTTGGCGGGTGGGGGCTCCCAGTTATTATAATTCAGTTATTAAAGAAGGGAGACCTTACTGTGTAGTCGAGGGTTAGTGAGATCAAGGCTTTCAGGAGCCACCTGTTTGGAAGGAACTGTCCATTTGGCTACAAGTTGACACCAGATTGAACTTCTTTTGATTAAACTTCGTTTGACACCAGATTAAACTTCTTCCAAAGGGAAGAGCTTGCTCAGTTTGTCACTTGTGATCTTTCATGAATGTTCAATTCGTAAAGAAGGAGGGAAAGGGAGTGGGTCATGGCCTATATTTAAAAGGCTCCCCTCTCTCTGAGTGGGCGCAGCTTTCTCCACGTTTTGGAGAGTGGTGGGCAGGCTGGATTCCAGGCCCCTGCTGCTTCCTCAGATGTGTGCCTCAGCATAACCTTACATTCTAATAAAGAATGTTCTAGAACATAAGTGCCATTGCCCTATCATGACATTGTTGTAGTAACAGAATCAGTGAACACTTACTGTATACCAGGTACTATTCGAAGTATTGATAATTTACATATTTGCTTGGAACGTTTTGATCCTCACAGCTGCAACTTCAGGAGAGGAAACAGAGTAACTTGCCTAAAGTAACAACAGTGGTGGAGCTGAGCTTGCTCTCTTACCCACCTGCTGTCCTGCTAGACATGGAAAGTTCTGTAAGAAAATTCAGGCAAGGCAAGGAGAAAACAAGAGAGAAACTAAAGTAGAACTAGGAGTAAAATTGGCAACAAAATGCTTGGCGTGAAGTCCTATTTACTAGAGAGAAGACACATGCTAGTTAGCCCTGAGCTTTTTTGTAATCAGAGGGGAGAGGGAAATCAGCATCATTTTAAGATTCCCAGAATCTCTAAGGTATAAAGTTCAAGTACCAGGGGAGAAGCACAACTATTTGTGGAACTAAGATAAAAGGAAATTGTCTCCAGCTGGTCTTTGAAGAGCCACTTATCCAAGGTCTCACAGCTGCTCAGCCAGAGTACACAGCCCCCTGTGCCTCTGGAGCTGGACCTGGCGCTCCTAGTAAACGTTTCTCGAATGGATAAGTGACGGACCAGTGAAATCGACTCAGTGGTTCAGGAGTGTCTGGAGCAATGGGAGGGTAGCTTGATGTTATGGTGTTAATTGTTACACAAGAGTTGTTTATTAATTAAGTGTTCATGCCTCAGAGACTGCCTGTAATAACCTTAACATGTTCCCAAACACCGAAGCAAACTAATTTCTAAATGCATTCACTCAGGGAAGCAGCACAAATGGCTATTGTGTGTCTCCTTTTTCTTCTATAGACACTAAGAATTTGCTTGGAATCAACCTGATATGAATGGAATTTCACTTATTCACAGGAGTTTCACAAAGACTCAGTCATATTCTTTCTCTGTCTCTCTCTTCTGCCCTCCCACCCCTACAAGACTTCGATGGACACAAGGCTTGAAATCAGATACTGGGCTGCTCTGATAGATGTAGAGAGGGAATATTATTACAGGTATAAAACTGCTTATAAATTTCTTACAGCAATTGAAAAAAATGGAAACATTAACAGCTAAATCCCATTTCAGTTTACACTTCATTAAATAAAAAATCCTTCAAACATGATCGTCATTCAAGGAGGCCCTTCCTCAGCATAGTTGAGCAGAACTAAACTCATGGCCAGTGAGAAGGAGGCAGATGGCCTCAAATCCATAAACCAAAGCTCCATAACCTGGCTTATATTTTCACCAAACAGTGTCTAAAATCTGTGTAGCACCTCTTAAACTGAATGCCTGAAACTAATACATATTGAGAATCTGCTACAGTCTGGCATGATTTTTTTGTTCTTTTACACACATTCCCTCCTTTGGGATCAACAGCAACTCTGGGATTTAAGTTGGGCAGATATAATTATCCCTGTTTTTTTTTTTTTTTTTTTTTTTGTGGTACGCGGGCCTCTCCCTGTTGTGGCCTCTCCCGTTGCGGAGCACAGGCTCTGGACGCGCAGGCTCATTACTTTTAATGTTTTTAATTTTAATAATATTCTTTTATATAACTTTATGTTTTTTCTTTTTTTTTTTCTCCCTTTTCTTCTGAGCCATGTGGCTGACGGGGTCTTGGTGCTCCGGCCGGGTGTCAGGCGTGTGCCTCTGAGGTGGGAGAGCCGAGTTCAGGACATTGATCCACCAGAGACCTTCCAGCTCCATGTAATATCAAATGGCAACAGCTCTCCTAGAGATCTCCATTTCAATGCTAAGACCCAGCTCCAATTAATGACCAGCAAGCTACAGCGCTGGACACTGTATGTCAAACAACTAGCAAGACAGGAGCACAACCACACCCAATAGCAAAGAGGCTGCCTAAAATCATAATATGGTCACAGACACCCCAAAACACACCACCAGATGTGGTCATGCCCACAAGAAAGACAAGATCCAGTCTCATCCACCAGAACACAGGCACTAGTCCCCTCCACCAGGAAGCCTACACAACCCGCTGACCCCAAACAGAGTAAGTTAAAGAGAATGAGAAGACAGAGAAACACACAGCATATGAAGGAGCAAAGTAAAAACCCACCAAAACAAACAAATGGAGAGGAAATAGGCAGTCTGCCTGAAAAGGAATTCACAGCAATGATAGTAAAGATGATCCATACATGGGACTGAGAGAACTGATGAGGATGATTATAATTCTTGTAACTTTCTGTTTGAATAATAAAAAAAAAAAGATGATCCAAAATCATGGAAATAGAATGGAGAAAATACAACAAACATTTAACAAGGACCTAGAAGAACTAAAGAGTAAACAAACAATGATGAACAACACAATAAATGAAATTAAAAATTCTCTAGAAGGAATCAATACCAGAATAACTGAGGCAGAAGAATGGATAAGTGACCTGGAAGATAAAATAGTGGGAATAACTGCCGCAGAGCTGAATAAAGAAAAAGGAATGCAAAGAATTGACGATGGTCTCAGAGACCTCTGGGATAACTTTAAACGCACCAACGTTCGAATTATAGGGGTTCCAGAAGAAGAAGAGAAAAAGAAACGGATGGAGAAAATATTTGAAGAGATTATAGTTGAAAATTTCCCTAATATAGGAAAGGGAATAGTCAGTCAAATCCAGGAAGCACGGAGAGTCCCATACAGGATAAACCTAAGGAGAAATATGCCAAGACACATATTAATCAAATTATCAAAAATTAAATACAAAGAAAAAATATTAAAAGCAGCAAGGGTAAAACAACAAATAACATACAAGGGAATCCCCATAGGGTTAACAGCTGATCTTTCAGCAGAAACTCTGCAAGTCAGAAGGGAGTGACAGGAAATATTTAAAGTGATGAAAGGGGAAAACCTACAACCAAGATTACTCTACTCAGCAGGGATCGCATTCAGAATTGACAGAGAAATTAAAAGGAACTTATCTAGGAAGGAAACATAAGAGAAGGAAAAGACCTACAATAACAAAACCAAAACAATTAAGAAAATGGAAATAGGAACATACATTTCGATAACTACTTTAAATGTAAATGGATTAAATGCTCCAACTACAAGACATAGAGTGGCTGAATGGACACAAAAACAAGACCCGTATATATGCTGTCTACAAGAGATCCACTTCAAACCTAGGGACACATACAGACTGAAAATGAGGGGATGGAAAAAGATATTCCAAGCAAATGGAAATCAAAAGAAGCTGGAGTGGCAATTCTCATATCAGACAAAATAGACTTTAAAATAAAGACTATTACAAGAGACAAAGAAGGATACTACCTAATGATCAAGGGATCAATCCAAGAAGATATAACAATTGTAAATATTTATGCACCCAACATAGGAGCACCTCAATACATATGGCAAATGCTAACAGTCATAACAGGGGAAATTGACAATAACACAATTATAGTAGGGCACTTTGACACCTGACTTTCACCAATGGACCGATCATCCAAAATGAAAATAAATAAGGAAACACAAGCTTTAAATGATACACTAAACAAGATGGACTTAATTGATATTCACAGGACAGTCCATCTAAAAACAACAGAATACACTTTCTTCTCAAATCCTCATGGAACATTCTCCAGGATAGATCATATCTTGGGTCACAAATCAAGCCTTGGTAAATTTAAGAAAATTGAAATCGTATCAAGTATCTTTTCCGACCACAACACTATGAGACTATATATCAATTACAGGAAAAAAATATGTAAAAATTACAAACACATGGAGGCTAAACAATACACTACTAAATAACCAAGAGAACACTGAAGAAATCAAAGAGGAAATCAAAAAATACCTAGAAACAAATGACAATGAAAACACGATGACCCAAAACCTATGAGATGCAGCAAAAGCAGTTCTAAGGGGTAAGTTTATAACAATACAATCCTACCTCAAGAAACAAGAAACATCTCAAATAAATAACCTAACCTTACACCAAAGCAATTAGAGAAAGAAGAACAAAAAAACCCCAAAGTTACCAGAAGGAAAGAAATCATAAAGATCAGATCAGAAATAAATGAAAAAGAAATGAAGGAAACAGTAGTAAAGATCAAGACACTAAAAGCTGGTTCTTTGAGAAGATAAACAAAACTGATAAACCATTAGCCAGACTCATCAAGAAAAAAACGGAGAAGACTCAAATCAATAGAATTAGAAATGAAAAAGGAGAAGTAACTGACACTGCAGAAATACAAAGAATCATGAGAGATTACTACAAGTAACTATATGCTATTAAAATGGACAACCTGGAAGAAATGGACAAATTCTTAGAAAAGCACAACCTTCTGACACTGAACCAGGAAGAAATAGAAAATATAAACAGACAAATCACAAGCACTGAAATTGAGACTGTGATTTAAAATCTTCCAACAAACAAAAGACCAGGATCAGATGGCTTCACAGGGGAATTCTACCAAACACTTAGAGACGAGCTAACACCTACCCTCTCAAACTCTTCCAAAATATAACAGATGGAGGAACACTCCCAAACTCATTCTACTAGGCCACCATCACCCTGATACCAAAACCAGACAAAGATGCCACAGAAAAAGAAAACTACAGGCCAATATCTCTGATGAACATAGATGCAAGAATCCTGAATAAAATACTAGCAATGAAAATCCAACAGCACATTAAAAGGATCGTACACATGATCAAGTGGGGTTTATCCCAGGAATGCAAGGATTCTTCAGTATATGGCAATCAACCAATGTGATAAACCATATTAGCAAACTGAAGGAGAAAAACCATATGATCAACTCAATAGATGCAGAAAAAGCTTTTGACAAAATTCAACACCCATTTATGATAAAAACCCTCCAGAAAGTAGACATAGAGGGAACTTACCTCAACATAATAAAGGCCATATATGACAAACCCACAGCCAACATTGTTCTCAATGGTGAAAAACTGAAACCATTCCCACTAAGATCAGGAACAAGAGAAGGTTGTCCACTCTCACCACAGCAATCAGAGAAGAAGTTTTAGCCACAGCAATCAGAGAAGCAAAAGAAATAAAAGGAATCCAAATCAGAAGAGAAGAAGGAAAGCTGTCACTATTTGCAAATGACATGATACTATACATAGAGAATCCTAAAGATGTCACCAGAAAACTACAAGAGCTAATCAATGAATTTGGTAAAGTAGCAGGATACAGCATTAATGCACAGAAATCTCTTGCATTCCTATACACTAATGATGAAAAATCTGAAAGAGAAATTAAGGAAACACTCCCATTTACCACTGCAACAAAAAGAATAAAATACCTAGGAATAAACCTACCTAAGGAGACAAAAGACCTGTATGCAGAAAACTACAAGGCACTGATGAAAGAAATTAAAGATGATACAAAGAGATGGAGAGATATACCATGTTCTTGGATTGGAAGAATCAACATTGTGAAAATGACTCTACTACCCAAAGCAATCAACAGATTCAATGCAATCCCTATCAAACTACCACTGGCATTTTTCACAGAACTAGAACAAAAAATTTCAATTTGTATGGAAACACAAAAGACCCTGAATAGCCAAAGCAATCTTGAGAACGAAAAACGGAGCTGGAGGAATCAGGCTCCCGGACTTCAGACTTACTACAAAGCTACAGTAATCAAGACAGTATGGTACTGGCATAAAAAAAGAAATATAGATCAATGGAACAGGATAGAAAGCCTAGAGATAAAACCATGCACATACAGTCACCTTATGTTTGATAAAGGAGGCAAGAATATACAATGGAGAAAAGACAGTCCCTTCAATAAGTGGTGCTGGGAAAACTGGACAGCTCCATGTAAAAGAATGAAATTAGAACACTCCCTAACACCATACACAAAAATAAACTCAAAATGGATTAAAGACCTAAATGTAAGGCCAGACACTATAAAACTCTTAGAGGAAAACATAGGCAGAACAATCTATGACATAAATCACAGCAATATCCTTTTTGACCCACCTCCTAGAGAAATGGAACTAAAACCAAAAATAAACAAATGGGACCTAATGAAACTTAAAAGCTTCTGCACAGCAAAGGAAAACATAAACAAGACAAAAAGGCAACCGTCAGAAAGGGAGAAAATATTTGCAAACGAAGCAACTGACAAACGATTCCTCTCCAAAATTTACAAGCAGCTCATGCAGCTCAATATCAAAAAAGCAAACAACCCAATCCAAAAACAGGCAGAACACCTAAATAGACATTTCTCCAAAGAAGATATACAGATTGCCAACAAACACGTGAAAGGATGCTCAACATCACTAATCATTAGAGAAATGCAAATCAAAGCTACAATGAAGTATCACCTCACACCAGTCAGAATGGCCATCATCAAAAAATCTACAAGCAGTAAATGCTGGAGAGGGTGTGGAGAAAAGGGAACCCTCTTGCACTGTTGGTGGGAATGTAAATTGATACAGCCACTATGGAAAACGGTAGGAAGTTCCTTAAAAAACTATAAATAGAACTACCATACGACCCAGCAATCCCACTACTGGGCATATACCCTGGGAAAACCATAATTCAAAAAGAGTTATGTACCACAACGTTCATTACAGCTCTATTTACAATAGCCAGGACACAGAAGCAACCTAAGTGTCCATCAACAGATGAATGGATAAAGAAGATGTGCCACATATATACAATGGAATATTATTCAGCCATAAAAAGAAATGAAATTGAGTTATTTTTAGTGAGGTGGATAGACCTAGGGTCTGTCATACAGAGTGAAGTAATTCAGAAAGAGGAAAACAAAAACCTTATGCTAACACATATATACGGAATCTAAAAAAAAAAAAAAAAGGTTCTGAAGAACCCTGGAGCAAGACAGGTTATAGATGCAGACATAGAGAATGGACTTGAGGACACAAGGAGGGGGAAAGGTAAGGTGGGACGACGTGAGAGAGTGGCATGGACATATATACACTACCAAATGTAAAATAGATAGCTAGTGGGAAGCAGCCACATAGCACAGAGAGATCAGCTCGTTGATTTGTGACCATCTAGGGGGGTGGGATAGGGAGGGTGGGAGGGAGACGCAAGAGGGAAGAGATATGAGAACATATGTATATGTATAGCTGATTCACTTTGTTATAAAGCAGAAACTAATACACCATTGTAAAGCAATTATACTCCAATAAAGATGTTAAAAAAATGGTTCAATATTAGAAAACTCTATCAGTGTAATTTTCTATATTATAAAGAAGAAAATAATTTGATTAACTCAATGATACAGAAAAAACTTTTGGTAAAATTCATCACTTGTTTATGTTAAAAACTCTTAGAAAGTAGAAAGAGAAAAGAATTTCCTTAACTTGATGAAGTCCATATACCCAACCTTAAGATTATTCATACCAAGTATAGAGTATAGTAGCATAAAATGTTAGTATTATACCTAATTGAGTTACTTCAGCTTTATTTCCTGTAAGGTCAGGAATAAGGCAAGATGCCCACTATCACCACTGTTTAACATAGAACTGTAGGACCCACGACACTTTAAGGAAAGAAAAAGGAATAACAGGTATAGATTGAAAGGAAAGAAATGAAACGGTCACTCTTTGTAGATGATTTAGTTTCCTATAGAGAAAAAGCAACAGAATCAACAAATATGAAAACGGATAAGAGAGTTCAGCAAGGCTGTCAGATACAAGATCACCTTATAAAAATCAGTAGCACTTTTAGCCATCATCAGAATCTTTTAAAACCTAGCAAGGTAGCCATGTGTTCTAGGAGCAGGGAAGTGCCTTGTTCAGACCTACATTTATAGGGTGACCCAAAAAGAAAATATAATTAACTGCATTTCTGATCCTGGGGTCAAACCAATCAAAAGGCAGAGAAGTGTGGCTAGCTATTAAGGGGGCAGAGAGGAGAGTAGAAGCTGGAGAAATTTGAGACCAGAGAGAACTTTAAGATGGGAGAGATACAAGGGCATATTAGTCTAACAGGAATGATTCAGTAGAGAGATTAGTGATGGGGAAGAAAGAAGGGTCCAAGTGGAGAGGGAATGGGATCCACAGCCCAGGTTGTGGGACTGGTCTCATCTGATACAAGAGACACATCTTCAGTTCTAATGCAAGGAGGAGGGAGAAATGTGCTGACCCCAGAATATAGAAAGCTTTGTGGTAGAGAGAAGACAGAGATTTCCATTTGCTCAATAAAACATGAAGCCAGGTCATCCACTGAGAGTGGGGATGAGGAAGGGCTGGGGAGAAGATGTGGGAGTTTTGAGGGCAGAAAACAAGGCATGAGATAGTCCTAAGTGATGTCATACAAAACTCAGACTGGCTTTGTAACCCCAGAGCCTAGAGCCCTCGAGTGGTCAGTAAGAGTGTGTTGAGTGACTGACAGAGTGGAGGAAGGGAAAAACAGTGGGGACCCAGAGGGCTTGGTGTGGAGACCTGGGCTGGGTGGAGTGTTTGGGTAGGGAACTTGGGCCTGGATGACAGAAAATCAAAGTTCACTAGATTTGGGAGTCAGAGACCTGGTGTACGGATCTGGCTCCACCACGTCCCCTCTGTGGGTTCCTGTGAACTTCTTTCTGGGTTTCAGTTTTCCTCATCTGGAAAATGGGAGTACTGGTGCCTGATGCCTTCACTTCTCAGAGCTGATGTGAAGATTGTGTGGGTTACTTTCCACTTGCCACCCCTGCTAGATCCTTCCTCACTATTTCCTGCCCTGCTCTGTGCCTGGGGAGACTCATCTCAGTGGACTGCAATTCCCAATTCCTTTGCCCTCTGGCCTGCCTTGGGGCTCAGCCACTGGTAGTGGTGGGAACCAGCAGCAGAGGGGAAGCAGAGGACAGAGCACTTATGCCCACATTCCCTCCTGGCCTTGCTGTGATCCTGGCAATGCCTCTATAGTCACAGATCCTATTAAGCAGCCCCATGTTCTTGGCTCCAGTTCTCATGGGCTCAGATAACACCCTTCCATCTTCTTGCCCCTTTGGGCCTAAGTGTGGTAATAGCCCCTCCTGCTTCTGGTCCTGGGGTATTTCCTGATCCTGCCCAGACCTCCGTAAATAGTCCTTTCATTAAACTCTTATCAGTCTCTTTTGAGGGTTCCATTCTTTCCTGCCAAGCCTTGAACACAAGGGCCAAGGACAGAAAGGTCACCCAGGTACTAAACAAAGGTGAGAGAAGTGGAGGTAGGGGGGACACAAGAGGAAACAAGCATAAACGTAAGGACCATCTGTAAAATGTGCCCTGGTCTGACCAGAGCAGGACGATTCTGCTATTACCCCATGGCCATGGTGCCTCCTCCCCCTTGAACTGGGGGGAATGTTCTGTTCTCTAGTGACAGAAAGAGCTCAGATTAATGCTGAAGTGTAAGGAGGTTGCAGAAACAAAGCCTCCATGGTCCCACCCAACAGAGGGCCCAAGGGACAGGTAAAGGCAGGCCCTGCCCTTGGGCTCAAAGTGTTCTTGGAAGCCACTGACCTATGACAAAGGTGCTCAGGTTTCCCACCAGAAAAACTGGGCTTGCCAAAAATAGGGCAACAAGCAAATCATTGATAAGGTCAAGAAAAAAAATCATTGCTGAGACTAGCCATTCATTATGTAAGTAGATCTCCAATGACAAGCTTCTCTATATGCTGCTCTCTCCTGTTTATTCAGAGTGCCCTTTTAGGTTGTGTGTGCCAGATTGGGGAGGAGAGGCCAGCTTTAGGGTCCCAGCTCTGTAATGTGAAGGACAAATCCTTTTCATCTCTGCTGCCCCTCACTCCTTCATTTGCAAAGTGAGGAGCCTGACGGCCATTTGGTCAACCTCACCCTGCTCACCCTGGTTCTTCTTCCAGCTTCCCCCAGTTAAACCTCCTGGGCCAGGCCTGACAGCCCACACACTTGTGGTCATGATCTCTGTTCATCATCACTATTATGTCTCCTATACCTACATCCAGCGGGGCCAGCACACACAGCATGCAGGGCTCTGACATGAGCACTGGACCCCTTTATCTCTCTGCCTCTCGTCCTTTGCAGACACAGACCCCAACAGGCACCTCAGGGGCAAGGCCCATGTACTAGAATTGAGTGGACCTGAGTTGCTCAAATTTAACTCCTTTCCTCCTAGCCTTAGTGTCCTCATGAGTAAAAGCAGAGGCTATAACAGCTGCCCGCTGTCTTCCACTCAATTGCCTCGCAAGATGTCTAGCACAGAAGACAATCAAGGAAGGAGAGTACCTCCTTTCCTTCACCCTGGGGTTCTCCTGCTGCCTGATGCCTGAGTTCCAGGCTTTCCCCATTGAATGAGCCATTGTAGAGAGCACAGGGGATGAGCTCTCACTGAACATTCTCTGGACTTCCCTGTTTCCCTCTTAGAGGATGACCCTGAACACAGGATAGGCTCCTACCCCACACTGGCTCAAGCTTCCTTCTTCATTCTCCCAACCTTCTTTCAGCCTAAACCTGTCTGAGTAATAATACCTTTGAGCTACAAAATTCTATGTTTCTTTATTCATATAAGGTACTGAAACTCTGCTCTGAGATCTATAACACAGGTGCAAACATTCTGTATTCACTGACGGCAGAGAGTAGAATGCCTGACACTTTCAGTTATTTATGACTTATGACATTTAAAAATGCAGTGTTATTCTGCATACATTTGACCTAAAATTCATTATGAGCTATAATAATCTTTACTTCACTATCTAATAAACACTAACTTTATTGGACCATTTAGAATATTTGCGTTTGGACAAGATTTGGATAGCTCAGTTCTCTTTAAAAAGCTATCCAAGGATATTTGATATGTTTTCACTTGATAACATTTCCCAGCAGTAAATGGAGGCATTAAAAATCACACCATACCTCAATATCTGGATAAAACTATCGTTGAAAAAGATACATGCACCCCTATGTTCATAGCAGTACTACGTACAATAGCCAAGACATGGAAACAACCTAAATGTCCATTAACAGATGAATGGATAAAGAAGATATGGTATATATACACAATGGAATACTACTCAGCCATAAAAACAAATGAAATAATGCCATTTGCAGCAACATGGATAGACCTAGAGATTATCATACTAAGCGAAGTAAGTCAGAAAAAGACAAATACCATACGATATCACTTATATGTGGAATCTACTGATAAAGTATGACACAAATGAACTTATCTATGAAACAGAAACAGACTCACAGATATAGAGGACAGACTTGTGGTTGCCAAGGGGGAGGAGGGATGGGTTGGGAGTTTGGGATTAGCAGATGCAAACCATTATACATAGGATGGATGGATAAACAACAAGGTCCTACTGTATAGCACAGGGAACTATATTCAATATCCTGTAATAAACCATAATGGAAAAGAATAAGAAAAAGAATATATATATATATATTTGAATCACTTTGCTGTATAACAGAAATTAACAAAACATTGTAAATAAACTATACTTCAATAAAATAAATTTTAAAAAATTATACCATTGCCCAACATTAGAGTTAGTTCATAGTGAGGGCCTTTGGGGAGAGAGACTGCAAAAGGGAGAGGGACAGTGTGGGGAGTAAGCATTCCATTTTCACTTCCATTTTGTGCCATTTAAATGATCTAACCTTAACGTTTGTATTACTCTCCTTTATAAACATCTGTGTCAGCAGAGGTTGGGAGTCTGTGATTTTTTTTCTCTTCTTTGTTTCCTGTGTTTAAAAAGAGTATAAATCTATGTACTTTATATATTATACCATTTATAACATAGACTATGATACATATATGGTATAAATTTTATATATACCATTTGAATAGTTTGTTAAGGCATAATAAACAATAAGATGCCTATATTTGATGAGTTCTAACATATCTACATATCCATTAAACTATCACCAAAATCAAGATAGTGAACATACCTATCCCCCCCAAATATCCACCCTGCCCCACCCATCCCCAGAAAACACTGATCTGCTTTCTGTCACTGTGATTATTTTGCATTTCTAGAATTTTCTATGAATGTAATCACACAATATATATTCTTTTCTGTCTGGCTTCTTTCACTCAGTGTAATTACTTAAAGATTTATCCATGTTGAATGTATCAATAGCTTATTCCTTTTTATTGCTGAAGAGTATTCCATTTTCAGAATACACTAAATTTGTTTCCAATTTGGGGTTATTACAGGTTATTACAAATAAAGCTGCTATGAATATACATATACAAGTCTTTGTACGGACCTTAGGGCAAATACCTATGAGTGGAATGGCTGGGTCAGTTGGTAGGTGTATGTTTAGCTCTTTGATAAACTACCAAAGTGCTTTCCAAAGTCGTTGTGCAATTTCTCATTCCCACCAGCAATATATGAGGGTCCCCGCTGCTCCATATCCTTGCCAGCATATGGTATGGTCAGACTTTTCATTTTAAACATTCTGAGAGGTATGTGTTGGCATCTCATTGTGGTATTAATTTGCTTTTCCCTCATGACTAGTGCTGTTGAGCATCTTTAAATGTGCTTATTTGCCATTCATATATCTTTTTTTTTTTTTTGATGAAGTGTCTGTTCAGATCTTTTGCCCGTATTTTTTAAATTGGGTTGTTTGTTTTCTTATTATTGAGTTTTAGAGTTCCTTATATATTTCAATACAAGTCCTTTATCAGATATGAAATTTCCAAATATTTTCTCCAAGTCTGACTTATCTTTTTATTCTTTTAGTAGTGTCTTTTGAAGAGCAGATGTTCTTAATTTTGATGAAGTCAATTTACCAACTGGACTTGCTTTGGTGTTGTAGCAAAGAAATCTTTGTTTAATCTAACATCACAAAGGTTTTCTCTTATGTTTTCTTCTGTAAGTTTCATAGTTTTAGGTTTAGTTTTAGATATTTTAGATTTAGATCATTGATATCTTTAAGATCATTTAGGTTTTGAGTTAATTTTTGCATTCAGTTTTGTATATTGTGTGAGATACAGATTGAAGTTCTTTGTTGTTGTTGTTATATGGATATCAAATTATTTCAGCACCCTTTGTTGAAGAGATATCCTTTCTCCACTGAACTGCCTTTGTATTTTTGTTGAAAGTCAACTGACCATATATATGTAGATCTATATATTTCTGGACCCTCTATTGGGTTCCATTGACCTATTGGGTCCCTCTATTGGGTTCCTATATCTTGGTGTGAATACAATACTGCCTTGAAGATTGTAGCTTTATAATAAATCTTGAAGTCAAGAATGTAAGCCCTCCAACTTTATTCCCATCTTCTCAAAAGTGTTTTGGTCCTTTGTATATTCATATAAATTTTATAATCAGCTTGTTAATTTTTTACAAAAAAGTCTAATGAGATTTTGATTGGGATTATGTTAACACTATAGATCAACTTAAGGATAATTAACATCTTAACAATATTGAATCTTTCAATCCAAGAGCCTGGTATATCTCTCAATTTATTTAGGTCTTTTTTAATTTCTCTTATCAACATTTGTGATTTTCAGAGTACAGGTGGTGCACATATATTATTAAATTTATCTTTAAGTACTTTATATTTTTATGCTGTTATAAATTGTATTGTTTTTCCATTTTCAATTGCTTGTTTCAAATATATAGAAATGCAGTTGATTTTTATATATTGACATTATATTCTGCAAACTTGCTAGGCTCATTTCTTATTTACAGTAGCATTTTTGTAGAATCTTTAGGATTTACAACACAATTATGTTGTTTGTTAATAAATCTGGCTTTACTTCCTCTTTTCCAATCTGTATGCATTTTACTTCTTTTTCTTGCCTTATTGCACTGTCTAGGACTTCCAATATCATGTTAAATAGAAGTACTGAAAGTGGAGACTTCCCTGGTGGCACAGGGGTTAAGAATCTGCCTGCCAATGCAGAGGACACAGGTTCGAGCCCTGGTCTGGGAAGATCCCACATGCTGCAGAGCAACTAAGCCCGTGTGCCACAACTACTGAGCCTGCACTCTAGAGCCTGCCAGCCACAACTACTGAGCCTGCACTCTAGAGCCCATGAGCCACAACTACTGGGTTTGCGTGCTACAACCACTGAAGCCCGCATGTCTAGAGCCCATGCTCTTCAACAAAGACAAGCCACCACAATGAGAAGCCCGCACACCACAAGGAAGGGTAGCCCCCGCTCGCCACAACTAGAGAAAGCCCGTGTGCAGCAACGAAGACCAAACGCAGCCAAAAAAAAAAAAAAGTACTGAAAGTGAACATCTTTGTCTTTTTTACAGTATTAGGAGAAAAAATTCAGTCTTCCACCATTAAATATGATATTAGCTATAGGTTTTTGACATTGGTGTTCTTTATCTTTATATAATTTCCTTTATATGTCTAGATTACTGAGAGTTTTTTATTATGAATGAATATTGAATTTTGTTTAATGCTTTTTCCATGTCTGTTGAGATAATCATGTGGTTTTAATATTTTAATCTGTGTAACATGGTCGCTCATATTGATTGGTTTTTGAATGTTATGCCAAACTTGCATTCTTGGGACAAACCCCACTTGATCATAATGCATTATTTTTTAATATATATTGTTGGATTTGATTTGCTAAAATTTTACTTAGAAATTTGCGTTTATGTTATGAAGGATATTCTGTAGTTTTCTTTTCTTGTTGTGTTCACTTATTTTTAGGTAGGTTTTGCCCATTCACCCTTTATGAATGAAAGCAAAGAGCAAGACTTAGAATCTCTGAGAGATTTGAGTGTGTCACTGACACCCACAAAATTTTAGTAACCAGGATATTTATCCCAAGGTTTTATATCATTTTATGCATAAAATTATACAAATAAAGAATAAGAAGGAAATGGACCAAAATTTTAATAGTAGTTTCTGGGATCTCCAGACATTTGAGGAAGTCCTTTAATAGGAAAGAGAGACATAAAAAAAAGAAAACAACAACAAATAGAAAACAGAGCTTTTAGAGAAAATAGCTGGAGAAAAGAACAAACGTTAAAGAAGTTCTAATTATTAGAATAATTTTTTAATAAGTAACCATTATATTTATTTCTTTAATTTATTTTATTTTTTAACATCTTTATTGGAGTATAATTGCTTTACAATGGTGTGTTAGTTTCTGCTTTATAACAAAGTGAATCAGTTATACATATATGTATGTTCCCATATCTCTCCCCTCTTGCATCTCCCTCCCTCCCACCCTCCCTATCCCACCCCTTTAGGTGGTCACAAAGCACCAAGCTGATCTCCCTGTGTTATGCGGCTGCTTCCCACTAGCTATTTATTTTACGTTTGGTAGTGTATATATGTCCATGTCATTCTCTTACTTTGTCACAGCTTACCCTTCCCCCTCCCCATATCCTCAAGTCCATTCTCTAGTAGGTCTGTGTCTTTATTCCCATCTTACCCCTAGGTTCTTCATGACCTTTTTTTTTTTTTTCTTAGATTCCATATATATGTTAGCATACTGTATTTGTTTTTCCCTTTCTGACTTACTTCACTCTGTATGACAGACTCTAGGTCCATCCACCTCACTACAAATAACTCAATTTCATTTCTTTTTATGGCTGAGTAATATTCCATTGTATATATGTGCCACATCTTCTTTATCCATTCATCCGATGATGGACACTTAGAATAATCGTTATTCTCACAGTGATTTGAGAACATATTGCAGCCAGCAGACAACTGCAAATAAAAAAAGGACAATCAGGGAACAAGAAAGAGGTCATGGAAAATATAAATATGGTTATTATAAGGCAAATGGTCCTAATCTTATAAAGAGTTGTATTAGTCTGCTAGGGCTTACACAACATGATACATCAAAGTGAGTGGCTTAAACAACAGAAATTTATTTCTCACAGTTCTGGTGGCTGGAAGTTCAAAACTGAGGTGTTGGAATGTCTTGTTTCTAGTGAATACTCTCACCTGGTCTTGCAGATGGCCATCTTACTGCTGTGTTCTCACATGGCCTTTGTTTCTGTGTGCATGTACTCCTGGCACCTCTTCCTCTTCTTATAAGGACACCAGTCATATAGGATTAGGGCCCCACCCTTATGACCTCATTTAACCTTAATTACCCCCTTAAAAGTCCTATCACCAAATACAATCACCTTGAGAGTTAGGGCTTAAACATATGAATTTTAGGGGAACACAATTCAGTCCCTAACAATGAGGAATTGAAAAATACTGTCTATGGTCAATGGAAAAGAGATAAAGGTATGCATATATATTTAAGGAACTTAAGATTTGAGGAACTTAAGATACTGACAACTATATTGGAGCATGTAGATAGGCAAAGGTGCAACTAGAGACTTAAATCTTCATCTAGGAAAACAGAAAGTCAATGGATACTATTCTGAATTTATAACTTAAGAAATAGTGGTAGAAGCAGATAATATAGCTACAATAAACAGCTAGAAGAGTTAAAAGTGGTTATCCCTAGGAAGTGTCAATAGAAGTGGGAAGCCCATTGCTTTTTATTTCATTATGTACCTCTCCTTACTATTTTAGCCACATCTATGTATTTAATAAAAATTTAGCAAACAACACAAAATAAAACAAATCTGTGGCCTCTCCATCCATTCTGATTTTTTCCTTCCAGTTAGGCCCTTCATCAATATTTCCAAATATGGGGGCTGTTTTGGAAACTCAGGCCTGGGAGCTACAAGTTCAGCTCTCACTCAGCATGTCTAATTTCCTCTTCTATCCCATTCTGGTTTTATCTTTGTGCATGTTTATTTCAACGATCAGAATGTAGGTTGCCTTGAAGACTTATCTATGGCTCACCTCCAATGCCTTGAACAATAACCTGGCACATGTAGATGTTCAGGGAATATTTGCTTTATAAACATAGATCTTATTATCCCTGTGGAGAGTGGTTCTGCTCAGCATCTCATCATCAATTATCTCCCAGCACTTGGAACCAGTCCAGAGAGAGTCTCATCAGGGTCATTTTAAGGCAAAATGTCCATTATACTTTTAGATTTCCATTATATGTTAAAGAAAGTGAAACCAGAAAATGCTATTGGACCTTCCTGGCAGAACCCTCTCCCCTTTTACTTAAACATTAGGTTTTTAACTTTATATGTATCTTCTGCTTCACTCATTCATCCATAAATTTGTTCTTAGTTGGTTCTATTATGTGCAAAGCTCTGTATAAATCCATAATTTTGCAAATAATGACCCTGTCCTCAAGGAAATTATAAATTGCTCTCAAATATGGAAGACAGGGTTGTTAGGAAAATACAGAATTTATACTACAAAAACTCTAGACAGCTGAGTAATATTCCAATGTGTATATATATATATATATATATATATATATACATATATATACATATATATGTATTTGTGTGTGTGTGTGTATACACATATATAGACACATACTACATTATGAAATAAATGAGTCACGGGTATAAAATGTACAGTGTGGGGAATATAGTCAATAATTAAGTGACCTCTTTGTATGGTGACATAGCATAACTAGAGTTATCATGGTGATCATTGTGAAATATGTAGAAATATCAAATCACTATGTCATGTGCCAGGAACTAACATAGTTTTGTAGGTCAATTATAGTTCAAAAGCACACAAACAATAAAATAAACCCATAGAAAAAGAGATCAGATTTGTGGTTACTAAAGGTGTGGGTGGGGGGAAGGGGGAATTGGATGAAGGTAGTAAAAAGGTACAAACTTCCAGTTATAAGATAAATGAGCCCTAGGGATGTGGTGCACAACATAATGAACACTGCTGTACGTCATGTATGAAAGTTGTTGAGAGAGTAAATCCTAAGAGTTCTTATCACAAGGAAAACATTTTTTTCTATTTCTTTATTTGTATCTATGAGATGATACATGCTCACTAAGCTTACATGATAATCATTTCACGATGCATGTAAGTCACATCATTATGCTGTACACCTTAAACTTATACAGTGCTGTATGTCAATTATATCTCAATAAAACTAGAGTAAGAAAAAAAACTTTAGAGTGTATACATAAACCTCTGCCTTGATAAAATTCATGGCTTTGCTGAAAACTAAGCCAGAAATTAAATTTGTTGTCAGATAAATCATAGTCTCTCATTGTTTAATGCTGCTAGCTCAGAGAGTTCTTTCCTGCATTTCTGACTTATGCTGACTTGACAGCAGTTCCCGGACCTCTAGCTCTAAGATTTCTGCCAGACCCAGACTCCTTTACGTAGTTAACAATCTGAGAAATATGTTCTGATCATTCCTTTTGGAAAGGAATCCTGTGAGAAGGCCAGCAGGCCTTTGAGGAAGAAGATGATCATTCTCTGCATGGTCTGTTTGGTATAAAAGAGGCATTGAAGCACCTGGCTTTGGAACAGGATATCCTATGACTTCTGGTTCTGGGAGCACTCCTATGCCTGGGTTCCCAATATCCAGACCCTCAGGTTCTCAGGCTATTTCCAGAGTCTCCTAGAGGCCACATCAGGATGGCAGGAGGAAGAACAGGCAGAGAGTAAATGATCGTCTCAGGATCCTCCCCATGGGCTTAGGCTAACTCTGAGTACTTTGTTATTCAAAAGAGATTTATTGAGAACTGAGGCTTTTAGGAAACTCCATAGTTGACCTTTCCTTCTGCTCATTTCCCAAGACATGAACTCTACTATTGAAAGTCTAGCTTTAGGTAGACATAAAAACATAAACACAATGCATTGTGTCCCAAGAAATAATTGAAGTAAGCACAAGATTCAGAAGCAGCTCATAAGAGAGAATGAATGATTCTGTTTTTGAAGGCCAGGAAAAGCAGGGGTGATCAGGTTTGCCCAGCGTTTTGAAAGAAGGGTTTTGAAAGAAGTTTGTCAAATACATAAAGTGAAAGAAGATTCTAAACAGTGAGAACAGTCTGTAAAAATAAAGATGGTTGTGATCACAAGGAATTTTAAGGAATATCTATTGTCTATCACCAGATCTACATATATACCTGCATCTGTGTCCACTGCATTTAGTTTTTAATCTCTTTTTTGTTTTTTTAATTTTAATCTTATTTTTTGTACAGCAGGTTCTTATTAGTCATCAATTTTATACATATCAGTGTATACATGTCGCACAATTCATCACACCACCACCCCCAGCCCTTCGTGTCTTTGCCCCATTGGTGTCCAAACGTTTGTTCTCTACAAACTTCCACCCTGCAAACCGGCTCATCTGTACTACCCTTCTAGGTTCGACACATATGCGCTAATATATGATATTTGTTTTTCTCTTTCTGACTTACTTCACTCTGTATGACAGTCTCTAGATCCATCCATGTCTCAACAAATGACCCAATTTCATTCCTTTTTATGGCTGAGTAATATTCCATTGTATATATGTACCACATCTTCTTTATCCATTTGTCTGTCAATGGGTATTTAGGTTGCTTCCATGACCTGGCTATTGTAAATAGTGCTGCAATGAACATTGGGGTGCATGTGTCCTTTTGAATTATGGTTTTCTCTGGGTATATGACCAGTAGTGGGATTGCTGGATCTTATGGTAATTTTATTTTTAGCTTTTTAGGGAACCTCCATACGGTTTCCCATAGTGGCTGTATCAATTTACATTCCTACCAACAGTGCAAGAGGGTTCCCTTTTCTCCACACCCTCTCCAGCATTTGTTGTTTGTAGATTTTCTGATGATACCCATTCTAACTGGTGTGAGGCGATACTTCATTGTAGGTTTGATTTGCATTTCTCTAATAATTAGTGATGTTGAGCAGCTTTTCCTGTGCTTCTTGGCCATCTGCATGTCTTCTTTGGATAAATGTCTATTTAGGTCTTCTGCCCATTTTTGAATTGGGGTGTTCGTTTTTTTAATATTGAGCTGCATGAGCTGTTTATATATTTTGGAGATTAATCCTTTGTCCATTGATTCATTTGCAAATATTTTCTCCCATTCTGAGGGCTGTCTTTTCATCTTGTTTATGGTTTCCTTTGCTGTGCAAAAGCTTTTAAGTTTCATTAGGTCCCGTTTGTTTATTTTTGTTTTTATTTCCATTACACTAGGAGGTGGATCAAAAAAGATCTTGCTGTGATTTATGTCAAAGAGTGTTCTTCCTATGTTTTCCTCAAAGAGTTTGATACTGTCCAGTCTTACATTTAGGTCTCTAATCCATTTTGAGTTTATTTTTGTGTTTGGTGTTAGGGAGTGGTCTAATTTCATTCTTTTATATGTAGCTGTCCAGTTTACCCAGCACCACTTATTGGAGAGGATGTCTTTTCTCCATTGTATACCCTTGCCTCCTTTATCAAAGATAAGGTGACCATAGGTGAGTGGGTTTATCTCTAGGCTTTCTATCTTGTTCCATTGATCTATGTTTCTGTTTTTGTGCCAGTACCATATTGTTTTGATTACTGTAGTATATTACTTTAGTATAGTCTGAAGTCAGGGAGTCTGATTCCTCCAGCTCCGTTTTTTTCCCTCAAGATTGCATTGGCTATTTGGGGTCTTTTGTGTCTCCATACAAATTTTAAGATTTTTTGTTCTAGTTCCATAAAAAATGCCATTGGTAATTTGATACGGATTGCATTGAATCTGTAGATTGCTTTGGGTAGTATAGTCATTATCACAATATTGATTGTTCCAATCTAAGAACATGGTATATCTCTCCATCTGTTGGTATCATTTTTAATTTTCTTTCATCAGTGTCTTATAGTTTTCTGCATACAGGTATTTTGTCTCCCTAGGTAGATTTATTCCTAGATATTTTATTCTTTTTTTGCAATGGTAAATGGGAGTGTCTCCTTAATTTCTCTTTCAGATTTTTCATCATTAGCGTATAGGGATGCAAGAGATTTCTGTGCATTAGTTTTGTATCTTGCAACTTTACCAAATTCATTGATTAGCTCTTGTAGTTTTCTGGTGGCATCTTTAGGATTCTCTATGTATAGTATCATGTCATCTGCAAACAGTGACAGTTTTACTTCTTCTTTTCCAATTTGTATTCCGTTTAGTTCTTTTTCTTCTCTGATTGCCATGCCTAGGACTTCTAAAACTATGTTGAATAATAATGGTGACAGTGGACATCCTTGTCTTGTTCCTGATCTTAGAGGAAATGCTTTCAGTTTTTCACCATTGAGAATGATGTTTGCTGTGGGTTTGTCATATATGGCCTTTATTATGTAAAGGTAAGTTCCCTCTATGCCCACTTTCTGGAGAGTTATTATCATAAATGGGTCTTCAATTTTGTCAAAAGCTTTTTCTGCGTCTATTGAGATGATCATATGGTTTTTATTCTTCAGTTTGTTAATATGGTGTATCACATTGATTGATTTGCGTATATTGAAGAAGCCTTGCATCCCTGGGCTAAATTCCACTTGATCATCGTGTATGATCCTTTTAATGTGTTGTTGGATTCTATTTGCTAGTATTTTGGTGAGGATTTTTGCATCTATATTCATGAGTGATATTGTTCTGTAATTTTCTTTTTTTGTAGTATCTTTGTCTGATCTTGGTATCAGGGTGATGGTGGCCTCATAGAATGAGTTTGGGAGTGTTCCTTCCTCCACAATTTTTTGGAAGAGTTTGAGAAAGATAGGTGTTAGCTCTTCTCTTAATGTTTGATAGAATTCACCTGTGAAGCCATGTGGTCCTGGACTTTTGTTTGTTGGAAGGTTTTTAATCACAGTTTCAAATTCATTACTTGTATTTGGTCTGTTCATATTTTCTATTTCTTCCTGGTTCAGTCTTGGAAGGTTATACCTTTCTAAGAATTTGTCTGTTTCTTCAAAGGTTCTCCATTCTATTGGCATAGAGTTGCTTGTAGTTGTCTCTTAGGATGCTTTGTATTTCTGCAGTGTCTGTTGTAACTTCTCCTTTTTCATTTCTAATTTTATTGATTTGAGTCCTCTCCCTCTTTTTCTTGATGAATCTGGCTAACGGTTTATCAATTTTGCTTATCTTCTCAAAGAACCAACTTTTAGTTTTATTGATCTTTGCTATTGTTTTCTTTGTTTCTATTTCATTTATTTCTGCCTGAACTTTATGATTTCTTTCCTTCTTCTAACTTTGGGTTTTGTTTGTTCTTCTTTCTCTAGTTCCTTTAGGTGTAAGGTTAGATTGTTTATTTGAGATTTTTCTTGTTTCTTGAGTTAGGCTTGTATAACTATAAACTTCCCTCTTAGAACTGCTTTTCCTACATCCCATAGGGTTTGGATCGTTGTGTTTTCGTTGTCATTTGTCTCTACGTATTTTTTGATTTTCTCTTTGATTTCTTCAGTGATCTCAAGGCTAAGGTATGTTTAGCCTCCATGTGTTTGTGTTTTTTCCATTTTTTCCCCTGTAATTCATTTCTAATCTCATAGCATTTCGGTCAGAAAAGATTCTTGACATGATTTCAATTTTCTTCTTTTTACTGAGGCTTGATTTGTGACCCAAGATGTGATCTATCCTGGAGAATGTTCCATGTGCACTTGAGAAGAAAGTGTAATCTGCTGTTTCTGGATGGAATGTCCTATAAATATCAATTAAATCTATCTGGTCTATTGTGTCATCTAAAGCTTCTGTTTCCTTATTTATTTTCATTTTGGCTGATCTGTCCATTGGTGTAAGTGAGGTGTTAAAGTCCCCCACTATTATTGTAATACTGTTGTTTTCCTCTTTTATAGCTCTTAGCAGTTGCCTTATGTATTGAGGTGCTCCTATGTGGGGTGCAAATATATTTATAATTGTTTTATCTTCTTCTTGGATTGATCCCTTGATCATTATGTAGTGTCCTTCCTTGTCTCTTGTAACATTCTTTATTTTAAAGTCTATTTTATCTAATATGAGTATTGATACTCCAGCTTTCTTTTGATTTCCATTTGCATGGAATACCTTTTTCCATCCCCTCACTTTCAGTCTGTATGTGTGCCTAGGTCTGAAGTGGGTCTCTTGTAGACAGCATATATATGTGTCTCTTTTTTTTTTTTTTTTTGCGGTACGCGGGCCTCTCACTGTTGTGGCCTCTCCCGTTGCGGAGCACAGGCTCCGGACGCGCAGGCTCAGCGGCCATGGCTCACGGGCCCAGCCGCTCTGCGGCATGTGGGATCTTCCTGGACCGGGGCACGAACCTGTGTCCCCTGCTTCGGCAGGCGGACTCTCAACCACTGCGCCACCAGGGAAGCCCCTGTGTCTCATTTTTGTATCCATTCAGCAAGCCTGTGTCTTTTGGTTGGAACACTTAATCCATTCACGTTTGAGGTAATTATCGATATGTATGTTCCTATTACCATTTTCTTAATTGTTTTGGGTTTGTTTTTGTAGGTCCTTTTCTTCTCTGTGTTTCCCACCTAGAGAAGTTCCTTTAGCATTTGTTGTAGAGCTGCTTTGGTGGTGCTGAATTCTCTTATCTTTTGCTTGTCTGTAAAGCTTTTGATTTCTCCATCGAATCTGAATGAGATCCTTGTCGCCTAGAGTAACCTTGGTTGTAGGTTCTTGCCTTTCATCACTTTAAGTATATCATGCCACTCCCTTCTGGCTTGTAGAGTTTCTGTTGAGAAATCAGCTGACCTTATTGGGGTTCCCTTGTATGTTATTTGTCATTTTTCCCTTGTTGCTTTCAATAATTTTTCTTTGTCTTTAATTTTTGCCAGTTTGATTACTATGTGTCTTGGCATGTTTCTCCTTGGGTTTATCCTGTATGGGACTCGCTGTGCTTCCTGGACTTGGGTGGCTATTTCCTTTCCCATGTTAGGGAAGTTTTCAACTATAATCTCTTCAAATATTTTCTCAGGTCCTTTCTCTCTCTCTTCTCCTTCTGGGACCCCTATAATGCAAATGTTGTTGCGTTTAATGTTGTCCCAGTGGTCTCTTATGCTGTCTTCATTTCTTTTCATTCTTTTTTCTTTATTCTGTTCCGCAGCAGTGAATTCCACCATTCTGTCTTCCAGGTCACTTAACCCTTCTTCTGCCTCAGTTATTCTGCTATTGATTCCTTCTAGTGTAGTTTTCATTTCAGTTATTGTATTGTTCATCTCTGTTTGTTTGTTACCTTAATTCTTCTAGGTCTTTGTTAAACATTTCTTGCATCTTCTCGATCTTTGCCTCCATTCTTTTTCTGAGGTCCTGGATCATCTTCACTATCTTTATTCTGAATTCTCTTTCTGGAAGATTGCCTATCTCCATTTCGTTTAGTTGTTTTTCTGGGGTTTTATCTTGTTCCTTCATCTGGTACATAGCCCTCTGCCTTTTCATCTTGTCTATCTTTCTGTGACTGTGGTTTTTGCTCCACAGGCTGCAGGATTGTAGTTCCTTTTGCTTCTGCTGTCCGCCCTCTGGTGGATGAGGCTATCTAAGAGGCTTGTGCAAGTTTCCTCTTTTAATCTCTTTTTTAAGGTGGAGTAAGTATCCATTAGGGAAACTGACATCTTTCTGATATTGAGTTTTTCATGATTAACATGGTATAGGTATCCACTCATTTGGATCTTCTTTATTGTCTTTTAGTAAAATGTAATGTTTTTATTTCCACAAAGATCTTACGCATGTTTGGATACCTTCTGTTTTGGGTTGTTGTTGCTATTATAGATATTAAGTTAAAAAATTATTACTCCTATTTGGGCTGGGTAGAAAAATACAACAGACTTTTGTATATTCATCCTATATCCAACTACTTTGCTAAATTTTCTTCATTCCAGTAATAAATTATTTTCAGTTTTTCATGTAGACAATCATGTTTTCTGCAAATAATGACCAATTTGGTTTTTTTTCCTTTAGAAATTTTATACCTTCTACTTATTATTCTTGTATTGTTTCACTGACTATGACCTCTGAAACAGTAGTGAATTGATATACTCTGAGCAAGCATCTTTCTTATTCCTGATTTTAAAGGGTCCCATTCATTCTCTCCTACCTCCACACCTCACTCCACTGAAACTGATCTTGCTAAAGTCACCAATGACCTCTTATTGCTAAATTCAAAAGGCACTTTAAAATGATAGTTTGTTTGACCTCAGTTGCATTGACATCATTGATCATGTCTATTCCTGAAATATTCTCTTCTTTCAACTCTCCAATACCACATTCTCCTTCTGTATCACTGACTGCTTCTTCTCAGGTATTCTTTTCTTAACATCTATCTGTCCTCTAAATGTTGACCCTATCCTGGGCTCCATCCTGTGTCTCTTCTTCAGTCTACTTTCTTAACTGTGGTCATCCATTCCATGTCTCTATACGTCATCTGTTCAATACACACACACACATACACACACACACACACACACACACTGGCTAGCTTGACATTATGCTTAAATGTCACAAAGGCATCTCAAACTTAACATGTTCAAGACTAAACTCTTTACCTTCCCTATGCTAATGTAATCTGCCTGTAGTTCCCCCATCTCAGTAAATGGCACTTTCAACTACTCAGTTACTCACAGTGGAAATCTGGGAGTCATTTTATGTCCTCCGTCTCTTTCATCTCCCAAATCGAATCTATTACCAGGAATTATTTATTTTAACTTCTAGATATATCCCCATATTCCCTTGTTTCTTCATGTCTTTTTAGTCTAAGCTACTATCCTTTCTTGCCTGACCTATAGCAATAGTCTTCTAAGTGGTGTTCTTAACATTCATTCGTTTACAAGCCCCTTGACAAAGCAGTTAAGTGCTAGTTTAGAAATACAAACCAGATCATATTACTCCTTAGTGTCCCTCTAGTGACCTCTCATTGCACTATGAGAAAAATCCAAAACTTTAGGATGGCCTTGAAGGATCTGAATGGTGTGACTTCTTCTTCCCTCTCCACCTTTATCTGTGCTACTAATCTCTCACTCACTGTCCTCTAGCCACCTGGACCTTTCTGTAGTCCTCTGAGAGGCCCAGTTTTTCCTGCCTAACATCTTTGTACTTATAAACTCCAAGAGGCCAGGGACTGTATCTTTATTGTTCTCAGGTGCATACCCAAGCATGTGTAAATAGTGAATAAATATTTGCTACATAATGAATAAATGAATGATGTTTCCTTTATTTAAAATGTTCCTCCCTCATTTATTATCTGGTTAAATCTTATCTATCTTTTAGGTCTCATATCACTTTAAATATCAATTCTTCAAAGATGTCTTCTGATGACCACCCCTCACCTTACCCTTCCTTTCTTGAGGCAACAGCCCTCACTGGCTACAGGGGTAGGTACTGACCCTGACTGGACCAACTTCACAGTTCCCCATTCCTCTGGTCAATATAAGTCCTCTCCTCAGATTTTCCTATCTGGTTTGGTAAGGAAGGCTCTTTTGCCCTTAGGTCATAGAGTTACTTGGTTGTGAATCATGTTCTCTGATGTGTGAAGAAAGCTTGGGAACAGGAGAGAATGAGGCCAACTCAGAGAGATGTGGAGAAGAGGAACAGAGAGTCCAGATGGCATGCCAGTCTATGGATCTTATCAGCTCCCTTGAGGCATTCTCCGAGCCTGGATTGTCAGCTCTTCCTTGCTTCCATGAGCGACCCCAATATCTTCTTAATCAATTGCTCCTTTTTGCTTACACTAGTTCAAATTGGGGTTCTGTTATTTGTAATTGAAAAATTCCTGATGACTACACATTATTTGACCTCTCAATCTAAATTTAGTCCTCATATTATACTCCTTAAAATACCCTATGCTTTTCCTTCAGAACACTTATCAGAATTAATAAGCATGTACTCATTTGTATGTTTATTTGTTTAATGTTTGACTCCCCACAGATGATAGAAGCCATGTTTATTTTGTTCACTACTTTTTTTTTTTTTTTTTTTTTTTGCGGTATGCAGGCCTGTCATTGCTGTGGCCTCTCCCGCTGCAGAGCACAGGCTCCGGACGCGCAGGCCCAGCGGCCATGGCTCACGGGCCCAGCCACTCCGCGGCACGTGGGATCTTCCCGGACCGGGGCACGAACCCGCGTCCCCCGCATCGGCAGGCGGACTCCCAACCACTGCGCCACCAGGGAAGCCCTATTTTGTTCACTACTTTTTATCCAGCACACACTGTAGTGCTTTACCCATAGCAAGCACTCAATAAATATTTGTTGAAGTAATAGCTGAATGAATGACTCTGTGACTGACTAGATATGAAGGGGAACCAGAAAGGGAGGAGGCTTAGGATAACAACACATTGTCTGGCTTCGCCAAGAGGGTGGAGGATGATATCATTGACTCATATTGAGAACATACGAGGAGGAGTCAACTTAGGGAGGAAGAACATGAGTTAAATTTTGGACATGAGTTTGGGGCTCCCCAGTACCCATGGCACAGTGGAGCTTTCCAGCAAATAGGGGAGTTATCTGTCTCCAGCTTAGGAGAGAGGACTGGTTAGAGATCTGATTTGGGAGGCCTTAGATAATAGGAAGCATTAGAAGTTTGGGCGCAGATGAGATCTTCTCAGGAGCAGACCTAATGACTGAGGAGAGGGCCCTGAGGAACCACCCTTCAGGCTGGCCTAAATCCAGAGCCGTTCAGTGGTTCTCAGGGTCTGGCTAATTCCTGGCTTCTAGGTGGGACACAAGATCTACTGGCCAAGAGGTTTAGTCCTAGGTTTTGGGGGAGTCTCTGGGAAGAAGGAAGTATGAGGCTGAGTCCATCCTCCGTGACCTCTTTGGCAGATCAGTGCCCTCTAGAGCAAGGCAGGGCTTCCCACCTACACATAGTCTCTGTCTATCTGCTCCAAACTCTGATCCTCCACCCAGGACTGCCTTAAGGCATCTGATACGTGCCAGGAACTTTGAAAGTTTTTCCATATGTGATCTCATTTAACCTTTAACCTTCTGAGGTATAAACTATTACACCCATTTTACAGAAGAAGGATCAGGCGTTGAGAAGGTAAAAAACTTGCCCTGGATCTGACATTTGGGACATGCTCAGGCCAAAACTCCAGCACCACGATCTTCACACCTTCCAGGCTTCCTCTTCATCACAGGAGCTGTGGGAACAAAAGCTTTCCCCTCAGAGGGCCAACTATTAACCAGTTGCCAACTCTTGCCAAACGCACTTCTCGG
The DNA here is from genome assembly GCF_963924675.1 of Phocoena phocoena. NCBI lineage: Eukaryota > Metazoa > Chordata > Mammalia > Artiodactyla > Phocoenidae > Phocoena > Phocoena phocoena. The sequence goes on from NC_089219.1 coordinate 104,285,267, forward strand.
AGGAGAGTGAAGGCAAGGTCTACAAATCCATCTCATGGAGGAATCTCTCCCTTGGCACTACTGTCAGTCTGCATGATAACTCCCAGTAGCCCTTGCTTCAGGGCTGGTCCCCTGACTAGGCTTGCCTTCTCGGAAGTTTACCAGGCTTCTCTCTGTTCACTGGCAGAGCAGCACCTCAAGGAGTCTCCTTGGTTTCCCCTGGAAAGTCCTGGCAAACAGAGATCCAGCACTCTGAGTGGAGCTGCACTCGAGATTATTTTCCTAATTCTGAGAGTAGAATTATTTATCTGGAGAAGTAAAGTATCTGGAAATATAAAAGCAACAGGCCAAAAAAAAATCCTCTTATAATAAAAAACAAATTTTTGGAAAAATAATCATGGCTTCAAGTACTTTGGGGATGTCATTGCTGATCTAAAGCCATTTTTATTAATTTAGGGCCATAAAACATAATTCAGTTTGCTCCAAAAACTATCACATCTGGTATATTTGGAGACAAGCAAGCTTGGGGGAAAATGGAAAAAATACAGGAGAGAAAAGGGGATTCCCATATTTCTCTTTGAGTTTTCTAAGAAAACAAAGGTTTTTCTCAGAAAAAAATTTTTTTCCCTCAGATTTTATTGTGACCCAGCTCTGTGATCCAGAAAAATACACTCGCAAAAGCCATCTCTCCTGGTCAATACCTACCATATATTTCCACACTGAAGGGAATATTATTTATCCACACTCTTTCTTCCACCTCTAAAGGGTTCATCAGGCCAAGGGGCTCACTGTTTGTCTAGGACAACCACACTCAAACCAATGCACCTTGTAGAAATGAAGAGAGTTGAGCCCTGAAGAGGGGTCATAATCCAAGTTTCTAGCTAAGACACACATATAGATAAATCTCTAGGAAATTCTTATGCTTATTGTATAGATCTATAATTCAACGATCACTTACTAGGCTTCTTCCATGCCAGGAGTCAAACGAAGGGATGGAAGTATAAAGGTGAATGAGCCACAGTGCTCTCCCTGAAGGATCTTACAACCCAATGGGAGAAACCAACAAGAAAATCAGCAATGGTTGTGGTGTACACAGGAGGTTCCACCTGCACTGAACCTGAGGGGGTGGCGGGGGTTGGGGAAGATGAAGATGGGTGTGGTGGAGAGTCAGGGAAGATTTCCTGGAGATGGGTCTGCCTCAGCTGTGTCCTGTTGGACCAAAAGGAATTAGCCAAGCAGAGTGGGAAAAGGGCATTCAAGGTAGAGGGAGCATTGTATGAAAAAAAGAAATAAATAAAAGGAAAAGGGAGAGCATTTGGCACTTTTGTGGAGCTATAAGTAGACAGTATGACTTGAGAGGTCAGAGAAAGGAAAGAAAGAGTCGAGAAGAGGCTAGACAGGAAGGTAGTCGGCTCGTGATGGAGGGACTGGGTTGCTGGATTTTATCCTATAAATCAGGAGTCAACAAATGTTTTCTGTAAAGGGACAAATAATACATATTTTACATTTTATGGGTCATGCAGTCTCTGTCACAACTACTCAACTGTCTCCTACTGTAGCATAAAAATAACCATAGATGGGCTCCCCTGGTGGCGCAGTGGTTGAGAGCCCGCCTGCCGATGCAGGGAACACGGGTTTGTGCCCCCGTCCGGGAAGATCCCACATGCGCGGAGCGGCTGGGCCCATGAGCCATGGCCGCTGAGCCTGCGCGTCCGGAGCCTGTGCTCCGCAACTGGAGAGGCCACAACAGTGAGAGGCCCGCGTACCGCAAAAAAAAGAAAAATGTAACCATAGACAATATGTAAATGAATGAGCATGGCTACGTTCCAATAAAACTTTATTTATAAAAACAGGCAGTAGCCTGGATTAGCTTGTGGGCCAATATTTGTTGAACCTTGTTGTAAATCATAATCACCAAGAAATAGGCTAACCAACACATCATGATTTACCCAGGACTTCCCTAATTTTAGCACTGAAGGTCCCACATCCTCAGAAATTCCTCAATCTCCCCAAGCCAACCTAGGTAAGCAGAACGGTTGGTCATCCTACCTAGGAATGTTGTTTAAAAATATAGAATCCTGATGCCACTCCTGACTTGAATCAAAATCTACTGGGATTGAGGAAGCTATGGGATGGGGCACCATCTATAGGCCAGAAAGTGATCAGGTTTGTATATCAGATGGGTTGCTCTCAAGGCAGGAATATGTACCCATAGACCCCTACCCCAGATGGCAGGAGAACATGTTCACCAAGGCCCTTTGAAGGGATGGATTCAGCCCAGCAGCGGCACCTGGCCTAAGGCTGGACATGAACTGGTTTATGCAAATGCTTTTTCTCTAAGTAATCACTGCCCACTAAAGATAGGGGAGGGTCCACAGAATCCAAGCGACAGGGCCTTTGCCTGGACCACTGCAGGGGAGGAACCAGAGGAGCCTAGAGACCAAGGCTCACCAGGCCAGGGAGGGCCTCACTGTTTGTCTAGAGAAGCCACATCCAAATCGACACTCCTTCCAGAAATGAAGAGGGGAGCGAGACCTGGGCTGGAGTCACAATCTACCTTTCCAGCTAAGGCACACATACAGATACAGAAAATAAGCAGAGGAGAAGATAAACTTTTGTGCCTACATGTCAGTTTTTGGAAACTTTTCATGTCAGCCCTTATCAGCAACAGCTCTGAAGAGCCAGGTCTGAAATTTTCCTTTCTGAAGCAACAGGTGTTTTACTTCTGTTAGAAATGGCCACTGTTTGGCTTGGACAAACAAAGAGTTTACATTAAAAAGACTAATAGTGCTCCGTTTATTTCCTTAATCAGTCCCTTTCTAATTTAACGTCAGAGCCATGGGGGAATTTTCCACTTAATTATAAACAGTGCTTCCTATCTTCTGGATTGCTCTTTTCCAAAACAGGTGGGTCTTGTTCTAAGAAGGTCAATATATGAAAATCCAGGCTCACAGTAGAGATAATTTGAATTACATAAAAAATTTTTAATGTTTAAAATAGGTAGTCCTTTGTACACTGCAGAGTTTGTTTATGAACCATTAAGCCCATTAACTGTTTGGCCAGCATTCCTGAGCTATTGCCAAAGAATGAAGAGCAATCAGAAATAAAAATAAAATCTATTTTAAACCAATGGGGAAATAAGTAGCCTTGTAGTATTAGGCAGCTGATCTTGGTAGTTAAAAGAAATGGCTTTTGAGCAAAACTGCCTCTGTTGGAAACCTTGCTTTGCTTCTCACTAGTTTTGTGACTCTAGGCATGTTAATTCATCTCCCCAAGCCTCAGTTTCCTTATCTGTGAGCTAGAAATACTAATAATAGTTTCCGCATAGAATTGCTGTGAAGATAAAATAAGGTAATATAGATAAAGTCCTTAGCATAGGAAATACACAATAAATGTTAGCTATAATATTACTCCCACTAGGCTAGTCATTTTATCTCTATGGGCCCACATTTTCACATTAGTGAAATGAAGAAGCCTACTTCTAACATCTTCCTGTTAGTTGCTAAGTCTTCACCTAATATAGAAAAACCAAGAAGAAAGGAAGGCAGGGCTACATGGGTACAAAAACATCATTCTCCAGGACCGCCCTCTGAAAAGTAGCAATGTGTTAGGAGGATATAAACACAGAAATGGAGCGTCCATTTGATGATAAATAGAGAGAGAAACAGGGGACAGACTACATACCGCCTAGCCAGAAGATAGATATCTATGATATCCTCCAGTACATTTAAAAGCCAGCTCAGAAGCTAAGATATTACACATTACCGGGAGGCCATGTGCTCTAAACTCTTTGCTGGGTATCTCGTTCTTCTAAAAGGAGAGCATCTGGTAAGTTTTTAACCTACTTCACTGGCATTTTTATTGTTTGAGTGTGAACGTATCAGCAAAAGTAAAAATGTATAGACTTCATTTTCACCATCAAAGAAGAACAAATTGGTGCTGTAAAAATGGGAGGAACTCTGGGAGAAAAGACTATGTCATCACCCAAGTTATAAGCCTAAGGGACAGGAATGCTGGGCATACCCTAGAGTACTCCAAATAGTGGTGACTTTGCAAATAGAATTCTACAACCACAAATTATACCCAAGAAGAATAAATTAGTAGGAGTGTTGCTGGTGGTATTAATTTACTCCAGGTATTTTTAAAATTAATTTTTATTGCAGTATAGTTGCTTTACAATGTTGTGTTAGTTTCTGCTGTACAGCAAAGTGAATCAGCTATATGTATACATATACCCCCTCTTTTTTGGATTTCCTTCCCATTTAGGTTACTCCAGGTATTACTGAGTACCTACTACCTTCCAGGTTCTATGCTACATACTGGGAAGACAGAAATGTTTTTAAAAAGCCATGGTCCTAAAGGAGCCCACAAGCTTGCAGAGTATCGTTTATGGAGATGCCATCAAGTAGACAATTCCAATACATCTTCAGTACTGTTGAGATAGAAGTGTGCACAGGCTACTAAACTTGTGAGGGGCTCCTAGCTAGATTGGGAGGGGTCAGAGAAAGCTCCCCAGTCAGGGTGATAACTGAGGTAAATTTTCAAGGATGTATAGAAGTATAGTAAGAGGTACAGGTAAGAAGGAGGTTCTATTCTGAAGAAATAGAATGTCTGTAAGATATCATTGCAGAACCTTGGAACAACATAGATTTTCTCTAAAACTGAATTTGAATTACAGTGTAAAGGGAGAGGTAGTGAGAGGTCCAGGTCATGGTAGGCCTTGTATGAGGAGAGCCTTGTATAAGGACCTTGTCAAAGAGCTTGGATGTTATCCTGCAGGCTAATAGGACATCACAGAAAAGTTTGAATCAAGGGAATGCTATGGTCTAAATTATATTTTAAATCTGTGGCATTGTGTGGGGTAGATTTTATAGAATCGAAGCTGAACAGAGAGAGATCAGTGGCAGAAATCAAAAAGAGATGAGAAATAAAATAGGGAGTGGCAAGAGGATGGAGAGGGGGAATGGATTTGAGTTACATTAGGAGGTGGAATGATTCTGCTATGTATTGGATATAGAAGATAAGCAAAAGGGGCTTCCCTGGTGGTGCAGTAGTTAAGAATCCACCTGCCAATGCAGGGGACACAGGTTCCTGCCCTGGTCCGGGAAGATCCCACATGCCGCGGAGCAACTAAGCCCGTGCGCCACAACTACTGAGCCTGCACTCTAGAGCCTGCATGCCACAACTACTGAAGCCCGCACGCATAGGGCCCGCGCTCCACAATAAGAGAAGCCACCGCAATGAGAAGCCTGCGTACCGCAACGAAAAGTAGCCTCTGCTTGCTGCAACTAGAGAAAGCCCGCTCACAAAGACCCAACGCAGCCAAAAATAAATAAATTAAATAAATAAATTATAAAAAAAGAAAAGAAAAAATTTAAAAAAGAAGACAAGCAAAAAAGCCTAATGCTAACGATGACAAAAGGAGTAATGTTGGTGGTTGAAGACAGTTGAGTAGATGAGACAGCCCAAGGCAGAGTAGGTGGGGTGAGATGAAAAGATGATGGAGGACTGGCTGAAGAGCAAATCAAGAAAGAAGTGGAAAATAAACAGCCAGAGAAGTAGGACGCAAACCAGGAGAGAGAGTCACCAAAAAATCAAGAAAGGCAAGGGTTTCAAGTGGGAAGTCAACCGTGTCTCAGTATTGGACTTAGCAATAAAAAGGCAGTTTTTAATCTAGTCAGGAGTAGTGTCAATGGAGTGGTAATGACAGAAGACAGATTGCAGCGAGCTGAGGGGTGAGCGGGAGGTGAGAAGTAGAGACAGGACATAGGTTGCTCTCTCAGGAGCCTCAGCCATAAAGAAAAGAACAGATTTAAAGAGATGCCAGGGAGTTGAGGAAGACATTTTTAAAAATAATTTTAAAAAAAATTTTTTAATTTGATAACCATTGAGAAACCTGAGCACATTTATGTGGAGAGGAGAGGAGCCATTGAAGAGGGAGAAGTTGAAGACAGATGCTGGATGTGAGGGAGCTATCTCCAGCAGTGGTCACGCCGCCCCTCAGAGGGGCACTAGCAGAGCAGACCCACTGTTGGGGATGCTAGAGAAAATGCTTTTCCTTTGATCAGCCTAGCTGAGCCCAATGATACCTTCTAACTTGTAGATTCTTCAGTGTGACAGTGATGTATTGATCTGTTTGCATTTGCATTGCTGCACGGTGACCCAGGTGGGACATTCAGGCAGGCTGAAGCCACATAATGGGTTGAATCAGCCAGTCTGGAGTAAGATCCCTTGGCCCTCTTGGCCACTCCCAGCCCCTTGTGATTCAGAGATCACAATGAATTAATTCAGGATAGAGGTGATTGTCAGGCCAGCCATCTCCCTGACAACCTTCCCACGTCTACCTTGGGGAAAAGCCAGGCAAGGCCACTTCTCTCCAACTTCTAAAGCAATATTTGGCTTCAAAGTCTACTTGTCATTTAAATTCAACTCAATTCAATTAAGCAAACATCCATTGAGTGTGTACTGTTTGCCAAGGTTGTGCGATGACAGGAACAGGCTTCCTGCCCACAGAAATGCAGCCCTTCCCCAGTCACTCATCTTTCCTGTGAATTGGAGGTAAATAGAAAAGAAATTATTATGACAGTCAGGGGAGTGTTTTTCAAAGTATGTTTACGAAGCCCTTAGATTCTAAAGAGGTGCTCCCTGACCAAGGAGGTGGATGGAGGGAGGAGAAGCAGAGATTCCAGGCCTCCACATTCCAGCTTCAACTCAAGCAGCTCTGCTTTCATTTGTTTTATATATTCAGGTTGTCACAGGTTTTTGTTTGAACCAAGAGTTCCATTGCTAAGAGAAGCTTAACACCCCACCAAAGTCATGCTTGCCAATCAAAATTAAGAAAGGCACAACTCTAAAAATTACCAAAAAGGCATTGAATAAAGGGGTTCATTTGGCCTTCCAAAACTCTGCTCACGAATTAATTCATCTGTAAAATGAATATACACCAGGAGTCATTGTACCAGTTCCATGTTGGGCACTGAGGAAATAGAGGTAAAGAAAACCTGGTCTCTTCCCTCAAAGACGTTATAATCCAGTAATGGAGACAGACAGAGGAATGATCACTGTCAGGGGGGCAGTAAGTGTCATGATCAAGGTGTGGGTTAAGTGTGGTCGGGAGACAAAGGCGACAAGAATGAACTTTGTCTGAGAGGTAGGGGAGAGGATTTGCCAGGGGAAGCTTCACAAGAGACCTGTTTGAGCTGAGTCCTAAAGGATGCATAGGGATTTGCCCCGAGAGGGAGAAGGACGGGTGTGTGCCTATTCCTATGGGGGAGCCCTCAGTGCAGGGAGGGGAAAGGCAGGAGATGACCAAACACCAGTGCTCAGTCAATATGCGGGGACGAGCTGAGCGAGCGATCTTGGCAGCTTTCTCGAGCCATCGGTCAGTCAGGGACTCCAGCTCCATGTCCTTCCAAGTACTGCCACCTAGTGGCCATGCTCAACGCTTCCCTGGAGAGTCTTTAATCTGGATGCAGACCCGGAGCATCTCAGTCTTCCCACTGATTTAAGAGTTGAGGAAACAGTGAACATAAAACAGTGATAAGTGACTCCTCTGGGAGCACAGAGTTTGTGAGAGCTGCGGCTGCAATAGAGCCCAGGTCTTGCAACTCCAGGACCAGCTTGGGAGTGATCTAGTTTGCCCCCAGCCATGCTCTGGCTCTAGCAGGCTTAGGCTGAAGGTCGAGTGAGACTCAACCTGGTGGCTGCCTCTGGAGTGTACTTAAAATCCTCATCTCAGGCTTTGGTGGGATGGGGACACTTTAAGAGAGAAAGGGGCTTCCCTGGTGGCGCAGTGGTTGAGAGTCCGCCTGCCGATGCAGGGGACGCGGGTTCGTTCCCCGGTCCGGGAAGATCCCACATGCTGCGGAGCGGCTGGGCCCGTGAGCCATGGCCGCTGGGCCTGCGCATCCGGAGCCTGTGCTCCGCAACGGGAGAGGCCACAACAGTGAGAGGCCCATGTACCGCAAAAAAAAAAAAAAAAAAGAGAGAGAGAGAGAAGGAGCATGGGAGTAAGTAGTTGAGCTGGAAAGAAAAAAGGATATATTCTCCCCACCCCATACCCACTGGTCCAGGCTTCAAATCTCTATTAGCAATGAGAAGAAGGTGGCTAGTGATGTTCTGGATGGATAGACACTACATACTTCAGGCATTGAAGCCAGCATGTCAAAGACAGAAGGGGAGTGGGCTCTCCATCTAAGTCCTTCCTGAGGAATAGATGGGGGCGGAGGAGCCCCAGAGCCACAGGCAAAGGAGAAGAGCTCAGGAACAGGGCTAGAGGCCTCTGAAAACACCTGTCAGCTGCTGAATGTCCAAAAAAGTGCATTCAAATAGGATTCTCTATTTAAGCCAACCATTTACATGCAACGTGTTTCAGAAGCCCATCTGGGGTTGCAAAACCCACTAATGTTCCAACCTATACTGTGATAAAGCCATGTAATCCACTATCCTGATCAAACCTCCTATGTCATTGTGTGTATGTGTGGTCATACCACATGGTGCCTGCGTATATTTTATATTTTGTGTATAGATAGCTGCTATAGGTATATATGCTTATTTTATACCCAGAAGCTAATGCAGAATGGATTTTTAAGACTTTACAATAAAAGTCATAGAAATAATAAGGCTAATTTGATTGACATAGTCAAAAGAAAACAAGAACTAGATAGTTAAGAAGGCAGGAAGAGAAATCGATGTCTTGAACAACAACAGCTTTGGGCAGAAGAGTACAGGGTTGAGCCTAAGCTTTGATCTGAACATCCCATCAACTTGGGAGAGAAAAGAATTGTCACTGATGAGCCCTGAATGAGCACCAGGCATTTCATAGGTTATTGCATAACATACCATCAGGTAGGTATCTTTTTGTTTGTTTGTGTTTTTGTTTTTGTTTTTTGCGGTACGTGGGCCTCTCACTGCTGTGGTCTCTCCCATTGCGGAGCACAGGCTCAGAGGCCATGGCTCACGGGCCCAGCCGCTCCGTGGCATGTGGGATCTTCCCGGACCGGGGCACGAACCCACGTCCCCTGCATCGGCAGGCGGACTCTCAACCACTGCGCCACCAGGGAAGCCCCCATCAGGTAGGTATCTTGATCTTCATTTTGTAGAGGAGGAAACAAAGGCTTGTGGGGTTATTTGACTTACCTGAGGTCATGCAGCTATTACATGATAGAGTCACTCTATGAAATGGGAGATGGGAGAGCCCTAAATTATTTCATTGGTGCCCTAATCTGTTTACCTCTAAAACCCTTGTCTCCACCCCCTCTTGCTTTTTTTTCAAGCATCCCCAGAATGAAGGCTTCTGGCACAAAGAGAGAAAGTTTTCTGGCTGGGAGTAGAGGGTGAGCTGGGCTTGCTGATAGTTCAAGGGAGAGCCTTGGCCAAGGTGGGCTCACAAGAAACTCCCCTTCCAACTTCCAATCAGAAAACTCATTCAGTTGTTTCTGAACGTCCCATAATTGAGGCTAGGCAGTGTGGCCAGGGATCAAAGCCATGGAACTTCTCCTTGTACCCATCAAACTGAATTCACAGAAGTAGGGAGGGAAGAAAGAAGGAGAGGCTGGGGGCTGCTTCTGATTAGCCTGTGTCTTCTGCCAAAGTGAGATGTCCTCTCTCTGTGGACGATTACACGGTTCTGACGAACCTGCCATCTGGGCTCAACCAAGTGTGGATTGGCTCTCTCTCTCTCCACCCTACCCCACCCTGGTTCAGAGACCAGGCCAGAGAGATTTAGAAAACCTAGCCCCTTCCTCACTTGCCACTCTTCATGGCATGGCTGCTGCTAACCCAGTCCTCCAGCCCTCCTCCTCTCGATGGATAAAGCCAGCCCAGGAACAGAACCCCTCAGTGGTCCTGAAAAGGGCCAGGGAGCCACCCCTATCACTGGGCTGGACCCTTGAGACAGAGACTGGTGGCCCCAAAGAAGAAAGCAGCATCAGCTTCCCCAGTCACTCCAAGGGATGAAGTTCTTGGAGAAGTAAAGCCCTGACTCAGTCACAGTTGACAGAACAATCTCATGCCTTACTGTTGCTGTTATTGTTGTTGTGCTTTTAAGTGGATTGACAAGTGGGTTTTGGTGGTGGCCAGCAATGGGCGGTGCCAACAGAACCAGGCTCAGACAGCATCATCAAGTGGGCAAGGAATGTGTGACTTCCTTGTCCTGTCTCCTCAGGCCTTATCATCCTCACCTTGTCACCTACAGCCTCAGGTCCATGGATTAGCAAACATACACTTTGTTTACCAGGCACTGTGCCAGGCACCAACCCTGACCTGGCCCATCTCTTGGCAAGGGAGGAGAGACAGCCAGGCAAGCAGACAGGGAAATGACTGTTAGGGTTATAGGGAAGAGGCTATGAGAACAGTGGGGAGGCGTGAGAAGGACCTCTAAGACAGATCTTAAAGAGCTCAGAAGGAGCTTGGAAGGAGTGCACAGAAGAATATAACTAACAACTGTAGCATGTTTTTGTTTCGTACAACGTTTTCTCCTAAATAATCTCATTTGATCCTCAAGACAACTCTTTTAAGTTAGGAAAGAAGACATTATAGTTTTAGACCATAGCAGATAACTCATCAATGTTTTCCAAGTGAATCAATCTCTCTGTGAGAGATGAGGAAACAGGTTCCAGAGAAAGTAAATCTTTGTCCAAGATTGCAGCGAAGGAAGCAGGGAGCCAGGGTTCAAATCCAAGTCTCTGACTCTGAATCCTGGGTGTTTCCCAACACATCAGTGGTTTTCAGTACGGGTCACAGACCCCTGGGTCCTCTTAGGGTACATAAATTCTATATGAAGATTTTCAAATGTGTTTATTTTGTTGATAATTTAACAAATTAACATAGGCATATTCTGGGTCACTATGCTTGTTCTTTGTGGCCAAGCACACAGGATTTTTGTGCCTACATCTGTGTCTGTATCTACATACAGATCAGAGGCACCATGATTGGAAAGGAGGAAGTACAACTGTCTTTATTTGTAGATAATGTGATTGCCTATGTAGAGTATCTGATGGAATCCACAAAAAATGCCACTAAAATTAATCAATGAGTTTATCAAGGGTATAAGATAGAAAATCAACATAAAAAAATCAATTGTATAGCAGCAATGAACAACCAAAACTGAAATTTAAAAAATATCACAACATAAGAAAAGAAATATGAAATATTTAGGGATAAATCTGACAAATCCTGTACACTGAATACTAAAAATCATTGCTGAGAGAAATTAAAGAAGATCTAAATAAATACAGACAGATACTGTGTTATGGGTCAGAGATTCAACATTGCAAAGATATCAATTTTCTCCAAGTTAATCTGTAGATTCAAAGCAAGCCCAATCAAAATCCCAGTAGAATTTTTGTAGAAATTGACAAGATGATTCTAAAATTCATTTGGAAATGCTGGAATAGCTAAAACAATTTTGAAAAAGAAGAACAAAGTTGGAGGACTAACACTACCTGACTTCCAGATTTATTTTAAAATTTATAGTAATCAAGGCAGTATGATATTGGTGTCAAGACAGACAAATAGATCAGTGGAAAGAGCAGAGTCCAGAAATAGACCCACATGCATATGGTCAGTTGAGTTTCAACAAAGATGGAAAAGAATTTAGTAGAGAAAGGATAGTCTTTTCAAGAGTTGATATGGAAATAATTGGTATCTGTATGCAGAAAAATGAACATTGATTCTTACCTAACACCATGTACAAAAATTAACTCAAATGGATATAAATCTATAAAACTTTTAGAAGTTTTATAGAAGAAAACAATAGAAAATTGAGATCTTGGGTAGGCCAAATATTGCTTAGCTGGAACACCAAAATAAAAGATATAATTGATCAATTGAGATTCATCAATTATTAAGAATTTGCTCTTTCAAATATACGTTTAAGAGAATGAAAGACAAGCCACAGATTGGGAGGAAAATATCTGTAAAAAGTACTTGATCTAGGATAGAAGAAACACTCTCGAAACTCAATAATAAGAAAACAACAACAAATAGGAAAAAAATGAGCAAAAAGTTCTGAATAGACGCTTTACCAAAGATATACAAATAGCACATGAAAATACACTTAATATTACTAATCATTAGAGAAATGCAAATTAAAACCACAATCAGATATCTTTGCTGTCCTATTGGAATGGTTAAAATCTGTAAGTCTGGCCATACAATGTCACCAATGTGTAGGTGAGAATGTGGAGGAACTGGAACCCTCATATGCTACTGGTTGGAATGTAAAATGGTACAACTTTGATAAACAATTTGGCAGGTTCTTCAAGATTTAAATACATGCCCACATATGATCCAGTCATTATATTCCTAGGTATTTACCCAAGAGAAATGAAAGCATATGTTCATACGAAGACTTGTGTAGCAATGTTCATTGCAGCACTATCTGTGATAGCCCCAAACTAGAAACAAAAATACTCATTAACTCATTGATGAGTTGTTGTGTTGTACAACTCGTCAATAAAAAGGCATGAACTGTTGATGCACACAACAATATGGATGAATCCCAATATAATTACACTGAGTGAAAGAAGCCAGTGTAATTATAGTGAATAAAATAGTACATACTGTATGATTTCATTTATATAAAATTCTAGGAAATTCAAACTAATGTATAGCAACAGAGAGCAGATCAGTGGTTGCCTGTTGATGAATGAGAGGAGGGTAGAACAGGATGGAGGGATTACAAAGGGTGCAAGAAGATTTTTCAGGTGATAGATATGTTCATTTTCTTGATCATAGTGATGGAATATGTCAAAAATTATCAAATTTTACACTTTCGATAAATGAAACTTCTTGTATGTCAATTTTAATTCCATAATACTGTTTAACAAAACTCAAATATAGCAAAGCTTTTAATTTCTTTGTTTAAATGTCTTATCACCTTTCTTTTTATTGTCTGTAAGTAGAGCACAATTTTTTTGATTGAAGTATAGTTGATTTACAATATTATATTAGTTCCAGGTGTACAACAGTGATTCAATATTTTTATAGATTATATCCCATTTAAAGTTCTTATAAAATATTGGTTATATTACCTGTGCTGTGCATTACAACCTTGTATCTTATTTATTTTATACCTAGTAGTTTGTACCTCTTAATCTCCTTCCCCTATTTTGCCCCTCCCCCAACTCCTCTCCCCAAACAAGTCCAAGAAACAATAGCTTGTTCTCTGCTTCTGTGTTTGTTTCTGTTTTGTTATATTCACTCATTTGTCTTATTTTTCAGACTCCACATACAAGTGAAAACACACAGTATTTGTCTTTCTCTGTCTGGCTTATTTCACTAAACATAATACCCTCCAGGTCCACCCATGTTTTTGCAAATGGCATATTTTCATTCTTTTTAATGGCTGAGTAATATGCTATTGTGTATATACACCACATCTTCTTTATCATTCATCTGTTGATGGACTTAGGTTGCTTCCACATCTTGGCTACTGTAAATAATGCTGCTATGAACACTGGGATGCATAAATCTTTTCAAATTAGTGGGGGGTTTTTTGTTGTTGTTTTTTTCTGTGGTACGCGGGGACCTGGCATTCTCCAGACAAGTACTTCTCAAAATTTAATGTGCCTCTGAATTGCTTTAGAGCTGTGCTGTCCAGCACAGGAGCCACTAGCCACATGTGCCTATTTAAATTAAAATTAATTAAAATTTAAACTTAGCTCATGAGTCATGCTAGTGTTCACAGTCACATGCGACTAGTGGCTCCTGTATTGGACAGAAAACATTTCCATCATTGCAGAAAGTTCTGTTGGACACTGCTGCTCTGGAGGCTTGCTTTTCAAATGCATGGTCAGTGGATCAACACTGTATTATCCTGAAGTTTGTTGGAAATGCATAGTCTCCCCTCCCAGGGGATTTTATGCACCTGAAAATTTGAGAAGTGCTTGTCTAGACAGTCTAGAAACAGCTACGGAATAGATTTTGAGGTACAGGGGGATTTAGCATTGCGTATCAGGACAAGGGACATAGTCTTTCCTCTGAGCTGCCAACATGAAGTTAAACACTTAGGGAAAGCAAAATGAGCACTCATGAATCCGAGCTGGGTCCTGGACAGAGCTAGAACACTGTGGGGGTAGGTGCAGAACACCAAAGTGAGGTTCAGTCATAGGTGACCAGTCACTTAGCCAAGGTCAGGAGCAGGCGTGGCACAACCAGGTGAGGTGGTGGATGCACCACAATTCCACTTTCATAGGCAGGGATGGGGCAGGCGAGGGCCCCAGAACACAAGCTGGGAGGGTCATCACTGTTTGCTTAAACCCCTGGCTGGCTGCCCCTGGCTCTTTTTCTTCCAGTCACAGAGTTCTGAAATCTCAAACCTAGAGGGACCTTTAATGGAAACTCTCACCTTATTATCACTCAAAGATCATAGATATACTAAGAATGCTACAGGCGTTCTTCATTTGTCCCACAATCACTAAGCATCTACTGTGTGTCAGAAAGAGCCTCTGTTCACCTCAAAGAGACTGTGGAAGAGACCTGGTCTTGCCCTTTTCAGGAATGGGAAGTTTCTGCCTATTACCACTGACTGTCTCAGGTACTGTTCTAGGTAATGAGACTTTAAATATTCTAGAAGTCTGACCCAGGAGTGCAGAGATATGCACCCTTAGAACTTGAACATTCTGAGTAAATGTCTAAAGTCCAATATGCACACTCTTACCCTTCCTTCTCTCCCCTATAACCCTGAATAAATGGGTCAGTTATCATTTCACATTTGTTGAAATGCAGCCATACATTTAAAACCCACGAAACTAGACCTCTGTCATGTTGGGCTTCCTCATTCCCATGTTATATTGTTAAACATTATTTGTCCCCTGGGACTGCTTTTGGCCACACTTATTTCCTACTCTATCTCTTTAACTCCTTCCCACCCCCTTGCCCCCTCTCCCCACCCAACCCTAAAGAGTGGCTGATTTTTTGTTTTAGATCAATTTCCTAGGCCGCTATGACCTAGGTAATTTCCAGCTCCCTTAGGTAATTGCTCTCGGTCCTGCTGAGTAAACTCCTTGCTGGTTGGTGTGTGTATCTTGTCTGTAGTTGATGTGCTTTGCACATTTTCTTGACATTTGTTTGTTCCTGCTTTTAAATCATTAGCAGAGAAGTTAAATAAAACCAGATCTGACCCTGTTCTCTAGGGAAGTGCCCTCAGCTCTCCACTCCCTCCACTGGAGCTGTTTTGGGTGTTTATATCATTATCCTTCATTTATGATCTCCCAGCCAGCGTTGGAGTCTATGTGACTATGTTCTCGTCCAAAGCAATCTGAACTGGCCTTGGAGAAGAAATGGCGTGGCAGGCTGAGCAAAATCCTTCACCCAAGTTCCAAATCCTTTACTAAAGACCTGGCCTCACTCGGATTTTCTCTTCTGCTGAGTCTCTTGAACTCACTCCTTTACATAAATCCTTTGTGTCTTTATCTTTTCCAGATGTTGATGGATTTTCACTGTTAACATCTGTTTTATTGCCATGACTATCCAATTTACTGGCCAGTAATTTCCACAGTTAGCTTTCTTTTTTGAATGTTGACACCATATTTATGGCCTCATCTCATTCTCTACCCTTGATTTTCAACTCTCTTTTTAGTTCTCCAATAATTTTTCAAACTCTTTATACTTTAATCCAGGATGGTGATACTCAGAGCTCCATTCTTGGTGACACATTTGAACATTAACGGAGGTGTGGCTTAACCTGAATTTGGAGCTGTTGTTGCTTAAATCTATTTTGCCAGTTAATTGTCCAGGATTTTCTAAAACACATCACTCAGATAAAAAAAAGAAAAGAATAATTTTAATGATGATATTAATAGTAATTCTACTTACCCAGAAGCCACTTATCTAGTCACTCAGGTATCTAGCATTATAGCAGAAAAAAAACCCAAAAGCAAACAACATACAAAAATCTAGAACAAAACCCAGAAAGAGTCCAAAAAGCTACTACAAGGCCAGAATAGATGTCATTAAGTCCGCCTGTTGAATGATGCCAATTTTCATCACTTTTTGAGTCCCTAGGAATTATCTTAGTAGTCCTCCATGGACAGTAAGATATGTCATCTCTTATGCATTGCCTTTACCAGCACTCTGGTACCAGGTAACTACTTTCATGTCCACCAGGCCTGCCCACCACAAGGACCTGCTATCTGAAGGCTCAGCACTTTCTGATTTTCAGTGAGAGAGAACTGAACTTGAGTTAGATGAGAATGCCATTCAGCCCAATCCACTTCGTAAAGCCATAGCCCACATAGCTGCTAGCATTTTCTTTTAACTCCTAGAATTTACTTCTTCCCATCTCCACTTGACAAATTCTATTTACCACCTGAGACACTTGACTTCCAAGTCACATCAGAACAGATGAACAACTCATAACAGGGGGAAGGCAATGGTTGCTATAAGTAGTCACTATAATAACAACAAAAAGTGATACTTGCCAGGGAAGAGATAGAAAATCTAAAAAGTAAACCAAACACTAAACCGCTGGAAGCTTAAAAGTTTTGGAGCCATTTAGTATAGGAGCAAATAACTCCAATTAACCTTAATATCCTTTTTTGTTTTGGAGTAATCCTATTTGGGAACAAGGCAATAAATAATACTTCTAATAATGACCTTGATTCATGTTACATGAATCAATGTTACAATGAATTCAAAGTTACATTAGTTTCAGCAACTCCATTGAAAGAAGTAAGGAAGTGTGTCATTAGTTTTAAATTGATAGGTAATAAATGTACAGCGTTCAAAATTCAAAAGTTACAAAAGATGGAAAGTAAGTTTCTATCTACCTCTACTCCCTAATCTCCAAGTTATCATCCATGGATATAACCACTATAACAATTTGCTTTTGGACTTTTCCAGAGGTGTTCTAAATGCCTTTAGAAAAGTATGTTTTATAAATCATTTAAAAATTTTTGGATTCTAATAAGCAAGCTCCAGTGATCTGGAAAATTCACTTAGATGGAACTGCTTATTTCCCAATGATTCAGGGTGAATTAGGTATCACTGAGTGTGAATTTAGTTTTTTAATTTTTTACATTATTGGGACAGAAAAGGTCATTGACGACCTCAAAGAGACTGTAGGAGAGACCTGGTTTACTTTGCAGGACTGGGAAGTTTCTGACAATTACCACTGATTTCTGTGGTAAAGACAGTTCTCTCAATTCTATTTTCTCAAGCTTTTCTTAATCCTACCATGTGCAAATGCAGGGTGGTGGGGGAAAAACGCATGCTGCTTTAGGGGCAAGGTAAGGTATAAAGAAGAATGCAATCTCTGTCCATAAGATACTTAGAATTTAATTTTTAAAAAGGTAAGGCATGCACAAAATGCTGTAATATAAGGTATCATATTTGCTATAAGGAAATTTAGAATGCTATGAGAAGAGAGCTTACTTGGAGCTGAAAGAGTCCAGGAAATCTTCATGAAAGAAGTAGAATTTGAGATAACCCTAGAAAGAAAAGTAGGACAGCGACAGGGAAGAAGGCAGAGAAAAACCCAGAAAGAAGAAAAAGCATGAACAAAGTTTGGGGGCTGCAAAAAAACACTCTGGGTAAAACCATTAATGGAATGATTATTTGGTGTCATTCACTTTCTTTTCTGAAACACTTCAAGCCTGCTCCCAGATATTAGAGCTGTGACTGGACACCGGCCTGCAGACCCAAGAGGTGTCTTTGGGAGGGAGCAGTGATCATGTCCAATAAGGTGGGGAGAATCAAACTGATTTGTTTGCAGGAGAAACCAACGGTCTCCTCCACCCTGACTCCAGCAAGTCTGCTCTTGGCACCTCTTTGCTGGCCATGTGTGTCTAAGCCATGAGTCTAGTTACGACTCCTTGTTTTCCTGGAACTGTCCCTCGTTTCTGTGGTAGTACTTGGAGGAATATGCCCAGAATGTTCCCAGAACACGAGGCCATCTGCTCACTCTGGTTTGGATTGGTTCACTGGCTGCCTCACTTTTCTGAAGCAGAGTCCCTGAAGGAGCACCCAGAGCCAGGGGAAGGGGAAATGCCAGAAGGTAAACTTTCCTGGAAATGGGTTTGCATTTTTCTGACATAGTCTCTTCCACACTTTCCCAGGGGTAGGAATGGCCTGAGACCATGTGTTTGACATTTCCCTCTGGCAGAGACCTGCAAGAGCACTCGTGTACAAAATGGATTTGATTAATGAGAGAGCCAGGCAAATTCTTTTGTTTTAGGCTGGAGGGGTGCAACCCAACATAGGTGTTGGGTTCTTTATTCCTCTGTACTCAGTCTTCCATGCTCAAACCCGAAACAGAAAGGGCATTTGCCTTACTAGAAGACAACAGTTTGTTTTATGTACTTTTTTAAATCCTGGAAATACAGATTTATAGACCTCCAGAAGAGAACTCTGGGTTCACCTAGTTCAAACTTATGCAGAAATCCCCAGTATCCTGGACATGCTGCCAGATTTTAAGACCCATGAGGACAGAGACTACATGTGCCTTATTTACTATACTGTATTCCTAGTGTCTGATTCATGGTAGATGCTCTGTGAATGAGTGTTGAATGAAGATAGTTCAGTCTCTCTTACATGCTTCCAGAGATGGAGATTTCAATTTCTTCCAAAGCAGCTCATCCTATATGTTTAACGTTCTTTTTCATGGGGAAAATATTTTGAAACTGATGAATTGATGTATTTTTCGTTTCAATCACACATCATCATGTTTCTTTGCAACTACCATTACAATTTGAGGGAGAGCAGGGAGCCAAATGCTACCTTGGGAAGCAGGATAATAAGAAAGAGTATTGGACAGAAGTGAAAATGAAAATTAAAGAAAAAATAAAAACAAAAATTGTGATCCAGGTTACAGGCAGGGGTGTCGAGGAGAAAAGTGTTGCATATCAATTTTTAATTGTTTTTTTTTTAAATTTAAGACATAATTGACATATAACACCGTGTAATGTAGAGGGCTACAGTGTGTTGCTTTGATACATTTATATCAATTTTTTTGAATCAGTTTGTCAATTTCTACAATAAATCCTGTTGGGATTTTGTTTGATATGGTTTTGAATCTTACAGATTAATTTGGGTAGAATTGACATATTCCCTTTTTTTTCATCATAATTCTTTTTCTTTTTAAACGTCTTTATTGGAGCATAATTGCTTTACAATGGTGTGTTAGTTTCTGCTGTATACCAGAGTGAATCAGCTATACATATACATATATCCCCATATCCCCTCCCTCTTGTGTCTCCCTCCCACCCTCCCTATCCCACCCTCTAAGTGGTCACAAAGCACCGAGCTGATCTCTCTGTGCTATGCTGCTGCTTCCCACTAGCTAACTATTTTACATTTAGTAGTGTATGTATGTCGATGCTACTCTCACTTCACCCCAGCTTCCTGCTCCCAACCCGTGTCCTCAAGTCCATTCTCTACATCTACATCTTTATTCCTGCCCTGCCACTAGGTTCATCAGTACTGTTTTATTAGATTCCATATATATGTGTTAGCATACGGTATTTGTTTTTCTCTTTCTGACTTACTTCACTCTGTATGGCAGACTCTATGTCTATCCACCTCACTACAAATAACTCAATTTCGTTTGTTTTTATGGCTGAGTAATATTCCATTGTATATATGTGCCACATCTTCTTTATCCATTCATCTGCCGATGGACACTTAGGTTGGTTCCATGTCCTGGCTATTGTAAATAGTGCTGCAACGAACATTGTAGTACATGTCTCTTTTTGAATTATGGTTTTCTCAGGGTATATGCCCAGTAGTGGGATTGCTGGGTCATATGGTAGTTCTACTTTTAGTTTTTTAAGGAACCTCCAAACTGTTTTCCATAGTGGTTTTATCAATTTACATTCCCACCAACAGTGCAGGAGGGTCCCTGTTTCAATACACCCTTTCCAGCATCTATTGTTTCTAGATTTTTTGATAATGGCCATTCCAACTGGCATGAGGTGATACCTCATTGTAGTTTTGATTTGCATTTCTCTAATAATTAGTGCTGTTGGGCATCTTTTCATGTGCCTCTTGGCCATCTGTATGTTTGCCTTGGTGAAATATCTATTTAGGTCTTCTACTCATTTTTTAACTGGATTGTTTGTTTTTTTGATATTGAGCTCCATGAGCTGTTTGTATATTTTGGAGATTAATCCTTTGTCTGTTGTTTCATTTGCAGATATGTTCTCCCATTCTGATGGTTGTCTTTTTGTCTAGTTTATGGTTTCCTTTGCTGTGCAAACGCTTTTAAGTTTAATTAAGTCCTATTTGTTTATTTTTGTTTTAATTTCCGTTATTCTAGGAGATGGGTCAAAAAAGATCTTGCTACGGTTTATGTCAAAGAGTGTTTTTCCTAAGTTTTCCTCCAAGAGTTTTATAGTGTCTGGTCTTACATTTAAGTCTTTAATCCATCTGGAGTTTATTTTTGTGTATGGTGTTAGGTAGTGTTCAAATTTCATTCTTTTACATGTAACTGCCCAGTTCTCCCAGCACCACTTATTGAAGAGATTGTCTTTTCTCCATGTATGTTCTTGCCTCCTTTGTCATAAATTAGGTGCCCATATGTGCATAGGTTTACCTCTGGGCATTCTATCCTGTACCATTGATCTATATTTCTGCTTTGGTACTGTGCCAGTACCATACTGTCTTGATTACTATAGCTTTGTAGTATTGTTTGATGTTGGGGAGTCTGATTCCTCCAACTCCATTTTTCTTTCTCAAGGCTGCTTTGGTTTTTTGGGGTCTTTTTTGTTTCCATACGAATTGTAAAATTTTTTGTTCTAATTCTGTGAAGAATGCCATTGGTAATTTGATAGGGATTGTACTGAATCTGTAGATTGCTTTGGGTAGTATAGTCATTTTCACAGTATTGATTCATCCGATCCAAAAACATGGTATATCTCTCCATCTGTTTGAGTCTTTGATTTTTTTCATCAGTGTCTTATAGTTTTTTGAGTATAGGTCTTTTACCTCCTTAGGTAGGTGTATTCCTGGTATTCTTTTTGTTGCAATGGTGAGTGGGAGTGTTTCCTTAACTTCTCTTTCTGATCTTTCATTGTTAGTGTATAGGAATGCAAGAGATTTCTGTGCATTAATTTTAAATCCTGCAACTTTACCAAATTCATTGATTAGCTCTAGTAGTTTTCTAGTGGCATGTTTAGGATTTTCTATGCATAGTATCATGTCATCTGTAAACAGTGACAGTTTTACTTCTTTTCCAATCTGAATTCCTTTTATTTCTTTTTCTTCTCTGATTGCCGTGCCTAGGACTTCCAAAACTATGTTGAATAAGAGTGATGAGAGTGGAAATCCTTGTCTTGTTCCTGATCTTAGTGGAAATTCTTTCAGTTTTTCACCATTGAGTATGATGCTTGCTGTGGGTTTGTCATATATGGCCTTTATTATGTTGAGGTAGTTTCCCTCTATGTCCATTTTCTGGAGAGTTTTTTTTTTTTTTTATCATAAATAGGTGTTGAATTTTGTCAAAAACATTTTCTGCATCTACTGAGATGATCATATGGTTTTTATTCCTTAATTTGTTAATGTGGTGTATCACATTGATTGATTTGGGTATATTGAAGAATCCTTGCATCCTGGCATAAATCCCACTTGATCATTCTGTAAGATCCTTTTAATGTGCTGTTGGATTCTGTTTGCTAGTATTTTATACAGGATTTTTGCTTCTATGTTCTTCAGTGATATTGGTCTATAATTTTCTTTTTTTGTGGTATCTTTTCTGGTTTTGGTATCAGGGTGATGGTGGCTTCGTAGAATGAATTTGGGAGTGTTTCTCCCGCTGCAATTTTTTGGAAGAGTTTGAGGAGGATCAGTGTTAGCTCTTCTCTAAATGTTTGATAGAATTCGCCTGTGAAGCCATCTGGTCCCGGACTTTTGCTTGTTGGAAGATTTTAAATTATGGTTTCAATTTCATTACTTGTGATAGGTCTGTTTATATTTTCTAATTCTTCCTCGGTAAGTCTTAGAAAATTGTACGTTTTCAAGAATTTGTCCATTTCTTCATGGTTGTCCATTTTATTGGCATAGAGTTGTTTGTGGTAGTCTCTTATAATCCTTTGTATTTCTCAGTGTCAGTTGTGATTTCTCCTTTTTCATTCCTAATTTTATTGATTTACATCCTCTCCCTGTTTTTCTTGATGAGTCTGGCTAAGGGTTTATCAATTTTGTTTAGCTCCTCAAATAACCAGCTTTTAGTTTTATTGATCTTTGCTACTGTTTCCTTCATTTCTATTTCATTTACTTCTGCTCTGATCTTTATGATTTCTTTCCCTCTACTTACTTTGGGTTTTCTTTGTTCTTCTTTCTCTAGCTGTTTTAATTGTAGGGTTAGGTTGTTTATTTGAGATTTTTCTTGTTTCTTGAGGTGAGATTGAATTGCAATAAACTTCCTTCTTAAAACTGTTTTTGCTGCATCCCATAGGTTTTGGGTTGTCGTGTTTTCATTATCATTTGTTTCTATGTATTTTTTAATTTCTTCTTTGATTTCTTCAGTGATCTCTTGGTTATTTAGTAGTGCACTGTTTAGCCTCCATGTATTTGTGTTTTTTACAGTTTTTTTCCTGTAATTGGTTTCCAATCTCATAGCATTGTGATAAAGAAGATGCTTGATATGATTTCAATTTTCTTAAATTTTCTGAGGCTTGATTTGTGACCCAAGATGTGACCTATCCTGGAGAATGTTCCATGTGCACTTGACAAGAAAATGTATTGTGCCACTTTTGGGTGGAATGTCCTATAAATATCAATTAAATCTATTTGGTCTGTTTTGTCAGGTAAAGCTTGTGTTTCCTTATTTATTTTCTGTTTGGATGATCTGTCCAGTGGTGTAAGTGGGATGTTAAAGTCCCCTACTATTATTGTGCTCATGTCGATTTCTCCTTTCATGGTTGTTAGCATTTGCCTTATGTATTGAGATGCTCCTATGTTGGGTGCATAAACATTTATAATTGTTATATCTTCTTCTTGGATTGATCCTTTGATCAGTATGTAGTGTCCCTCCTTATCAATTGTAGCAGTCTTTATTTTAAAATCTATTTTATCTGATATGAATATTGCTACTCCAGCTTTCTTTTGATTTCCATTTGCATGGAATAACTTTTACCATCCCTTCACTTTCAGCCTGTATGTGTCCCTAGGTCTGAAGTGGGTCTCTTGTAGAGAGCATATATATGGGTCTTGTTTTTGTATCCATTAAGGCAGTCTGTGTCTTTTGGTTGTGGCATTTAATCCATTTACATTCAAGATTATTATCAATATATATATATTCCTATTACCATTTTCTTAATTGTTTTGGGTTTGTTTTTGTGGGTCTTTTTCTTCTCTTTTGTTTTCAACCTAGAGAAGTTTCTTTACTATTTGTTGTAAAGATGGTTTGGTGGTGCTGAATTCTCTCAGCTTTTGCTTGCCTGAAAAGCTTTTGATTTCTCCATCAAATCTGAATGAGATCCTTGCTGGGTAGAGTCATCTTGGTTGTAGGTTTTTCTCTTTCATCACTTTAAATATATCCTGCCATTCCCTCTGGCTTTCAGTGTTTCTGCTAAAAAATCAGCTGATAAGCTCATGGGGATTCCTTTTTATGTTACTTTTTATTTTTCCCTTGCTTTTCTTAATATTTTTTCTTTGAATTTAATTTTTGTTAATTTGATTAATACGTGTCTTGGTGTGTTTTTCCTAGGGTTTGTCCTGTATGGGACTCTCTGTGCTTCCTGGACTTGGCTGACTATTTCCTTTCCCATGTTGGGGAAGTTTTCAAGTATAATCTCTTCAAGTATTTTCTCAGACCCTTTCTTTTTCTCTTCTTCTTCTGGGACTCCTATAACTCGAATGTTGGTGCACTTAGTGTTGTCCCAGAGGTTTCTGAAATTGTCTTCAATTCTTTTCATTCTTTTTTCTTTATTCTGTTCCTTCACAGTTATTTCCACCATTTTGTCTTCCAGCTCACTTATTCGGTCTTCTGCCTCAGTTATTCTCTTATTGATTCCTTCTAGTGTATTTTTCATTTCAGTTTTTGTGTTGTTCATCTCTGCTTGTTTGTTCCTTAGTTCTTCTAGATCTTTGTTAAACATTTCTTGATTTTGTCAATCTGTGCCTCTATTCTATTTCCAAGATTCTGGATCATCTTTACTATCATTACTCTGATTTCTTTTTCAGGTAGATTGTCTATTTCCTCTTCATTTATTTGGTCTTGTAGGTGTTTCCCTTGCTCCTTCACCTGTGACATATTTTTTTGCCATGTCATTTTTTTTTTTTTTTCTGAGTGAGGTTTTGTTCCTGTCTTACTGTTTGTTTGGTCTGAGGCTTCCAACACTTGAGTTTGTAGACTGTTGGGTAGAGCCAGGTCTTGGTGCTGAGATGAGGACTTCCATGAGACTTCACTCCAATGAATATTCCTTGGGGTCTGAGGTTCTCTGTTAGTCCAGTGGTTTGGACTCAGAGCTCCCACTGCAGGAGCTCTGGCTTGACCCTTGGCTCATAAACCAAAATCCTGCAAGCCATGTGGGGTGGCAATAAAAAGAAAAAGAAGAAAAAAAAGGAGAAAAATAACAAAGTAAAAAATAAAATTAGACTAGGAAACTAACAGATATGTTAGAAAGAATATAAAAATTAAAATATAGATGAATCAACAACTGGAGGGTACATCAGTACCACACTAGTAAAGAAGAGGAGGAGGGAAAAGAAAAAAAAAAGAGGGAGAAAGACCTTGGCTCTGGAGGGCAGGACCTATGATTAGGACCCACATAGCTGGAAAAGGCCATGGGAGCTGTGGGGGGTGTCTCTTAGGCTCAAGGAACAGAAGGGGCCCAGGTATGTCCCCCAGCCCTAGTCTCAGAGAGTGGGGAACCTCACCTGGGAGCCCAGCAGGTTTCCTGGGCTAGAGTGGGTGGGAAAAATTCCCTCCTCTTCTCTCCTGCTCCTCCAGTCCCAGAGGGTCCCTCCCACCTGCCTCTCCTGATCTCCCTGGCCTCAGAGGCACTGATCCTGTCTGGCCTCCACTTCACCTCCCCCCTCAGTCCCCCCACATCCTACTGGTTCACTTGGGGGTTCCTCCTGTCTCTTTGGGTGTCAGGGTCCCCCACCAGTGGCCGGCAGGCACCCTAGTTGTGGGGAGACCTAACTCGAAGTCTTCCCACACTGCCATCTTGACTCTGCCCTCCTGCCTGCTTTTAATATTTTCTTTTTACCTTTGGTTAGCTTGGAATGGTCTTACTTATAGTTATCGTGCTTCAAGTTTTACTGATCTTTTCCATAACTGGGTGTTAATGAGTTTCATCAATTTTGGAAAATTCTCAGCTATCTTCTCTTCAAATATTTCTTCTGCCTCCTTATCCCTCTCTTTCTATCTATCATCTGTCCCTCTCTTCCCTTTTCCTTTCTATGACTTTAACTATATATTTTTATATAATTTGATGTTATTTCCCTGGCTCTGTTTTTCTTATCTACTTTCTTCTTTGTCTTATTTAGACCATGAATCTTACATAAAACATCTTAATTATAATAGTCTTTTAAAGCTGATAACAAGTTAACTCTGATTGCACATGAAAACTCTACACTTTTACTCTCCCTCTCACATTTTGTTTTTGATATCCAATTTACATCTTTTTATATTGTGTATCCATTAACAAATTATTGTAGATATAGTTTTTAAAATACTTTTTTACTTTAACATTTATACTGGAGTTGTAAGTGATTTATATACTACTATTACAGTATTAAAGTATTCTTAATTTGACTATATACTTACCTTTACCAGTGAATTTTATAGTTTTATATGCTTTCATGTTGCTATTTAGTGTCTTTTTGTTTCAGCGTCAAGAACTCCCTCCAGATTTTCTTGATTATAATGTATCTAGGTTAAGTCTTCTTTGACTTGAAACTGTTTGCGGACTTTGAGCTTCCAGAACATAGATGTTCTGGATGTCCATAACTCTCCCCAGATTTGGAAGTTTTCAGCCATTATTTCTTTCAATAAGCTTTCTATCTAATTTTCTCTCTTCTCCTTCTGGGACTCTCATAATAAGAATGTTAGCCCTCTTGATGGTGTCCCTTAAATCCCTTAGGGTTTCTTCATTCCTTTTCATTTTTTTCTTTTTTCTCCTCTGACCGTATAACTTCAAATGAACTGTTTAAGTTCACAGATATTTTCTTCTGCTTGATCAAATCTGTTCATGCTCTTCTATATTGCATTATTCATTTCATTCATTGTATTCTTCAGCTCCAGAATTTGTTTATTCTTTTTATTATTTCTATCCCTTTATTGAACTTCTCCTTTTGCTCACATGTTGTTTTCCTAATTTTGTTGAGTTGTCTGTGTTCTCTTGTAGTTTACAGAGATTCCTTAAAATAATTATTTTTAGTTCTCTTTTAGGCCATTTGTAGATCTCCATTTCTTTGGCATCTATTACTAGAATACAATTGTGATCCTTTAATGGTGATATGTGTCCTTGAATTTTTGTGTTCCTTGAAGTCTTGTGTTGCTATCTTCACATTTGAAGAATGGGTCACCTTCTCCAGTCTTTGCTGACTGGCTTCAGGAGAGAAATGGCTTCACCAGTCATCCCAGCTGGTGATTCTGAGGCTCTCACAGACCTTTTCTATGGCTATGCACACTCCACACTCTTGTTTCCTCTTCAGGGGTGGGTGTGTGTTGTATTCGTATTCTTAAGATGGTATGCCTTTTCTTAATACTGCAAAGCCAGGTGGGGTGCCAAGAGTCTCTCTTTTCTCTAGGGAAGCTCCCTGAAATGTTCAAGTTTGTGTGCCTTTCCCAATCCCAGTGTTGAGTCAACTGTCTGCATGAGATACTTCACTTGCTCTCTGAGGGGGTACATTTGAGGAGCCAATCTTGGGGAGGGAGAGGATCAGATACATAGAGCACTTGGGGTGCCCATGGGTCAGTTGAGGGGTCTGTAGGAAAAGTGTCCCAAGCAACTTGTGGGACAGCTTCCTGATGGAGTCTACAGGGTATTTCATGGGGTTTGTGACCTGTCTTCCTTGCTCTTGCCTCTTCCAACCACTCAGCTGTGCTGATCACCTTAGTAATTGGATGTAGTGAGAAAAATGTGGGCTTCTTGGGCAGCATCCCACATAATTGGGAGAGTCATGTGCTTACTTACCGTGTTCTCACTTTCCCTGTGGGAGACATGATGGCCTGAGGGGATCTTTCTTAGCTGAGTTGTGCCGCCTTAGAAGAGGAGTTATGCAGGTAAAGTGAAACTGTTCTTCTTACCCTCTTTGATGCATCTATTCTCAAATATTTTGCTCCAACAGTGTGTTGGAACTTCTCTACTGGACTCCTGGAATTCCATAAAGGTACTCTCATCCATGAGTAGTTGCCAAATTGATGATGCTTCTGGAAGGGGATGATGGTAGAAAGCTCCTATTCCTTCATTGTGCTGATGTTCTGATTTATGATGATTTCAGTTCACCTGCTATCTTAAATGTCAGGGCTTTGGGATATGAGTACTGCAAAACTATGATATCTTTCTTGTCCTTTCACTTCCAGCCTGGCCTTATCACTGTTCACTCAACAGACATCTGGTGGGAAAAATTGGTAGGTATTGAGACCTAACCTGTGTTGGGACTCTTCTAGGTTTCAATCTACCATGCCAGCCTATGTATTCTGTTATGAGATGAACTAGTTTATCCTTGACCCAGGCAAGTTCCTTTGCCCAGGACAGCTTTCTGTTTAACCCTCCTGTACCCCCAGGTAGAGTCAATGCCCCCAAGAATGAAAGCAGTACCAACTATTGCTCACCTAGGAAAGCCACATTCCTCTCTGGAATTTAATTCACTAGGACTTCTTTGCACCCACAGCTCTTTGATAGTTATAAGTAAAAGTATGGATTTTTTTTTTACCATTTACCTGATATTTTCTCTTGTTACAGGGGGAGTGATACAATCCTCTTCATCCCAACAATAAGTGGAACTCTGATCTTGTATTTTTTTTTCTTACAACTATTATTTATTTTAACCAACTCTCTTCCAATCTCCTCCTTCATTTTAGCCTATTTTCCTTTTGTTTTACTGCCTCTACTTCATAGAAGCTATATCATCTTATGTCTTTTGAAGGACTTCTAGGATTTTTTTTCTGAGAAAAATTCCCTTTCTCTGAGCCTTCAGGATTATGCTCTTTGTCCTTATGATGCAGTAACTTTTTGTAAAGTATAATCTTTTATTTTCCTCACTGTCTGCTCGGTAGCTGGCAGCTTCTCTCTTTCCAATTTAAACCTGAATGTGCAGTTGATGTTCACCAAGCCCAGTTCAGTTTACACTGCCTAATAGTAATTCATCTAGTGAAGTCTGTTGGACTGAGAGAAGATCTTCTCTAGCTATCACTCTCTTAGTTTTGGGCCAGCTAGAGTGTCAGATGCAGTTTGCAGTTGGAAAGACTTTCTAGAATGCACTGTTCAGTTTACACTATACTTTCTTAGTTACTAAATATGTCAGCTGACAATTCAGTCTTTTTTTTTTTAAGGATGTAATTTTATTTTATTTATATTTTTATAAATTTATTTATTTATTTATTTTTGGCTGCATTGGGTCTCCGTTGCTGTACACAGGCTTTCTCTAGTTGTGGTGAGTGGGGGCTACTCTTGGTTGTGATACACAGGCTTCTCATTGTGGTGACTTCTCTTGTTGCAGAGCACAGGCTCCAGGCACGTGGGCTTCAGTAGTTGTGGCACGTGAGCTCAGGAGTTATGGCTTGTAGGCTCTAGAGCGCAGGCTCAGTAGTTGTGGCACATGGGCTTAGCTGCTCTGAGGCATGTGGGATCTTCCTGGACCAGGCTCAAACCTGTGTCCCCTGCATTGGCAGACGGATTCTTAACCACTGCACCACCAGGGAAGTCCCAGTTCAGTCTTTTTTCATCTATCTTTGCTTACTGCCATGTTGTAGGCTAGGAGGGAGTTGAAGATTGGTTGGGGGAAAAGAACACTGTCTGGATGGTGACTATGATATGAGGTGAACATAATGATAGAGTTTGTGGCCTGAGATGGCAAGTTGTCTCTTGCCAACTTCCTGTTGAAATATAACCATGAAGAAATACCCAAAGCAAAAATAATAAATGAACATTATAAAAAATGGCAAATGGTCAATGATAAATGGTCTGCTTGGCTTTACGGTTCAGGGTCTAAACAAAAAGACAAGATGGTATGAATTTCAAGTGAATTTTGAATCAGGCTTGGAAGAGTGCTAATTTAGAAGGAGCAAACAGGAGACAGGGGGTGCCAGTTCTGACTCCCTTCTCTGAGAGCCCTGGAGCCTCTCCCTGAAGGTGGCTGGGGGATGAGGGTAGGGCAGATGGGTGTTTGAGAATTATCAAGAAGACATTTACAGGGAATTCCTGGTTAGGGAACTAAGATCCCACAAGCCACATGATACAGCCAAAAAAAAAAAAAAAAAAAAAAAACACAGCAAGAGACTTATAGTGAGAGAAAGTATTAAAAGAGTGGAATGGAAAGGACTATAAGGGAGGTCCCTGATGGGAGGCGGCCCAGGAGGAAAGAGTGGGAAGAACTGAGCTGAATGTGTGTGAATAAATGGCCTGAGAGAGATGCACTCAGGCAGCAACTAGAATGAGGGAAAAAGACAGTGGAAAAGAGGACCAAAAGTGTCAAGATGGAATTAACCATCTTTAGAATTTTGAAAGCAACTTTGGAGTTTCTTAGGGTCTTGATGTCGTAAAGCAGACCAGATGGGTATAGGAAAATGTCAAATAGTAATGAAATTATTTATTTATCAAACGTAAGTTGATCCCTGCTCAGGTCAAGGTGTTCTACCATTGTTTAACAAAAACTAAATGATGTGGAAACAATAATAGAGTTCTCAGTGCAACTTGAATGCTAATGAGTGACTCTGGTTCTTCAGGAGTTGAGAAAGCAATTGAAGATCTTCAACATCTAGCCATCTGGCAATGTGTGCTTGCTGTACATCCCTTGCAGCCAGTATAAGGGGCTATATACAGTTGCCCATCTTTCTTTAGGTACATTCCTTTCTTCCTCTGAATTAAACAGATTTATGTACCCGGTCACTGACACAAAGGGCCTTGTCTCTTAGGGACAGGTTCTTTGCTGCATGGCAGGAGAGAGCATTAGAATATACTCTTTTTAAAAAAAACATAAATTTATTTATTTATTTTTGGCTGCATTGGGTCTTTGTTGCTGTACGTGGGCTTTCTCTAGTTGTGATGACCAGGGGCTACTCTTCGTTGCAGTGCATGTGCTTCTCACTGCAGTAGCTTCTCTTGTTGCAGAGCACAGGCTCTAGGTTCATGGGCTTCAGTAGTTGTGGCATGTGGGATCAGTAGTTGTGGCTCGCAGGCTCTAGAACACAGGCTCAGTAGTTGTGGCGCATGGGCTTAGTTGCTCTGTGGCATGTGGGATCTTCCTGGACCAGGGATCAAATCCGTGTCCCCTGCATGGGCAGGTGGATTCTTAACCACTGTGCCACCAGGGAAGTCCTAGAATATACTCTTTTTTGCCAGTCTACAGATCTAGAGAGCGATCTTAGAAGAGGCAGAATTACCCATATGCAGCACCATTTCTCAAACTCATCTATAAGATAAGTTACTTCTCTTCCCTGAGGGGAGGTCAGGAACATTATCCTAATTGAAATCCTTCTGCAGGAAAACTTGAGGAGTGGGGAAGTAGTGTTTCCTCCTAACCAGATTAAACTAGTAAAATAAATGCGTTGTAAGGAATAATAATTTCAGAAATTATTATTAGTTATTTTGCAATTTAAACAGGCAGAAGCAGCCTTGGAAATCTAATGAACACATGAGAGTGTGGAAGAAAATTGTTACCCTATTAATGGTATTTACCAATCTGAGGTAAGAAAGGTTACCAGAAGGAGTTAAAAAAGGGACAATGCACCATAATAGTATCACTTTTGTTAGGCCTCACATCAGCAAACCAAGACTTAATACCTAACTTAATTACAGTATCAATCTTCCCCACGAATGTGACCTTTAATCGGCCAACCTGGAATATACTGGTTAGCACTAGGAAATTTACTGATAGACTCCTTTCATTCTCCTTAGGAGGGTGACCTTGCCTAAAACAACACATTATTTGTTGATAGTTTCCTTTTTTTCACCTCCCTCTCTGCCTTTAAAAACCTTTTATTCCTGCATCTTGATGGAGCTCACTTTCTAGGTGGGATACTGCCTGATTCATGAATTGCTCAGTAAAGCCAATCAACTCTTTTAAATTTACTCAGTTGAATTTCATTCTTTAACAGATTTGGTGGCAGTAGTGGGATCCAAAGTGAACTTTTGACAACATTCAGGGACAATGAGAAACACTGGTGAGGTGACTGCAAATCCCTTTTCTGAGTTCACTGTCATTCTCACTGTTTTTGAGGGCTGTGGATAAGTTCCTCTCAGTTCTGAGCTTTACCTTCTTTGCAACAAGATCCCTATCCAATTGGCTTTCCAATATAGGAAAGGTCAGCTTGAGTTGGAAGATGGTTCTACCTGGAGCTAATCCCCTAGCCTTTTAGACTACAATTCCGAGTTTTTTGAGTGGAAATCCCAAGCCTCTGATTCTGTTTAAAGATCTACATGGGAACTTCTAGAGGCAGTGTGCCATTCCCCATCCATGTGGAACCCCCAGTCCACAGTCCCCATTTGCTGAGATCTGCTGGTTCAACCCTTTCCCCAGTCCAAGGTTCTATAGCAATTGTTGGTGCACACAAGGAATTTTCTTGGCCATGATGCAGGAATATCTCTTTGTTACTGCCAATATATTAAGGTGCACATGTTTGTTTTGTCTTGTTTTGTGTAGATAAAGGCTGATTGCTAATGGGAATATCAAAAGTAAAAAAACAAAAAACAAAAAAAACGAAAAGAAAAGCCACAAAAATTGGTGAGCGTGAATCAAGCATTTAAGTGCTGATAGACTGCTTGCCACCTAACCCCCAAAGACCCCAATGTTGGGATAAGGTGGTCATGGAATGCGTTGGATTAAAACTAGGTCACCTACCAACCTCAAGAAAATTCCTGTGCAATGAGTTACGTTGTTAAATGTCACACAATCCCCAACCCAGTGGCACAACGCTTTTAGGTATCAATTCAGCTCCTAGAAACCCAAAGCCTTAGCTAATGAAATCACTAAATTCTAAAGAGTTATAAGTGCACCACACCTTCCAGCACACCTGCTTATTTTATGTCTAAGAACTGTGAGTCCTGGAAGCTATAAATACCTATAAAAATTGCAAAAATCTTACTAAAAACAACCTAGAATTACAATGGCCATTAGAAGGAACATTCCAGTTAGGTAAGATCATTTAAGAAGTTAATTTAAAAGTAAGAATTCCAAAATTAAACAAGCAGAATGAGATACATATTTTATTGGTATACAGAAGCTTCTAAGAGGCTTCAAAATTCCAAAACAGCGTCATTAAAAATTCGTTGCAAAAGGTTAATGAAAAATTTAAGACACAGATTATAAACAAAAACCCACCAAGTTAATGACCTTACAGACAACCCCATTTCTACCTTCAAGGGAGGACCCCCATGTGGACCCCTCCCAGAGTTGATGGGATTCTGAGGAATTTTCTGGTAAGCTAACAGCTATGTTATTCCTTTGCATAGCCAAGGGGAAACTAAAATTAAAATTAATTTTTAAAAAACCCTTGCCAAATTCTGGTAAATATCAGAGCTGTGTTCTCCACTTTCACTCAGAGCCTGCAGATGGGATCCTGAGAGAGCTAGCAGAAGCCAGTGAAGGGTGAGAATTCTTACCAGAGTTAACTCTCCAGAATCTCTGTCTCGAATACCTAGTCAATAGAGGAAAATAAAATTTCACGTTGTCCCTTTCTTTGCAAGTCCAGACTCATCAGTTATTGATCCTTTCTCTCCCAGGGATAGCTATTGCCTTCTTGCTTGTCTCATTTTGTGTCCTAAGAGCTTGGCTTGGCTTTCTGCCTGCTTGGGACATGTAGACTGTCAATTCTTTCTTTTGGCTATCTTTAGAAGTGACTCTGTATCTTGGGAAGGTAGTAAACTTTGCACCCTCCTTGGGGACACCTCTTGAATCCAAGCGGTTGTTCAACATTGCCAGAAATATTTGCTATCTGTCCCAGTTGAAACCTGACAAGATATTTTAAAGGATTTAATAATTCTATGAATAGAAATTTGGCCAAATTGGAAGCTGATATTCAGAGCTTGATAGAAAAAAATTAAACCTCCTGTCCTAAACTAAATGTACTCAGAGGGAAAGAAAAACTTTCTAAAGCTCTTATAAAAGGATTTATGGGTGGATCAACTTATGATGTCATTTAAGTTGCACCCCAATTCTTTGAGGCATTAAAAGCAACTGTCCTTATCTTACAAATCTTTGCAAAACCAGAAATGCAGCTTTACCTATTCCTTTTACCAACCCCCAAACCTCTCCTTTTCATTTCAAAAGTCTTGCAAATGTTGGCCTTGGGAAACCAAAGTCCTTTTTTCAGGAACTTGCATTCCTTCCCTTATGCCTTTAAGCTGTAAATATTCAAGAGCTCTATTAAATTGGATTAAAAATGAATAAGTGCTTATATGGGTTAAAATATATTAGAAACTAACCCAAATGCTTTCCAAGTTCATGTAATCTAGGATTAGTTGTTAGTAAATTAAAGTTAAAGTTGTTGGTTTAATCAAAACAGGCATTTTTTTTTAGTTACCAACATTGAATAGAATGCAAACATACAACTTTCATACTACTTGGGTTTACTAATCAAATAAGTTCATGTTACAAAATCTGTCAACAAGAAAAGTACATGGGTATGATAAAATTTTCGTAAGTAATCTAAACCTAATTGTTGAAAACAAATAAATAGATGCAAGTGAGATAAAGGTTTTTAGGTGAATATTTTTTAACAATGACTGTTTTATGGTATGCCAGCTTAAAAATAGTCACAGAAATCTCTTTGGTGACTTCCACTGTTAAGAGTTTTGCTAAGTTAAATCAAATGATAGAACTTCGTTGAATATCTAGATCATTTCTAAATAAGATAAAATGCTGAAACATTAATAATTGAACATAGGTTTATCTAGTTTTGGCTTCCTTTTACAGAGGAATTAAAGATATTTGGGTATATTAATAAACACGTTTTATGCAATTTTCTATAAAAAGGCATATGTTTCTAAAAATTATTAAAAAGTATTTATAAATTTTCCAAAGCACAGAATGCTATTATAAAGGACAGTTCACACATGCTTACTTCTTAACTTCTTACTTAACTTCTTACTTCTTAACTTAGCTTACTTCTTCTTAGTAATTAAGGGCTTCTAAGGCCCTTCACTTAAAAATAAATCTATGTGATTAAAGCTACTAGAAATAAAAAGGAAAATATCTCTGTATGCAAGGAAAGTAGGATGTATGTTTTTTAGTAAAAGAAGGTATGAAGAGGGAATTCCCTGGTAGACCAGTGGTTAGGACTCCGAGCTTCCATTGCAGGGGACACAGGTTTGACCTCTGGTCAGGGAACTAGGATCCTGCATGCCGTGTAGTGCAGCCAAAAAGCAAACAAATAAAAAAGAAGGTATGAGGAATAAAGATGTATTCTTTGCTGAGGGAAAAGAAAGTAAATTTGTCCTAAAGAGCAGCTGAGAAAGAAGAGAAAACATAGGACAAAATCTGAATGTTAAAAAAAAAAAAGGAAAATACTTAAGGTTTATAGAAAAAGGAATCTTGGAAAGAAATTTTATGCATGGTCAGGACTGGATAAAATCAGAATAAATTTAATTGGGTCAGTGACCACTAATATCAACAGTAAGCTTGTGCAAAATTAAAATTTGGTTTTCCCTCTGTTAAAAGAACAAGTTATTAGAATATTGGTCTTCTCTTGATAAGAAATTGTAAAAGGTATTTTTGTTTTCGTTTTTATTGTTTTCCTTTTAAAATAATCTGCCCAGAAAGCAAGTGTTCTGTGTTTTGTCAAAATAATTTCCTGTGTTCAGAAAGCTAAAATAAATAAAAGCTAAGCTTTTTTTTTTACAACAGTTTATCTGTCTGTATTTGCCTTTAACATCTTCTATTGTCACTTTGATTAAATAGATAACTAAGTGTAATATTATTTCACAGTTACCTATGATCCTAATTGACCAAGGGTTTTAAAACCTTTCTGATATTTTTAAACAAACTTCCTCAAAATCAAATTCTAAATGAAGTTTTTTTTCACCTCAAACTAACTCTGAAATTTTCCAGGGGGTCCCTGGAATATTTCAAAAGATTTGTTCTTTCTCCTTATAAAAAGGGAGATAGTAAACTAATTAGGCTAATTTGAAATGTTAAATTACATGGGAAGCATTGTCAAATAAGAACTAATACAAAGCTTTCTTTATGTTGTGTTTATATAGGTATATGTTACAAGTGTTTCAGAAATTATGTGGAATTACTGGAAATCTGATATGTCCTGGTATAATATTATTAGTCATAATTCCAGTTTTTATCTTAAAATATTATGTATCACAGAAATAACTACATTTCCTTGTCAATTCCATCATAATGAACCCTCATCAGCTCTTTAATAACGGGCATGTTTTAAGTCTTTTGCAATCTATAGACAGTTATTGTTTTACTCAGGTGCTTTTACAAAAATGTACCTGTAAAAGTACTTCATCTTCAAGGAAATTCATGGAAAGGATTTTTGACAGCTACA
Source organism: Phocoena phocoena (assembly GCF_963924675.1). NCBI lineage: Eukaryota > Metazoa > Chordata > Mammalia > Artiodactyla > Phocoenidae > Phocoena > Phocoena phocoena. Next base: position 104,320,860 of record NC_089219.1, read on the forward strand.
CGTTTCTGATTACTTTAGATCATAAAACTGAACTGGGTAAGAAATCACAGAGCTCTAATGGAAAAACTGATGGCTTCATAAAATTACTAACAAAAGATCAAGATCAACAAGAATTAATAACATGGGACTAAATAAATTGAGGTGGATGATTATTTTTGTTTGAAACATTGCTGATTCTTTGTTTTAAGGAAACCTTTTCTCTCAAGCTATTTATGACATACAATTTTGATACAATTTTGATAAAAATATACCTTTGCAAACAAGAATGAAACATTTACTTTTTCTCCCTACCTGATCCCTCCAGAATTTGGAGATTTAAGTATCCTTTCCATGGCAATATAGTTAGTTATTTGCATAAGTTCAGTGAGAATCTGTTCTCCTTGTAAAAGGACACAATTGGAAACATTGGCTATATTACCAAGGCTTTGACTGGAATGATTTGCGAGAGATATGCATAGACTCAGACAGAACCAGACAGTTTTAAGGAAATGCTTGAACTTTGGTTTGGCTTCCTGGCCTTCCTGAACTTAAGAAGTTCAATCAGAGTTTCCTTATAAAAAAGTTCCAGCAAAGTAGTCTTAAAAGGAACTTATATGGTCAATCACTATTCTTGCTGCATTTATGTAAATAATAAGGCCAAGCTTAATGCAAACATAGTTTTATTGTGATTATCCTTAGAAAAAAAAATTGGGGTAATTAGGGAGAAAAAGTATGTTTGCACTTTTGTAGATGTTAGTTTCTAGTCCTATTAATTATCTTTGAGGTTTTGTTATATACCTGTAAACTGGACTGGATCCTGAAATCTTCTAAGTTTTCTCAAATATCTGGCTATGATTCTCAAAACTAATGCTTCCAATTTTTCCCCACCCTTCTAATTTGGAATCAGTAAGAACAATGACTGCCCTTAAATCTCCTTGGAAGGGACTGTACCACGTCCTCATTACCCAGTGGCAGCAAAACTTCAGGGATTCAAGCCTTGGGAATACATTCACAGTTTAAGAAGACTCCACCTGACATCTGGTCCTGTACAAATGCTGGAGACCTTTCAGACTGCTAGATTTGTCATCAACTCTGATCTATTAACAGTGCCACTTTAATGTGAATGACTTGTGCCCTGACAGGGCTTGTCTTTGTGCTGGTTATTATTCTTCTTAGGCCAATCAGTGTCCAGGTAGCTGACACACAGTTGGGCAATACCTCTTAGGTTATCTAACTGTTCCCCTAACTGCCCACAAACAGACTGAGACAACTCACTGTTGACTTCCCTGAATTTACAACGTCAAGTTAAAAAGAAATTACCAGGAGGCATTCGTGATTCAGGATTACTTCTTCTGGCAGAACACTACTTCTCTGGTTAGGAGTAAAAATGAGGCTATGATCAGAAACCTCTCCTTAGCTCTTGAAAGTACTACAGAATCTGCTGCAAAAGCAACGTGTCCAACAGAAATCCTTAGACTCTCTGGCCAAAGTTGTTCTTGATAATAGGAGAGCCCTTGGTTATCTTTTAGCTGAACAATAAGGTGTTTGTGCTATGACCAACACTACCTGCTGCACCTGGATTAACGCTTCTGGGGAAGTTGGAACTCAATCATATAAGATCACTGAGCAAGCCACTTGACTTTAAAAGGTGACTCCTTCTTCAGAGTCTTTCTTTGACTTATTTGATTTTGATTGGTTTGGGTCTTAGTAAGCATGGCTCCAAAGTACACTCCAAACATTGGGAATTATCCTGCTTATTACAATCATAATAATCTCCCTCATGCATTGTATTTTCTCAAAAGCTTTAAGTGCATGTTCATAGCCACCAACTGCCAAGTAAATGATCTCCCTAAGACTGTAATGTGAGAAAAGGAACAGAGTTAATAACTGACTTAAAAATTGTGAGCCTGAAGTCTCTTTAATTTTGATCACATCTCTCAGTTAAGCTGAGAATCTGATCAAAAGGAGGAAATTATTAAAAAAGAGACAACAGGTCCAAAGTGGAGCCACTTTTGGTAGGTCCCATGTCAGCAAACGAGTACTTAATACCTAAGTTAATTATAGTTTTAACCTTCCCCAGGAATGTGACCTTTAATCAGACAACCTGGAATATCCTGGTTAGACTTAGGAAATCTGTTGATAGACTCTTTTCATTCTCCTTAGGAGGGCAGCCTTGTCTAAAACAATGCATTCATTGCTAATAACTTCCTTTTTTCAGTTCCTTCTCTGCCTTTAAAAAACTTTTCTTTCTGCATCTTTTTTTAAACAAGGGTGTTTTTGGTGTTTTTTTTAAAATAAATTTATTTATTTATTTTTGGCCGCATTGGGTCTTCATTGCTGCACGCAGGCATTCTCTAGTTGTGGCTAGCAGGGGCTACTCTTTGTTGCGATGAGTGGGCCTCTCACTGTGGTGGCTTCTCTTGTTGCGGAGCACAGGCTCTTGGCATGGGGGCTTCAGCAGTTGCAGCACATGGGGTCAGCAGTCACGGCTTGCGGGCTCTAGAGCACAGGCTCAGCAGCTGTGGCACACGGGCTTGGTTGTTCCGTGGCATGTAGGGATCTTCCCGGACTGGGGCTCGAACTCATATCCCCTGCATTGGCAGGCAGACTCTTAACCACTGTGCCACGAGGGAAGCCCTCTTTTTGCATCTTGATGGAGCTCGTCTCTCCTGACTAGATGGGATGCTGCCTGATATGAATTGCTCAATAAAGCCAATCAGCTCTTTTAAATTTACTCAGCTGAAATTTTTTTTTTAAAGAGTCTAGAGAAAGCACAAAGTCTAGAGAAAGAGGGCAGAAAAGCCACTTCTGCCACTGCATTCCCAGCACTCAGCCTTCTGTGGAGATGGATGCAGCAGGCATTAGGGTTCTCAGGCTCACACCCTGGCTCGGATTGCATACTCATCAAGTCAATTTCTGATAATAATTTGGCTTTTCCATGTAGACTTTCCAACAGAGGAGAGATTCTGCTAAGATGGATATTTGGGTTTTATTTGTAACTGGGAATATGTACATAGACATCTGCTTTTTTGTTGGTTGTTTGACATCAGTCTCTCTAAGTCTAATCACCTTTGTGTAAACCAAAAAACTTCAGTTTTGAACCTTGCAAAGCTGAGAAACAGACCTGGATTATGATGACCACAGCAAGACATAGCAAGTCTCTTTGACTACATTTTGGTCTTCACTCTAAATTCAACACCCATGTGTACCCTAGCCTAGGAAGAGATTAAATAATTAATGTAGCTGTGCCTGTGCCTTTGTGTTAAATTTGACTACACTATGGTAACTTGTGAAAATTAATAACCTGTAACTATACTTTCTATGGTAGGGTACCTAGAACCAAGTAATTATTATATATACAAATGAAATAAAAGCCAGCAACAGTTGGGATTTTCAAAGCCATTACTTCTATATTTCTAGACTTTTCTAAGACGATAAAAGCAGCTTCCCTCTCTCTTTCCCTAGTCTTCTTACTTCCCTTTCAGTCGTCATCTCTCAACTACAGTGAACAATTCCACAACAATAAATGTCTTTAAACTCTTTGATACAAATGATTAGATTTGGCTCAGAGGGGTTAAACTGAAGTGAAAGTCATAAATTTCCTGTCATGAACATGTGGAATTGTTCTTCCACAAGGAGGGCTTTAGCTGGTGTCCTTAAACACTCAGGAAGGCAAGGAAGATATTGAGTAGACTGAAATGCAACACTTGAATGTGGCAATAATTCCACATGTAGGAGTAAGACTGAAATTTATAAATGAAACTGCACATGTTTAACCATAGAAACTTAAAAAAAAAAAAAGAGAGAGAGAAAGAGTTGTTTAATTCAGCATATGCTGAGAACTTTGCTTCAGGATCAGATGCCAGGTCAGCGTTGCTTGTTCACACCTGGTCTGTGAAAGGACCCATTCACCCTCCACCACGTGGCTGACTGGTGCTCTGTGGTGATGATCAACTGTCCCAGAAGGCTCAGTGCGTGGAAAAGCCTTTCTTGGCCTTACAAGAAGCTCAGCCTGGGAGGTTGGCCTGGGGGCTGACCAAGAACAAAATAGAAAAACCACAAATAAGATCCAGCTGGAACAAATAACCTCTATTTATTTTGGGAAAATAATGTTATGTCATCATGACACATATCTAACTCTTGTGTTTCTGACTGAACAGGCCAGATATGTGAGCAGAACTCCAGCTAGACACAGCTTTTCTGCTGGAAGATGGATTTATCTGTTTTCATGGTCTTACTCTTCAGGTGTGCCTACCATTAAGCAACTGCATTATCAAGAATTTCCAGTTTCAAGTACTGGAAGTTTAGGGAGGTTGCTTATCTGACATAAAAAGAGATAAGAATCAGAAGTAATTTTTAAGTGACAAATGATGGGTTTAATGGCAGTAACATCCCTTGTACCTTTAGAAATAATGCTCCATCTTAAGGAGGGAGGGCAAGCGTTTCAGTAGAGAAGCATTTGGTAACCTAAGCAAGTGAGGTATTGGTTTTGGTCTGAGAAAACATGAGAGAAAAGAAAGAGAAGATCTGGAAAGCTACCAGCACAAAGAGGAGCAGCTGAAGAGGCAGTGTGCTATAAAGTGCCTTGAAGTAAGTCGCACTGCCACGAGCCAGGCACAAAATCCAGCATGCAGAAGGGCCAGTTCTGCCCTCTGTCCACCAGGATAACTAGCCACCACACTACCCTCTCCTCACCTTCAGGGTGGATGCAGAGCTTGTAGGTATGTGACCTGCAGACCAAAAGTGGCCCGGAGATGTGTTCTCTTTGACACACTAAGTGATTTTGGTTTTTAAAAATTGAACACGCTAAAACAACACACAAATTTAGATTTCTAGTTTCTCTTAAAGGAAATGAAAAAAGAATGAGCAGCTAAGGCTGAACTCATATTCTTCTTGGTACCAACTGGTCCGAGTTCAGTGGCTGCTGCTCCTTTGGAGAGCAAAAGCAATGCTTTGTGCTATAGTGCGTAGTGAGGAAAGTGGGAGTCTAGAGCCAGCCTGCTTAGGTTTGCAGTCCAATGCCATCACTTACTAGTTGCATGAACTTGGGCCTATTTCTTAACTTTGTGCCTCAGTTGACTTGTTGATTAGATGAGGCTAGTAATTGCGCTTATCTCATAGGCTTTCGTAAAGACCAAACAAATTAATAAGTGTACTGTTCTTCAAGTAGTGCCAGGTAAATAGTCAGTATTACATAAGCACTTGCTGTTATTATAATACTTATAAGTACTTATTACTTTTGTTTCGAAATGATTTACATATGCTAATTTATCCAATCCTCATAAAAACCCTATGAGGTAGGTTCTATTATGATCCAGATTTTAGGGATGAGGAAACTGAGGCACAGAGAGGTTAGGTAAGTTGCTTAACCTTGTCATATAACTAGTAAGTGGTGGAGCCTGCTCTGGGGTCTATGACCTCAACTGTCATGCTATAGAGTGATGTTCTTTTAAGTGGGGCACACGCTTTTGTTCACCACAGTACTTGCCATTTACACATTGTATACATATTCCTCTTCTTCTGTCTCTCCACCTCTTGCCCTGCACTCCTTCAGATTATCTTCCTGGCCAGCTTGCATTTGAATTTGAGACCCTAATCTAGCAGAATGGATACACAGCATACATAGCTGATTGACAGTCTACCATGTAGAGCACCTCTCCTAACAAGATCTTTATGAAGAGCCAAGCAGAAGATAAATTGTGTCAATCAAGGGTCTACTCTAGGGACTTCCTTGGTGGTCCAGTGGTAAAGAATCCACCTTCCAATGCAAGGGATGCAGGTTCGATTCCTGGTCAGGGAAGTAAGATCCCACAGGCTGTGGGGCAACTAAGTCCGCACACCACAACTGCAGAGCCCATGTGCTCTGGAGCCCGTGTGCCACAACTAGAGAGAAGCCCTTGAGCCACAACTAGAGAGAAGTCTGCGCTTCACAACGAAAGATCCGACACGCCTCAATGAAGATCATGTGTGCCGCAAATAAGACCCAATGTAGCCAAATTAATAAATAAATAAACGGGTCTACTCTAGCGTGTGTAGTCTGTGATACTGTAGTGTGGTCCCCAGATGGGCAGCATCAGGTCACCTGAAACTTGTTAGAAATGCAAATTTGAGGGTTACATGGCATATCTACTGAATCAGAATCTCAGGTGTAGAAAGCCCAGCAATCTGTGATTTACTAAGCACTTCTAGTGATTCTGATGTAGGCTAAAATTCGAGAATCACAGCCTTAGAAAGTCATGTTCTTTTATGCAAAATACAGAAGCTAAGACATCAGTGGTGAGGGATAGCCATGCCAGCTCCTACAGAGTTGGCCAAGGGAAGGATGTAGAAACATCTCAAAAACACTTCAGTGGAAGGACTAGTTGGGGACAACATAGCTTTCTAGTGAAGCCATCAGGATGAAATAGTACCAAATTGTGTGCTTAGGCAATTAATTAATTACACTTTTATTTGTTGTCCTATAAACGACGTGCTTCCTACAGGATGAACCAATTAACATTTGGAGACCCTCTGATGAAAACTATGATTTTAATTTTAAAGTAACATTTATTTTCTGGGAACAGTTAGATAAAAGGTCCAATTGTGCAGAGGCCAGTATAAAGGAGGACACATATCCACATAACTTTTTGTGGCAGTGTGCCTGCATTGAGGTCATCCAAAAGTTCCTTTACAAAATTAGAGTCTATCAAGACTCTGGCTGTAACTGACAGAAACCCAACTCAAACTAGCTTAAGCAAAACAGGGAAAACATTATAAAAGTCACTCTGATCACATTTAGGTTCAGAATATGAATATGTTTTGGTATAAAATATACAATAAACCAGAGATAATTTTATGTGGGGCAATAATATTGGGTTGGCCAAAAAGTTCATTCGGGTTTTTCCATACCATCTTATGGAAAAACCCAAACAAACATTTTGGTCAACCCAATACTTAGTCAGAAGAATCTAATTACTGATTTTGACTTCCTAATGATTGGGTCAATCCTAATTAGACCCCTGATGCCTTAACTGGATCATAGAAGGAAATAATCCAATGAGAGATAAAGCCAATTTGTGAGGGTACAGCCTTATAGGAGAATGTCCAGAAACACCCAGCCCTGCTGGAGGACAGTAGAAATAGGGAGAAGAAATATAATGCAAGTCTGAGGCCTGGAAACAGACCAGGCTCTTGCTCTTTGGTGTAACATATTCTATTTGGATTACACCATGACTCAAGTCTACTTCCCTAATTCTCCTGAGATGGACATTTGGGGACTTTGCAGTTGATCCATTGTCTGGGAAGAGCCGTTAGCATAGCATCTTCAGTCAGCCAAATTCCTCTGGAGGGAAAGCATGCCCAAACCTTGAAAGCGTCTTGCCCTGGAATTGTGGGAAATGGAATGAGGGTGAGTGTGCCACTTCCTTCTCTTGGATTCGTTCCACCCAATGAATAAGTGAATCCCCTCCTCCTTTTTTAATGTGTGGCCTAAAGAATGTTTAATATATTTGAAACTTATGAGTAGGCCATGGGGTATTTAGCTAAGCTGGCCCAATTTTTCTTCAGCAATTCCATGTTAAGGAGTTTGGACTTTACCCTGAGGGCACTGGGAAACACTGCATGATTTTAGGAAGAAGAATGACATAATCAGATGTGAGTTCTAGAAAACTCTAGTTCTAGAGTTCTAGAAAACTCTAGTTCTAGAGTTCTAGAAAACTCTTGCTGTGTGGAGACTAGAATTATTATAGTGCTCAAGGCAATAGTTGATAGTGGCCTGGAAACAGTATTATACTATGTTTAACAGATTCTGCTCCTCTTGTACAATAAAATATAAGACTGATAAATCAACACAATTTGTTAAAGAGTAAACTTGCATGAAACTTGTTTGAAATATCAGACAATCTAGTAAGCTACAGAAGATTGCCCATTTTTTTTTTTTTAAGATTGCCCATTTTTAAAAAGTATAATGGATGATGCTTTTGTTTCACAGAGTTAGATTCAAACCTGTGGGTTTAAGCTTAACGGAAAGAATCAGAGCCCAGTTAGTACAAATTTTGAGTAGTTCTAGAGGAAAAATTTGTTCTGGTTATTTAATATTTTAAGCAAGTAACCTATATAAAGAAATGTTTGTGAGTCAAGGCAACAGTCCTAGAACTTTAGAGTTGAGAGAAACAGGCCTCCAGGGCATAGACTTGTATTTCCAGGGCCTCTTTCAACAAGAAGCTGTGCTGTGAACCATGACCCTAAATATATTCTCATTTATGGTTACAAAACCAGATCTGTGACCTCTTGCAGGTATTTGTTACACCCAGGTTTTCTGGAGGCAATAAGTTTATAATGAGATTTAAATTTGATCAGTTCATGGGTCATAGAAAGGGAGCACTGTACCTTGTTCTCTTTTAGGAGTCTGCACATCCAGGTAGAGCTTATGGTTTGTTTTTCCTTTGGATCCCTAACATTTTTGTCAAATCAGGAACTGAGAGATTAAGACACACTTGCTCAAGAATGAAGTAGACAAGCCTGGATCCAGTGTATCAACAGATCCTTTGTAAGAAGAAAAAGGAAATGACTCTCACTTAAAGACAGAGGGTGGAAAACAAATAATTAAACAATGGGAAGACCATGGTGTACTCTACAAATATTGGACAATTTTATAAAGATGGTACGTGTAGGGAACTTTTGAAAGTGTTTAGGAAGGGGACTGCTTTTCTAGTGACACCAAAGCCAGCTGCAGTGATGGGAAAAGCAGCCTCACTACATTCTTTATATGTCAGACCCCTCTCAGGTTGAGGTCTTGGCCCCAGTTAAATCACTTCTGAGCTTTTCAAAGGTTTCTAAATCAAGTCCTTCAGAAGCTTGCAGTAAAATTTTGTTCTTGCTCTTGCCTCTCAGTGATGGTAGCTTTAGGCATTTCCAGACCTTTCTGTTCAGCTGAATCCTCTAGAGGAGACTTGTACTATTCTTCCTTTTGTTTCTATTTGTAAAAAGTCCTTGCTTCCTCCAGGACATCTGTGTCTCCTCCCTACTCGAGGAGGAAACTCTTGCCCTCCACCCACACTCAGGGCTGTAAGGGAGAGGTTCACAGCAGGACAACTGGTTTAGTCATGCAACTCAAAATTGCTAGGTGCCCAAACTAAACTTAGACCAGGGAAATACAAAATGTGCTCTTTTGTTTGGCATTATATAAACTTCTATTATCATAGAATTTAGAATTTAGATTCTTGTGGTATGGCATAAGCCACAAAGAAGTGGAGAACTAAAAATCAAAACCAACTTGGCCTGTTTAAGCTGACCATGTGACACTCCATCGGTCCAGCGAGGAGTGGCCAGCAGGGCTCTGTAGAGCTGAGCTCACATATGTTCTCACCTAGTGGCATACATGCAAATGCTGCTCACACTGATGCTAAACTGGATATATATTTATATCAAAACCAAGAGCCTGCAAATAGATCATCCACATGGCAAGCCTGTGACTTCCTATCCTGGAGTATGAGGTGGCTTCTTTTCAAACATTTATGAGCAACATAAAATTTCAGTTTGCTTTCCCAAGTGAATTGTAACAACTCTTGATGGGAAGGATTCCTCCAAAGAGAAAAAAAATCCCAAGTCCCTATTAATTAAAAGGAAATGTACTATGACATATATCACTTTGGCTAGAAAGAAATAGCATTCCAATTCTGAAATATAACAGAGCCTGCCAACTCTCAATGGGAAGGGGGATTAATTTGACCCAGAAAGGCTTAATCAGAGAAGTACCTACCAGTTCTGGGCTGTTGTCAGACTTATAAAGAAATTGGTGTGGAAGAGCAAGAGCTAAGGTAGGAATGCTCCTGGACAGGTTTCCTGAGGCCAGCTCTATCATGCTGAAGTCAGTAGACTCATCGTGACAAAAGAATTCAAGATTACTGAGGACTGACACAGCCATAAGACTTAACAAATGGCCACAGTAAGTAGGCGGTAGGAAATGAACACAATATTTTGGTCAATTCTTATCAAAGTTCTGTTGGATGACATATGCTACATTTTGTTGACAAAGGTCAGTCTAGATTAAGGACCAAGGCAAATAGGTGCTAACTCAAACCCTCTCCAGAAGGTGAAAGCAACTCAAGTATTCACTGATGCGTGAATGGACACACAAAATGTGGTATGTGCATAAAATGGAATATTATTCAGCCTTAAAAAGGAAGGAAATTCTGACATGCTACAACACATGCTCTCCCCTTCCACCATGTGAGGGCACAGTGAGAAGACAGCTATCTATAAACCAGGAAATGGGCTCTCACCAGACATGGAGTCTGCTGGCACCTTGATCTTGGACTTCCCAGCCTCCAGAACTGTGAGAAATCAATGTTTTTTATTTCAGCCACCCCGCCCAGGCTATGGTGTTTTCGTTATAGCAGCCTGAATAGACTAAGACGTGGGAGCTGTTGTTTGTTGGGTATCAAGTTTCAATTTTGTAAGATGAAAAGAGTTCTGGAGATTGGTCGCGCAATAATGTGAATATACATAACACTACTTAACTGTATACTTTAAAATGGTTAAAATGGTAAATTTTATGTTATGTGTATTTTACCTCAATGTAAAAAAAAGTTTTAAACACATGAAACTGCAAATTTTATATTGGTGCAATTTATTGTATATCAGTCATACCTCAATACAACTGCCTTACAGAAAAAAAAGAAAAAGAAAAAAACGAAAAGCAACTACTCCAGGTGGGGTCAGCAGGGATGAGGCCATTGTCCTGCATGGTCAGAAAAGGCTGCAGTGCAGATCTACATGGAATACCTGTACTAGATGGGTGTGACCGGACTCATGAAGTAAACTCTGTAAAGTAGTCAACAGTAGCATGCTGTTATACATAACATCTTCTTTTTAACATTATATTTTATTGGAGTATAGTTGATTTACAATGTTGTGTTACTCTCTGTATAACATCTTTCTGTCCTTGAATCCACTTCTAATGATTTTGTGGTTCACATCCTCATTTTCTCTTATCTATATTTTTTTAGTAACTCCCTAAATTGCTTCCTCACCTAAGTAGGCATGTCAGTGGATCTGGTGAATAGTGACTTTCGAAAGTGCAATTTCAGTAGAAAAGGTAGAATATAGATTATGTCATAATAATCATCACTAAAATTTATTGGGCTCTATTCTTAGTTGTCTCTTTTTATTTAACCCTAACAAGAATCCTATAAAATTATATACATTTTACAGATTAAGAGTCTGGTGTTCAGAGTGGCTGAACAATTCATCCAAAATCCTTAGCTATTGTACCAGACAGGGTCCTAGCCGAAGGGAGAATTTCACTCAGATGTTCAAATGAAAGATATTGTAATGAATGGATCACTTCCAAGGGTGTGTGGGCCAGGTTAAGGAAACCAGGAAGAAGTGTCATCACCCAAAGTCTAATAAAAATGAAAAGTCACTTCTATTTCTACATGTGAAGGGCCAAGGGAGGTAACAGACTGGGTGAAAATTGGATGGTTATAGGATTAAGACCATATAACAATGTTTGTGAAATGGAGGGAAGAAGGTGTAAGAGAGGTTGAAAAAGGGAAAACTAAGTGAGCAGGAGAAAACAGGAATGGCTGAGATCAAGGGCACAAGGGGAGTTAGCACTGGAGACAAGAAAGAACACATCTTCCTAGCAGACAGGAGAGCAGATTGGGAGAGAAATGAAGGGAACATTGTCCTTTGAATCTAAAGTAGATGCTGAGGGTATCAGCTGGGAGTAAAGAGCCTGGGGTGCTACAGGGACCACAGAAGAGCTGACACAACAGCTGTTGTGGTGACTTGAGAGAACCTCAATTGGGGGTGGAAAAATAATTAGTACCTTGTGCTGTGGGACACACAAATGCCTGCATAACCCAAATCTGCAACATATTCAGTCAGCATTGTCACAGAGCAAACATGACAGATCAACTCTTTCATTGATTTCATCCATTCCTTAAGAAAATGCAGTAAATAATGGACCTGAAACAGTAAAAAAGTCATCTAAGAGATATTTGCTTCTAGAATTATGATCAGCCAACTACCTGGTGGCAGGTTGATACATCTATATTATGTATACACACACACACACATACACACACAAACAACATGCACAAATATATTCATAACAAAATAAGGAGGAAGCACTTATGACAATTTTAATCCTCATTTCTGTTACTGGTCCCGTGGTTGTCACTGGCATTTATTACTACCTTCTTCCACTACCCATTCTGTATTCCCTGTGCCTTCAGTAAGCACTTCAGCTGGTTCTTTACCTGGTGAGGTGACCCAAACTTTCATTCCTGAAGGGTCTGGGCCAATAGTAGTCCTGCTTGGATTGGGATGTAGTTATCCATTGACTTTAATCACAGGGTATGGTAATACTAAGAGATGTCCTATGGAATTTTCTATATTCTAGTTATACTGTTCCTTACCTCCCTTGTGGAATAGTAGTTCAATTTCCCCTTTGTATTCAGGATCAATCATCCCAGCCAACACCATATCTCCCTTTGTTGACTCAGTGTCAGGAAGAACCCAAAGTATCCAGTGGTAGTCAACTTTCACTTCAATGGAATCATTGTTGTGTCTCCTGACACAAACATGCCTTCTCCTGGAACTAAGACCCTTAGGCCAGCAGAGCATAAAATTGCAGGAACAGGAAGCAAACATTTGGTTATTGAGTCACTAGGAGTAATAAAAAGGGTTGCATTCCCATTTATCCCCTCGATTCATGGACCTATGAGCTCTGGCTGAAAAAGAGCACCAAATATTGGACAGATTCACTGCCTATTCACAGCCTACTGGAGAACTTTGCCCCAGCCTTGCCAGGTATTGCCACCTATCTAGCACTATAACTGAGTCTTCAGAAGGCCATTTCATTGTTCTATCAAGCCAGCTGCACCTTCTGTGCTTCTGAGCCCCGCTCAAAACTAGCAGCTTTTCAAGTCATGTGGTAAATGGACCAAAGCAACACACCCAAGTGAGGAATATGTTGCCCCCAAAAGAGGCCCACTAAGCATCATCTCTCTTTCTGGGTTGTAGATGGGACTGGCTGTAACAACTTATCCTTTACTTTAGAAGGTATATCTCAAAATGCCCCACACCACCAAATGCCTAGAAGTTTCACTGAAGTAGAACACCCCTAAATTTTAGTCAGATTTATTTCCCACACTCTGACATGCAAATCTCTTACCAATAAATCTAGAGTAGTTGCTACTCCTTGCTCTTTAGGTCCAATAGTAAAATGTCATCTATATATTGGACCAGTGTGATATCTTGTGGAAGGGAAAGGTAATCAAGATCCTTGTGAATTAAACTATGACATAGGGCTGAAGAGTTGATATACCTCAAGGTAGCACTGTGAAGGTATATTGCTGGCCTTGCCAGCTGAAAGTAACCTGCTTCTGAGGGGCCTTATGGACAGGTATGGAGAAAAAGGCATTTGCTAGATCTAAGCTGCATATCAGGTAACAGGGGATGTGTTAATTTGCTCAAGCAATGAAACCATTTATTGTTATAAATAAACTTGCCTCTTAGAACTGCTTTTGCTGTGTCCTATAAGTTTTGGTATATTGTGTTTAAATTTTTCTCATATTTTTGATTTCCCTTTTAATTTCTTTAAATCATTGGTTGTGCTGGAGCATGTTTTTAATTCCATGTATTTGTGAATATTCCAGTTTTCCTCTTGTTATTGATTTCTAGTTTCATACCATTGTGGTCAGAAAAGATGCTTCATGTGATTTCAATCTTCTTAAATTTGTTGACTTGCATTGTGACCCAACATCTGATCTATCCTGAAGAATATTCAATGCACTGGAGAATATGTATTCTAGTGCCGTTGGATGGGATGTTCTAAATATATACTGTTAGGTCCCTTTGATTTAAAATGTAATAGTTTAAGTCCAATGTTTCTTAATTGACTCTGTCTGGATGATTTATTCATTGTTGAAAGTAGGGTATTGGTCCCCTACAATTATTATACAGTTGCCTGTTTTTCCCTTCAAATCTGTTAGTAATTGCAGAATATATTTAGGTGTTCCGATATTGGGTAATAAATATTTACAATTGTTATATTCTCTTGGTGTATTGATCCCTTTATCATCACATAATGACTTTGTTTCTTGTTATAGCTTTTGAGTTAAAGTCTATTTTGTTTGATATAAGTATAGCTACCCTTGCTCACCTTTGGTTTCTATTTGCATGAAATCTTTTCCTATTCCTTCACATTCAGGATATGTATTCTTAAAGGTGAAGTGAATCTCTAGTAGGTAACCTATAGTTGGGTCTTGTTTTAATCTATTCAGCTACTCTAAGTCTTTTGATTAGAGAATTTAACCCATTTATATTAAAGTAATTATTGGTGCATAAGCACTTACTGTTGCCATTTAATTATTTTCTGAGTGTTTTGGAGATCATTTCTTCCTCTCTTGATGTTGTTCTTTGTAATTCAATGATATTCTGTAGTGGTATATTATGACTCCTTACTAATTATATTTTGCATATCTACTATAGGCTTTTGCTTTGTAGTTACCATGAGTCTTACATAAAACATCTTATTGAAGATGGCCATGTGGGAAGACGCTGAGTTAGCATCTCCCCACAAGTTGGGTGTCTGCCAACTGCTGGTGGGGGACTCTGAAGCCCAAGGAAATGGGAGGAACCCATAGTGAACTGGTAGGACATGGGGGGACTGAGGAGGGAGGAGAAGTGGAAGCCAGACAGGATCAGTGCCCCTGAGGCCAGGGAGATCAGGAGAGGCAGGCCTGAAATATAATGAGCTTAAGAAAATGGAAAAGAACAAGGGAATAAACACAAAGAAAAAAAAGAGATAATGAAGAGTATAAATCAATGAAATAGGAAACAAGGATACAATAGAGCACATCAAGAAAGTCAAAAATTAAATCTTTGAAAAGGCTAATAAAATTCTTAAACCTCTGTTAATATTGATAAGGAAGAAAAATGAAATGCACAATTAAACAATATTACATATAGTAATGACTAGAAGGAAAAGATACTATGAACTTTATGCCAATAAATTTGAAAACGTAGACAAAATGGACACATTTCTAGAACTGAAAACTGACTCTGGAAGAAATAGAAATCCTTAATGGTCCTATCCTTATAGAATAAATTAAGGCAATATTTAACTCTTTCAATAATAAAGACTAGCTGTACAAGTGAATTCTACCAAATTTTCAAGGGATAGATCATTCCAATCTTATAGAAGCCTTTCTACAAAGAAGAAGATAAGGGAACATTCCTCCAATAAATCCTAAGAGGCAAGAATAATCTTAACACCAAAACCAGACAAGGACAGTAAAAGAAGTAAAATAATAGGAGAAAACCACTCGTGAATTTACCCACAAAAATATTAAATAAAGCTAAATTCATCTGCTTTTTAAAAAGAGAATACAGGCGCTTGACCACAAAGGACGTGAGAGAATTTTATGGTGACAGAAAAGATCTACATGCTGATGGTAGTAAAGGTTAATAATTCCATATATTTGTTCAAGTTCATTGACTATACACCCTAAAAGGTGACTTTGGTTTTATGTAAATTATGCCTCAATAGCCTCTTTTTAAAAGAGATTTTATAGAATTCCACACTATTTCATCACAAAATTTTTGTAAATTACATGGATAAAAGACAACATTCTTCCTCTGATATAGACTCCCTACCAAAGGTTTACATCAAGCATCATTCTTAATAAGAAAATTTAAAAACACTATCTTTAAATTCAAAAGAATACAAAGATGCCCACCATTAAGACTTCTATTCAACATAGTACTGGAAATTCTAGCCAACATGGTAAGACAACAAAAGCAACTAGAGGCATAGGAATAGGAGGAAAAAAGAAACAAAACTGATATTTCCAGATATATGTTTGTCTATACTGAAGGTCTCAAACAATAGAATTAGAAATAATAGAATTTGGCAAGGTGACTGGCTAAATGAGCAAGAAAAAGATAAACTTGTATTTTTATGCCAGCAAGAATCAAAACCAATTTAAAAAGGAAATCATTTGTAATAGCAATAAAAAAGTGAAGTATTTAAGAATAAATTTAATAAAAAATGTGTAAGACATCTGTAGAAATTTAAAAGTTTTTATTAGAAGAAAGGAGACAAATAAATGGAGAAATTATCTTTCTCTATGAAAAGAATTCAGTATCATAAATATGTCAAGTATCAATATCTCCAAGTTAATTGACTGATTCCATGCAGTTTCAATCACACTTCCAAGTGGTTTGGAATGCAACAAATTTATTCTAAAAATGTATACTTAAGAGCAAAGGAATGAGAAAGAAAAAGAATATGTTGGGATCTTTGCCCTACCAGTTACCAAGACTTATTATAAAGTTATAGGAATAGACAAATGGATAAATTGATTACTAGATAAAAATAGAATAAGCTTACACATACATGGAACTTTGATACATGATATAGGCAGCATCTCAAAGCAGTGGGGGAAGGAAGGACCATTCAACAAATGTACTGGGAAAGTAGATTATTCATATAAAAGAAAAAGTTATATTGGATCCTCAACCCACTCCATACCTAAAGTCAATTCTAGATGTATAACAAAATGAAATCTGAAAGGCTTTAAAAATGCAAAAAGGGCTTCCCTGGTGGTGCAGTGGTTGAGAGTCCGCCTGCCGATGCAGGGGACACGGGTTCGTGCCCCGGTCCGGGAAGATCCCACATGTCGCGGAGCAGCTAGGCCCGTGAGCCATGGCCACTGAGCCTACGCGTCTGGAGCCTGTGCTCCACAACAGGAGAGGCCACAACAGTGAGGTACTGCAAAAAAAAAAAAAAAAAATGCAAATAAAATATGGTGAATGTCTTTCTGACCTTGGGGAAGAAAGAAAGTCTTAAGTAAGACAAAATGCAATAACCATAAAAGAAAAGATTACATTAAGATTAAAATTTTCTTTTCATCAAAAGATAGTAAAAAAAGTAAAAGAAAGTGAAAACACAAACCACACACTGTGATAGTGGGGAATGATACAACTACTTTGAAAAATAATTTGGCTCTTCTTATTAGCTGAGCATCTATTTATCCTGTGGTTTAGCAATTGCATTCTTGCTTTTGTGCACTAGGAAACAAGTATAAGAACATTCATAGGGACACAATGTGTAAGAGCAAAAACCTGACAACCATTCAAGTGTCTTGTTGTGTAACAAACAGCCTCAAAGGTTAGTCACTTAAAATGACAACAACATGAGCCTGCAATTTTAGGAGGGCTTAGTCTCTCTCACCAAGAGTCAGCTAGGGCAGCTGGAAGACCAGGAGCTGGAATCATTTGAAGGCACACTTACACGTCTGGAGGTTGATGCTGGCTGTTTGCTGGGACCTCATTTAGTGCTGCTCCATCTCACCTATTTTCACTCCATTTTCCAGTGATAGTTTGGCTTCCTCATAACATTGTAGCTTGGTTCTAAGTAGGGGGGAGGAAGTGAAGGAGAGAGAGAGAGAGAAAAATAGAGGGAGAAAGGGAGAGAGAGAAGCAGGGAGGGAGAGAAGGGTAGGAGGAGAGAGGAAGGAAAGGAAGAGAGAAAATTATATAATAAGCAACATTTCACCTAGCTGCAGAAATCATACAGTATCATGTTTGCCACGTTCATTAAATATATTCATCAAAGACAAGTTACTAAAGTCAGCCCCTATGCAAGAGAAGGAGAATTACCTTTTGAGAGGAGGAGTATCAAAGAATTTGCAGATATGTTTTATAAACCACCACTTGTCCTGTAACAGAAGCATAGATAAAATATTTTAACAATTAAATATTATATATAACAGTGAATATAAGTGAACTGTAGCTATCTGTCACAATATGGATGAATTTTTGAAATATAATTTGAATCAAAAAAAGCAGTCCCAGAAGATTACGTTAAGTATAATACTATGTTCAGAAAACCCAAAGTCAAATAAAAATAGATAATATATAGTTTAAGCATATTTATATTAATGACAAAACTATTATTTTTTAAAAAAGAATAATATAAAATTCAGAGTAGTCCTTTATCTAAGTGGGGAGAAGGAGGAGGCAGAAGGATGAAATGGGAAGAGCAAACAGGAACTATATGTTATTAAAGAGTTCTGGATTTTATACTGGTTGGTGGGCTTTCATTATATTACTATACATTATTATGTATGTATATATTTGTTTATAGTTTGCACCCCCCATTTGATAAAAACTCTATTGAATGTACCAAGTATTTTATTAAACATAATAGGGGGGAACATTTAAAAAATGAATAAGGAAATGAAAGGCTGAGATGGGTTAGGAACTAAAGAGAAAGTATCTAGTCAATTTAAATGAGCTATATTTCTGTCCTAGAATGTTAAAAGAATTTTGTAGACGTGGTTGTTAAAAATCTTTAGGAAAATCATGTATGGGAGACATGATAGTAAATTATTTACTTATAGTTAAATAAACATCCTGGGGCTTCCCTGGTGGCGCAGTGGTTGAGAGTCTGCCTGCCGATTCAGAGGACATGGGTTCATGCCCCGGTCCGGGAAGATCCCACATGCCGCGGAGCGGCTGGGCCCGTGAGCCATGGCCACTGAGCCTGCGCTTCCGGAGCCTGTGCTCCACAATGGGAGAGGCCACAACAGTGAGAGGTCCGCGTACCGCAAAAAAACAAAACAAATAAACATCCTGAATTTCTAGAAGCTAGGAAAGGTAGATTTTAAAAAATAATTGCAACCAACTTATTATTGACTTCTGTCACAAATTTCCAAAAGATGATATGTCGGCATTTAGAAAAGAATCATGTGCTCACCAGGAGCTTCATGGGTTATTGACAAATGTAATTTCCTGTTGTTATTGGCCAATCGAACTTGCAGCATGATTAGGGTAGGCATGAACATAGTGTAACATGACCTTAGTAAGGCTTTTGATATCTTGTCTGTTCTTGCTGACAAGGTAGAGAGTTATGGGTTAAAAGCAGTAGAATGTTGGGGACATGTTGCTGATTGAACAATCCAAAGGATATTGGTCAGTATCAGTCTAAGTGGAAGTACAAGTGAGCTCTGTCTCAGGCCCACTTGCCTTTTCATGCAACCCTGAAATGTGGAGGGAGAGCTAATACACTGAGTGCCAGAACCAAGACGGAGAAAGACCTGGACAAGATAGAATGAATGTAGATTCAAAACAAAGCTCTCAAGTTACATTGAAAATGTACTTGGAAAAACATGGTTTTGAGGAAGAGCTGAATTAGCAGCCATTGTCTGAAAAAAGATAGGGAGAGGCAGAGACAAGAGGTATTTACTCCAAGTTCAACATGAGGAAATGGTCTGCTAGGGCTGCCAAAAGAGCTGTAAGACTCACATTCTATTTTGCTAAAGGTTAGAATGCATCTGGAGTTTGGGCCCAATTTTGGGCACCATATTTTAAGAGGGACATTGACCAACTAGAAAGAATACCATGGAGGGCACGTTGACTGCGTATGAGTCACACCGGAAAGGGTTGAAGGGATTTTAGGATGTTAGGATTTTTTCCTTTCTAAAGGAAAATCCTTGGGCAGTGATGACTACCTTTAAATATTTAACCTACTATCATGTTAAGGAAAGGGATTAGACTTATTTAGGCTCCAGAAAAATCTAACTTGGTTTGGTAAAAGGAATCTTCAGGAAGGCAGATTTTCTTTCAAAGGAGGGGGGCGGGGGGAGAGAGCAAGAAAGAGAGAGAACTTTCTAACAAAACCATCCAAAGGCTGAATAGCTTCCTCTCACCGAAGTGCGTTCCCATAACTGGAAGCGATCAAGCAGTTCTGGATGTTTTAGGGAGAATTCAACCACTGGAAGGAAGGTTTTAGTACATGGCCATCAAGATCTTTACCAGCTGTTAAGGTTCAGGGATTCTATAACTACCAAAACCCCTCAACCATGCTACTGAAATGATATTAGAAAACATTATTTGACTATCAGTTGACTAAAGGTACAATTTCTTCTAGGAGTAGCAAGCTTTAAGCAATTAGCACATAACCCTAACCTAATTTGTCAGAGATTGGCAATATAGTGGTCTTAAAAATCTGGAGAGAAAGAGCAAGAAATAAAAAAATATTACTTTTATTAACAAAATATGATCACAATAACTGTAAAGGAATTTTTATGGCAGGAAAAGAAGTCACCCTTGCCCTATTGTCTTAAAACTGATTTCACTTTGACATTTCCTGCCTGTGTTGCTTGGCACACTGGGGTCTTTCTTTTCTCCCTCCCTCCTTTCCTTCCTTTCTTTCTTTCTTTCTACCTACCTTCCTTCCTTTTCTTTCTTTCTTTCTTTTTCTTTCTTTCTTTCTTTCTTTCTTTCTTTCTTTTTCTTTCTTTCTTTCTTTCTTTCTTCCTTCCTTCCTTTTCTTCCTTCCTTCCTTTCTTTCTTTCTTTCTTTCTTTCTTTCTTTCTTTCTTTCTTTCTTTCTTTCTTTCTTTCTTTCTTTCTTTCTTTCTTCCTTTCTCTTCCTTCCTTCCTACCTACCTTCCTTCCTTCCTTCCTATTTTCCTCTTTCTGGGGGGTGGGTACATAGTGGTAGACATATTTTGATGAGAGAAGGTTGGGGGAATAGATTTAGAGTTAAAAGCAGCCTGATTCAGGGCAGAAGAGCTCCAAGAGCCTAGAAGGAAAGGGCTGGGGAGGCTGAAGGAGGAAGGAACTGGCCGGTTAAGACCCAGAACAGTGCAAAGTAACTGCTTTCAGGTGGTGATTCTCTACTTGCTGGGTCCTGCCTCTACCAGGAGGAATGGCTGCTCCCTCCTTAGGCAAAACCCACATGCCCTGCCCACTCCCACTGCCTCTAATACCCTCGCATCCTCTCTACTGCTCTGCCTCCGGGGCCTCTTCCTGCAGGGAAACCCAGCCAAGCGAGCCTCCTTTTATTGCAATGTGACCAGATACACTCCCAGTTCCAGATGTTGCTGGCATCAGTTGAACAAACCTCATGAAAACCATAAAGCCAAGCACAAACCCCAGATTAACTGTTTTAGACGTTTTTTCTTTCTGAGAACTGGGACAGAGGCCTCAATCTTCTTTTTGCCTCTCTCAAGTGAAATCTATGTGGGGGACAAGTAAAAGTCACAATTTTCAACCAGTTGTTAATCATGATTGTGTAAGAAGAGCGTAGGGTCTGGGAGAGTCTAGTGAATGTTACCAAGGGTTCCAGATGCTGAGGGATCTGGCTCATTCCTGTTCAGCACAGTGGGGCTGTGGTCTAATTGGCCTAGAGGCCATGGAGCTTCTAGAAAAGTGACAAAAAGACATTTTGAGACTTGTTTCCTTAACTAAAGATAATGAAATTCATCAGAGTGGTGCAGAAAAATATCCCTCAGTTAATGCAAGGACCAACCCATGTCAGGGTTGGATGAACGCACAGCCCATGTCAGAGGCTTTAGAGGAGGAAAGACAGTGCCACAGTGGCACAACACCAGGAATCTGTTTTCCCAGGTAGGATCTGGTCTGGGTTCCCATGGGGGAAGATGTCACCTGTAATGATAGGTTTCTGATAGGGTCTGGAGCCTTGGGTACATCTTTAGACCCCATAAGTTAAGACAAAGATATACTTTTTTCAAGTCTCTAACTTGTCCCTATGCCTCTGGGTCAATGTGTATGTTGTTCCTCCTGCCTAGAACTCCAGCCCTATCCTAGATGCCTTTGTCTGGCTTCTACTCATCCTTTAAAGTGCTTCTCTATGTCATCCCTCTGAGAAGTCTTCCTGAGACATCACTTCCAAGTCCAAGTTTCCGTAGCTCCATGATTGTGTTATGTGTTTTTGTCTCTCTCCCACCCAGCCTGCAGGCCCTTCTGAAGTCAGGACTTGTTTGTCCACTCTGTCCATATAGGAGATACACAGCACTGTTATTTCAATAAACAAATAAAGGAATGGCATCCTGGGATTCATCATCAATGGCATCCTTGACCCCATCAGGGTCAAGGATGGGAAAGAGAGTGGAGCTCCAAGAATGGCTTGGTGACCATGACATTATTAGAATTGAATAGGCAGAGTGGTGTAGCAGTTCAGAGGCAACTTCCAGAGCAATGATAATGAAGGCCTGTTTTCAGTTATGAAGTGCCTCAAAACAGCATTGGGAGGGGCTCCCTGAGACATCTGAACATGACATTGCCCCAGAGATGCTTCCAGAGCAGGACCAATAGGAGCCCCAGCTGACCTGTGTTCTGTTACCAGATACAGGACAGCATCCAGAAAACCATGGGGATAGTCACTATGGTGTGGGGCCTTGACGTGAAAAAGCAATGTGTGGGATCTGGCACTATTTTGAGTCAGTCAAGTTGCCATGCATGACATAGAGCACATAATTCCTGGCAGAGTAAGCCCCATATATGGGAGAATCATAGTAGCAATTATATCATTATTATGATCAAGCCAAAAATTAAAATAACTCAAACAATAAATGGCCAGTCATCTGTGGGTGGAGGGGTTGACTTTTTATGGCTCAAGTGGTTTCACTGTGAGATGAAAGGAAAAGGAATTAAGTGGAAGCCATGAACTCTACCTACTAGGCTTGGTCATCAAAGGGCTGTGGGAATCTCGAGTTTTACCATTTGATATGCGTCACTTTAGACAAATATCACATAGGCTTATGCTAATGGATGACTGTTTAGCTTCCATTACACCTCTTTGGTTTCTGTCCCTGTGGCAGCAAGAAGCTCTCACTGAGAGGAGTGGTGAGAAAATTGAAGAGCTTTTTCCTGGGGAATTCTTGCCCTGCTTCAACCCGCAGATAAGGGCTCCTTGCTGGCTCTCTCCCAGAGCAGGAATATCCTTATCACTATGGGGTGTTGTGCTGTTTTGTGGGATCAACAAGGCAATTGTGTCTCCTTTTGTCACCAGCTTTCTGTTGTATGGCATTCACTAATGTCTTTCAAAGGCTCAAGCAGCTTCTGAAGAAAACACCCACTAACCACTTGAACACAGCAGAAACAATCCGGGGACCTTATTCAAACAAGTCTCAGACTAGGCAGGGGATATTCTAGGTCAGAAGCTGGCAAATTTTTTCTGTAAAAAGCCAGAGAGTAAATATTTTAGGCTTTATGCAGACCATGCAGTCTCTGTCCTGACTTCTCTACTCTGTCCTTGAAGCGTGAATATAGCCATAGACACTATGTAAATGAATGGTGTGGCTATGTTTCAATAAAGTTTTACTTACAAAATGGTGGGCCAGATTTGACCCATGGGCCACAGTGTGCTGACCCGAGTTAGATCCACAGAAGGCTGTCATTACTGAAATGGTACTTCCACATTACAGCAGGTTATGCGAGTGTTCTGGGTTCCTCTGGGGAACAAGGCTGAGAATGGTTGACTGGAGGGCAGGAGGTCAACTGCAGGTTAATAGTCCAGGACTATTGTTCTCAAGGCCAACCTGCTGAAGGAAGGAAGAGGAGGAGAGACTTGTCAGGGCATGAGGGGAGGAGAGAGAGGGAAAACTGGAATGGATGGTGAGAAAGGGAACTCTGTCCCCTGGATCTGAAAGAGTGGAACAGAGAAGGGATTGGGGAGAAGTGGGTAGATGGGGACCTCTGCTTTAGCCAATACCCTTTCTCTGGGGCTGGAAAACACCATTGCTTTGGGACACAGCTGACTTCTCCCAGCAGGTCCTGGACAAAACTTCCAACAGCTGGAGCTGAGTCGACCCTCATCTGGTCCATGGTTTTGAGGGGTAAATACCTGGTCCATTCTTTCTGCCATCTCAGTTCTTGCATCCCTCTCCCCCCAAGCTCACTAACACATATTTACTTTCAACTGAACGTAATGAAAGAGGTGAGCTTAGAGGTGTCCCACAGCAGATCCTCCTTCACAGGCCTGCTCCTGCTCTCCACCATTGCAGAGCTAATCTTTAGAAGTATTGAGTCCCCAGGATTGTTATGGGCTCCCTTTGGGGTGGGAGGAAATACTCAGTATTGTTTTCTTTCTTGTGCTTCTACTTCTTACAATGCTGAGGATTCTGTTCTGTTTGCTGTTGACAGCTCCCAAATAATGGATGGTAGGGTCATGGGATGACTTCAGAAATGGCAATCAGTTCAATGACAAAGAGCAGGTCCTTCCAAGGATGCCTGCGTGAGGACTTGGTGGAGGGATGCATGGGCCTGTAGCTCCACAGTTAGAAACTTTGAACAAACATTGCCCTGGAAGGAACCATGCAGGAGGCTGAGTGGCGTTTTCTTCCCTCTCCCCATCACGGTTGTTTTCACACAGACATAGGGGAGAATAGCAGAGTGCTTAAGAAGGTGGGCTCTAGAGTCTGACGATCTGGACCCTAAATCCCTACCTTGACACCTTCTAGCTGTCAGTGACTTTAGGCAAATAATTTAACCCCTCTGAGCTGTATATCCCTCATCTTTAAAATGAACATACTAATAATATCTAAATTAAAGGACTGATGTGAGGATTAATTGAAATAATCTGTGTGAATTGTTTAGGATAATAAATGCTTCTTTGTCTTCTTCGCCTTCTTGTTATTTTTGCACGGACATGAATCAAAGGATGTAGAGATATTCCCATAAAACCTCCAAACCTCCTGCTCTGAGCCTATTCTAGCTGCATGAATTCTCCACTGGAGATTGCTTTGGATTAAAGGTAAATCTCTCTAGAGATAGAACAAGGTATATCATTACTAGCCATTCACATCTCAGGGAGAGATGATATGTTCCTCTATGCATTTTTTCTTCACTTTAATGAAACACTTTCACATATATTACCATGCTCAGTGCTCATACAGTCTTGGAAAAGTAAGGCTAGGGAGGGATCGTTCTCCTCATTTTACCAAGGGAAAAATAAGTCACAGAATCTAAGTCGTTCTGCAGGAGCCTGGATAGAAACCAAGTGCTTATTGCACTAGAAAAGTGTTTCTCAGAGTGTGGTCCAAGAAGGTTCCCTGATCCAGAAGTATTTTGGAGGCTTAGGTAAAAATGCACATTCCTGGCTTACATCCACCTGAGACCTACTTAATTAGACTCATGAGAGGTGGGGTCTGGGAATCTGTATTCCTAACACATTCCTTATGTAATTCTGATATGTGTTACAGCTTTGAAAAATCATTGCTCCAGAGTCTACACCAGTGGTTCTCAACCCCAGCTAAACATCTAGATTACCTGTGGGGTTTACTTAACAAAATACACTCAAGCATGCCTCAACCCTATACTCCAGAACTCTGTTTCAGTAGGTTCAGGGTGGATCTCTGGCATCCATAGGATTCTGATTCTCGAACTAGAGTTGAAAGTTTCTGATCTAAATCAGCAGTTCTAAAACTTGGCTGTACATGAAAATGACCTGCACAGGCTGCACCCCAGACCAATGACACCAGGATCTCTGGGGATAGAACCTAACCATGGGTGTTTAAACATCTCTCCCAGGTGTTCCCAATGTACAGTCATGACTGAGAACCAGTGGTCTAGATCAGGGATCAGCAAGCTTTTTCTGTAAGGTCCATGTAGTAAATATGTTTTGCTTTGTGGGCCAGGTGGTCTCTGTCACAAGTACTCAGTGCTACCATTGCAGCGTGAAAACAGCCCTGGACAACACGTAAATGAATGGGTGTTGCCTGTGTTTCAATAAAACTTTATTTACAAATTTGATAGTAGGCTGGGCCTGGCTCATGGGCCATAGTGTGCTGACCTCTGATCTGGAGCAATACTTCTCAAACCACCTGTGGTATAGGATCATTATTTTATAAAAATTTCCGGTCTGTGATAGACCAGTTTTTTGTAAAATACAATGAAGGTGAATTGTAACAAAAATGAAATAAAAAATACAAAGTATAAGCCCACTGATTATAAAACTGGTTGTCATAACAATGTCAAATTGCTATCAAAGTTTCTGAGTACTTAAAATCAATTTCTTTACTTATCTTGTGTGAACTGGCAACAAATATCTCAAGACTAGATCCATCCAGACTATACCTTGAGTTGTACTGATAAAATCACAGCTTTTTCTATTTAATGGATAAAGGAACAGATCAGATAAATTAATCGGCGTAAACTTTGTAGCGAAAGAACCTTTGAGTCCAACTTTGAAAAAAGCAATGGGCCTTCATAGGTGAAGAAGGGAAGACAACGCATCTTCGCATAATTCTTGCCACTTAAAAAACATTTAGTAAAGTGAGCTGGATTTGCATCAGGCAGGGAAAAGCAAGCTTTATTTGTTAAACAGATAGAGAGAAGTGTTTTTGCCACTGTAAACAGAGTAGTGCTGAAGGACTCCTAAGTGAAAGCACATTGAGGGGCTTTGAAATCAGACAGGATTTGAAACCTGGTGTTGTCGCTTTTTAGCTGAGTTGGGGCCATCATTGACTACACTCAGTGACTTTGTCTATGAAGGCAAGGATTTCACCAACTTCCCAGGATTGGTGAGGGAATTCGAATCACACACACAAAGTTCCTACCTCAGTACCCGGCACCCAATAGATGACAGTGATTGTTACTGAGAGCGCCAGGCCTGCGCAGTCAGGCAGACTTGAGTTCGAATTCTGACTCCACAACCTGTGTGACATTAGGCCATTTAAACCTCTGTGGACCTGAGTTTCTTTATCTGTAAAACAGAGACATTAATACTCAAGTTTTAGGGTACACTAAGGATTTAGGGGTTATAAAAATATGTAAAGTGCTGGCACAAAAAAGTACTCAAAAAGTGGGAATTATTACTTTTCTCATATAATTTTTTATTGAGCTATATTCACAGATCATAAAACTCACCTTTCAAAGTGTACAATTCGGTAACGTTTTAGTATATTCACCATGCTGTGCAACCATCATCACTATCTAATTTCATAATAGCTATGATTTTTTAACTCATTTGACTTAATAACCCTGAAGTCGGCCTCTGCCCTCTCACACTCTGCTGAAGTCTCTACTAAATGAAGCTCGACAAGGGACAAATCGTGCCATACTACACTCGGTACCAACACTCAGTACACTTCCTTAATAGTCTCTTTCCAAAGCCTCACACTGGACACAGCTGCTCTAATCTAGTCTCTGTCCTCCAGAACTCCATCTTGGCCAGCTCTCCTCTTCACCCCTTTCCCTTCTCTTAGAGCTTTTGTAATCCTTCCCCATAACTTCCATGCGCTTTTTCCTGTTGAGTGATGTATCCCATTCCTTCAGCTTCTTTAGTTTGCCACTGCTGATCGTAATTTCGCCATGTCGGGGTCGGCTAGCTGTTTTTCTGAGATTTGTGCTCCCCTCTCATAATGAGGAGGTCTGACAGAGGGCTCTCAGTCTGGAGCTACATCTCTCAACTGCCCTTGCGTCTGGGTGGAGCCCTGTGGATGAGGCAGACTGGTCTTCATCACTGGGAGGTGAGCAGAAATCATGTGTGTCACTTCCAGATCAAAGTGATTAACAAGTGGGTATCTCTCCTCTACCTTCCCTTTCCTTGTCTGCCAGATAAGGGCAAAGGACTCCAAGGCCCAAGGGGATAGCTAAGCCTCAAGCAAGGAACACGGGTCCATGAATCACCATGTGGGAGACTGTTATCAAATACCTGATTGGGACTGATGGGAGCAAAGAATACAACTATTCTCGTTATGCTACTGACAGTTGGAGGATTTGCTTATTACAGAAGCTAGTTTTGCCTTAACTAGTATACCTGGTCAGCCCAAAGGAAACAAAAGCTCTTTAAATCTCAGAAGCCCCCAGAGGGAGAATGGTTGTAAACATTATGCTTTATATAGATTTTTCTGTTACACTTCTATTACTCTTATTACACACCCCATTCCATTTAAGACTGGGACTTGCAGGAATAATATTAAGACGTCTTCACTGACAAAGAGAGATATTGAGTTGCTTCCCCAGGTGAGTGTTTCTGGGGCTGCTGGTGGGAGCCCTCCACCGGCTGGGCCCATGTATCTGGGAGGCAGAAGCAGTTGGCCGGCAGGTACTTTCCAAGGACACCCAAGATCTCACACAGAGAAGAAGACAGGAGACAGGCAGAGAGGCCTTCACGCTGACCCAAGGACTAGAACCCGCTGCTGAATACAGGAAGGGTGGCCTGCAAATTAGTGGCCTCAGGTTTGGGCAGACCTCATTCTGAGGGTTGGATGGTGACTTGGGTGGTGGCTCAGGGAGGTTGTGGATGCGTGGGAAAGAAATGGGGGCCTGCAGGTGAAGCGTCTGAAAGCTCAGAGCCTCAAAGGCCATCCATGAAAATCCTGCCCAAGTCCACATTCCCAGTGGTCATAGCAGCAGTGTGGGCATGGGGCCCACCTTTTTCCTTATATACCCCACTCCCTATAGGATCCCTTTTACTATGTCTTTTTTATCCTCCAAGGCTACCTTTCATCCCTGTGTCCTTATTTCATATTAGTGTTAGTGGAAAAGAACATGGTATGTGAGTGGGCAGAGGATTTGACAAGAGTTGAGGATGTCAATAGCCCATCTTCCACCTCTACTCTAGGATGAGATGCTCTAGCTCAGCTCCCAACTCATTGGGAGCTCCAATTAAATTGGTCTGTGATATCAGGGCTTTCATAAATCTTCATAAATGCATCTATTCATTTATGCATTTACTTGTTTGCCTACCAGACATTTCCTGAAACCTTACTTTGCAAACAGTATGATGTTAAGGTGCCATGGGGCATGGAGAAATGAAGAGGTCATCATCCCTGTCCTTAAAAAGGAGAACACAAAGAAAAGTGAGAGCAACAGCTTGTAATTCTCTGTCAAAGCAGTGGCAGCAACCCTCTGGCAGTGTACCAGGGAGGCCTGGGGATTTGGTGGGACCGAGAGAGCTGGAGGCCTCTGATGTTCTAGGGCCTGTGGTCAAGAAAGATGAAGTCTTTGGCAGTGGCTGCTCCATCTTACAGCAGGGCTAGGGCGGAGCCCATTGGCGTGGCGCTAAAGCACAATAACGAGGAGATGCCAGAGTTCAGCTGGCTGCTCCGAAGCACTCAGGAGTGGGCTTTGGCTGACTCCAAAGAGAGATGACACCCGTCTCCCCGAAGTTGGCTGGAAGAGTCCCAGAGAAGAGCAGAAAACCTTCCTTGGAGACCAGCATTCAGGCTGAATTCAGTGGTCAGGTGCTCTCCCCTTTCCACTTCTTCAGTCCTCAGCTCACTGGCCCCTAAACCAACAGTATGGGTGAAACATCTGCCAGACATGTCCTGTCAGAGAAACCTCCCTGGTGTATCACCTGAAAGGAAGCCAGCATGCCTTTCTCTAGTGTTAGAAGATGAACCTGATATGTGCGTGTATTTGGGGGGCAGTGGGGAGACCCCCGCCCATGAGCAGGACTCCTCTGGACAGGTGCCAAGATTTCAGGCCACTGCTACCTCTTCCCTTTCTCCCCAGGAAGGGAGTCAAGAGGGTCATATTTCCGATGGCCCAGTGGGTAGGCAAAACCAGTTTGAAATCCACCTGAGATCTAATCTTGGGGCAGCTCTGGGATCAAGTCACCCAAGGATTTGGGTTGAAGCTCAGAGGGAAAACACCTAGTGTTTCCTCCTTACAAAAAGGTGAGAGATGGAATGGGAAGATGAGCATGGTTCTAGTATCTCTCCTTCTGCCCCTGTGACCAGAGGTTACAGAGCACGCCACCTAAATATTTGTGCTACAGGAATCAGATATTCCCACAGGAAGCCAACCCAAGGCTCACTAATCAGATGCCAGCCATCAAGGCTTCTCAAACTCCTTTCCATCCTGCCCAGTTCTAGACAGACCGTGTAGCCCCAGAATTCTCACATGTCCTGTGGCAAAATACTGCTTCTCCAATGGTCAGTCCCCTCTGTGTGAGATGTTTTCTTAGTGCACTCATTAAATGATGCCGCTGGGAGGGAGATTTGCCCAGGGTTTCCATACCTGGTCACCACCATCCAGAGGTTACCTTTGCCAGTCTGGGAACTTAATTCCATCAGTTTCTCAAAGAGAAGCAGGCTATGGAGAGCTGGTTCCCTAAATAAGAGTCTGAATGACAAGTGAGATACAGACTTATTAATGAGGGGTATCAGGTAGGATCACTGGTACCCAGGCTTTCTTTAGAACGCTCCTAAGAATAATCCCACTGTGGATGCTGAAACATGAAGCAGGTATTTTCCAAGAGGACAAAAGTAGCGCAAAGCTTCAAGAGTGCTCTTGTTTTTATGGACTATTTCATCATTCCAGAGTACTTGGATAAACTGTGCTTCTGCACTTTGGAGATGTTTCTGGGTAAACAGTGCTGCTTCCCAGAATTAGAGGGCTCCTACCCTGGCACACAGAGCCACCTCCACCTGTGATGCCAGCAGTGCCTCAACATAATACGGTACAATTGAGTAGATAACTTTCTTTATAAGTGAGCGCTTTCCAACTTTTTGAGCATCATTGCACCCAAACACAACAGCAATGTCTGTATGGCATACTGGGCTGAACTGATAAAATGACTCCAGTCATCCCAAGTCCTGTTCTGCCACCCTAAGGTTCAAAGGAACTAAAAGCCCCCGCACATCTCTGACTCATTGTTGCCCATGAGTGGGCCTTAGCACATCCATTGGAAAACTCTGGTACATACCATGATCTTCTTCACTAGATTTGGGAGTATTTAGTAGAGACGGTAAGTACTCTAGTCTCATCAGCAGCACACCTTCTTTTAGGATTCTTTTAATGCTGTGTCTTGAGGTGTTTTGGTTTTATTTTCAGCTGATGAATTTTTCTGACCCTATCACCCATCCCCCAAATCTGGAATGCCTTCTGTGGAGAATACTTTTATATTCTCTCCAGATCCCTTATTCAAGGTTGATCTACCCAGCTCCCAGCTGCTGATGCCTCCCAACTGTGTCCCTCACTAGACCATGTCCTTGGCAGATAACTGCCTGGTGCTAAATGAAGGCCCCTCCCAGAGGCAGCTCCCAGCCAATGACTGGCTAATGTAGCAATGTAAAGGTCGGACCCCTTTACTTCAATTGGAAATATTAATAATTCTGAAAGCTCATCCCAGCTCCAGAGCTCCCCATAGCATTATCTAAGGCCCCAGTTACAATCATATTAGGGGTCAGTTTCTCCCTTTGACAAATTTTTATATGGAAACACACTCAATAAAACTTTTGCATGCAATTTTCCCTGTCACCAAATCTGCTTCCAGGGAACCCAATCTAAGCTACACTCTCTTTGAGGTCTCTTTAGCATTTTATGCACATAATATCACATACCTTTTACTATATAAAATGAACAGATTTATATTGCCAGACAGATTAAATTGTTAAAAAAGTTACCTGATAATGTGAGGATTGGTGAGCAGCTAGAACGTCTGAGAAAGGACAATAATTCAAAAGGAAAAATTGAGTTTCCCTGTGGGAAGGGAGGGAGGACCCAGAGGGACAAAAAGGTTATCTGTCTTCTACATCTTCCAGGACAAGTCACCTTCTCTCTCTGGCCCTCACTTCTTTCATTCATCACGTGGTCAGGTAACCACCTGATTGCTCTGCTCACACTTTCTATGCTTCTACATTTCTCTATCTTTCTAAAACAGTAGTTCTCACGCTTGAACATGCATCAAAACCTCTTGAAAGACTTGTAAAAACACAGATTGCTGGGTTCCACCCCCATAGTTTTTCACTCAGTAGGTCAAGGGTGAGGCCTGAGAATCTGCATTTCTCTCAAATCGCTGGAGGTCTGGGGTCCACACTTTGAGAACTACAGCTCTCATGGCATGGTAAGGGTTGTCTGTTCTCTCAGATGGAAGAAGGACCATTTCGCACATTGCAACGTAGTGGCATTATTACTCAAGTGACCTTAAAAGAGTTAACTCAGCTTCTTTATTTGCTGGTGAGAAACTCTCTGTGCAAGAAAAAAATGTTCCCAGCCCAGTAGAGGCCTAACTATCTAAAGTTAAATCTTATGTGAAAAAGAGATCACTTTTTCCAGAGGAGACTACAAAGATCATAAACCAAATAGATGTGGATTTATGGCAAGTTCCTCTAAGCAGGAGAAGGGAGGAAGAGAAGGAATTGTCTTTTGGAGAGGGTCTTTCCTGAAGACCCTTGCCAACTGAACACTGTCTGGGATGCTGACGGCGTCAGATGCTGAGCCTTGCTTGTGAGCAAGGTCTCAGACTCCAGTCTCCTGGGATTCTGGGGCAAGTGCTATATAACCTTCTAGGGTGTGCTCAGTGCCAGCAAGAGCCATCCGCCTAGGGCTGCACTGGAAGCACTCTCCCTTCTCTGGCCCGGGGCCTCGCCACCCAGTCTGTTTTCACTGGACATCTTGGAGGTCTGAGAGCCCAGACGTCAGGGCACTTCCTTAAGAGTGTAGTATCTGGGATGCTGAACCTGGGCCTGCCAGTTCCCATGCATGCTTCCAGGCCATGACATAGCCCTGCTGGCTGGAGGACGGCAGGCTTTGCTGTTCTCACTGAGGATTTGGTTGGACAATGCCCTGGAACTGTCCTCTGGAAGTACTGGGGCACTGCATGGGATCAGGAAAATCTTGGACTAAATCTCTCCTTTCTCCCCAAAGACAGTTTACCCATCTTTAAAGTATCAGAGGATCTCAGGACTCTGAGGGACCTTCAGAGATCATCCGGTCCAGCTCTCTTAATAATCATAAAGTCCTATTCATAATAATGATGATGACATTTTACAGTTGGCAAAGTTTACAAAGTGCTTCCGCATATATTACATCTTTCCTCACATGCTACATTGAATCTGTTAGAAAGCCCTGTTGACTCTTCCTCAAAATTATGTCCCATTGATCTATCTGCTCTTTCCATCTTTTCTGCTACCACCCTAGCCACGGTATCTCTTCAGCATCAGCCTCCAAACATATTTCTCCTTTCCCACTCTTGCTCCTCTACCATCCAATTCCCACACAGCAACCAGAATGATCTTTTAAAATATAAATTGGTGGTGACTCTACAACATTGTGAATGCCTCTGAAATGTTCACTTTAGAATGATTAATTTTATGTTATGTGACTTTCACCTCAATTAAAAACGTGTGTGTGTGTGTGTGTGTGTGTGTAAATCAGAATATGTTATGTGCTCGCAGAAAACCCTTCGATGGTTTGCCACCGCACTTAGAATAAAAATTCAAATTCTTTACCATGAGAATGCTAGGCCTCCGTGATGGGCCTTGCAATCTTACCTACTTCATCTCCTGCCACTCTTTATCACACCTGCTCTATTCCCAGGCACACCAACTTCCCCTTTGCCCAAGCACACTGAGGTCATTCCTAAGAACTTTTGCATTCCCCTGTCTATAATAATGCTTCATCCAGATACACTCAATCCAAAGGAGGTTCACCGCTCACTATCAGCTCTCTGTTTTGTATTTTATTCACATGATATTGCCTGTTTATTGTCTGCCTCCTTCAACACTGTATCCCCAGGGCCTAGAACAGAGCTTGACTCATAGTAGATGACTTATTATAAAGGATTGGCTCACATGATTAGGGAGGTTGGCAAGTCCAAAAAGCTGCAGTGTGGGCCGGCAGGCTGAAGACCCAGGAGAGCCGCTGGTGCAGGTGAAGTCTGAAGGCAATCTGCTGGAGGATTCCGTCTTGCTGAGGGAGGCTGATCTTTTTGTTCTATTCAGGCCTTAGACTGATTGAATGAGACCCACCCACATTATGGTGGGCAATCTGCTTACTCAGAGTTCACCAATTTAAATGGTAATCTCGTCCCCAAACATTCTCCAGTTGACACAAATTAAGCATCACAGTGAGTATTTTATAGGTGTTTGTTAATTGAATTATCTAATTTGATCCTTGGAAATTCTGTGATGTAGGGATTACTAGCCCCACTTCATAGGTGTCCATGGAGCAAGGAGGTTAACTGATTTATTTAAGAACACAGAGCTGGAAAGGGGCAAAGGCAAGTCAAGCCCACTCTTCACCACCAAGTCTAGAGCTTGCTTTACCAAGTTTCAGTGCACTCTGTATTCACATTGTCTCATGTGCTATGCATGGTAGGATTGCATCCAGAGAGATAAGAATCCTCTCAACTCTTCTCTCTGGAAGTTGTTCCTTGCATTTACAAAAATCATCCCGTTAGGAAAGTGGGCAAGAAGAGGAGTCTGAGGAACAAGTGTGGTGCTTTTCCCTAGGATTCAATGCACTTCTGTTTGTTGGGTCTTTGCCCTTCACCCTCTTTGCTTCAACCAAGTCAATCAACAATACATGCAAGGGAAAAACCAATCCACATTCCCACTCTAGCCCACTACTAGCTAAAGTAGCTACCATTCACCAGATGCCTGCTATATGTCAGGAATCCTTAAAGAGTAGCTACTATTAACTCCCATTTTCCAGTTGAGAAAATGGAGGTTTGGAGGATAAGTAACTTGCCAAGGTCACAGCTTGTAAATAGTAAGAAAGATTCAAATCTTGTCTGACTCACAGTCATCTCACTATACCACAGGGCCTCTTAAAAGAAATCAAATCTGTGACTCATTCCCCCTGAACCCCCTCCCTACCCCTTCTCTTCCTCTGCCAAACTGAAGCAGTCTGGTGCAGTGGACAGATCATAAGTCCGGGAGAGAGAAGCTCTGGGCCCTTCCAGGCTG
The DNA here is from genome assembly GCF_963924675.1 of Phocoena phocoena. Classification (NCBI taxonomy): domain Eukaryota; kingdom Metazoa; phylum Chordata; class Mammalia; order Artiodactyla; family Phocoenidae; genus Phocoena; species Phocoena phocoena. Next base: position 104,355,283 of record NC_089219.1, read on the forward strand.
TCTGAACAAGTCATTTGGTCTCTCAATTATTCTACAGTTTATTCATGTATAAAATAAAGAAAAAAGTACCACTGTTCAGATGAAAAGAGGTGATGTCTGTGATGCTCTCTGAGGACTAGAAAGTGCTGTATACGTTAGTTGGGACTGTTATAATCTAAATACATAGCTTTCTTTCTAGATCTGAAGGAAAAACTTAACTTGCAGGAATCCTTTTCCGATTGACACAAACCCATTTAATCACTTGATTTATACTCCTTGAGAATTAGCAACTAATTATGAGTTCATTTTCAAATAAATTGGGTGTTTGATTTGGCTCTTCAAATGGACCGTTGATCAAGGCAGGGATTGCATTTTCTATTTCTGTTTTATCCTCTTATCTTGCCCAATGCAGGGATCTTCATTTACCAGGACCTCAATAAGTTCAGGGTGAAAGACTGACTCAAGAATGAGAATTTGTGGAGAAAGTCAAGAAGTCATTTGCTTATGGAGAGTAAGACATTTGATGAAGACAAGTCTGGCGAATCCAGAAAGCACAAATTAAGTTGGGGAGATATGTCGCTAAATGGGTAAGTGAGAAATAATAGGGCCATGGAGAGGGGCAAAATCCCCAAATCCCAGTGCTGATACATTTTGAGAGGATGGATATTGGTTCTTTCTGTTTTAGGAGTGGCCCGGTGAAGTGTAAAAATTACTAAACTAGGAGTCAAAATCCTGGGCTGCAGCCTTGCAAGTCATTTGACATCTCTAAGTCAGTTAAAAAATTTGTAACATGATAGGCTGAACTAGATTACTGTCAGGTTATTATTTCTACTTCAAAAATGTTATGAAATCACAGACAAGAGGCTGACTTTCTTAACATATGAAGACCTCCTAAAAAATGAAAATTTAAAAGCCAGTAACCTAACCAAGAGGGTGAAGGGTATAAGCAGACAGTTCACAGAGAAGAAAATATAGGCAACTTTTAAATAAAAAGAGCAATGCAAGTTAAAACTACAAAGAAATTCAACTATCAGATTGGAAATAATCAGGGTTCCACAACACATTGTGTTGCTGAGTGAAAGCCAATACTCTCAAAAAGTAGTGGGAGTGTATACTGGAATATCCTCTAGGGAGGACAATTTGGTAATTACTATTAAAATTAAAAGTACCCTTTAATGTGGCTGTTTGGCTCCTAGGTATTTATGCTACAGATATACTCACACATTTAAGAAACAGTCAGTGTAAAACGGCATTCACTGCAGCATTTTTGTAGTATGAATGGATTTAAAACAACTTAAATTTCCACCTATGTATTGTTATTTAAATAAATGATGTTATACTGTATTTCCATACAATGCAATTATAGCAATCTTTAAAAGAATGAGGCATCTCTATATGTACTAGCATGAGTAGATCTTCAAGATATACTGTTTAATTAAAAAAAGATAGGGGCAAGACAGCATGTACAGTATAGTGCCATTTGAGTTATTAAGCAGAAAATATATTTATTATATAATATGCATATTCCTTTTTACTTAGAAATACTTTAAAACTTACAAAAGTTGTAAAAGTAAAGAGAGTATAAATGACACCCATATACCCTTTAACCAGATTCACCTATGAACATTTTACCCCTTTTGCTTTGTTGTTTGAATATACATATAGATCTGAAACTATATATATAGTTTTAATGTCTCTGGAAACGATCATAAGAAACTTGTAACAATGGCTGCCTCCAAGGAGGGAATTGATTGACTAGAGGCAGGGAAAGACATCTTACTTTTTACTCTCTGCATTCTTGAACCTTTTGAATTTAGTATTATATGCAAACAAATAAATTTAAAGTTATATGAGCATCTCTGCATATATGATATCTGAGGTCTGTACCTTCTGAGTAAAGGTCACTAGTCCAGTGAAGGAAGTCAGATATCTGAAAGGGTGAAAGGGTAAAAATGAAAGCCAAAAGGTAGCCAAGAGTGACCAAATAGTGATGAAGGATAGTTTCTCTTTATAGAAATATTCCAGCTGATAGACAAAGAAAGAAGGATAAAATTATTTTATCAGCATTTGCAACCCCTATTGTGTCTGTGGATCAATAGCTATTAACACCAAAAGGATATTTATATCTGGATGCCCCCTGATGGAAGTACACACCACTGCCTGTGAAGGATCCATGGCAAAATAATTGATCCTGAACTGGGTCAGCTTCTAGATCTATACAGCAGTTAAAGGATACACAGGGATCAGAGGAACACACCATCCTGGGAAGGCTCACCCCTACGGGTTGTGCTCCCTGGCTCCTATGTCAGCTGGCTTCTGGTACATTCAGGCAGTGGGAGGTATGCAGGGGGCTGAAGTTAGGAAGAGGAGAGAAGCCAACGTTTTATCTATTCCACCGTGTGCCTCATGGAGGCTCCCACACTGGATACCTCTTTTCTGCAGCCCAAGCTCCTGCTGGTTATACCAACATGATTCCCGCTTCCACCTCCTGACTTGGGCCCTTGGACTCCAGTAACACCTCCTCTTCCCTTTGTTCCCTCTGGATTAGGGGTAACAGCTGTTTCCTACTATTGCTAATTTCACTTTTTTGGTTTTTTGACTCCTTCCATCACCTGTGTAATTAATTCCCCTCTTTTTAAATACTCTGAGTGGTTTCTGTTTTCCTGATTGGACACTGACTAATACACATGGCTTTACTGATTAAGTATTTCAAACATATGTACCTTGGGACAAATAATTTCCGAAGTATCAATACTTATTTTTCAGAGCATAGAAAAGAGATCCTCTGGTCTGCTCTATTTATTAGCACAATCTTGTTACAAAACCTGTAAAGATGGCAGACTTAAACTATAAACAAGTCATAAGAAATGGTTTTCATATGGCCACCTGATTTGTGACAAAGATGCCATTGCATTTCAGTGCAGGAAAGGATCGTCTTTTCAATAAACTGTGTTGGGTCAATTAGAATCCATTAAAATAAAAAAGAAGCCTTGATCCTCTGGTTCACACCATACCAAAAAAAAAAATTGTGATGACCCATAGGCCTATATATAAATCCTAAGGCAACAAGTTTCTTAAAACTACAGGGGAATATCTCCATATTTTTTTGCTGAAGGTAGACAAAAATTTTTAAAACAAGATGTAAAAACCACTAAACAAGAGGAAAGCTTAATACATTGGATTTCATTAAAATTAAGAACTATTTATCAAAAGACAACATTAAGAGACTGAAAAGGCAAGTGACAGACTGGGAGAAGATAACTTCTCTCTATGTCTCTCCCCCACCCCCCTCTCTCTCTCTCTCTCTCTCTGTGACCCCCTCCACCCCATGACAAGGAACTCATCCAGAATATATAAAGAACTACAAATCAAAGGAAAAAGACTTAGAATCCTATAGAAAAATGGGAAAACACCTGAAGTAGGCACTTAACAAAAAAGGATATTCAGATGACCAATAAGCACATGAAAATGTGCTCAATGTCATCTGATCAGAAAAATGCAAATTAAAACCGTAATTTGATACCACCACAGGAATGCCAAAATCAAAAGGACTGGTTAAGACCAAATGTTGGGGTGGAGACCTTAAGGATGGCGGAGGAGTAAGACGTGGAGATCACCTTCCTCCCCACAGATACATCAGAAATACATCTACATGTGAAACAACTCCTACAGAACACCTACTGAACGCTGGCCGAAGGCCTCAGATCTCCCAAAAGGCAAGAAACTCCCCACGTACCTGGGTAGGGCAAAAGAAAAAAGAATAAACAGAGACTAAAGAATAGGGACGGGACCTGCACCAGTGGGAGGGAGCCGTGAAGGAAGAAAAGTTTCCACACACTAGGAAGCCCCTTCGCGGGCGGAGACTGCGGGTGGTGGAGTGGGGGAGCTTCAGAGCCGCGTTGGAGAGCGCAGCCACAGGGGTGCGAAGAGCAAAGCGGAGAGATTCCCGCACAGAAGATCGGTGCCGACCGGAACTCACCAGCTCGAGAGGCTTGTCTGCTCCCCGGCCGGAGCTGGCGGGGCTGGGAGCTGAGGCTCAGGGTACGGTCGGAGCAACGGGAGAGGACTGGGGTTGGCAGCGTGAACATAGCCTGAAGGGGTTAGTGCACCACGGCTAGCCAGAAGGGAGTCCGGGAAAAGTCTGGAGCTGATGAAGAGACAAAAGACCTTTTCTTGCCTCTTTGTTTCCTGGTGCGCGAGGAGAGGGGATTAAGAGCGCTGCTTAAAGGAGCTCCAGAGACGGGCGCGAGCTGCGGCTGAAAGCGCGGACCCCAGAGACGGGCATGAGATGCCAAGGCTGCTGCTGCAGCCACCAAGAAGCCTGTGTGTGAGCACAGGTTACTATCCACACCCCTCTTCCGGGAAGCCTGTGCAGCCCGCCGCTGCCAGGGTCCCGTGATCCAGGGACAATTTCCCCGGGAGAACACACGGCGCACCTCAGGCTGTTGCAACGTCACGCCAGCCTCTGCCGCCACAGGCTTGCCCCGCATCTGAACCCCTCCCTCCCGCCGGCCTGAGTGAGCCAGAGCCCCCGAATCAGCTGCTCCTTTAACCCCGTGCTGTCTGGGTGGGAAACAGATGCCCTCAGGTGACCTACACGCAGAGGCAGTGTCAAATCCAAAGCCGAACCCCAGGAGCTGTGTGAACAAAGAAGAGAAAGGGAAATTTCTCCCAGCAGCCTCAGGAGCAGCGGATTAAATCTCCACAATCAACTTGATGTACCCTGCATCTGTGGAATACCTGAATAGACAATGAATCATCCCAAAATTGAGGCGGTGGACTTTGGAAGCAAATATAGACTTGGGGTTTGCTTTGTGCATCTAATTTGTTTCTGGTCTTATATTTATCTTAGTTTAGTATTTAGAATTTATTATCCTTGGTAGATTTGTTTATTGATTTGGTTGCTCTCTTCCTTTTTTTTTTAAAACATAGATATAAATATATTTTTCCTTTTTCTCTTTTTGTGAGTGTGTATATTTATACATATGCTTCCTTGTGTGATTTTGTCTGTATAGCTTTGCTTTTACCATTTGTCCTAGGGTTCTGTCTGTCCGTTTTTGTTTGTTTGTTTTCTGTTTTAGTATAGTTTTCAGCACATGCTATCATTGGTGGATTTGTTTTGTGGTTTGGTTGCTCTCTTCTTTCTTTCTTTTTTATTATTTTTAAATTATTTTTATTTTAATAATGTTTTAATTTTTTATTTTAATAACTATTTTATTTTATTATTTTTTCTTTCTTTTTTCTCCCTTTTCTTCTGAGCTGTGGGGCTAACAGGGTTTTGGTGCTCCAGCCACGTGTCCGGTCTGTGCCTCTGAGGTGGGAGAGCCGAGTTCAGGACACTGGTCCACAAGAGATGTCCCAGCTCCACGTAATATCAAATGGCAAAAGCTCTCCCAGAGATCTCCATATCAACGCTAAAACCCAACTCCACTCAACGACCAGCAAGCTACAGTGCTGGACACCTTATGCCAAACAACTAGCAAGACAGGAACACAATGTCACCCATTGGCAGAGAGGCTGCGCAATCCCTATTAAACTACCAATGGCATTTTTCACAGAACCAGAACAAAAAAATTCACAATGGAAACACAAAAGACCCCGAATAGCCAAAGCACTCTTGAGAAAGAAAAAAGGAGCTGGACGAATCAGGCTCCTGGACTTCAGACTATACTACAAAGCTATAGTAATCAAGACAATATGGTACTGGTACAAAAACAGAAATATAGATCAATGGAACAGGATAGAAAGCCCAGAGATAAACCCACAGACATATAGTCACCTTATTTTTGATAAAGGAGGCAAGAATATACAATGGAGAAAAGACAGCCCCTTCAATAAGTGGTGCTGGGAAAACTGGACAGCTACATGTAAAAGAATGAAATTAGAACACTCCCTAACACCATACACAAAAATAAACTCAAAATGGATTAAAGACCTAAATGTAAGGCCAGACACTATCAAACTCTTAGAGGAAAACATAGGCAGAACACTCTATGACATAAATCGCAGCAAGATCCTTTCTGACCCACCTCCTAGAGAAATGGAACTAAAACCAAAAATAAACAAATGGGACCTAAGGAAACCTAAAAGCTTTTGCACAGCAAAGGAAACCATAAACAAGATGAAAAGACAACGGTCAGAATGGGGAAAATATTTGCAAATGAAGGAACCGACAAAGGATTAATCTCCAAAATTTACAAGCAGCTCATGTAGCTCAATATCAAAAAAATAAACAACCTAATCCAAAAATGGGCAGAAGACCTAAATAGACATTTCTCCAAAGAAGATATACAGATTGCCAACAAACACATGAAAGGATGCTCAACATCACAAATCATTAGAGAAATGCAAATCAAAACTACAATGAGGTATCACCTCACACCTGACAGAATGGCCATCATCAAAAAATCTACAAACAAAAAATGTTGGAGTTTTTTACGACCCAGCAATTATGACCCAGCAATCCCATTACTGGGCATATACCCTGAGAAAGCCATAATTCAAAAAGAGTCATGTACCACAATGTTCATTGCAGCTCTATTTACAATAGCCAGGACTTGGAAGCAACCTAAATGTCCACTGACAGATGAATGGGTAAAGAACATGTGGCAGAGATATACAATGGAATATTACTCAGCCATAAAAAGAAACGAAATTAAGTAATTTGTAGTGAGGTGGATGGAACTAGAGTCTGTCATACAGAGTGAAATAAGTCAGAAAGAGAAAAACAAATACCGTATGCTAACACATATATATGGAATCTTAAAAAAAAAAGGTTCTGAAGAACCTAGGGGCAGGACAGAAATAAAGACGCAGACGTAGAGAATGGACTTGAGGACGTGGGGAGGGGGAAGGGTAATTTGGGACGAAGTGAGAGAGTGGCATGGACATATATACACTACCAAATGTAAAATAGATAGCTAGTGGGAAGCAGTTGCATAGCACAGGTAGATCAGCTCGGTGCTTTGTGACCTCCTAGAGAGGTGGGACAGGGAGGGTGGGAGGGAGGGAGATGCAAGAGGGAGGAGATATGGGGACATATATATATGTATAACTGATTCACTTTGTCATAAAGCAGAAACTTACACATCATTGTAAAGCAATTATACTCCAATAAAGATGTTAAAAAAAAAAAGAAGACCAAATGTTGGCAAAGATGTGTCAGGCAACTAGAATTCTTACACATTTCTGATGGCGTATATGTTAGTTTAACCACTTTGGAAAATTGTTCAGTAGGCTTTTTTTAATAGCTCTGAGGTGTGATTCATGTAAAATAAATTGCACTTTTTTTTTTTTTTTGGCCACACTGTGTGGCTTGTGAGATCTTAGTTCCCTGACCAGGGATTGAACCTAGGCCCCAGCAGTGAAAGCATGAAGTCCTAACCACTGGACCACCAGGAAGCTCCCAAATTGAACATTTTTTTTTTTTTTTTTTTTGCGGTACGCGGGCCCCTCACTGTTGTGGCCTCTCCCGTTGCGGAGCACAGGCTCCGGACGCGCAGGCTCAGCGGCCATGGCTCACGGGCCCAGCCGCTCCACGGCACGTGGGATCCTCCCGGACCGGGACACGAACCTGCGTCCCCTGCATCAGCAGGCGGACCTGCAACCACTATGCCACCAGGGAAGCCCGAACATTTTTAATGTATGTAATTTGATGGATGAGTTTTGACATATGTATGCAACCATGAAACAATTACCACAGTCAAGAATATGAACATATCCACCACCCCCAGAAGTTTCCTCATGCCCTGTGGAATCCATCCCTTCCTCTTTACTCCCCACCACCCCATCCTCAGGCAACCACTGATATATTTTCTATCACTATGAATTAGTTTGCCTTTTCTAGAATGTTATACCTGGAATCATCTAGTATTTTGTATCTAACCTCTTTTACTCAAACCATTATTTTGAGGTTCATCAATATTGTTGCATCTCAGTAGTTGTTTTTTATCACTGAGTAGTGTTCCATTACACAGCTATGCCTCAATTTGTTGATGCATTCATCTGTTGATGAATATTTTGGGTTGTTTCCAATTTTTTGCTATTACAAATAAAGCTGGTATGAACATTAACGTACAAGTCTTTGTGTGGACAGATGACTGTTTTCTCTTGGGTAAATATTTGCAACGGAATGGCTAAGTCATAGGTTGGTTGATGGATGCGCAACTTTTAAAGAAATGAGCAGAAGTTTTTAATTGAACTGAATATATGCATTCCCTGTGACCCATCAAATCTACCTTGGGTGTATTCCCAAGAGAAATGAATGCACATGCCTGCCCCAAAATATGTATAAGAATATTCATAGTACTTTATTCACAATACCCAGAAATCGGTCATATGTCTTAACATCTATGAATAGTAGCCAGAGATCCTCCACCACAGCTGTGTTCCTGAGTTGCCTTGGGCCAGAAGGGGTATTTTGTTGTTCAGTAAATCTGACTATCATAATCAGCCCATGACATACACCGCCGGTTCGCCTGCCCCTCCCTCCTGTCACTGTTCTTGTCTGTCAAACCCAGCACTCATCAATCCAGATTTCTGCCTGTTTCCTGCCAGCACCTGAACAGCTGAATGTGACTGAAGAAAAGCATGCCCCCTTGTGACTGGTTCCTAGTGCTTCTCAATTGGGAATAGTTCAGCTCCCTAGGGGTATTTGGAAATGCGGTGGGGGGCATTTTTGATGATCACAATTAATAAGGGGCATTACTAAGGGCCAGGGATGCCAAATGCCGAGCAACATGCCTGCCCAAGAGGCCAAGAGCGTTTCCACTGAAAAACACTGCTTGATCACAAACCTAAAGTGTAAGTGCTTTCATAATCATACTATGATTCTCTCATCAATTCCCTTTCCCACTCCCCTGGGCAACTTTTATCTCTTCTCACTTCAAACTTCCAACATATTTTCCCTCCTCCTCATTTTCAGCTGAAAACCATATTTCTTATTCAATAGAAAAAACAGAAGAGTTCAGGGGGACTTCCCTGGTGGTCCAGTGGCTAAGACTCCACACTCCCAAAGCAGGGGCCCCGGGTTCGATCCCTAGTCCCGCATGCCGCAATGAAAGATCCCGCATGCTGCAACTAAGACCCGGCACAGCCAAATAAATGAATAAATAATAAAACAAAACAAAACAAAACAGAAGAGCTCAGGAAAAAACTTCCACACGCTCTTGATATCTACCAGTATATCTACATATATACCCACGTATTCAGTGTCCCTTATGGGACATTGTGGGTAAACTGTCCAGGCCATTTTCTAAGTCCTCTCTTTGCATACTGGATTCCATCCTCTCTCACTCAACAACTTTCCTCTTGCAACCGTTGTATCATCAATTTTCGTCTCTCTGCTCTACTATTCTCATCAGAATATAAATATTCCATATAACTGCATAACCCCCAAATATTTTCCCCTGACATCATGTTCCCCTCTTACATTTTAGAAGGTGGTAATCTGCAGGGAGTGAGGTGTCCTGGCTCTGCCACCATCTCATCAATGACCTTGGGTGGCTGACCTCTGCACGTTTCAGTTTTCCCATCTATAAAATGAAAAGGTGATACTAGTTAATCTCTAAGATTCCTTCCTTGGTTAACATTTGACATCTATGATGTATCACCTCATAATGTATATATCTGGCAAGCCACAGAGCAAAGCCAGGCTGTTTAAGAAAGGTGTCAGGCTAAAGAAACACCACAGGGAGTGCAGGGATGGGTAAGACATTTTTACACATGAGAAAATGTGGGGCCCTGAGATAAGAACACAAATAATTCTGACTCCATAATAACAGAGATGGAGAGGCTCTGGGTGAGATTCAGCCCAAACGTTTGAAGGTTAAGGAAAGGAAAGAAGATGAGGCTGCAAAAATAGGCTGGAGCCATGTTGCTGGGATCTTGAGGTCTGGATGAAAAGCTTGTATTTTTTACTTGCTTCGTGGAAGCTAATGCTGGGAAAACTAAAGATGATGGAAACAAATACGTGTTGAAATTCAGCCTGAGTCCTATAGTCCTACATTCAACGTAAAATTGTGTAACTAAGGTTCCAGTCTTTAACGGAGTGAATGGGGCTGGAACAAAGAGAAAATCATCTTTCTGATTAATTTGGGCAAAACAGAGTTGGAAATTATCAAAAGAGAATAAATAAGTAACCTTTAAGTATTATTATATAAAAAATATATATATATTTCTGATTGTATTGATAACTACACGCTGAACTCTGGAAACTGGTCTGACCATATGGAAAACATTCTTTTCCAAGTTACCACAGGAGAATACCTACTTCTTGGTTCATGACATGCAGCTATTTGGATGGTGTCCAAGACAAGTCTTGTCGCAGGAAGAGGAAATGTTTAATGATAGGACAAAATACTCAATTCTAAGACCAGATATACATTTCCATATAGTTGCTAGCATATTCTTGTTTGCTTTGTATAAAGCTCAACATTAAACACTTCGGTGCCTAACAGCCTTTAACATTGGTGCCAGTTGTGAGGTCCATAAAGTCATGTGGGGAGCCTGAATTCCCACTGACCTCACCACCAATTCACAGGGTGTCCTTAGGGAAGGAACTGCCTCTCACAGTTAGTTGGAAAATTGGAAACCTAGAGACTTCAATACTAGGTTCAAATCCTGGCCCTTCTGGCAATGTGACTCAGAGCCTTAATTCTCATTGTGCCTCAATTTCCTCATCTGTAGAGTGGGGTAATAAAAGTTCTAGCCTCACAGGATTCTTGGGAGAATCAAATGTGTTCATATATAGAATAATGCCTGGCACGTGGTAAGGGATTATACGTACTGACTGTTATTATTCACTTCACCATGCTATTTCAGCCTCTCTCTGAGGCTATCACTGCTTACTGAAGATTTTAAGTCAAAAGGCAGGAGCATAGTTTCAGTAAACTCAAATGATTGTGAAACAGAATTCAGGATGCTCAGAAATGTGACCTTACACCTCCACTTCTTCTCCCAGACTCACTGGTGTGTATCCCATGATCAGAGACTCCTGGGAAGAAAGAAAGAAGTTCTATAAGAATTTTTCCTTTGAGGTGGCCATAGACATCCTCCAATATAGCATGTTCTTCAGGAAAACTCTTCCCCCACCCACAGTGTAATCTATTTCCATTTGCCTTCTTCAATGTCTTGTTAGTTCCTTTCCCCTTTTTCCTTTGCTTGGTTCACTGATACCAGTTTCTCTATTCTTTCCTGCATAGCCCATTTTTCAAGTGTGCTTATGAATATATAAGGACAACAGAGCAAATGTGCCACAGGTCAAAGCCTGATAACTTGGGTCAGAATATCAGTTTCTCTCATAAGAGGCTGAGAAAAGAGTGCAGAGTGTCTTGGTTTACCCAGTGAGAGAAAGTGCTTTGGGAACCACGTAGGATATTTTCATCAACAAAATTTCCTATGGAGAACATGCATTTTCTATTCCTGTGTGCTTTCTTCATACTTGGAGCTAAGAGAGTTAAAATTTCAACTCAGGAGTGCCCATAGGAATGCTCTTAAGACATCTTAAAAATTCAGTCGAGTTCAACATACTCCCAGATCTGACTCTCTCTGGAAAATCTCTGCAAGGTCACACCTCTCTAGTACCGTGACCAAACAAGGACATCCCCTGTAGCATGATTACCATGCAGTCTCTCTGGAACAACCTCAAATTCAAATAAATGAATCTAGTCTCCACAAATGCTCACTTGCAACTGTCATACCACATATTCCCAAATATTTATTTGAAAAAAAGTATTAAAACTATAAGACATGAAAGTACAATATATTCTTCCTGTCCTTAGGTCACCCAGAACAAAGGTCAGGACTGACAATTCTCTGCTGGAACGTGTTTGTTTTCAAGGCTTCACAGCAAAGTGGGATTCTTCAAAAAAGAGAACAATAATTTGGTACAGAGATGGCCAGATCTCCTGGCCTTTATTACTGAAAGCAACGTTCTTGTCTGCTCCAACTCATTCCATGACGTATCTGCTTGAGGAATCTTGACATTTTCATCACTTCTTTTCTCCGTCTTCAGGTTGGTTGCCAGCCCTTGCTAAGACTGCAGCAGGGTGTAATCACTGATCAAAACTCACAGAACTTTGTGAACTGCTTCTGTTGCACTGTGTTCCTTTCAGGAATTTGCTTGGCAAAGTCCTTGCGTTTATTACATTAGACTTGGGCGGGCAGAGGCCACTGCTAAAAGATATAATTCTAGTAAATCCTTACACTATCCAGAGTCAAAGGGCTGGTCTTGAATTTATAAAGGATGTGACGATGGTGCTTTACTAGTTGGATATTGTGCTTTACAGTTTACAGTTTATCTTCAGCTGCATTTTGAGGTGATAAAGTATAATTATAAGAAGAGAATAAGGCCCAGAGATAAAGGCCAGATAGATAAGAAAAACAGAGAGGCTGGGGTTTGAACCCAGGTCTTCTAATTTCAGAGCCCATGGGTTTTCTGCAACATTCTATCAAGTTAAGTGCAGTAAACAAGGAAGCCAAGAAGAAGAAGAAGAATCTTCAACTCTTAAAACATATGATACAATTAAGCTTTTCTAAACAGGGACAGGCCCTCTCTCACTTATCAAAGAATGCACTGTTGGTGAAAATACATACATCCTTTATGTCTGTACAAATAACTCACACAATACCAAAAGTCATTTAGATATTTAAACAGAGCAAGACATTGGTTTTCCTGCCTCGTCTTCTTCCTACTTTCTCCACACCCCAGATATAACGCAGGGCTCTGTAGTTAAATGCCTACTTGTTTTTCATGATCGTATTACAGTATAAAGTCAAGAAAAACATAAAAATGGGTATGAAACAGTTAAATACTGCCCATATCCCTGGCAACAAGTAGGTTATTCTTAAAATGTAGTGTAGTCAAGGAGTGCATATTTATACTGTCATGTCCAGAAGTAACTATAAAGGGCAGGGCTTTTGATTAATGTGAGAATCCAAGGTAGCACTTAGCCCAATCAGTCAGTGAAAAAAATACATAGTTAGTGTAGGTGTTATGCTTAGCAGTATGTATACTGGGGTGTGCAAAACATGGTTTGCCCTGCTGGAGGGTACTGTCTAGGTGGGAAGCTGTTGTCTTTCACCAAAACCTACGTGGAAGGTTAATAAAACTCCTTTTGTCACTGCAGCAATGAGAAGAAAATATTTTGTAGCAGGAAGCACCCAAAGACCTATTTGCAGAATTGACGACGCTTGGCAAATCTGATTACTGAAAGGATTTCCCAAGTAGCCAATAGGTAGAGAGATGGCTGCAGCCATAGAAATATAGCTGCTAAAGATTCCACACTTTCAAGGTTGAACTTAGAGCAATTGCTCGCAGTGACAAGTAACTCTCTGAAATGTGTTGCTATGTGACAGGAAGGTCACCAGTCTCTTAACAGACCCACAAGTAGATGCATGATGCAGACCACCACCGTGAGACAGAATCTAGATAAAACCAGCACTCTCATGAATCAGGTATTAGCCTCCTGATGACGATATTCTGCTGGGAGACAAAGGGGTCATCAGGGACCGAATCATCATAAATACCAGTGGGGAGTTGGTGGCTCCCCTTCTGAGGATGGACATGTGGTCCCAAAACACATTCAAAGGATAGATGTCAGTATTTGAAGAAAGATATCAGAGGTGACACAGAAAGTTCTAGACAAGGAAGATTTTCAGAATGATATGGAAAGTAGTGAAATGCATAGCAAGAGAGTCTAGAATCATGGTCTAGCCCCGATTAAGTAGAAAGTCTTTATGTATCACCATGCAGTAAGTGGATCAATGATTCCGTGTGATTCCAAACATTCAAATAGCAGGTTTCTGGCAGTTGTGGAAAATTGGGCAAATACATGGCACACCAGCTTTTACTATTAGACTTCAGCACTTTCTCCTGCTCAGCCCAGGAGGGCGTCACGGTCATTTTCACAGCAGTGATGCAAGCAGCTGTGGTCTGAGTTAGTATCAAAAACATTACCTTCTTGCAACACTTGGACTAGACTTTTTCTCGACATCTCTTATGAGTGGGAAAGGACCTACAAACTTGTTGATTATTGTCAGATGCAGGACTGTGAAGGGGAGCTTTCAGGTAGCTGATCACATTTTAGTGCAGAAAGGAGAAGGTCTGTCAGACTAGGTGGACAGTATAGACATTTCCTTAGTCCCTCTGGCTAATGATTTTGTCCATCCCGTGTTGTAAGAGAACTGGTCATTAATATCAGATTCATACTTGTCCCGCATGTTTACAAGAAATTTTAAAAATTTAATATCCCTACCAGGTTATAAAATGCATAAAGTTAAGAACTATGACCCTCTTGTACAAGACTATATTCTTGGAGCTCAGGGCATAGTTGCTGCTGGACGAGTTATTTTTTTGAGTAGGTAGTAAACTTGTGTCTATTAACTCTCTAGTAGGACACAGTAGCACGGGTTCAGCTGCTCGACTCATATTACTTGTGGTAGTTATGTTCTATAAAGTTGTTGCAAATGCTAAATTAGTGAATCCTGAAACATTGCTCCTAGGAAAAACACAAGATGAGGTTCCTTTGAGCCTCTGGTCACAAACTTTTCATCAACCAATCAATCCATAACTTTGTTTTATGTGTGTTTCTGTTTAAAGATCCCTTGTAATGATATATAGTTGATTCATTAACATTGAACTCATGGCCGACAGCACTATAACTGAGGCCTGAATAAAGCTTATCTAACATGTTTCTCCATAAAGTACATCATAGCCTTCTTGCACTTAGGAACATGAGACAGCACTTCAGCACCATCCTGGGAGCCATTTTAAACAGAGAAAACAACAAAGAGCAAAAATACAAAATACAGAGAGACCTTCAAGATGGCAGAGGAGTAAGACGTGGAGATCACCTTCCTCCCCACAAGTACATCAAAAATACATCTACATGTGGAACAGCTCCTATAGTACACCTACTGAATGCTGGCAGAAGACCTCAGACTTCCAGAAAGGCAAGAAAATCCCCACATACCTGGGTAGGGCAAAAAAAAAAAAAAAAGAGACAAAAGAATAGGGATGGGACCTGTGCCCATCCCTGGGAGGGAGCTGTGAAGGAGGAAAAGTTTCCACACACTGGGAAGCCCCCTCGCTGGTGGGAACAGCACGGGGGGGAGCTTTGGAACCACAGAGGAGAGCACAGCAACAGGGGTGCAGAGGGCAAAGTGGAGAGATTTCCACGCAGAGGATTGGTGCTGACGAGCACTCACCAGCCTGAGAAGCCTGTTTGCTCACCTGCCTGGGTGGGTGGGGGCTGGGAGCTGAGGTTCGGGCTTTGGAGGTCAGATCCCAGGGAGATGACTGTGGTTGGCTGCGTGAACACAGCCTGAAGGGGGCTAGTGTGCCACAGCTAGCTGGGAGGGAGTACGGGAAAAAGTCTGGACCTGTTGGAGAGGCAAGAGACCATTGTCTTGGGTGCGTGAGGAGAGGTGCTTCCTGCTCCATGTGTCCACAGATGACAGAGCACTGCCTAAGCAAGCTCCAGAGACAGGCATGAGCCGTAGTTATCATCTCAGACCCAGAGGCAGGCATGGACTGCTGACCCCACTGCCACCAAGGATCCTGTGTGCAAGCACAGGTCACTACCCACACCCTCCCGGTAGCCTGTGCAGCACGTCACTGCCAGGGTTCCATGATCCAGGGCCAACTTCCCTGGGAGAACACACAGCGTACCTCCGGCTGTTGCAACGTTATGCTGGCCTCTGCTGCAGACACGCCCCGCACATTCCAATTGTGACTACTGTACCCCTCCCTCTCCCCAGCCTGAGACAGCAAGAGAGCACTAATCAGCCGCAGCTTTAACCCCCTCTTGTCTGGGCAGGGAACAGAGACCTGAGGGTGGTCTACACACAGAGGCAGGGCCAAAACCAAAGCTGAACCCCAGGAGATGTGCGAACAAAGAAGAGAAAGGGAAATCTCTCCATGCAGCTTCAGGAGCAGCGGACTAAATCCCTGCAATCAGCTTGGTAAACCCTACATGTGTGGAATACCTGAATAGGCAAAGAGTGCTCCCAAAATTGAGGCAGTCAACTTTGGAGGCAAGTGTGGACTTGGGGTTTGCTTTCTGCATTTGATTTGTTTTTGGTTTTATATTTCTCTTAGTTTACTCTTTAGTGATTGCTTTCATCTGTGGGTTTGTTTATGGGTTTGGTTGCTCTCTTCCTTTTTTTTTCTTTTCTCTTTTTGTGAGTGTGTATGCTTCTTTGTGTGATTTTGTCTGTTTAGTTTTGCTTTTACCATTTGTCTTGGGGTTCTGTCTGTTCGGTATTTTTTTTGTTTTGTTTTTTATTTTTCTGAGTGTGTGTGTTTGTTTCTTTGCGTGATTTTGAGTGTTTAGTTTTGCTTTTACCATTTGTTTTGGAATTCTCTGTGTTCGTTTTTTTTTTCTTTTTCTTTTCTTTTTTTCTTCCTTTTCTTCCAAGCCGTGCATCTGGCAGGGTCTTGGTGCTCTGGCCATGTGTCGGGACTGAGCCTCCGAGGGGGGAGAGCTGAGTTCAGGATGTTGGACCACCAGAGACTTCCTGGCCACATGTAATATTAATCGGTGAGAGGTCTCCCAGAGATCTCTGTCCAACACTAAGAACCAGTTCCACCCAACAGCCAGTAAGCTCCAGTGCTAGACACCCCATGACAAACAACCAGCAAGGCAGGAACACAAACCCACCCATTAACAGAGAGGCTGCCTAAAGTCATACTAACTTCACAGACATCCCAAAACACACCACCAGACGTGGCCCTGCCCACCAGAGGGAAAAGATCCAGCCCCAACCACCAGAACACAGGTACCAGTCCCCCCACCAGGAAGCCTGCACAAGCCACTGAACAAAGCTCACTACTGGGGGCAATCACCAGAAATAAGAGGAACTACGAACCTGCAGCCTGTGAAAAGGAGACCCCAAACACAGTAAGTTAAACAAAATGAGAAGACAGGGACGTATGCAGCATATGAAGGAGCAAGGTAAAAACCCACCAGACCAAACAAATGAAGAGGAAATAGGCAGTCTACCTGAAAAAGAATTCAGAGTAATGATAGTAAAGATGATTCAGAATCTCAGAAGTAGAATGAAGAAAATACAAGAAACGTTTAACAAGGACCTAGAAGAACTAAAGAGCAAACAAACAATAATGAACAACACAATAAATGAAATTGAAAATACTCTAGAAGGAAGCAATAGCAGAATAACTGAGGCAGAAGAATGGATACGTGCCCTGGAAGATAGAATAGTGGAAATAATTGCCACAGAGCAGAATAAAGAAAAAAGAATGAAAAGAAGTGAGGACAGTCTGAGACCTCAGGGACAACATTAAACGCACCAACATTCGAATTGTAGGGGTACCAGAAGAAGAGAAAAAGGAAGGGTTTGAGAAAATATTTGAGGAGTTATAGGTGAAAATTTCCCTAACATGGGAAAGGAAATAGTCAAGTCCAGGAAGTGCAGAGAGCCCCATACAGGATAAACCCAAGGAGAAACATGCCAAGACACATATTAATCGCACTATTGAAAATTAAATACAAAGAAAAAATATTAAAAGCAGCAAGGGAAAAGCAACAAATAATATACAAGGGAATCCCCATAAGGTTAACAGCTGATCTTTCAGCAGAAACTCTGCAAGCCAGAAGGGAGTGGCAGGACTTATTCAAAGTGATGAAAGAGAAAAACCTAAAACAAAGATTACTCTACCCAGCAAGGCTTTCACTCTGATTTGACAGAGAAATTAAAACTTTTACAGACAGGCAAAATTTAAGAGAATTCAGTACCACCCACCAGTTTTACAACAAATGCTAAAGGAACTTCTCTATGTGGGAAACACAAGAGAAGGAAAAGACCTACAAAAACAAAAACAAAACAATTAAACCAATGGTAATAGGAACATACATATCCATACTTACCTTAAATGTAAATGGATTAAATGCTCCAACCAAAAGACATAGACTTGCTGAATGGATACAAAAACAAGACCAGTATATACGCTGTCTACAAGAGACCCACTTCAGACCTGGGGACACACACAGACAAAGTGAGGGGATGGAAAATGATATTCCAGGCAAATGGAAACCAAAAGAAAGCTGGAGTAGAAATATTCATATCAATAAAACAGACTTTAAAGTAAAGACTACTACAAGAGACAAAGGACACTACATAATGATCAAGGGATCAATCCAAGGAGAAGATATAACAATTGTAAATATTTATGCACCCAACATAGGAGCACTTCAATACATAAGGCAAATGCTAACAGCCATAAAAGGGAAATGAACAGTAACACAATAATAGTAGGGGACTTTGACACCCCACTTTCACCAATGGACAGATCATCCAAAATGAAAATAAATACAGGAACACAAGCTTTAAATGACACAATACACCAGGTGGACTTAATTGATATTTATAGGACATTCCATCCAAAATCAACAGAATACGCTTTCTTCTCAAGTGCACAGGGAACATTCTCCAGATAGATCATATCTTGGGTCACAAATCAAGCCTTGGTAAATTTAAGAAAACTGAACTCATATCAAGTAACTTTTCAGATGACAACTGTATGAGACTAGATATCAATTACAGGAAAAAAACTGTAAAAAATACAAACACAAGGAGGCTAAACAATACACTACTAAATAACCAAGAGATCACTGAAGAAATCAAAGAGGAAATAAAAAAATATCTAGAAACAAATGACAATGAAAACATGATGACCCAAACCTATGGGATGCAGCAAAAGCAATTCTAAGAGGAAAGTTTATAGCAATACAATCCTACTTCAAGAAACAAGAAAAATCTCAAATAAACAACTTAACCTTACACCTAAAGCAATTAAAAAAAGAGAAACAAAAAAACCCCAAAGTTAGCAGAAGGAAAGAAATCATAAAATCAGATCAGAAATAAATGAAAAAGAAATGAAGGAAACAACAGCAAAGATCAATAAAACTAAAAGCTGGTTCTTTGAGAAGATAAACAAAAATGATAAACCATTAGCCAGACTTATAAAGAAAAAAAGGGAGAATACTCAAATCAACAGAATTAGAAATGAAATGAAGTAACAACTGACACTGCAGAAATACAAAGGATCATGAGAGACTACTACAAGCAACTTTATGCCAATAAAATGGCAACCTGGAAAAATGGGCAAATTGTTAGAAAAGTACAACTTTCCAAGACTGAACCAGGAAGAAACAGAAAATATGAAGAGACAAATCACAAGTACTGAAACTGAAACTGTGATTAAAAATCTTGCAACAAACAAAAGCCCAGGACCAGGTGGCTTCACATGTGAATTCTAGCAAAATTTAGAGAAGTGCTAACACCTATCCTTCTCAAACTCTTCCCAAACTCATTCTATGAGGCCACCATCACCCTGATACCAAAACCAGACAAACAAGTCACAGAAAAAGAAAACTACAGGCCAATATCACTGATGAACATAGATGCAAAAATCCTCAACAAAATACAAGCAAACGGAATCCAACAGCACATTAAAAGGATCATATAACACGATCAAGTGGGGTTTATCTCAGGAATGCAAGGATTCTTCAGTATACACAAATCAATCAATGTGATACACCATATTAACAAACTGAAGGATAAAAACCATATGATAACCTCAACAGATGCAGGAAAAGCTTTTGACAAAATTCAACACCCACTTATGATAAAAACTTTCCAGAAAGGGAACCTACCTCAACATAATAAAAGCCATATATGAGAAACCCACAGCCAAAATCATTCTCAATGGTGGAAAACTGAAAGCATTTCTTCTAAGTTCAGGAACAAGACAAGGGTGCCTACTCTCACCACTATTATTCAACATAGTTTTGGAAGTTGTAGCCACAGCAATCAGAGAAGAAAGAGAAATAAAAGGAATACAAATTGGAAAAGAAGAAGTAAAACTGTCACTCTTTGCAGCTGACATGATACTATACATAGAGAATCTTAAAGATGCTACCAGTAAACTACTAAAGCTAATCAATGAATTTGGTAAAGTAGCAGGATACAAAATTAATGTACAGAAATCTCTTTCATTCCTATACACTAACAATGAAAAATCTGAAAGAGATTCAAAGAAATACTCCCATTTACCATTGCAACAAAAAGAATAAAATACCTAGGAATAAACCTACCTAGGGAGAAAACAGACCTTCATGCAGAAAACTATAAGAAACTGATGAAAGAAATTAAAGATGATACCAATAGATGGAGAGATATAACATGTTCTTGGATTGGAAGAGTCATTATTGTGAAAATGACTGTATGACTGAAAGCATTCTACAGATTCAGTCCAATCTCTATCAAACTACCAAGGGCATTTTTCACAGAACTAGAACTAATAATTTTACAATTTGTATGGAAACATAAAAGACCCTGAGTAGCCAAAGCAATCTTGAGAAAGAAAAATGGAGCTGGAGGAATCAGACCCCCATATTTCAGATTATACTACAAAGCTACAGCAATCAGGACAGTATCATACTGGCAGAAAAACAGAAATATAGATCAATGGAACAGAATAGAAAGCCCAGAGATATACCCACGCACAGATGGTCACCTTATCTTTGAAAAAGTAGGCAAGAATATACAATGGAGAAAAGACAGCCTCTTCAATAAGTGGTGCTGGGAAAACTGGACAGCTACATGTAAAAGAATGAAATTAGAACACTTCCTAACACCATACACAAAAATAAACTCAAAATGGATTAAAGACCTAAATGTAAGGCCGGACACTATAAAACTCAGAGAAAAACATAGGCAGAACACTCTATTACATTAATCACAGCAAGATCCTTTTTGACCCACCTCCTAGAGTAATGGAAATAAAACCAAAAATAAACAAATGGGGGCTTCCCTGATGGCGCAGTGGTTGGGAGCCCGAGTGCCGATGCGGGGGACGCGGGTTCGTGCCCCGGTCCGGGAGGATCCCACGTGCCGCGGAGCGGCTGGGCCCGTGGGCCATGGCCGCTGAGCCTGTGCGTCCGGAGCCTGTGCTCCGCGGCGGGAGAGGCCACAGCGGTGAGAGGCCCGCGTACCGCAAAAAAAAAAAAAAAAAAAAAACAAATGGGTCTTAAGGAACCTTAAAAGCTTTTGCACAGCAAAGGAAACCATAAACAAGACAAAAAGACAACCCTCAGAATGGGAGAAAATATTTGCAAACGAAGCAACTGACAAAGGATTCATCTCCAAAATATACAAGCAGCTCATGTAGCTCAATATCAAATAAACAAAAAACCCAATCCAAAAATGGGCAGAAGACCTAAATAGACATTTCTCCAAAGAAGATATACAGATTGCCAACAAACACATGAAAGAATGCTCAACACCACTAATCATTAGAGAAATGCAAATCAAAACTACAATGAGGTATCACCTCACACCGGTCAGAACGGCCATCATCAAAAAATCTACAAACAGTAAATGCTGGAGAGGGTGTGGAGAAAAGGGAACCCTTGCACTGTTGGTGGGAATGTAAATTGACACAGCCACTATGAGAACAGTATGGAGGTTCCTTAAAAAACTAAAAATAGAACTACCATATGATCCAGCAATCTCACTACTGGGCATACACCCCGAGGAAACCATAATTCAAAAAGAGATATGTACCACAATGTCCATTGCAGGACTATTTACAATAGCTTGGACATGGAAGCAACCTAAGTGTCTGTCAACAGATGAATGGATAAAGAAGATGTGGCACATATATACAATGGAATATTACTCAGCCATAAAAAGAAACAAAATTGAGTTATTTGTAGTGAGGTGGATGGACCTACAGTCTGTCATACAGAGTGAAGTAATTCAGAAAGAGAAAAACAAATACTGTATGCTAACACATATATATGGAATTAAAAAAAAATGGTTCTGATGAACCTAGGGGCAGGACAGGAATAAAGATGCAGATGTAGAGAATGGACTTGAGGACACCGGGAGGGGGAAGGGGAAGCTGTGATGAAGTGATAGAGTAGCATTGACATATATACACTACCAAATGTAAAATGGATGGCTATTGGGAAGCAGCTGCATAGCACAGGGAGATCAGTTCGGTGTTTTGTGACCAGCCAGAGGGGTGGGATAGGGAGGGTGGGAGGGAGACGCAAGACGGAGGGGATATGGGGATATATGTATACATACAGCTGATTCACTTTGTTAATATAGCAGAAACTTACACAACACTGTAAAACAATTATACTCCAATAAATATGTAAAAAAAAAAAAATAAAGCAAAATACATGGCACCAAATAGAACACAGAAAGGAAATGTGTTTATAGTATGAGACCTGAAATGAGAAGGCAGAAGTAGCACCTTGTTCCACCTCAATTTTTTTGCTGTCCTGAGGAGGAAAACACAGAACCTCTTTGGTGTGATTAAGAAGAGTCATGGACCCAAAAGGTAGTTTGTGGTTACCTGGGTGCCCAGAAGTATCCCAAGAACATGGGCCCTGATCAAGAGCTATTTTCATCTGGGGATGGTTACATAAGACAGGAGACATTAGGAAAATGTGTATGGAAGAATTTGGCTTACAATTTAAACCAAACTGTAAAATGCTATGTTTAGCAGGTACTCCTTGAACCTTAAAAAGGGCATATTTAGGAAAAAAGTAGATGATTTTCTATCACAGACCAAAAATAAAAAGTAAGAGACAGCATAGGCTGGAACTAGCTTCAGAAGAAGTTCAGGGACGTTCAGAGGTGACTTTTAATGACAGGCAGGAACTGGTAGAGAACTCACTGATGTAACACACTGAATATATTCGATTCTGCTAAAGTGATGTGAAATGCACCTTTCTTCTCTGATTCCTAGCCTGACAAGAGACACATGCTGATGTGGTGCCCAGGTTTGTGCAGGTGTTTTACCTGAGAGTAGCTTCTTGGGGAGACAGTGAGCATCCATCAGTGCTCACTCTCTCTTTGTGTGTGTGTAGAGGCCCATCTGTCAGGAAGGGCAGGACCAGCTCTGGCCATGTAGGTTTCATGGCTCATTTTAGTTATTCTAGGTGACTCAGTCTCCCCCCATCACAGAAGACTCACCAAACTCCTCGGCAAGACTGCCTCATCACCTCAGAGCCTTCTCTCAGGCTTCCTTGCCTTGTTGGCTTAGCTGCTACCTTCAGGTCTAGTGTTTTGTCACTAATGAGGCAACTTGGGACCTGAAACCCAATCCTCACTTATATTCACCTTTCCTGGAAAAAAACAAATTATTAAAAGAGTTAATGTTGTGAAGCAAGGCTGCTCACCGAAGGAAAGATCATTTGGCTGTTCACAAAAAAGTTTTATATAGGGATCCACTTGACTCATGTCCTTCCTTCTCCTATTACTCATCAAATCATTCCCAAATCCTGACTGAACAAGTGGTTTATGGATGTGAAAACTGAGGGTTAGAAGAGCTAAGTGGCTCTAAACCCAGAACCGCACTGCTCGTGAGCATCAGTCAGGATTTGAATCCAGCCTTTTGACACCGGTTCCACTGCCCTCTCAATTACTCCTTAGTTGCCACTCCTGGCTGGTGGCTTCTGTGGGTATTAATTTATTCAATGAATATCTGTTGAGACACTGTTCTACCACTGAGTGCAACATGAAGTGTCTTGGAGAACACACTGCAGTAAGACCCAGACACAGGAGGGAGGCTGGAGGAGACTGGGAAGGGGGAATGACAGTGAATGGGTATGGGGTTTCCTGTTAGGATGTTGAAGATGTTCTAAAAGTAGGTAATGGTGATGGTTGTGCAACTCTGAATGTACTAAAAACCACTGAACTGTATACTTTAAATAGTTGAATTTTATGATACATGAATTATATCATTAAAGCTACTAAAAGAAGGAAAGAGAAAATAAACATACCAAAAAAGGATATACTCCATAAGATCAGAATAGAAATAGAAGTCTTTATATATTCAAAAAGAATATAATGTAGGATTATATTATAATTTGATTTTGGTACATGTTACAATAAATCATAAACATAAAGATAAAATTTAAAAACCCTAGATGCAGAGTGGTCTTACACTGTGTCACTTCACTACTGTGACTAAAAAATGGGGTTTTTGCCTTTTCCCTGCTTCTTGTGCAACTCCAATGGGGGTTAGGTAAGGTTCAAAACTGGATTTGCTAATACAGCACACCAACAAGATGGATTTAACAAGAAAGTGTTAGTAGCTCTTAGTTCTGGCCTGTACTAAGTGCTGTACAAAGAAAACAACATGCAGCATTTTGGACTTCACTTGTCAAATGTTAAGGTTGATTTCTCTATGAATTGGAAATCCAGGTCTAAATGTCGAGAGGCATATACAAATTTAGATTTAGATATTTCTATTTGAAAAAATGTGAGTGGTTCTTGGGTTGCTCCTTTCCTTGAGTGAAAGCCATAATAACTAGTCTTTCAATTTAGTTTCCAATTCTGAAGAATTTGATGAGCTAAAGTAAACCACCCATAACATCAGTAAACATACCTTAATTAAACTGGAATTTTAAAATTGTAATTTACTTTAAGAGAAAGAGGAAAAAGTCAAATAAGCTGATATTAGGAACTGACTTTAAAAGATGCTTTTAAGTCCCAGATTGTATTCTTATGGCGGTATATATTCAGCCCTATCTCTGATAACTTTCTATGCTAACCATGTATGATTAAGAGAAACAGTATTAAAAAGGTAAACCCAAGGCATGAAAGATCTAGATATGCTTTCTAAATCATTACATAAAGCAAAAATTAACTTTAATGTGCATATATTATACTTACTAAATGAGGCACAAAGATTATACTACCGAAACACATTTCCAAAAGGTTGAAAACCAAGTTATTTTCTGGTTGAACAAAATTATTTGATATACAAATACTTGTGTTTCCTATTTCAATTAATCTAAGGTTACTATAAATGTTATGACTGAAGTCCCTTAGGAATTTAGTATCTCTCAAGGTTTGGCATATTAGTAGATCATTTCTGTGTATACTTTAAAGTTTATACCTTGATAATTCATTGAAATCATGGCTGCTGTCTATGTTAGGACTTACTAGGCCAAACACCATTTGCTGACTCTGGAAATGTTTATTTTTTTCTGTGCTAAGGAACACTAAACCATATGAATAAGAAACTATTTCAAAGGGCTTAAGTCCTTAGTGTGACATAAATAAGGGTTGAAAGAGGATGAGTTCAAATAGTTCCAGTTTAAAGAGCTGTCTCCCCTTTATTTTAAAAAATACTTAGCGTAAGAAAATAGCCAATGCTTGCTGTCAGGTGTTATTTAACATTTGTGTACATTATCTCTAGAGAGTACCCCGATATCCAAGAAGTGAAGGGACAGAGAGATTGAGCAATCTGGCTAAGTCATACTAGTAAGCGCCGGAGCCAGGATTACAACAGTGTCTCTCAAAATTAACATAGATGCCAATCACCTGGGGGAACCTTGATAAAATGTACAGTCTGATTCCATAGTTCTGGGGTGAGGCCTGAGAGTCTGCATTTCTAACAGGTCAAAACTCTTGATCCACAGACTTGAAGTAGTAAGATATTAGTACAAGATTCAGTAAAGGGCATCTGGATCCCCCCATTCTGTCTGCTCTAGAGCATACGCACATTTGGTGATAGAGGTTCTGGATACTAGGAGCTTCAGTTTACAGATATGTTCTAAGCTATGCCATGGGATTTTGTTCCAGGCAAAGTCGTGATCACGTGCCAATGCCCTTCTCTAACATTTGACATATCTCTAGTGGAGCATTTCTTTCATCACAGAGTAATTGACTTCTATTTGGCTGGAATATACATATATTTAAATTGGAGTATAGTTGCTTTACAATGTTGTGTTAGTTTCTGCTGTACAACGAAGCTAATCAGCTATATGTATACATATATCCCCTCCCTCGTGAGCCTCCCTCTTCCCCCCTGCCCATTCCCACCCAACTAGCATGTAGTAGACTGCCTCGATTATTGCCAAAAGCTGGGCACCAAATTCCTATCCTTCTCTTCCTGGGCCCACAGTTAGTCTACATTCCCTACCTCCTGACCTTGCAGTCAGGTGTAGCCGATGACTGAGTTCTAAATAGTGGAATATGAATGGAAGTGATATGTGTCACCTCCAGGTCTGGCATACAAAAATCTTGTGGGCAAGTCCTCTGGGTTCTTTCCCATCTGCCAGCTTGAAGTGGAAAAGCGTGTATCCTTCACATGTTGAAGATGATGGAGCTGTCTCTGAACCAGGACTTGGAGAAGAGTGCTTGCTCACCAGTAATATCTGTTCAGGATTCAGGTGAGAATTAAATTTCTATTGTGTTTAAGCCATTATGCATGTTCAGTGTATTTGTTACAGCAGCTAGCACTGCTTTAACGTACAGATCCTTAGTAACTGTTTACTAAGTGAGTGGAAGAAGTATAGTATTTCTCTGTATTGTGGTCTTGCTCATTGGTTCAGGAACAAATAAAGGAGAGAACTTCTATGCTATAAAACTAAATGTCAGAAAATGGGTTCATAGATAAGACCTTCTCCCACAAGAGCCTCCATAATTTTAATGTAGAGCTTATTTTGGCATGCTTTTGGCACTTGATACGGTAGCAATGCCAAAGTCTGTGCAGTTTTCCAGGTGGTGTAAGATCATCATATTCGGATCAGCATCTTCTCAGTGTGGTTTGATTTCCAAAGAGGTGGTTTTAAATGCTGCTTTCTTGTTCAACTTTGCTGGAAGGAGGAGTTTTTATTCAAGAGGTGGATAGTGAATGGGAGTGAATGGATGGTTGGGTAAAAACTAAAACCTCACACCTGTAACTTCAAATGAACATTTACCTTCCACCCCCCGATAGTTTCACAGTCCCTGATGATGACTGATAACCTCTGCTGTTAATTCCTGAACTGGGTCCTCCCCTGGAACTTGGCTAAGCCAAGTGCAACATAAATAAAAAATAAATGATGAAAAAAAAAACCCCTACTTTGGAGGACATAAGAGGGAATGTGAAAGTCAAGCAACTGTGCAAACATAATTAAACCAAAGGGCTCTAGCTACAGATGGTAAGCTCATCCTCAAAGTACCTACAATCCCCATGATCTGGCTATGAGTCCAAGCTGCCTTAACCTGCCTGGGCCTCCAGTTCTTCATCAGTAAAATGACAGGGTTCAGTGGTTCTCCACTGTTGGAGAACCAATGCCCCCTTTCATAATAAATTTTAACACCTACTTTACTATAAAAAATAAAATTCATAGAAAACATAACCCACCTTATTTAAAAAAAAAATGATGTTATAATTCATAATTAGCATTTCAAAATGAAAATGCCAGACACATCTGAACTAGAAGACATAATTAAACAGTCAAATTCTTTATATACCTACTTATAAAGAATAAATTTGGATTTTAAAGAAGCAAAAAACCAGAGGGCATTATATCCAAGTAATAAAAGAAAAGTTAACCAGTCTTAAAATGAATAAGAGAAAGAGGAAAATAACTTGAACTGAAGTAGGGCTCACAACCCAAATCAAATAACAGACTGCTACAATGGAGAAAATCAGGTAGAACTGGGCCGTATCTATTCTGTGAAGCCAGAAAAATTTTCTTATGCTGTGATATGGGATGGGCAGTGAAGTAACACAGAAAACGTATCTTTTATCTTGATAACTCACATGTATGGACAGGCATGCATTCATTGAACTTAAAAGATCTTGCTGGGGCTTCCCTGGTGGCACAGTAGTTAAGAATCAGCTTGCCAATGCAGGGGACATGGGTTCGAGCCCTGGTCTGGGAAGATCCCACATGCCGCGGAGCAACTAAGCCCGTGCGCCACAACTACTGAGCTTGCACTCTGGAGCCTGCGAGCCACAACTACTGAAGCCTGCATGTCTAGAGCTCATGCTCTGCAACAAGAGAAGCCACCGCAATGAGAAGCCCATGGACCAAAACGAAGAGTAGCCCTCGCTCACCGCAACTAGAGAAAGCCCATGTGCTGCAACAAAGACCCAACGCAGCCAAAAATAAATAAATACAATAAATAAATTTATTGCTGAAGGCAGAAAGAGGCTGGAGTGGAAAAAGAATAATTTCCACAACATAGATTATCATCATGCTTCTATATAAGATGGCATAAAGGGAAGTATTTTTACAACAGATTTTAATAAAATTCAATGACAGCCTCACATTTCACGTGTCTCCACTACTCTAACAATTTCTGCAAATATTTTAGTAAGTAGGGAAAGAATTTTAATTTGCTACAGACTATCTTTGTTAATAAATGAGTTCCTCTTACAACTCCCTCCTGGTATTTTCTCCCAACACCTAATTAGAAAAAAAGCTAAACAATAAAATAAAAATTAAAAAAACCCAGCCAACACGTATGCATGTTCATTTTTCAAAAGTCCAGATTTTTTTTTAACAGGAAACTAGGAAATGATAGACTTACTAGAAACTATTTTAAAGGACAGTTAGAACAATTTTTAAAAATATGTTTCATGGGCTTCCCTGGTGGCGCAGTGGTTGAGAGTCCGCCTGCCGACGCAGGGGACACGGGTTCGTGCCCTGGTCCGGGAAGATCCCACATGCCGCGGAGCGGCTGGGCCCGTGAGCCACGGCTGCTGAGCCTGCGTGTCCGGAGCCTCTGCTCCGCGACGGGAGGGGCCACAACAGTGAGAGGCCCGCGTACTGAAAAAAAAAAAAAAAAAAAAAAATGTTTCACATGTGAAAATTAAGTTGCATATTATTTCTCAGACTATCAAGGAATACCAGGATAATACTGGTGGGGGGAAAATTATTTTTCTGCAAAAAAGCCATATTGAGATTCAGTGAGAATCTCATGCTACCATTAGTTATAGATCTTAAATGTGCAAGAGAACAATAATGCACAAGTGGAGCCTAATGTTCCTACTATCTCTTCACTGGACCACAACCTAGCGTGACAGCCTTTAAAAGAAATCTACATTTATTCTGTGTCAATCTGATTATCAGCACATCACACAATTGTGAAAAGGAACCTTTGTCATTTCCCCTCCAGGGAAACATCATTAATTTTATAACAAAAAGTTTGAGAAAATACAATTTAACATTAAATAACTTTTTAAATAAGCAACTTAAGTTGATGTTCTATATTAGATTATTTTTTTAAGGGCATGAGCTTTGGAGTCAGACTTGGATTTGAACCCCAATCCTATAACTCAATATATAAGATAACATATATAAAGAGTTTAGCAAAGTTGAAGGCACATAGTAAGTCCTCAAATGGTAGTTATTATTATTTCTAATCAAAGCTATGGCAGCTACCATTTATAAACACTTACTATGCATGCTTTACTAACATGACTGCATTTATTTCTCTTAACTATTCAATGAGTATTATTATCCTTGAATAATACCTGAAAACAGTGAGGTTCAGAAAATGTTGAGAAACATGCCTGAACCCAGGTGTGTCAGAAGCCAAAGGACCAATGCTATTAAACACCATGAAAAATCCTTGTTGGGAGGGAGAGAGAGAGAGAGAGAGAGAGAGAAGGAGAAAGGGGAATTAAGAGTCTGTGTATGTGTTTGCGGGCTGGGAGATCCATGAGTTTACTATGAGAATTAGACATTTTTCATGTTGATGAAAATTCTAAAAAATTAATATTCATGTCCTGAATTATCTGGATAACTACCTTAAAACCAAATATTGCCAGAACGTTTCAGTGACTAGGTTTGCACTTGTCTTTACTTGAAAGTTAAAGCCGCGTTCTGCTTTAGTTGTGGAAAGCTTATGGAGAACAGAGGATAACTTAATATAAGGGAAATGATGCATTCAAGCTAGAAGAAGACCAAATAACATCACTATGTGCTAAACAAATGTAAGTAATAGTTTGAACAGAGAAAAAGAGAGGGAGAACTGAGTCACCACATAGCACATGGTAGTGGTTGCACACTAAACACAGAAGAACCTGTATTACAGTACTCAGTACCATAATCGTGTTGCTGCTTCGTTTTGGCAAAACACCATCATCCATCATACTTACTGTTATTCTAAACTGTATTAGTTTTATAGTTTTGCTTGTGTCTGATCTGTAAACTTCTTTTGGTTTTATAGTTGTGCGAGAGCTATAAGCATAAGGCATTTACATGTAGCTTTATGTTCATATATAGTTAGGTAACATTATAATGAACAAAACCTGAGGAGCTAAGAGAATTTTTCCATATTAAAAGGGGATGTGCATTATTCAAGTTAGAGAAACACTGGTCTATACTGCGCCGCTTGTATGTTTGGGCTTCAGCAGCACTTAACCTCTATCACCACCTATCTCACAGGATTTGTAAGAGGATTAAACGAGATGAGGTATGTGTGAGTGCTGTGCCCACAGAAGGAATTACACTGATAGTTCTGTCCGCTTTACTGGAAACAAGGAAAATATGGAAGCTAAATATGGTCTAGGCTCTTTTACTCTAAGTGTGGTCTTGGAACCAAGAGTATTGATACTACCTAAGAGCTTGTTAGAAACGGAGAATTGGGGACTTCCCTGGAGGTCCAGTGGTTAAGACTCCACGCTTCCAATGCAGGGGGCGTGGGTTCAATCCCTGGTCAGGGAACTAAGGTCCCACATGCCTTGTGGCATGCCCCCCCCACCAAAAAAAAAGAAAGAAAGAAACAGAGTCCCAGGCTCCACCCCGACCTACTGTATCAGAATCTGGTTTAACATATTCCCAGCTGATTTAATATATGCACATTAAAGTTTGAGAAGCACTTGTCTAGATCTCCATAGAGATAGATGGTCGACAATAAAATTCACTGCATTTTGAACTGCTCTGTAGGCTAATTTTGGTGATTAGAGAAATGCCGGGTGTAAATGGCCAAAAAAGACTGTCCTATCCTGGGGTTCAGTATAAACATTACCATCTTACTAACCGGTTTTTTTTTTTTTCGGTATGCGGGCCTCTCACTGTTGTGGCCTCTCCCATTGCAGAGCACAGGCTCTGGACGCGCAGGCTCAGCGGCCATGGCTCACGGGCCCAGCTGCTGCGCGGCATGTGGGATCTTCCCGGACCTGCACACGAACCCGTGTCCCCTGCATCGGCAGGCGGACTCTCAACCACTGAGCCACCAGGGAAGCCCTCTAACCGGTTCTTAATGGCTGTATGTGTAATAGGGTGGGACTCTCTTTAAAAGGGATCTAACTTCTAATTCAGAAAGAACAAAGAATATTTTTAAGTGCAAAATATTCATAAAAACTTTCTGAATTTTGAATAAACAAGTTTTAAGATCACATCAATCAAAACTTTGTTAGGTCTCCTTTGCCCAATAGCAATTAAAATAATTTACATATGTTAAGCTCTTATTTAAATATTTTGGCCCACAACATCTGTTTTGCCAAAGTCTTGGCTCAGTTTATGATGACTGTGTGCTTATACTAACAAAACACATTACCAAAAAAAAAGTATGACTGTATATACAAAATGTATTAGTGTTAACTGTTCAACAAAAATAGAAGATCACATTCACCACTTATGATTTTGTCAGTGTAATTCACCTAGAGAATATCTCTGCTTTTCTTCTTGAACTCAGAGGCCCTAAACATTTAAGTCATGTTGTATTTACTTAAAAAGATTTAAAGATACTGTTCTTGGAAGCATAGAAAACAAAGTTAACAACTAATATCCAAGAGAGCCACTAATATTTAAAATGACCTTGATATCATCTGTTCAAGGGTGATTTTGGTAGAATCAAAGCCTGAACTAGGCTATTTATTGTTTTATGTTCTCTACTTATAGGCCATTTAAACCACATTCAAAGAATGTAAAGCAAAGCAGATTATTGTGTATAAACATAAATATGTATGTAAATATGTATACATATACGCATATATGGTTAGACCTACTAGGCAATCCTTATAATCTCTGGGTTTATGTACGATTTAGATTACAGGTAGAACTCTCCTCTACCCTTCACGGTCTCAGGAAATAGCAAACCAAGAGTCCATCCCATAGCATGAAGTATTTTAGCACCAGTACAGGTGAAACGCTCTAATGCATGTTGATTATGGTGACCATAACTTAAGAGAACCACAATCTGAAACTCACTGGCTAACTCCAATTTTAGAGGTCTACATGCTCTCTTGCAGTCCTTTCGGTCCTTATTACAGTCAATCCCTGTTCCTAGAACCATACAATTCTTCTCTTTCCAGTACTTCAAATTCCAATCATTTCTGTTCATATATTAAGCAATTTAAACTCTATATACATACATACACAATGTACCAGGGGAAACACAAAGAGTGATTTTTAGCTCCTAACTACACTTTCTTGCTTTCCTATGAACTGCTGCAAAGAAATGGTTAAACCATTACCTACAGTTTGAATTTATTAAACAATATCGAGGCAAACAGAAGACAGGCAGAAATAGGCAAGCCACGTTTTTCTAATACAGTGATTACACTCATCTCTCTCTAGAAATGGGAGATATTTTAATCATTTTAAATTTCAGATATTTGATCAAAAATCTACATCCATTTATGCTACCAAAAATACTTTAAAAATCCTGTTAATTAGTCTCAAACTACTGCAGATGGATTACTTTGCAAAAAATAAATATAATAGAGCACCAGCCGATGAAATAAGATATATATTAAAGAAAATCTTCAAAATATCAACCACTTGGTCTCTAAGGCTTAAGAGTCTAATAAATACTGAGTTTTTTTCAAGAGGTCATTTTTGCTATCAAGAAATAATGAAATAAATATAGATTAATTAAGAATTAAAATATATGCTGAAGCAAGAAACATACTTGTTTTATAATTCATATTATGTCTTGCAAGAACTAATTAATGAATTAAATTAATATTTTGTAAGCAGTTTCTTCCTCAATTCAACTAGCATTTGGCATGATCAAAGTTTAACTAAATTAAAGACTTGAGGGTGCTTTGAATTAACATCAGATGCTAGTGGTCATCTCCACCCCTTTATCCTCCCTCTAATGTGTCCTTGAAGGTGGCATGTGTTACCCAGGCTATCCAACCTTCTGACAAAGGCAGATATATAGTGAACATTACTTTATCATTTCCATATCAAGGTCACTATGTTCCCCTCCTAGGATTTAGTACGTTGAAAGACCTTCATTACGTAACACTTCAGACAGCTATAAAAGCATGAACTTGGTCCCA
This sequence comes from Phocoena phocoena, assembly GCF_963924675.1. Taxonomy (NCBI): domain Eukaryota; kingdom Metazoa; phylum Chordata; class Mammalia; order Artiodactyla; family Phocoenidae; genus Phocoena; species Phocoena phocoena. The sequence continues at coordinate 104,388,326 of NC_089219.1, forward strand.
TACCAAATTCAGTTTCACTGAGCAGAGCAACCTTATCTTTAGTCACCATTAAATTATAAAATGCAGTTGATATGTACATAGTCCCATACTACCTTTACACCCTAAGACAGCAATTGAACATTCTTGCTTGTGCTACTAATCATTGATATACTGCTGTGAATATACCAAAGGGACACCCTTTCAAAATTATTGCCTATAAGAAATTGTAAAATTTGCTCCCTTTCAAATAGTAAAGTAGCTTGCACCCCCTATTATCTATAGAGGAAATGATTCAGGCCAGATGCCAATGTGAGGTAGCCAAGTCCAGCTTTAACAGAGAAAAGATGGCATATTTCTACAACTGCTCCTAGTGAAATGACACCTCATATATGATCTAACAATGGACTGGAGAAGATGAAGCTCATTTTTCAGATTTCTAAAGGTCAAGGCTCAAGGGATGAAAGGAGTACTGCTTGAGATGAAGCTTAATACCAGACATTTGACTCGCTGTCTAGACCTGATGACCTAGGGAACATAACAGGAAGTCCTTAACAAGTAAGTGTATGTAAGGAACAAGTGGTTCTGATTTCTGGCACAAAGCAAATGTGTCCATTACATGCAAAAGATAAGACTGCTTATCTGAGAAATGTAAAGCCCCTTCTTGTTTATATGGGAAGATAGAGGATGGGGTTAACACAACTATGGGGGGGTTCTCTGGCATAAATGAAGAAATATGTTTCTTTTATCTCCACTGAAGAATTAATCTGGACATAGGGGAGTGGGACCCTTGGAAGCACCAATCCTGAGCACATTAGAACAGAAGAGTTCTACTTTTTCTTCTCCGAACTGCCAGTGTACATGACGGGGTGAGGGAGATGGGGAGTAAATGTAGGAATCAAAAGGAATATGAAGAAACCCTGATGGAAATGATAATGGTTTGACCTTAATTCAAGAAGTAACGTTTTCAGGCTCTGGACACGCAGGCTCAGTGGCCATGGCTCACGGGCCCAGTCGCTCCGCAGCATGTGGGATCTTCCCGGACCAGGGCACGAACCCGTGTCCCCTGCATCGGCAGGGACTCTCAACCACTGAGCCACCAGGGAAGCCCAAGAAGTAATGTTTAAAATGGCTAACATATGTCTCTTGTTAAAGTGTAGCACTGGAAGAGGAGTAGGACAGAAGACATTCTGGACAAAGTAGGAAGGAGGTCCTCAGGGTTGGCATTTTGCACTAACAGCTGTTGTCCCAAGAAAAGGGAAATCACTCAAAAGGTGCCAAAGACAAGAGGAGTGCCTTGTTGCACTCTCTCAAGGATATCTGTTATCATTTAAAAACTAACTAAAGACACCCCACCACACAAACTCTCCTAGCATTTTTCATCCAAAGACGTCAAAAGCCCTTTCTAAATGTTATCCTCGTGATACCTCTGTGAGGTAGGTAGCATAATTCTAATTTTTATTCAAGCTAAGGCACAAATAGAGCCTGAGTTGCAAAAGTGGTCTGGAATTTTGTTCACTGCAACACACTTCCTTCATTTTGATGTAGGCAACTCAAGACACACTGCTAGGAAATGTCCTTAGAGAAAGTAGACCTAAGAGCCAAACAAAATCATTCATGACTCTGGGAAAGCGGCACTCTAACACTCACTGATGGTGTCTTAGGAGACGCCCTCCACTGAAGAGTACTAATATGTGCAGTCCTGTTGAATATGGAGACCAAACCATCTATGATGACAGGAAAAAGGCTGAAGAAACAGTCTTCTTGTTTTCCCCCACTGTTGAGACCAGAACAGTGACAATCTTAAAACATACCATCTAAGGAACTTCAGTCCTTAAGTCTCAGTCTTCACTGGTGTGGTAAAATTCTAAGACCTATATTTTGCTGATGATTTTGATGTTTTCGATCAGATACATTTCTACATCCTTGATCACAGACAATTCTCTTTTAGCATAACTGAATTATCTGTATAAAACATAATGCCAGGGTCTGAAGCAAACAATACATCCAGTCAGCATACATTGGTTCTATATATTTTGAGAAACACTTGAGTACACAAAGAAAGCGTGCAATGTTAAAGAGATGATTTGAACAATATTGTGGCTTGTCTAATGGAGAATCCAGTGTCCTTTCAGGAAACTGAAGATACTCAAAAGTTGCTCCCCAATTTCTATTAACAACCCTCGAAAAGTGAACATTTTCATTTGATACAAATATACAAATTTAAAATAAGTGCACAGTTCAGAATGGCCTACCATTTTCAGATTGCTTATGTGTCAGAAAATATACAGTCGATAAAAAAATACCAGAGAGTGGGGACAAAAGGCTCTCTGGAGCTGTACAGCAAAAATGAATATCACTTCAGTAGGTAGTGATCTCTGGAGAAAGTGGTGTCCTTAGAAACCAGTAGCACTGAAAGATAGCAGGTCACAAATCTGGTGATGGGGGATAAGACGCATAATAAGGCCCATTTTCCTGCAGAAAGAAACAAAGACAAGAACATTAAATAATAAGATCAATGTAATTGGGATTGTAAAATAAAGGGATTTAGAGCCAATGATCTAACGTATGGAAAATGCCTAGCACATGCCTGGCCCTGAGCAGGCCCTCAAGCCAACAGAGCCATTCCACTGGAGTCAGTCAGAGTTGGTATAATGTAGGCAGAGGTGATCAGGATGATGAGATTTAAAAATATTACCATTTATTGAACATTCTATATGCCAGACACTTAACCAGCACTTTTCTTTCATTATCCTTTTATAACCTCACGACGTAATGCCATAAGTAGGTAACATCCTCATTTTACAGAACAGGAAACTAAGGATCACACAGATGGCATCACTCACCTTAGGTCACCAAGCCGGCAACCAGGAGAGCCTGAATTTTAAATCCATGTCTATCCAAATCTAAAGCCCAGATTCTTTTTTTTTTTTTTTTAAACATCTTTATTGGAGTATAATTGCTTTACAATGGTGTGTTAGTTTCTTCTTTATAACAAAGTGAATTTTTTGTTAGGCTGTGTTGTCTTGCTGTGTGCCGAATCTCTGAGTTATGAAACAAAAATCATCATCAAGGAATTTAATAATTACAACTGTGTTGGCAGAAATGAGTCTCTCCATGACATGCCTGAGTGACGAGGCTTTTAACAATGACAGTTTTTAGGGCGTTCAAGATCAAGGTGGAGAATTGAATGCTAGAACTTTAATGTCAAATGTAGAAAGCAATAAATCAGTGTAAGGAAATTTTTTGACCTTATTTTGGCTAACTTTATCTTATAAAAATCAAGACAGTTAGCTTTATGGTAGATAGACCCAAAATTACATTTATGAGACTTAAGATTCATTTCTTGTTATTTAGGAAAGTATTTCCTTGACAAGTAACTTATTTTCCAGTAAACCATAAACAAAAAATGCTTCACATTAATGTAAGATAATAGTTAGATATGGAGAATGAAAGGTAGGAAGAAAACAGCATTGCTTTATGGCATATTTACATTATAGTTATGGAGCATTAAATCCATCCAGTCTTGAACATAATAGGCAGTTAAATGTTATTTGAGTGACTAAGTGAATCAAAAGCTCTGCCATTCTTCAGAGCAGATGCTCTGGAGGAGAAACTGATCCTGGGACCATAACCAGGAAAACAAGAGAATATCTAGGAAAACTTACTTTCTTCTTTTTTTCTTTTCTTTCTTTTTTTTTTTTTTTTAACTTTCTGATTATACATCTGACCGGGTTAAAAAAAAATTCAGTAGAAACAAATCTAAAGATTGGCTACATTTTAGGATACTTCACTAAAATTAATGAAAAATGTTTTTTGTATTTTAGAATTTCCTACCAGGATCTGTTAAACTAATCACTCCAGTATCCTCAACAGGCATAGAAGCTATGCTTAAGAAACATGCCTGAAGAGAGAAATCTATCCTGAAGTTCAACTGAAAAGAAATGGTTCACGATCCATCTTTAAGATTTCTCCATTCCATTCCACTACGGTATTTTTCTAGGCTTCCTGTATCTACATTAAATTGTGATAAAGTAAGAAGGGAAAATCTAATTCTTAATGCTATGAAATAAAGCTTTTATATTAGTCTCACACTGTGGAAGAGACTGCCGAGCAATCGAATACTTTCTCTATTTCTGGAAACAATCACAGAATTTTGAAGAATTGTTACCAGGTAAATCTCTACACTCTCTTCTTTGACTATAAGAGTGCTGACTAGCTCCCTTTCTGAAATGGTCTCAGTACCATTTTGATCCAGATAGACAAAAATTACCTTCTAATTACCGCCAAAGGTTCCTTTTAATCCTATAAAATTTATGTCACTAAGTCACAAAAGACCCAGAAAAATAGAAGCTCACTGCCAACAACCAACCACGTCATACCTTCACCAAGTAAAGGACTATGGGCAAAGCACACTTGAATACGATAATAAAACTGATCGACTCTACACTTGTTTCCTTTTCTCTAATCATATTTTTAATTCTTTCTAGCAAAGGAAAACTTTTCTTTACAAGGTACTATCCAACCACCTTCTAGCCTTTCACCTCAGTGTCCCGTGGGGCACCTCAAACCTAGCGTGTCACAAACTGAACAGACCACCTGTCTGTTTTCTCCAAGCCCGCCCCCCCCCCAGTGCTCTTCCTCCAAATTGCCTCTCTGGGATGGTGGCGACACCATTCTCCAAGTCTCCCAAAGCAGAAACTTTGTTAGTCACCTCAGGCTTCTTTCCTCCTTCATTCCTCCCAATGGCTGGCTGCTCAGTCACCATAATGCTGTGGATTCTATTCCCTAAAATGTCTACTTCTAACCATCTCTAAGCTCTTCAAACCCCTGCCATAACCACTACCACTGCCTGGCTCTAGTCTCATTTCTCCTCTGGCTTCCTCTGACAGCCTCTTATTTGTCTCCTTGCCTCCAGTTTTACCCTTGTCTGGTCCCTCTCTACACTGCGTTTTTAGCCATCTCTCTAAACAGGAACACAATGGCAGTTCTCCCTTGCTCAACATTCCCCACCAACTATGAAGGAGCCAAAGTACCACAGCATAATGTGCAAGGCTGCAGTGTATTTAGGGATCTGCCCTCTGCCTGCCCTTTCCACATCATCTCCTGACACCTTCTTCTGTTTCTTTCCTCTTTTTATTCCTCTCTTTGGCCTTTATATATAGATGGCCTGATATCTCAGTTTCAGAAAGCTCTAATACAGGTACAGAAAGATGATCCAGTGACCTAAGTGTTAGACTGTAGGTTATTTTATTTCATTTTGATTAATCACATTATTAATTAGGCCTGTATTTAATATATAAAATATCAAAAAAAACACTAAAAACACACACACACAGAACAAAAAAACAAAACCAAGCTTGAGTGCAGTGTTGATATTTAATGAAAGCCTGCTTTGTAGGCCCTTAAGTATACAGAAAATGTGTTGGCTTAAAAACTGCTCTTTTGGGGCTTCCCTGGTGGCGCAGTGGTTGAGAGTCTGCCTGCCGATGCAGGGAATACGGGTTCGTGCCCCGGTCCAGGAGGATCCCACATGCCGCGGAGCGGCTGGGCCCGTGAGCCATGGCTGCTGAGCCTGCGCGTCCGGAGCCTGTGCTCCGCAATGGGAGGGGTCACAACAGTGAGAGGCCCGCGTACCGCAAAAAAAAAACAAAACAAAAAAACAAAACAAAAACCCCCTGCTCTTTTGGGTTTTCTAACCAATACATCCTAACTTACATATTTCTACACCAGAAAATAAATGGTAAATCTGGATATTAGCTTTGAATCATCATTCCAAATTTTCGTATCAAAATGTCTTTCAGTGCCTTTCACATTTCCAGCTATCCATTTTTCTTTAAATATTAAGAAGAGTGATATATAGTTCAAAAAAATAATAAGGCAATTTTCTGCTTTAGCAATCTGCAAGAAATAAAACCGGACGCTCTTTTTTCTGCCTCCCATACCTTCAACAATCTTTGTATTTATGATCCAGCGACTCCAATTACAAATCCTCTTTGTGCAAAAGCAAAACATGACATTTTGTTAGCCATTAGAACACATTAAATACTTTGCTCTTCACATAAAGTGTAACAGAAATCATAACTGAAGTCGTAGAAACGTTAGAGAGAAAATGTCTTGTAGGATACTTACTTTACTGTACATATGTTGTACAATAAAGGAAAAATAATTCATTTTAAGCTTAATATAACCTGCAAATATATTCTCTGATTCATGCATAAAAATATGCAATCAGCAATAATTAAATAAGGCAATTGATAACCTTTTGGCCAAGCGTGTTACTTACTTCTCTGTTTTTAACCACTAAAGTGATAGCGTGAATAAGTACAATGGAATAGAGCTTTGATGAAATTCTAGAGTAGTCCTTTCTTAGTGTTTAATAGATTCATAAATGTATCTGTAAGGAATAATGTATTGGTTGTCACTTATACAAACTTTTAGCAAAATGAAACTTCTCATAGGGTAAAGACTAGGATAGGTGACCTGGCTTACAATTAACGCTGAAAATGTCGGACACCAACAGATTCTTCTGGCTCTATTTATGTAGATGAAAAGCCATTCAGTCTTAACAAAATTAGGGAGAGGTGTGTCTCAAAGGTGGTGGAAAACTGACAGTACAAGCAAGGATTGGCTATAAACCTACAGCAGAAATATTTCCCATTGAAAAGTTTACTGGGGGAAAGGCGCCCCCCTTAGAGTCAAGCATTTTCCTAAAGTTACCATAGGAAAAGAATGTCAAACGATACTATCAATTTTATTAAAACACATTAATTGCATTATCATCTTACAATGAAAAGATGATGTGCTCAGACGCACTTGCACCATAAACTAGTTAAGATAATACACCAGGTAAGGGAGAATTCCTGGTACTTCTTACCCTGGCATCATATTCAAGGACAAAAGGAGGAAAGTCGATCTGTTCTGGCGAGATGGCAGAAAACAGCTGGTGGAGGCTGTCCACATGGTGGATTTTGTCCTTCAGTCCTGAGACAGAAAAGGTGGTAAAAAACCATGTTGATACCTGATTAATAGAAGAAAAAAAAATAGTTTAAGCTGGTGGCCTGAATTGGAAATATACACGATTTTGAAAATTTATGCTAGATAAAAACTATTTCAAAATTGAAATTGATATCAAAGAAATCTTCTAATAAGCAGTGTTTTTCAAGGTGCATGTTGGAGTGCATCAGTGGATTATGCAATCAGTTTAGTGGATTGTGAACAGTATTAAAAACAACAAAAAGAAACGTGCTAGAGCAACAATGACTAGGGAATGTAGCAAGATGAGCTTTGTCTCATGAAGCTTCAGTTTCTGTTACATGTCTATGTGCTCCAGTGCATGTCATGCGTTGGGATGTAACATAATATGCTTCTTACTGTGGGCTGTGGTCAAAACCACTGCATTATCTGATGGAAGAACTGATTCACTGGTACTCTGAAAATGGTTAACATCTCCAAATCTCATAAACTCTTTTCATTACTTCAAATGAGACTGAAAATTTTTGCCAAGTTTTGAGACATTTATTTTTCTGTTGACACTTGGCATGCAGTCTCTTTCTCAGTCAAAGTGAATCTTCTGTAGACGTGGAGCCACCTTTGCTCATTTCACTCCATGACACTGCAATCTTTCTATAAAAGCTAGTCTGCAAAATTTGTTGGTTCCAAAAAAAGAGAGAATTCTTGATAGCAAACTATACTGGCAAACTATACTGGCATTCTAGCTAAACAATAGCTAGAATTTACAAATTCTTGTTCATCTATCCAAACTGGCAATCATAATTAGTCATGTTTACCAACGGCTTATACAACAGTTCTATGAGGTAGGTACAATGTTACTGCTATCCTCATTTTATTTACAGAAGGTAACAGATGCATATGAATTCTCAGTGCACTGGCATAGTACATTCCAGTATATAACTGGGTACATTACAAATACAGTACATGCCACTTTGGGCACTTGCCAATCGTTTTTTAAATTTCTCTTTGACACCCTATCATGTTTTCCAGTGGTTGCTCCAAACCTTTCACATATTCCTGGTCCCTAATACAACATACTGTCTTCATACCTACTTATGAGAAAAGGCATGGAATAACAGAGACAACACTACACTTATCTCTATCAGAATCTTATCCAAACTTCCAAGACTCCGTAGAGACTCATCTCTACCATTATTTCTCCCTTACAGCTCCAAACAGATTATCCCCTCTACTGAATTCACATAACCTTATAACTCTCATTTATAGCACTTATCTTACTTCATAGGAATATAAGTAGTTTCTTATATTCACTTCTATAATTTCCCTAGTAACTTGGCAGACAATCATAGAATGGTCTAAAGTTTTAGAAGGTACAGACAGACCATGCATCCTCAAGTATTTGAAAAAGAACGAATGAATGAAGATAAGGCCTATTTCATACTGAGTTTCATGGCCTGGCTCACTAATCTATTTCGGCTATACTACCAATGACTGTTATAAGGCCTCAGATATTAACATTACCCTCTGTATCCTCTCATCTTACCAAGCTTATTTGGAGTGTGGTGGAGGGGGCGGGAGGTACTCGGCCTTTCTAGAATCAAGTGAGTTAATTTAAATCAGATTAGATTGTCACTTAATTACACTCCAATCCCCAGTTTTTTACATCAGTTTTTTTTGTTTTGTTTTCAAAGCACATGCTGTTATATACCTAATTGATACAAACTTCTGCAAACTAGATTAGGGGCTCTACAACCAGTTAGCTGATAAACTAGTAAGAGCTACGGAGAGACCATGGAGATTTTAGAGATTCTAGGAAGAGGTTAAGAAAATAAAGATTGTAGAGTCAGAATGGAGAAGAACCTTGCGGATGTGTCAGGAGATACACTGTGCAAGGAGTTACACATCGACTGGGAATCTACTATGTGCTAAGCATTGGGCACAGCTGTAGGTGATACAGGGTAACAGTGACCTGGCCATTCCTCTAATGGGGGCTTAGACTCTAGAAAAGGAGCCAGCTTATAAGCATAGTAACAACTTCCTAAGGCAAAAAGTACTAAATGCAATGAATGGCCCAAAGAAACACATGAATACCTATCACAGGCAAGGAGCTGTGCTACGTGGAAAAAGGTATAAAATTACGGAACTAGAAGGGACTACACAGGGTATTTGTGTTCCACTGTCTCTTACCTCAGTACCTTTTTACATGCTGCTCGTTTAGTCCTGAAACCCTTTTCCTCAATTCTTTGCCTGGCTAAGAACTGTCCTTCAGAGTTCAGGTCAGAACTCACCTCTGTGAGGAAGCTTTCACTGAGTACCTACACTCCAGCCAAAGCTGGAGAAGCAGCTTCCCCCTAAGTGTTCCAACAACACCGTGTTTACTCATATTACTACATAACTGACACTCTGTGTGGGAGTAGCTGATTCTCTCAATAGACTGAATTCCCCCGTGTGGGGATTCTCTTCTTCAATACCATATTTATAGGGATTTATAGGGTCTAACTAATGCTCAACATGAAAAGTAAGCAATTCAATATGTGTTGAGAGAATTAACAAATACTTTCTGGACTTACTACTTTAGTACTATTTAGGGATGGTCGAATATTCCTTCATTCTACAAAAACAAGTTGTACTTCAATCTGGGCCTCAGTCTCTTCAACTACAAAATGAGCAAGTTGGACTTCAATGATTTTTAAAGTCCCTCTTAGTTATACAGTTCTATGAAAGGACTCTTGACTATGCTGCATGTACTGACACGGTGAGCTGGTGGTGGTAAATTCAAAGAGAAGGCTGGGTTGGGGAAGAATGGGCAGTGATCTTAGGCACACACTCTTTGAAAGACAAACACATTTCTCTGTTGCATTTTCTCCCATTACCTCCTTTACATTCTTTAGGCATTAGCAAGAGAAAATTACTCAAAGTAGACAGAAGTGGAAACCCAGTTACAAGTTTTCCATTCAGGGAGACCCAAGAGCATTGTTTTCAGTTTTTTTCATTTTATTTTTATGTAGCTCAGCTTTTAATTTTCAATTATTTACAACGTAAGTCATAGATATACATTTATTTAGGTAAACTTGCTTTACTCAGTATCTACTATTTTAAAAAACTGAATTAAAAATTTGAAAATAGGCTGCTATGATATGCTGTGAGTGCTAGAAACTCTTTCATCCAATTATTCACAAATGCACAGCCAAGAACATGGGATCACAAGACAACATAAACTAGGAAAAGATTGTTCACACATGTACGCACTTAAGTCATCTACTACAGCCAGAATCAACAGTGGGTTTAAATACTATTAGTTCACGTTCTATTAGTGAACTTCAAGAAAGAAAAAGAGTAGTGATTTATATGAGCAGTCAACTTACCACGGTGGGTGGAGTGCCCTGGAAAAGATCTGAGAAGTACGGAAATCAGGACAGTGATTCTATTGTTTTATTATCCCTTGATTTCATCTCATTATTTTATAATTACAACCACTCCATTTACAGTTTTCGATTTAGTATAAAATAATGGTGGATTTCATTACACATGGATTTTATTTTCTCAATCCTTCATCATTTTCTCCGTCCCAAAATATTATGAAAGGTAACATAATGGCTTTCACTTCATACATCTGCTCTTCAGTCTCTGCCTACCCGCCATTTGCACTGACTTCTACCTGAAGCAATTCCGATGGTGTGACAACCAACGCTAGTGGCTCTAACACTGAAATTTCTGGTAATGTCTATCCATTGGTGTCCCAGTAGGGGAAAGATAGCTATTCACTGACTCTCTTGTGTGGGGAAGGAGGGGTTAAAGTCAGATCTTAGCGAACAGTGGCTATGTATTCTCGTAAGTCTGGTACAGAGGAACACTCTTTGGATAAGTCTGAATTTGACAAAAGTTAAAAAAGGTTTTTTTTTCCATTAAAAAAATTATGAAGATTCATAATTTGGATGAAAATTCCAGCATTCACTAAAGTTGAAAGAATTTTACAGGGGACACTGGTACAGAAATCATTCAGACGATCATTAACATTTTCCTTAAGTTTTCTTCATCACACATCTGTCTGTTCCTCTATGCATCTATTAACCCATCTTACTTTTTTGCTGCATCTCAAAGTAAACTGCAGACATCGGTAAACGTTCCTCAAATACAGCATTCATATCTTTAACTAGAGTTCAGTGTTCGTTCAGTTTGCTATAAAATTTACATTCGATGAAATACACAGATTTTAAGTGTACTTTTGCTGGGTAGACAGATGTACACACTTGTATTAGCAAAACTCCTATTGAGATACAAAACATTTTCATCACCCCAGAAAGTTCCCTCACGCCCCTCTTCCCAGAGGCAAACACTGTTTTGATTTTTTTTCTACCATGCATTAGTTTTGCCTGCTCTAGAATCTCATATAAGTGGAATTATACAGTATGACTCTTTTATGTAAGGCTTCCTTCACTCAGCATTAACGTTTTTAAGATTCCTTCATGCTGTTGTGTATATTAGTAGTATCGATGTTCTCTTTTATTGCCAAGAAATATTCCATTACAAGTATACAGCAGAGTTTAATTATTCATAATCCTATTGATGGACACCTTGGCTGGCAGTCACTGGCTGCTATGATTAATGCTGCAGTGAACATTCCTGTAGAAGTCTTTCTATGCACATATATTTCATTTCACTTGGGTAAATACCTAGTATTGGAATTGCTTGGTCACAGACATACTGAGTTTATAAGAAACTGTCATAACTTTTTTCAAAGTGGTCGCAGAAATTCACATTCTGACTTATACTGTAGGAGAATTCCAGTTACTCCACATCACTGGTAATATCTGGTATTGTCAGTTTTTTAAACTTTAGCCATTCTGGTGGCAGTGCAGTGACATCTCATGCAGTCTAAAAAAAAAGTTTTATTAAGATATACCCAACTTACAATAAACTGTACATATTTAAAGGATAAAATTTGTTAAGTTGTGACATTACGTATACACCCATGATACCGTCATCACAATCAAGAAGATGAACACTGGGAGCTCCCCGGTGGCCCAGTGGTTCAGATTCCAGGCTTTCACTGCTGTGGCCCAGATTCAACCCCTGCTCGGGGAACTGAGATCCCACAAACCACACGGCACAGCCAACGACAACAACAGCAACAACAAAAAAAAAAGAAAGAAAATGAACATACCCATCACTCCTACACGTTCTCAGGGTCCTCTGTAACTCCTCCCTCCCGCCCCTCCTCCCTGTCCACAGGTAACCACTGCTCTACTTTCTGTAGAAAAATTATACATTAGTTCATATTCCCTAGAATTTTATATGAAGGGAATTACATAGTATGGACACTCGTCTGGTACGTACACGCTTCTTTTATTCAGCGTAAATATGTTGAGATTCATTTGTGTTGTTGCATAGATCGACAGTTCATTCTTTTTTTTATTGCTGAGTAGTATTCTATTGTATGGATATACCACGGTTTGGTTATCAGTCCTCTCAGTGATGAGCATATGGGTTGTTTCTAATTTGGGGCTATAACAAAAGTGCTATGAGCATTTGTATACAGGCAATGGATATGCTTTCATTTGTTTTGGGTAAGTATCTATCAGTGGAATGGCTGGATCACACAGTAGGTGTATGTTTAACTCTTTAAATAAGGCTGCTAAATTGTGTTCCAAACTTTCTATACCATTTAACGTTCTGATCAGCACTATTTGGGAGTTCCAGTTCTTCCACATTCTGACCAACATTTGATACACAGTCTTAAATTTTAGCCATTCTAATAGGAACGTAATATCTCGTTTTGGTTTCATTTGTACTTTCCTAATAAGTAATTGTGCTGAACATCTTTTCATTTGCTTATTTATCATCGTATATTTTCTTTGGTGAAGTATTTTGCACAAATCATTTTTTTCCATTTCTAAATTGTTTCCTTATTATTAAGTTTTGAGATTTCTTTATATATTCTAAAGATAAGTCCTTTATCAGATAAATGTTTTATTTACAAAGACTTTCTCTCAGGCTGTGGTTGATCTTTTCATTCTCTTAGCTATCTTTAAAAGAGCAGAAGTTTTAAATTCTAATAAAGTTCAATTTCTTTTATGGATTGTGCTTTTGGTGTTGTATCTAAGAAATATTTGCTTTACACTCAAGGTCACACAAAGCTTTTTCACCTATACTTTCTTCTAGAAGTTTAAAAAGTTTTGTTTTACATTTATGTGATACAAGATATAGATCAAAGTTCATTTTTTTTTTGGCATATGGATATCTAATTGGTCCAATATTGTTTGTTGAACAGACTAACCTTTTTCCACTGATCTGACTTTGCACTTTTGTAAAAAAATCAGTTATCCATAAATACGTGAATCTATTTCTGGATTCTTAATTGTGCTACATTGATGTCTTTGTCTATCTTCATGCCAATACCTCACTGTCTTGAGTACTGTAGCTTTAGAATAAGCATTGAAAGCAGGTAGTGTTGGTCCTCTAACTTTGTTCTTCTTTTCCAAAGTTGTTTTGGCTATTTTAGATTCTGTGCATTTTAATTGAATTTCTACAGAAAAAACCTTGTTGAAATTTTGACTGGGACTGAATTGAATCTATAGCTTTAGAAAGAATTGACAATTTAACAGTATTCAGTTTTCTAATCCATAAATACAGTATATGTATTCATTTATTTAATTTCTCTCATTAATCTTTTGCAGTATACATAACTTGCACAGTGTATTATACAAGTCTTTCATATCTTTTGTCATATTTATCCCTAAGTACTTGGTATTTTTGATGCTAGTTTAAATTATATTGCTTTTTAAATCTCAATTTGTTTCTTGCTAATATATATAATAGATTTTTGAATATTGATCTTAAACCCTGAAACCGTGCTAAAAGTTACTCATCAGTTCTAGTAGCATTTCTGAGGATACCATAGGGTTTTCTATATAGATAATCATGTCATCTATTAATGACAATCAAGACAGCATTATTTACTCCTTTCTAAATCTATATGCATTTTGTTTCTTTTTCTTGTCATATTACACTAGTTAAAACCTCCAGTACAATACTGAATACAAGTGGGGATAGCAGACATTCTTGCAAAGACATACTAAAAACCGACATACTCTTCTGTTTGTCTCCATTAAAGAAAAAATTTCAGTAGCTACTGGATGAATAAAAAAATAAATGGATGATGAGATTTTGGGAAATAGTCAAGCACTTCTTCCTTATGTGCTATAGAAGAAAAAATTAGCCACCTGCTGAGCATAACAAAGTTAACTTTTCCAATAAGGAGAAAGGTTAGGAAGGTTAATAATATATTATCTGATAAGACCATGTAATCAGAACTCAACTGAAAGAAGAGTAGGAAAGACAAAGTGATTTAATTGACTGTTCACACATTTTACTTTTTTTTTTTAAGCCTTGCCAAGCAGTGTTCCCATAAGCATAGCACTTTCTACCGTGCTGTTCTAACACTGAGGGACCAAAAAGAAATTTGCAATTTTTAAAAGAATTATTAAAATGCTTCATGCAAAATTTAAAGATGGTATTTCAATGACAGACAACAATTTTGTAAACAGTGACAAATCCCAAAGTGGAAAACATTCTCACTGAAGCCTTCACTCATCTTAGTTATGAAATTTAGTAAGGACTTTTCACTACTTATCTTACTTAATTTCTCCATAGTGCTTTAAAATAACTATTTCTACCATCTCTGATGCTTTTCCCATTCACTGGCTTCCACAGCATTAGCCAATCTTAGTTCTCCTGCTGCTTTTTGATTATTTCTTCTTGATCTCCTTCCCTGATCTCAGGGCTCTGTCTTTAGCTGTCTAAGTCTATGATTTTATAACACTTTTAAAGAGTTAAAGCTCTGTTTACTTGATTATGCTCTCAAATTTACATCCCAATCCATGGTCCCCACATCTGATGACACCTGGGAGTCATGGATGACACAATCCTTTCTCTCACCCGTACTCATTTAATAAATCACTAAATCCTGGGATTTTATACCCAAATAATAAGTCATCTTTTCTCCAAACTGCACTGATATATTCAGATTCTTCTTTTTTTCTTTGCCTAGACCAGGGGTTGGAAAACTTTTGCAAAAGCCCCTATAGTAAATAGGAAATATTTTTGGCTTCTTATATTAATATTATAAGAAAATTTCACTAGGCAGGCCTGAAGGCACCTGGAACAGTGCTATACTGGAGGCAGGACAACGTGAATACTGATTAGGTTGTTGCTGCATCCTTTGAGGTAAGAGATGATGGTGGGATGAACTAAAGTAGAGGCAGTGGGACTAAAGACACAGGCATAGAATTGGACAATAGTAAGCACACAGAAGTGATGCAATATGATGAGAATGAGGTAAGGCAAGTACCCAAGGATGCCTCCCTTGTTTCTGACTTAGGCATCTGGGTAGACAGTGGTCCCATTTATAAAGATAGGGAATACAAAAAGCAGTTTGGGAGGGAGTGGGAGATGATGACATGAGTAGTTCTGTTTTCAACATGTTGAACTTCAGGGGCCTGTAAAACATCTAAGTGAAGATATTTGATCAGAAGTTCAACAAGCGGGTCTAAGCACAGGAATGATGATGATGGCTAACATTTACTGAGTGTTTATTGTATGTCAGATAATGTTTTAAGCGTTTTACATGTACTAACTAATTTCATCCTTCTGACAACTACACAAGGTAGGTACTACTCTTATCCCCACTTTACAAAAGATGAAATTAAAGCACAGAGAGGTTACATAACTTGCCTGAGAAAACAAGTTGGTAATTGGTAGAGGTGGGATTAGAACCTACATTACCTGAATCTCAAATCCATGCTTTCACAAACATTAGACTTTACTGCCTCTCCAGACATATACTTGGGAATTGCATATATTTTGGAGGGTTGTTGAAAACACAGGAATGAAAAAAAAGAAGTACAGAATGAAAGAAGTCAGAGGATTTGGGGACACTAACACTCAAACGATGAGCAGAAAAAGAGGGAACCGCAAAGGAGACTGAGAAGGAGTGGCTAGAAGTAGAAGAAAAACTAGGCAGGGTAAGTTTCAAAGAAGCCAAGACAAAGTGTTTCAAGGGAGAAGTGATAACTGTGCTTAAGGGTATAGGGAAAAGAGAAATTACTGGTGTTTTCAGCGTGAGCAGCTTTAGTTGCCATAGTGGGATCTGAACCAGACTGGAGTAATTTCAGGTGTATGACAAATGGAGATGGTGAGCAGAGGGCACAGATTACACTAAAAAATTTTGGTTGTAAAGGGGAAGAGAGATAAGTGGAGGCTTTAGAATGTTTAAAAATTGATGAGTTAGATCCAGAGAAATGGGAGATAAGAAAGAGGATAATTGCTGAAGAGAGGTTCCTGAGGACAGGGAAAATATTCAATATATGTGTAGAGAAGAGTGTAGCCTCTGGAATTCAAATGCCTAGATTCAAATCCAGCCTTTGCTACTTTACAGTTGCTTAGTTTGCAAAAGTTACTTAATCTCTCTAAGCATCCATCATTTGCCTATCCAATGGGAATAATACTACTATCTACTTCATAGATATAAGGCTTAAACAAGATAACTCATGGGAAGAACTGGCACACAGTAAGTGCTTAGTAAACATTAGCTATTATCACTATGGGATCCAGAGCACAGGTAGAGGGACTGCCCTTCATTAAGAAAGAACACACTTCTGTGATAGAATAAACAGTGGCAATGATAGGAAGAGATGGCACGTTAAGTTTGGGGTGGGAGGGAGAAGACAGGGAGCTCCTCAGTGATGTTTTCTATGTTCTCAGTTAAGAATGAGGCAGGGCCATCTGTTGCAGTGAGGAGCTGCTGGTAGGACAGAGCTTGAGGGGAGCACACAGCCATGCTGGGACACTGTTCAGTGAAGCATCAAAGGACTGCTAGCAGTGAATGCCCCACGAGTCTGTTGAGAAGCCCAAATTCACATGGCTCTATGATTTCTCCACCACTGCTCAGCAACCCAGATACAGGAGTGAAGAAAGCAGAATGATGGAATAGCTCAAGATCAGGTTTGGATGGGCAAGTGTGATGGAAGGCTAAGAGGTCATAGGTTATTTTAGACATAGGTTATTTATTGACAAGAGTGGCTGAAGTGATGGAACATGAGTTTTAGGCTGGATAGGGAAGAAAAATAAAGATTAAAAAAAAAAAGAAGATATTTTCAGAAAAAGTAAAAGGACCAAAGGACTAGATATCTTGATGAAATCAAGATGCAGGATTAGATATTAGGGATGTAATTATGAGCAAGATAGTTATATAATACCTCTCAGAGATCTGGCAGGCTAACACATAAGGTAGAAAATTAAACTAGTAATTAGAATTAAAAACAACAATAAAGGAAGACTAGAAAATCTTAAGGAAGTACAATGCAGGAGTACCTACTAGTGGCAGGATTGATCAGAGAGGTTTTTTTTACAGAAAGTAAATGTTGACCTGAGCTCTGAAGGATAAACAGGAGTTAGCCAGGAGCAAGGGCAGAAAAAAGCCCAGATTAACAAAGAGCATGAAGAGGCAAGGACTGAGGGACTAAAGGCCTGTAAAGGTCGCCTACAAAGATACTGGAGTTACATGGGACCAAAATAGGACCACAACTCAAGATCACTTAAAAAGGAAGGGTAAACAAAGAAATTAGCAGTCACCACGGTGATAGCAAGAATTAAGATGATGAAATATATCCTAATATGCATGTAGTGCACTTAAATTCAAGATTTAGCTAAAAAGAAAAATACCGTACCTTTGAACGAAATGTTGGATGCACAAAATAAACAGCCTTCAAATTCCTCTTGTACCTGATTCAAAATCAAAAAGAGGGTCAGTATAAGCCATGTCTAAAACCAGTCACCATTATGAACAATTAACTCTTTTTCCAGGTGTTTAAAAGCAGGAAAAAGTTTACACATGAATTTACTTTGATACAAAATAAACTGGAGTTAAGGAGGGCCTATCATTAAAATATCCAATCTAAGTAAAATAAAAATCTTAGTTACATGAACTATCCTTTCACAAAATACAAAACGATGTTTGCTATTGCTTAATATTCGGAAAGAAAAAAGCTGCTTTCCCCCTTCATAATTTGAGAAGATAACTAACTTGACATCAACAACATCGTAGAGTTTCTTCAGGAAGTCAGAGTCCAGGTGATTGTATTCGCTGGTCAGTGTGTGAAAATATACTAATACGTATTCCTTCACAGCAATGTGATCCATTACATGGATAAAATATAAGAGAGCCTAGAAGAAAAATAAAGATAATGATCATTTTGTACAGTAGTCTATTTCACAGATGCCAAGAGAGAAAAAACCCAGAAGATTAATCTGCACCCCAGGCACTGCAGAGAGTACCTCTTTAAAAAGATCTTCAGGGGAAGTGTCTCATGCCAGTGTTTAGTAGTGCACATAACGCTACAGTATGGTCCCTTTCTGTCTTGTTCTAAGTGATGGAGGAGAACCACCAGTCTCCGTCCTTTCAAACAACTCTTCACATACTCAAAAGAGCTCTTCAGTCAACTACCAGGTTTTCTCTCTCTGGAATAATGGTATCAAAACCATTAGAGGGAGAATTTCTAGACTTTTAATCATTCTTGAAGGTTCTACCTGCATTCAGTGAAAGTCTTTGCAGTCTCCACTGAGAAACGGACTAATGGCTCTCACGTAACCAAGAATTACTATAAAAGGACGTTAGAAGTGCTGCCTCACATGGCTCACTTTGAGGGCTAATTTTGTTAGCATCTTTGACATTGAACTGAATGAGGAAAATGAAAACAGGTTTAGTGAGCAGACGGCAGTGGGCTGGGCAGCACTTCCCTGCTCTGCCTCAAACTTAATGTGACCTGGATCAGTTAGAGGAATATGCCATTACAAGAAGGATGAAATTTAAGAGAAACATTAAACACAAAGCAGAGACACGATAATAACCATGCTGGGCAGGACCAGCATGACCCGGTGGTGTAGCTATAAACCATGACAAAGAGGAAGTTAAGAGGTAACAACTGAAGGATTACTATCAAACAGGTTATTTCCCCATTCCTCCTCAGGGGAGTCCTTGGCATTAACTTGAATGGACTAACATGGATTAGTTAGCATGGGTCCAACTGCTACCAGAGCAGACAGAGGAGGGCACTAAGGAAACACAGTACCTTTCCAGTTGCTACCTGGTTTGGACTTCACAATATATATGAAATGATACACCACGAACATCCAGAACACCATGTAAGTACACACCAGAATCAAAGGCAGGGGTTTACGCTTTTATTGGTATCAATCACATTATTAATGCTGAGAATGAATGCCATACTGATTATCAGTTGTTTTTTTCCCCTATGTGTATATGTGTGTGTGTATTTTTATTACTATTTCTGCTCTTGCCAGACTGCTTCTGGTCCTCTTTCTATCCACTCACCACCTCCTCCCCAAGGCAATCAAGATATCCATTTTCAGCTTCAAATTCCCCGTCTTTAGCTTGAATCTTTTTCATTATAAAAAAGTACAGCCATATGACAGAAAAATGTAGAAAACAAATTCTCCTTAAAACTATGAGATCCATTTTGAGATACTGATATGCATAAACTCGCACCATGCCCCCCTCCCCCACAAAAAGGTCAATGTACATACAAGGTGTTATTTCTTCTCCTACTGATATTATACCATAAACATTTCTCTATAGTACTTGCCTCTATAACCATAATTTTTCAGGGTCACAGAACATTCCATTTGTGGATGCATAATAATTACCTGTTAGGAATTTAAGTTATAATTTTGGGCCACAAATGAGCCTGTGAGTAACATGCCCGATCCAGGGCTTCCACAGTTTTTTTTACCCAAACACCAGTGACCAGGAGTTTAAGGGCTTAGCCAGATAAAATTATCCCCTTTTGCACAACTGTGTTTTATCTTAAAATTGTATTTAATTTTTACACTTTTGAGTACATTTTTTTTTTTTTTACTATGGTTAGGAATTATTTATTAAAGTGATTCTCCTCCTTTGCAGTCTGTGTCTATTACAATTGTTCTAGGAAGATCTACATATTTATCCCATGGATTCAGTTGTCCCTTGCCCAAGTATTCCAATTTGGGCAATTTCTGGGCCTATAGCTACTTTCAAACCTAGAATTATTTTCTTAGTACAAATTCTCGGAAATGGAATTAATGGGTCAGTGGGCGTGACCACTTTGACAGTTTCAATTCATCTTTGGTAACAATGATTATTATTTAAAAGTAATGGCTAATTTTGATGACAGTCTCAGCTGGAACACGCAGGGACAAGAAAACTCCCCCGCCTGACATGGAGGAGGAAATGACGACAGAAGCGTGACGTCTACTCAGAATGAGGAAGAAGGTGGTCTTCTCCCCCTCACCACTTTTCCTTTGATTATAAAACTGTAGCCCACTAAGGTCTCGGGGTGCAGCACCTTCTTGCCCACCCGCCTGTAAGCCTCACAAATGTCCTATTCTAATAAATCACTTCTTATCTATCAAAAAAACAAACAAAAAAAGTAAAAGTAATGGCTAGTTTTGAAGGTGAAAAAAGAGATCTCACTTTTTTTGTTTTTTACTACTAATCAGGTTGAACACTTTGTTTACCAGTAATACCATTTCTTCTGCTATGAATCATCTATTTCTGTCCTTTACCTCCAAAAGAAGGGATTACGAAATTATGACATCTTGGGTTAACTACTTCTTCTCTTCAGAGAGATAAAAGAGTTAATGTTTCTTGTTTCAAGAAAAGCAGAATTTGATTATTAGTACACTTATAATACAGAATGAGTCCAACCAAAAACTTGCCAGTTACATCATATCCAAAACAAAGCAGCTGCATTTTTGGAGATCACAGTATGGCAATTCAGTATTTCCGTTTCTCCCAGAGCGCAAAACCAAACCCCTTACTGAAATGCTATGTGCCAACTTGCAGAATCAGGGCTGCTACTCTATCACAGATACACAATTCTGTCTCATATTCTAAGCCCTGATTCCAAATTCATGTCCTACTTATTTTTTAAATCAACATTATTTATAAAACAAAGCTTTTTAATGGCTTACCTTGTCCATATCTATTAATGTTACAGGAATGTTTCTTCCAACTACCACCATTACTGTGCGACCACAGTTATCAACACCTACAAACAGGAAATGTAATCAGCACCCAGAAACCTTATTCCAAGAATATTATCTGTCCTGGGCTCTGACCTTATAAAAATATTCTACACAAATGTAAAAGACTGAAAACCAGGAACATAAGTTTTTCAGATTTCATCTTCAGACTTCTTTTAGTATGTGGAAAACATCGCCTTTCTTTTCTTTTTTTTTCCAGCTTCATGAAGTTTTGATGACTGCCCTTACTTTTAAGATAAGCCCTCTTACAGGTTTTAAATCAGGGACAGCCAAAGGTAATGTTGAGGGTAAAGATTTTTTTATAAATAGCTTTTTGTTTAAGCATACTACAACTTTTAATAACATCAGTGATCCAGGAAAAACTAAATGGAACTCAAATCTGAAAATTAACAAGTACTGCCTGGAAAAGAAATATAAAGGGGGAATCTGATAACTTTTACTGTCTCCGTTATTTATTTATGTAAGGTTTGAATTTTGTACAGCAGGATTATGGTACTTTTAAAAGTAGAAAAAAATCAAAAGATAGGAAAAAGGACACTGAGAAGAAATGAAGTTGGCCAATGTAGAATTACTAGCTGAAAATCTTATAGGTTGAGATGCTATTTTGCAGATCTTGATGATGAGCAAAAACTATCTTCCATTGTACAAAAAAAAATCTATTCAGAGATAAAATGGACAAAATCAGAGAAAAGTGAAGTCTCTAATAGCATGCTAAGTAAGATTCTTAATCAGTAAAAGAATAAGTTACCATATCCTTAAGCTCACCTGTTTGGTATAAGGCTTTTAGAGAAGCAATATCAGATAGATCCTCAGATCTTGCTTGACACAACCAGCGATTATAACTAGAGAAATAAAGGATATAATTATTATAATAAACAGTTGTAAATTTATAAATGAGACCTGTTTTTATCTGTCTGTGTTCCTAAAGAATAATGTTTTATTATAATGAGAAAGGAGTTAAAGAGGCTGTTACACTATGCAGAATCTCTACTCTGTTATTGATTAAAAAAAAAATGAGTTACTGAGAAAGGAAGGTATTCACACTAGATGATTTTAAAAAATCCTTTATGAGCAAATGAAGACTACTCATATAATTGGCTAAGATACCAAGTACTCTAACATTGTTTTTAAATACTATTATCTTCTCCTACTAAAAAAAAAAAAAAAAAAAAAAGCAAAGAAGGCCTAAAGCAATAGCAGTTCTCCACAACAGATGTTCACTAATTCAACAAAGATTTATTGAGTGCTTACTACACAAGAGGTATTGAGAATACTCTAGTGAACAGACATGGTCAGACCCTCAAGAAGTTTACTTTTCAGAAGAAAAACAGGTAAGTGTTGTACATGTTATGTTGGACCACAAAGAAAGTAGGTAATTTTTTCTGGGAAGTCCAGGCTTATTTAATGACTGGCTAATCAAAGTAGCTGTGCTGATACTCTATATACCAGATCATAAAGATGGCAGTTTGGCTTTGGCTAAGAGGATACTGAAACTGGAAGAAACGTAAAGATCTCAAAGAGTGGAAGCGATCTGAAAAAGGTCAAATAAATCTTAGAGTTACCAGTTAATGGTAGAGTTGAATTTGAAGTTGCACTCAAGTCTCCAGTTTGCTGGAAAGGTCAGTACTTTTTCTACTATTTCATACTTGCTTTCTTAAAATACAAAGTGCCACTTACTTAATTGTGAAAAAAGCTTTCAAGGTACCTAAATGCATGAAAAGCAACTTTGAAGCATCTAGGTCACATATGGCAATATCGCACAACATAAAAACAAACAAACAAAACTAAACCAGAAGAGAGGATACTTGGGTCCTCACGCTATCACTTTCTATGCAATCTCGGTAAAGTAGTTTCACCTCTATGGACCTCAGTTTCCTCACTTGCAAAACGGTGTTTCTGTAGGACACCTTTCAGCTATGAAGTATAATCACACACTAAGGATATTTAATAGGAAGTCTATTACATACGGATTGTAATCAACAAGTGATATGCTTGTAATCAACAAGTGATATGCCTGCTAGTTTCACAGAAATTGTTATTGTTTGTGAAAACAATACTTAGTATTGCATAGTTCTATAGTCTATGTTTTTAAATTTAGAAACGTGCCCACCTGTGCAAACTGAATTCAAAGACAATAACTTTTAATTTTAGTTTAAGATATAATTTGCAAGTCAAGAAAGGATCTGTGTTTATTGTAGTTCTCCCTATTCATATGTACTATTCCATATTTTCATACAGAGCTATTTCCGAGGTTATTTACACTAACTCCCCTATTGTCCTGCTTTCTAATTGTTTTATGATTAAGCCATCTCCACACATCAAGACTAAACAGAATAATATGTCTTAAATGCTTTATGAGCACCACCGGTCATGGCACAGAACATGTAACAGGAATTCAGTAAATATCTGTTATTTTCTATACTCTCTGTGTATTCATTAGCTCATTTTCAAAGATTTATTGTATAAATGCAATGCCTGCATCATAGCAAGGACTCAAATCTTTGTTGAATAAAATAATAAACATGAGTATTATTCAAGGTATTTTGGAGGCCTGAGAAGAATAATAAAAGGCCCTTGGCTTCAGAGTTTGAGGTTGAATATATGAGATAGACATATTACAAAGACAACTAACATTGTAATAAGACCCAGCGAGATAAGCAATACAGCAGACATCTAAATACTGTATCAATCAAGTATGTACGCTAAGGTGGGGACTGGCAGGGGTAGGAGTGGGGGTTGGGGGGGGAGTGAGCGGAAGTGGAGGCAAGGTCCAGGCCTGTTATAGAACTAACTTCTCCCTTCTTTATGTCACAAAGATCAGCACAAAGCTTTACCCGCTCACTGCAATATTTGTTTCTACTCTGTTGGACCTCAAGATAGGGACTATGTCTTAGTTGTCTCTATATTTCTAGCAAATTTCTAGGGTAGTTCCCGACACTCAGTAACTATGTATTCAATGAACTGTGAAAAAAAAAATTTTTTTTAACTGGAACTCAGATGTATGACTCTGGTCAAGTCACTCTTGGTGATCAATTCACCCTTCTGTAAATTAGAGGGATCAGACCAGATCAGGTACAAAATCATCTAAGAAATCATCTAAGAAACCTTAGAAGAATGATTCCTGAGGCCTTCCCACAGAGGTTCTGATTCAGGAAGTTTGGTGTGGGGCCTATGAGTTTTTAGCAAGCACCCCTGGTAATTCTAATGCTTATACACTTTATACTACGTTTCAGAAAGCTGTATCAGATAATTACCAAAACTCCTTTCAACTATAATGTACTGCTGAGAGACCACAGACCAGTGGTTCTCAAAGTGTGGTGCATAGTCCCAATACTTTTTCAAGGGGCTTTGCAAAGTCAAAACTATTTTCATAATAACACCAAAACATCATTTGTTTTTCACTGTGTTGACATCTGCACTGATGGTGCAAAAGCAACTGTTGGATAAAACTACTGCTGCTTTAGCATGAATTCAGGTGGAAGCACCAGATTGTACTAGTAGTCGTTGTGTTCTTAATTGCCAAAATACTCACAGGAAAAAAAAAGCCAGTTTCATTTAAGAATGTCTTTGATGAGGAAGAAAAAATTATTAATTTTATTCATTAACCCACGGAAATACATCTTTTTAATATTAATGTGTCACAAAATGGGAAGAACACACAAAGCATTTCTGCAGACCAAAGCATGAGGCTGTCCTGAAGAAAAGATCTAGTTGTTTGACTTGCAAGCTGAACCAGTTGCTTTTTTTCATGGAACACCGTTTTTCTTCAACTAATCACTGGCAGACAAACTGTGGTTATTTAACATGAGTATTTGGCAGATGTTTTGTCAAAAATGAATAAAGTGACCCTGCCATTTCAAGAAAAACAACCAACAGTATTTGTTACCAGTGATAAAATTTGAGCTTTAAAATACAGATATAATGTTAGAAAATTTGTATCCACCACCAGAAGCTAACAGTTTCTAATACTTAAGGACTTTTCTGATGAGATCAGTGGTGATATTATCAAATATAAGTTTTTGATATTGTGTAATGTAATGTGTCAATATTTGGAACAACTGAATAATTACGTGAGTCAATATTTTCCAAAAGACCAACACATCATGTTGTAAATTCATGCTCTAAATTCCTGTTATAAAATCTACTCAAAGTGCAGGATAAAACAACACATTGTAATATAACAATACAAAAATTCATAAATATGGTTTGAGATTCCATATTACAACATTATGAAACTATCATTATATGGAGTTATGGTGTAATATCAAAGAATATCCCCAACTATTTGAAAAGGCTATTAAAATACACCTTTTTCCAACTACGTATCTGAATGAGGTCAAATTTTCTTCATATACTTCACCCAAAACAAAGTATTGCAACAGTTTGAATGCTGACATGAGAATCCAGCTGTCTTCTATTAAGTCAAACATTAAAATATCTGCAAAAACGTAAAACACTGCATTTCTCACTGACTTAAAAAATAGTTATTTTTCATAAAAACATAATGGGTTATTTTTAAATGAATTAACAAATAATTTATCATACGATAAATATTAGTGGGTATAAGCCAGGTAAAAACAAAAGCTCTTTGGGGTCCTCAATAATTTTTAAGCATGCAAAGGGGACCTGAGACCAAACAGTTTGAGAACCACTGCCCTAGTCCAAAAAAAAGGTACCCAAATCTAGTTGTACATGAATCATGATGTGAAAAAGTTTTAAAATATATAGAGAGGCCAAATCCCAGTCATGTGAGGGAAAGCCCAGTCACTGTATTTAAAGAAAAATGTTTGCCAGATGATTCGTATACATGGCCTAGTTCAGAAACCACTGAAACTGTCATTCGACTGTGCTTGCCTTTAGAAAAGCTGTTCATTGGTGCCCCCTAGTGACTAATTAGCTTTTGTTCATGAAAATAAAAGGAGAACTGGACTTCCCTGGTGGTGCAGTGGTTAAAAACCCACCTGCCAATGCAGGGGACATGGGTTCGAGCCCTGGTCTGGGAAGATTCCCACGTGCCACAGAGCAACTAAGCCCGTGCACCACAACTACTGAGCCTGCATTCTAGAGCCCGTGAGCCACAACTACTGAGCCCGTGTGACACAACTACTGAAGCCCACATGCCTAGAGCCTGTGCTCCGCAGCAAGAGAAACCACTGCAATGAGAAGCCTGTGCATTGCAAGGAAGAGTAGCCCCCGCTTGCTGCAACTAGAGAAACGCCCATGTGCAGCAACAAAGACCCAATGCAGCCAAAAATTAATAAATAAATTAATTTTTTTTAAAAAAGGGAGAATAAAGTGAAGACCAGGAACTCAGGAAAAACAAAATTCTAATTCTATAAGGGACTCCGGAGATCGTCTAGTCTGACTCCCACTTTATACATGGAGACTAACAACCACCACACATCATTACAGTATAGTGTGATAAGTGCTAGGCTATCCTTTGGTTAAGTACAGGATGTAAAAAAAAAAGAAAAAAAAAAGCATACGGAGGAGGCATTGATTCCAGACTTCTATTCTGTCTATTCCAACTTATCTCCAGGGAGATAAGTTTCTAGAGGCAATCACTTCTGAGCTTAAACCTGGAGAATGAGCAGGAATTGAAGAATAAGAGTATTCCAGGCAAAAGGGATGGCAAGTACCAAAGCTCAAAGGTAAAATAGACCATAATTTGCTCAGTATTAAAGAGAAGAGCAGTGACCAATTTTTAAGAGCTTGCTAAGTACCAGGTACTGTGCTAAGCTCATTACATTATCTTATTTAACACTCACAACGACGCTATGAGATGTTATCCCCTCAACCAACCCTATAAGATAATGAATATTAATCAATTATGGTGTATGATTTTTCCTTTCCTTTAACATTTTTTGAAAAGCAACTAGCTTTCCAAGGACTGTTTGTTAATCCTTGGACAAGCTTACCCAGAAGTACAAAAGCTGCTTTTCTTTATGTTTCAAAAAAGAGTTACTCAGAATTGCTTTAGAAAACACCTGAAAGAAATGGAATGGCTTTATAAGGTCCCTGGGATAAATCGGGGGAAATAAAGCTCTTTTAACGTTAATACAACCATAGATTATGCTTTAATTATAAATATAGTAATGTTAAGTAAAAACCTTGTGACTTGGTTTTTCCCTTCCCCTATTTTCTGCTTTTAGAATATAATCTCACCCAAAGACACTACAATCGCAGTAGAAAGAGTAGGAGCTCTGAAATCAGAGATGCATCTGAACACTGACTTCATCACATACTAATGGTGTCCACTGATAAATTAACTTTGAATTTCTGCATCTACAAAGTGGGGACATATCTTTCTTAGTGGATTGTCATGAAGAATAAATGAGACCACGTTACGTGTAGATCATTTAGCAGCGGTAGGCCCTTTCTTGTTTCTCATGTCCTTATGTGCCTGTCAGTCCAAAGGGGTTTGCCTTACTTTCTTTGATGCTGCTTCTGCAGGGCTGCCTCTGATAACTGTCCCTGAAGGATCAGTCTTCTTTGCTTATCAATATCTCCTTCCATTCGAGCAAAAGCATGAGAGCCAATGAAAGAGAGATCAACTCCCAAGCCTTCATCCTCCTCTTCTTGGTTGTCTGCAACACAAATACTATCAATAGAGATAGCAAAACTTGACAGTAAATGCTACAAACAGACTGTGAATGCTGCTATAGGGATGAGTGCACAGAAACTCAAAAAACCAGGGTTAAGGTTATTTTTTGAGAATGAAACTGAAATCAGATTCAGGCATTTGAAGAACTGAAATAATGAAAGAAACCACCTGTCCATGTGGGATGGAAGTTTTAGGAACACATGAAATCAAATCAAGGGGACCTAGATGTAACCTAAGGAAGAAAAGAGTAGAACGTAATAATAAACAAAAAGATAGAAGCAATTATACTGTATGTGGGTTTAAAGATGAACTACAGCACAACACCTAACCAAAGAGAAATAGAAAGAAAAAATGTTTGGGGTCATTTATCCAGAATTGTTTAAGAAGGGAGCACTTGAATGGCTGGCACATAATCTTCAGTCCTTTTGTCAGGTAACCCCTGAAGGAAGACGGATGGACCAGGATTTCAGGGTGTGATCCGCATTCACTATGTTTTGACTAGCGGTCTGATTTTCTACACTGGTCATGCCTACATAATCATTCTGGTACATAAGAGTTACAGTTCTCACTACAAATTAATGTTACCTTTCTGATTTATCCATATGATCATTTTACGTTTGGCTAGCAGCCAGTCCCTTGGGAATGGATCATCTCTTAATGTGTTCCCCACTGCCTCACTAGATCTGTTTAAAAAAAATTCTTTTTTAAAGAAAGAAAAGCAAACAAACAAAATCCTTGGACCATGGCAGGGGAGCTTCCCAAGGCAATGCCACCACCTGAGGCCGTTGAGCTGGGACCTCCTCACATCTATACCACTGCTCCTCAAACTGTGACAGGCAAGGGCTGAGTGTGCCTTTATTAAAAAAAATACCCATAAATGAATCTTCTCTCAATCCCTCAGGCAAGGCTGATTTTACATCTATTTTAACAGATTCTATATTCTAACTGAAAATATTTATGAACACTAGAACCTATGAGGTAACAATATTTTCTGAGATATGGATGCAAATCAAGCAGTCTTTGAGGATGGGGGACAGAAGGGAACCTTTTGGCTAATGACTGCCCAGTACTGCTACCTCAGCTGATTTTGCTTTTTATTATTCCTTGTCATATAAAACACATTTTACGCATTTAAGAAAAATTATATTCTATTGTGGTAGTCACAATTATGAGGATTTCCAAATGATGCTGGGCACATTTCAAGGCTGTACTCTATTGGTGGCTCCCTAAAAGTACATGAGTACCCCTCCAGGAAAGCTTGGTTCACAGACATTTTCTGATAAAAATACTGGTGATAAAAAAGAGATGAGTAGCCTTCTATAGATTTTAACTTGATGCTCATTTAAAAGTGTTCACAGCAGGAATCTCACAGTAATTCTTAAACTGCTGCAAGTTCCAGCAATGAAGCTTGTGAGGCATGTCTCCAATAACACATATCCAAGAAGATCAGTACAAGCTGTCATACAGAACAGCTTCAGAGGAGCTCCCATCCTACCCTGCTCTACTATCACTTCAATCTACAGGGGTATGTAACCTAAAGAAACAAAACAAAACAGCATTCTTGTTTCGGTATTCGATGTTAGGTATGGCCTTCAGAGGACACAGTTGAAGCTGTTGAAAATTTTAGATGATAATATACTTGACTGCTTCCTCAACAGTGTCCTTCATGAAACTCTAAACTTCGTGAGGGTAAAAATGTTGTCATATCCACCTCTGAATCTCTACTGCCTAACACAGACTTGACATTATATAATATAATACATATATATATTTTTTACATTTAAAGAATGTAAAAATAACAAGAATAAGACTCTAAAAGAATAGAGTCTCTAGACTTAACAAGAATAAGACTCTAAAAACACCTAAGGTGGTCTTGATCTTAGTGTCACACAATAGCCTCCCAAGGGTCAGGCTGAACTTCCTACTTCTTCGGTGGCTGATGTTTAGCAGAGCCTTTGCTTCCTTAAGAGGAAAAGTAAGAAAAGGAGAACTCACCCTCCGGGGCGCCAGGTTTTTCACTTATTCTTATCTGCCGTTCTGGTACCACAGGCTCCCCTTCTGCATTTCCAATATCTGCAGGTAGGTATGGCAATGAGCAACTCTCCTCCTTTAATGACCTTGGGAAGTACAGAGGTAGCAGCTTTTGGTAAGTAGCCTGTGTGAGAAAAGCCAAACATTGTGTGAAAACTAACGAAGTAATGGAGCAGGCACCAGCAGTGCTTAGTGTTGTTCCCTACACCGTGAAGACAGCCTTCATCCCGGAGGAAGGCCACACCACTTCTAAGCTCAGACTGCGTGCTGCCTGGGACCCTCAATCAGTTCTCGTGTTAAGGATCAGGGTTTGTTAGTCACTCAAGTTGAGCATGATTCCCATCCTGGCAGTTCCAGGTCACTGAACCTGGAATGAAAAGTTCTGTGACCCCTGTCCCCAGCCCCTCCTTCACCTCACTAGTGATATTTGTCTTTCAAGATTCAGCTCAGACACCACTTCCTTAATCCTCAGTGTGCCATCAGGGTCCATTGGACCCAGGTTTAGTTTTTGAGTTTTTTTTTTTTTTTTAACAGTTCTAACTCTTTGTGAAGGATTGCTATTTCATGACTTCCATTCTTTCTTAGAGATTTCTCAAAGAATAAAGATATATCTCACTTAAAAAAATAGAATAAAACTCATTCTTATAATTTCCATATGGGTTGGTCCATTGGACTCATTCCTAAATCCATGATACATTATAGATACTTAGTGCTCTTATTTTTCCTGTATCTTGAAGCATTTTGCTTTTTCATCATCCTAGAATTATTTTATCATTATTCATCAATTATCCCCAACTATACCAGAAAAGACTACAATAGAATAATAAGAAACCAAAAGAACGATGGAATTGCCTAGAAGGGCAGAGAAATCATTATCTGTCAGTTTTCCTATTATGTCACCTGCAATACTTCATCATCTTTCATGTAAATAAGTATATTATATGAGGTACATAAGAAGACTGGATTGTAAGTCAACTGCACTCAATTAAAAAAAAAAGACTAGACACAACATCTTTGCAGCCTTTTTAAAAAAGATATAATTCATGTACCATAAAATTCACGTTTTAAAGTATACGATTCACTGGTTTTTAGTATATTCACGAAGTTGGGCAATCATCACCACTATCTAATTCCAGAACATTTCATCATCTCAAATAGAAAATCTAAGCTCATTAGCTAGGTCATTCTCCATACCTCCCTCCCCAAGCCCCTGACAACCACTAACATTTCTGTCTGTATAGATTTACCTATTCCAGACATTTCATTAAAATGGAATACAGTATATGGTTTTCGTGTCTGGCTTTCTTCACCTAGCATAATGTTTCTAAGGTTCACCCATGCTACAGGATATATCAGTACTTCATTCTTTTTATAGGTTAATATTCCATTGTATGTATATACCATATTTTGTTTATCCATCTATCAGTAAGTCAGACATTTAGGTTGTTTCCACATTTTGGCTGTTACGAATAACGATGATATGAATATTTGTGTACAAGTTTTTGTGTGTGGACATATGTTTTCAATTCTATTCTGCATATACCTAAGACTGGAATTTCTTTTTAACTTTTTTAGGAACTGCCAGGCTGTTTTCCAAAGCAGCTGCACAATTTTACATTCTCACTAGCTACGTATGAGGGTTCCAATTTCTCCACATCCTAACTCTTGTTATTGTCTGTCTTTGTAATTAAAGTCACACTAGTGAGTGTGAAGTGGTACCTCACTGTGATTTTGACTTATATTCCCTTATTGGTTAATGTTATAGAACATCTTCCCATGTGCTTGTCTATTCAAAACTTTTGCCCATTTTTTAAGATTTTATTCTTTTCATAGCAGTTTAAGGCTCACAACAAAACTGGGAAGAAGGTAGAGAGATTTCCCATATCCCTTCAGCCCTCACACATACAGTCTCCCTCATTATCACCAACCCCCACCAGAGTGGTACATTTGTTATAACTGATGAACCTACACTGACACGTCTAATCACCCATAGGGTTCACTCTTGGTGTTGTACATTCTACAGGTTTGCACAAATGTATAATGACTTGTATCCATCATTATAGTACCATAAAGAGTATTTTCACTGCCCTAAAAATCCTCTGTGCTCTATTCATCCCTCCCCCATCCTCCTGCAACCACTGACCTTTTTACTGTCTTGGTAGTTTTGCCTTTTCTGGAACATCAGATGGTTGGAATCATACAGTATGCAGCCTTTTCAGATAGGCATCTTTTTTTTTTTTTTTTAAATAAATTTATTTATTTATTTATTTTTGGCTGCGTTGGGTCTTTGTTGCTACACGCGGGCTTTCTCTAGTTGTGGTGAGCGGGGACTACTCTTTGTTGCAGTGTGTGGGCTTCTCATTGCAGTGGTTTCTCTTGTTGTGGAGCATGGGCTTCTTGGCACGCGGGCTTCAGTAATTGTGGCTTGCAGGCTCTAGGCGCACGGGCTTCAGTAGTTGTGGCACACGGGCTTAGTTGCTCCGCGGCATGTGGGATCTTCCCAGACCAGGGCTCGAATCCGTGTCCCCTGCATTGGCAGGTGGATTCTTAACCACTGCGCCACCAGGGAAGTCCCAGATAGGCTTCTTTCACTTAGTAATATGCACTTAAGGTCCCTCCATATCTTTTTATAGCTTGATAGTTCATTTCTTCTTAGTGTTGAATAATATTCCATTGTCTGGATGTATTACAGTTTATTTACCCATTCACCTACCAACATATTGGTGCTTCCAAGTTTTGGCAAATATTAATAAAGTTGCTATAAACATCTTTTGTAGTTTTTTGTGAGGACATAAATTTTCAACTCCTTTGGGTAAATACCAACTTTTGTCCATTTTAAAATTGGGTGATTTGTCTTTTTACTGTTGAATTATAAGAGTGACCAATTTACCTATTTTTATTTTGGATGCTTGTGTCTTTGACATCACATCATATCTAAGAAACCACTGCCTAAGGCAAGGTCATGAAGATTTATACCTATGTTTTCTTCTAACAGTTTTATAGTTTTAGGTCTCATACTTAGTCCCTAGATAAATTTTGAGCTAATTTCCTTTATATGGGTGAAGTAGGGGTTCAATTTCATTCTTTTGCATGTGGATAACCAGTTGCTCCAATACCATTTGTTTATAAGACTATTTATTCTTTCTTCATTGAATTGTCTTGGCAGCCATGTCAAAATTCTATTACACTGATCTATATGTTTATTCTTGTGTCAGTACAACATAGTCTTATTTACTGTGCTTGGAGTAAGTTTCAAAATAAGTTAAGTGTGAATCCTTCAACTTTGTTCTTTTTCTCCAAGGTTGTTTTGACTATCCTGGGTCCCTTGCATATCCATGTGAAATTCAGAAACAACTTGTCAATTTCTACAAAAAACTCAGTTGGGATTTTGATAGGGATTTTGCTGAATCTGTAGAACAATTTGGGGAATACTGCCATCTTAACAATATTGTCTTCCAATCCATAAACAGGATATCTTTCTATTTATTAAGGTCTTTTAAATTTTTCTTCAAATATATTTTGCAGTTTTCAATGTACAAGCCTTACACTTCTTTTGTTAAGTTTAGTCTTAAATATTTGATTCTTCTTAATGCTACTGTAAATGCAACTGTTTTCTTAATTTCATTTTTGGATTATTCTTTGCTAGTGTGTAGAAACACTATTTTTTATATTGATCTTATGTCCTGTAACCCTGCTGAGCTCCGTTAGTTCTAACAGCTCTTTTGTGGACGTCTTAGGATTTTTTTATATACAAAAAAACATAGCTAACATTCCTGGGATAAATTCCACTTGGTGATGTTATATTACATAATCCTTTTATATGTTGCTGGATTCAGTTGGCTAATATTTTGTTAAGAATTTTTGCATCTCTATTCTTATGTGTAGTCTGTTTTTAACTTTCATTGGAAAGATTTGAGAATTCAGACTTTTTCATTTTCAGCCCAAAATAGCAAAGAGAAGACAACTGAACACAGATGACGTTTCAGAATTATTAAAGGAATCAAAGGTGGATGTAAAGACACAGACAGCAGCACTTCATTAAAGATGAGGTTAAGATTGATCATATGAAGTGAATCTCAGACACTGAGTCTTCAGATGACAATATCCTAGATTAATCTTCTCAAATTCAAGAACCCATGAGTCAACAACATATTTCTATGGGCAAAGTAGAAATATGGCATTCTCATTCAGTGAGTCACTATAGGAAGAACTTGACCATACAGGATTTTGTGATAAGAACATTTTACTAGAAAGATGTGACAGTATTCTTTCATCTTTTACAATGTTTGTGCAACAAAATTTACTTGATATAAAAAGGTTGGTTACATTTCAATTCTTACTGAAATACCTTATCAAATTGTTTTTTATTATCCCTTTATTATTCAATAAATTATTCTTAAAACGACTTTTTAAAAAAAAGTCCATTGGACCTAGATGATAAACGTTAATGACTATTTTTTTCAGGTATACTGAAGGTGAAGAATTTTTCTCTGTTCCCCTGGGTCTGGCTTAGGTGCCCTGATAGACTGCCACAGCACTGTGATGTACACTCCCAGCACAGCACTTGCCACACTTCAGGGTGGTCTTTGTTTATCTGGCTATCTAACTATTAGTCTACAAACTCCCTGAGAACAGGGTATCTTACCTTGGTACCTTACTTGGTATCCTATTCTATGACATGGTCAAATCTCTAGCCCAGACTTCACTCCTCAGCTTTAGACTGACAAGCACAATGGCCTGCTGATCATCAGTTGAATACACTGACCCCCTAGGATTCAACATGTTCAAAATAGAACGTGTCTTCAATCCCTTCCCCTCTCTAAAATTTTCCCCCCTTTCTACCTGCTATCTCACTGGTGGCATCATTATCCAGTCATCCAAGCCAGAAATCCAGGAGTCATCCTTAACTTCCCTCTCTCTTTTCCCCTACATATTTGTGACCTCCAACTCCAGCTGAATTTGTTTAATATTTTTTTTAAATTTCAACACCTCCAGTGCCCTTGTTCAGGTCTGATCATTTCTCACTTGGAATATTACAACCGCTTATTATCTCTTCTGGTCACTTGTCTTTCTCCTTCAAAATCACCCTCCACATAGCTAATACAGAAGTGAGACCGCATCATTCGTCTACTTGGAGCTCTTCCATGTTCCCCCATTGTACGACTGATAAAGTATGAGATACCAGGCCTTGAGTGATCTTGCACCTGCCTAACTTGCATTTTTGCGACTCCTAGCCTCACATTTTATGCAATACACTACACCCTTTCTGCTATTTCTTACTTATATGCCTGTGCTTATGCTCGTATGACTACTGTTATTTGCCCTTCCTTTGGAAAATTTTAGTTACCTTTTACAATGATTTCAACTTACATATCACCATCTATGGAAAGCATTTCCTAACCACATGCCAGGCTGGAGCTGTGTGCTCCTGTCCTTCCCATACCTCCATTAATGCCCTTACCACAATTACCATAACTTATCTGACTTGTCTGTCCCCACCAACAGACAGTGGGCTCCTTGAGGACAACGACCATGACTCATCCACTGGTGCATTCCCAGAACCCAGTGGAGTAAACCTGATATATCCTAGAATTCAATAATAGGTCACTGAGAGAATGAATGAATAGGCAAACCAGGTGAAACAAGAAGAGGTAGCAAACATGGTAAATGTGTCTTACTTCAGCAAATTCAAAATGGTTTATATCTTATATATGTACCTACATATACTCTGAATGGCTATTTCACATGTATTAATTCATTTATCACAAAACTCCTATGATATAAGTACTGTTAGTATTCATTTTTTATCAAAGCACAGAGAGGACACAAAACTTGCCCAAGGACACAAAACTCAGAAGTAATACAAGCTGAATGGGACAGAGCACACTAAAGCTAAATAAAGCTTAATAAGATTTTTAAAAGAACTTATTTCCTAAAATGGCTCTAAATTAAATGGAAACATACTAAACCTAACCACACATAACAAACCATAAACCTCACAACTTACTCAATACTAGCCACTAGGCTAGGCTGTCACCTGTTTCCAGGTCACAGAGATAACAGGGCTTTTCCAGCAGTGGTGGTTTTCCAGTTATGCTGCCCAGGCACCCAGTGCTCAGGTCGTAAGGCGATGCCTTGAGCTGTCTTGAGAGCTAATATAGTGAGTAAATCAGAACAACTCCACCTTGTAAGAGTTTACTGCGTGATTACAGTTTACCAGTGAAGAACATGGACAAGATGCTCCTCTTGGCTTGCTTTTAGTCTCCAGTATAGTCTTTTTCAACAAATGATGGTAAGCCCCACTACCGAACATGTGCACAGATAATTAGGATTTCCCTGCTGGCAATTCAGTTAACAGATAATGAAGAGACAGAGGCAAACACTTACAAGTGAAAATAAGGTTTAAACAATGCAAGAGAATTAGCAAAATACCTCTTCAAGTTCAGAGACAGCAAATACTACTTTTTCAATAGTCTCTCCGTGTATTTCGAGGAATCTCCTTACGGTGCCTGAGGAAAAGAATAGAAAGATTAATTCAATAAATAAGAAATTAATTGTGAAGAAAAATCGAACCCTTCAAAGTTTTATTTCTGTAAGGGATCACTCCTCGTGTCATTCAGGTCTGTACTCAGTGACACCGTATCAGTAAAGCCTCCCCAGGTCACCCTATTTAAAAACTCTTCCCTAATTTGCTTTCCTACAGAGCAACTGTTCTGGACATTTCGTGGAGTTTCCTGTTTATTGTATATCCTCCCCACCCTCCCTGCCCCATCCATTAGACGAAAGCTCCACAACAGCAAGAGCTTTATTTTATTTACTGCTTTATTGCCAGTAAATAGTGCCTGGCGATAGAAGATGCTGACTCCAGACAATTCTCCCTTATCCAGTATATTCTTTTTATTCTCTGGGACCTCTCTCTCTGACCAGAATGGTCTAGCACAAGTGCCTTTCCATTAATCAGTTACAGTATGAGAAGTCCTCCTCAGCTCTTTATCCCTGTCAAGATCCTATTGAACCAAAACGGAATTATTTTTTCTTAATTTCTATCTTATCCTTATTCTTTCTCTATAAACTTCTTAATAATGAGACCTAGTGGCCTTTTCTCAGTCCCTAACTTACCTGCAATCTCTCTCTAGATGCCCGCACCCCACCTTTTAAAAATATTGTCCTCTCCAGGTTCTGTCCTCCATATTTTTAATTTTCTTGGTATATATATTTTCTTGAGCTCACTAATTTGATTATTAGATAATATTCCACATGCTGATGGCTCCCAAATCTTTATACTCTGTTTTCTGAACAAAAGACCTGAAATTTCCTACAGCCTGCTGGGCATATCTGCCCAGGTAACTGAGACCTCAAACTCAGCGTGTCCAAACCTGATCCCAACAGGTCCAAACCTGACTTCCATCTCTCCCCAACACCTGCTCCTTTACCTGTACTCCTTATTTCAGTTACACAGCAACAACCAACCACTAACCTAAGCTAGAATCCTGAATTCTTCTGACACTTCTTCCTTCATCCTGCATTTTCCATGTGTTATCATGTGCTTTAAATTCTATTGCTAATATTTTTAACAGCCATTCCTTTTCTCTTCCAGCTGCTCTCAGGCTCCCAAGGCTAACAAAGACGTTGGCAATAAGTTTTCAACTGTTCTCTTTCCAAGCCTACATATTCACTGTTGCCTGAGTTATCTTATGTTACCCTCCTTACTAACTATTTCCGATGGCTGTGCACTGCTTATAGGTTAAGATCCAAAGTCCCCATGGCATGGCTCTCCACACCCTGACAATTAACCACCCCTCCACCCCTGCCCTTTAGTCCTATTTCCAGCTATTCTTCCCACCCATCTTATGCTTTAGCCATTGGCTTCTTTGCTGTACTTCGAATATGCCACTTACTTTGATGTTACCCTACCTCTGCCTGCATGGTTGCCTTTGACTAGAATACCTTTCATCCACCATGACCCTCTCTTAGTGAACTCCTACTCATTTTTCATGGCCCAGTCAAAAGCCATCTCCTTTGTATAGAACTCCATCCTTCTGTGTGCTCCTCCCATAATCTTTTAAACAGCCCTCTATTTGTGAACTTTGCATAGCATTTTATATCTAGACTGTGAGCTTTCTGAAGGCCAAGTAAACTTAACATTAATACTACTAGGGCCTTGGGACTGCCCTGGTGGTCCAGTGGTTAGAATGTTGCCTTCCAACGCAGTGCAGGTTTGATCTCCGGTCGGGGAGCTAGGATCTCACATGCCTCAGGGCCAAAAAACCAAAACATAAAACAGAAGCAATACTGTAACAAATTCGATGAGGACTTTAAAAATGGTCCACATTAAAAAAAAAATCTTTAAAATAAAATATATATATTACTAGGGCCTAGTACACCTTTGGAATATGGCAAGCAATCATTCAAAAGTAGTAACTGAATGAACATTTTATGACTCTGATTATCAACCTATTGCTTGCCTTGTTCACTACTGTGTCTTGAGAGCCTAAATAGAGGAGACCCATTTGTTGAAGGACTGAACAAATCTTCCTAATTCTCTTTCTGTCAGGTGACAAATTTTTTCATTTCTCCCCCTATTGTGCTTTAATAATTTTTAAAAGATGAAATTAAAAAAAAAAACGATTTTCTTCCATCCCATTTACTTTGACACCAAGTTTTAATGTTTACACAAAATAGTTTCCCAGCGTATAACTGGGGCATTTCCTTTGGAAGACAACGTACGATGCCAACTAGTAACCAAGTTGAATTCCCTCAGCAGCACAGTTCACTCAGAAAAGTAATTCTGCAAAAAGGAGAAAAAAAAAAAGTGATATCATGGCTATAAGGTTTTTGTACTGTGCACTATTCTTTGCAAGCAGCTAGGATGCCATGTGCCTAACTTGTAGTAAAAACTCTGTAACTGGTGAGAATGACATGTGTGACATTAAAATTTCCAAACCGGAAACACAATAAGAACAACACCATTGCCTTTTTTCTCACCACTGTATCCTCTTCTATACAGCATAGGGCCTAGCATATAGTAGTCACTCAGTTCTGCTGAATGATAAATAACATGATACATTTCTCTAAATGTAGATGTTTCTTTAAGTTTCTTCTGGAGAAGAACTGAACTGCATATGAACTAAGGAAAAAAAGATAAATAACTTAGTATATCTATCATGCAGATATTACTTAGATTTCAAATGAAATAAATTTCAATAATGGTTTAATAAGTAAGAAAGCTTTTGGAGCTAAGGACTTAAGAGTTCCAGCCTCAGATTTGTTCTTGGCCCATATATGCTACAAAAGCCTAAAAGCCATTTTTTTTCCCAGATGCTTAGAAAGTATGTGAGCAAAGGGCACAACTGTTTGTGTGTGTGTGTGTGTATTTTTTAATGAGATGTTATAGTTCTGCTATTAGATTTAAGGTGTAATAAGTCAAGCAGGTCTTATACAAGTTAACCTGCTTATCTTAAAGCTTTACCTTTCCTTTGTGCTAATTAAATTTCTAGAAATTGCTTCATCAAAGTCCCTTATACCTAGTTTTTTTCTTTGTAATTTGAGGAGAATTTAATTGAGGGACCATTTACAAAAGCACATGCTGGGTTTCTGGTTGACAATTTCAAGGTAGGAAGAGTGGGCTGGCTTTCTACCCTGTGACAGGCAGAATTCTAAGATGACGTCCAAAGAGTCACAACCTGGTTGAATCTCCTGCCCTTGAATGTGGAAGGACCCAGCAGAAGTGAAGAATGTCACTCCTGTGGTTGAGTTACATGGTGTGAGGCACTGGCTGGCTGATGGAAGAAGAGTTTCTCCTGCTGGCTTGGAGGAAGTGGGCTGCCCTGTTGGGAAAGGGTCACGTAGCAGGGAAGTTCAGGTGGCCTCTACGCACTGCGAGTGGCCCTCGGCTGACAGGCAGCAAGAAAGCAGGGACCTCCAGTCCCACAGCTGCAAGAAACTGAATTCTGCCAATAACCACATGAACTTAGAAGTACCCGCCAAGCTCCAGAGATGAACTGTCTGGCCCACACCTAAGTTGTTGCCATGGGAGACCCCGAGCAGAAGAGTCAGCCAAGCCAGACTCCTGACTCATAGGAACTATGGCCTTATACCTACTTTTGATCTTTATCTGCTATTACTACAATTACTGCTCAAAGCTGACTCCTCTGTGGTACTGTATCAAGTGACTTATCTGAGGGCCACAGAGCCAGAGTTAGACTGGTAGAACTGGGACCAAAAACCAGTCTTCTTGACTACCTTTTCAGAGCCTTTGCTACAAAATGATGGTGTCTCTTTAAATTCTAATCCATATAATTACTTTAATAAAAAATGGAGACATAAAAGGCCTATCTCAAGTTATGATATAGGAATATGGGACACAGGCTAAACGAAACCAGAGAAAGTTAAGACCTGCCAAAAGCCTTGCCAAGGAGAATTATATAAAGGTAGGAACTTTGCTTTGGTAAGGCACCATTCAGAATACATGCAGGCTAGCTGTAACAGTAGTTTCCCACCAAAGCAGTCCTAACTCAAGCATAATGAATTATCTAGTACAACACATAGGTTACTAGACTTGGGAGTCAGAAGGCCTGGATACATGTTCCAAGTCTGCATAACCCTAAGAAAATGATAAATTTCTGAGCCTCTTTATTTGTAAAGCAAATACCTAAAACACTACACTACCTAAAACACACGGTTGTTGAAGAAGTGAAATGGAATTTCTTTTATCCCTTTTTAAGATACTTATTTCTTCAGCAAGGACCATATGTAAAGCATTCCTGACATAAGAAAGCATTAGAAATACAGAGATGAAAACATCTCTAGGACATCCCTGGTGGCGCAGTGGTTAAGAATCCACCTGCCAATGCAGGGGACACGGGTTCGAGCCCTGGTCCAGGAAGATCCCACATGCCGCGGAGCAACTAAGCCCACGTGCCACAACTGCTGAGCCTGCGCTCTAGAGCCTGTGAGTCACAACTACTGAGCCTGCGTGCCACAACTACTGAAGCCTGCGCACCTGAAACCCATGCTCCACAGCAAGAGAAGCCACCACAATGAGAAGCCCATGCACCACAACGAGGAGTGGCCCTTGCTTGCCGCAACTACAGAAAGTTTGTGCGCAGCAACGAAGATCCAATGCAGCCAAAAATAAATAATAAAATAAATAAATTAAAAAAAAAAAACTTTCTATTTCAGATAGTCCTATCTCAAAGGGGAACAAATCTTCTTCCTTGTCACTTGTCTTAGACCTGTCTTCTACAGTTGGAGATCTTATTTACAATCTTTACAAGGATCTGTGAACTTCCTGAAATAGCATGTAAATTCCCTCTATAAGTGCATTCCTCCGGGAAAAGGGTCCACAGCTTTGTTTCCTCAGATGCTCAGTGTAGTTTATGATGAATTCCAAAGAAGTCATAATAGTTAAGAACTATTGCTCTAAAAATACAGTATGGAGTAAGTCCACATGAGACGACTCCATATATTTGGGCACCATATATGCTAAAAGTGTGTTCTTCTTTAGGAGAAACACCACTAATGTTTCAAACTGTTTGCCCTGCAGTTTGTCAGTCTCATGAGATATGACAGCCAGAACTAGATGCAAAATTCTAGGCGTGGTCTGAAGCTGTATACCATACAGTGAGATCAGGGACTCCCTCGAGCTAAGCGTCATATTTTTATCTTACATATACAACATTCTGGCTCATAATGATTGAGCCCAGTCTTTTTAAACCCTAAACGCAAGGTTTTATATTCAAATAGCACACGTGAAAGCTACCGCTTAAACTGACAGTGCTGTATCAATCTGATATTACAAAATCTGTTTTGACTTCACTGTTGCTGCCTGCTAAGATTATTCTGAATTATGATTCAAATACCCAATGCATTGGCCATACTTCTCAGCGGTATAATTTTCAAACTTAATAGGCAAATTTTCTAAGCCTTTATTCAAAGGGATAAAAATGTCAAACCTAGAAAGTAAACTGAGAGCTCTGCAACTTGTCAACACAAACTTCCCGCCAGAGTGCCACAATCAGTTAATCAACAAATCTTCTTTGGCTGCAACTATTTAACTAGTGATAAAAAACTTTTTTAAAATTTAATTTATGTACAGTACCCCCAACCTTACTTACGAAGTGCTATGTGTGTTGCATCCTCTAAAGGGTAACCTCGTTTTGCAGAATTGATGACACAGAATCCAACAGAAGACATGGACTGCTCTCTGCAATCAAACAGAAAACACAAAAACTATACTCTAA
The DNA here is from genome assembly GCF_963924675.1 of Phocoena phocoena. Lineage (NCBI taxonomy): Eukaryota > Metazoa > Chordata > Mammalia > Artiodactyla > Phocoenidae > Phocoena > Phocoena phocoena. Next base: position 104,430,254 of record NC_089219.1, read on the forward strand.
GCATTCATAATAAATAATAAAAAATGCAGCTTAACTTCTCCTTCCCTGTCCCTTCAATGAATCTACTGTAATATTTAACCCAACTGCGCTATGTAAAAATTATATTAACATATAATTTAACTGCGCCATTTGGGGGAAATATATTCCGAGTAAAATGGGAACTAAGTAAAATGGGAATTGGTTAAATTCTCAAGTCACCCAAATGTATTCCTCTTACTCTGCCACGTTTGAGAAGATGATTAATTCTATCTTCAGGTTCCTCCTAAATTATTTAAGTCCCTCAAAATTTGACTTTCATAGCTAGGTTTCATTTTAAAACCAGGGCCTTTACCAATGTATGGCATGCTATGTCTAGGAACTGAGCTAGCCATACTTTGCCAGCTGAAGTACGTTTCTGTAGCAGCTGTATAGGGAACTCTCAGCGGCTGTGCGATAGCGGCTCTTGTACTTAGGTCCCACTGTGTGAATGATGAACCGGGCAGCTAGATTAAATCCTTTTGTCAATTTTGCTTCACCTGTCCGGCAACCTGGGAACAAGGGAGAATATATAAGTCATGGAGCTGTTAGGAAAAAAAAAAACCCAGCAAACTAACAGAACAATGCATGAAACAGAGAAAGTATTACGAACTTTGAGAAATTCCAGTTAAAAATATGGATTGAATACAAACATTTGTCTCTGATCCCAAAAAAGCAATACAACAGGTATAAAAAGAGAGACAAAGAGGATGGGAGAGAACATGAAGCAGAAAAGCATCATTAAAATTGTGGAAGGAATAAAGTCAGTGGACTAGAAGCAACTGATTTAGCAAAGCAGAGAAACATAACTGCTTGCAGAAATGGGGTGACCAACATGAAGCAAGCTGGTCTGTTCTGAAAGGCAGTGTTGGATTGAAGACAGACTGCTTTGATTCAAATCCTGAATCCACCATGTTCCTGCTATGACCCTTTGGACAAGCCCTTGGCCTCTCCATGCCTCAATTTCCTATATAAGGGGGATACTAGTAGTACTTATTTCACAGGATTAAATGAGTTAATATATGCAAAGTGCATTCATGCATTAGCTATTATTGTTGTTATTACTACAGAACACTAAAAAGGCTCAGAAATTGGAGGTCCTAAGAACTTCTGAAGGCTATGATGTGAAGTGGGACTAAAAAGAGGAGGCTGAGTTAAAAGTTTGCATAAAAACATTCAAATCTGCAACAACCCCTCTCCCAGCCAGCACAGCAAGGCGATGATTCCTTTACCACCACAGCAACAGGAAGGTTTATTCTTGGGAGATGCTGCACTAGAGCTTCTGGACTCTAAGAACCCCAGGCACAGCTGAAAAGAGGGGATTTGATTAAACTGTTATACTCAACAGTAATGGCTCTAGATCTCTGCTCCTAACTGGCTTCCAAAACAGACATCCATGATTATACCCCTGGAAGATTCCCTTCCAGGAGACTAAGAGGCTCAAACCAAAGGACCTACAGATTCTGATAAATGAGGGATGAGGGATGTTCTCCCAATGAAACAGCAGGGCTCCTGCTCATCACCTGCTTCAAGATCCACCAAGCCCATGCACACAAAGCTTCCCAGTACCTTCTCAATTCCTCTCTTGAATATGCTAACACTCGAGGATCACCAGGAAGTGAGGAAAGCCTCTCAGAAACGGGGTATGTGTGGGGGGCACAAATGCTAAAAAAAAAAATAGGCAATTTAGGGAAGGAAACTTAAAAAACAAGCCAAAAAACTCCCAACACTATAATTAATACTCTCAAAGAGGTGAGAAGAGACACAGTATGTCTGAAACATAACCAGAATGTTATGAAAAACAGAATATTCAGAGAAGAGGAAAAAGCACTTATCTAATTGTTATAGCCAAGTGAAAAATATGACAGCAGAAATAAAAAGTTCAAAAATGGGTTAAAGCTAAAGTTGAGGAAATCGTCCAGAAAATAAACAGATAGAAAATAAGAGGTAACAGATATAAAACTCGGAGGATGAAATGGGAGGTAGAGCATCCAATAAAGTTTCTTCAAAGACAGAACAGAGAATACAGAGGGAAGGAAATTATTAAAAAAATAAAACAAGAAATTTCCCATAATGGAAAGATATGAGTTTCTAGACTCAAAGAGCCCATGGAATAACCAAACCAGACCAAGCCACATCACTTAAATTACTTAAATCACTTAAATTTCAATTAAAAAAACATCAGAAATAAAGATGAGATCATAAAGTTTCCAGAAAAGAAACCAGTAACATATGAAGAATCAGGAATAATAATATGAGATTTTTCAAGAGCAATAATGAAAATAGAAAACAATGGAGCAATGCCTTCAAAAATCTGGAAAATAATTTCTAACGTAGAATTTTATTTCCACCCAAACTATAATTTAGGACTATAAATTGTTGCTAAAACCATTATGTGAATGTACAATGAGGGACTAGATACTCATAGAGCCTAAACACCATCTTATTGATTACCTTTCGGCCACAAAGGATAAAATATAACTGTACAAATGGAAGGATCAAACTGTCATCACTCTAATCTGGAGAGCCTCTTAATAATGGTCCACTAACAGGTCAATCAGATTTCATGTATCTTCTAATATGAGACAATATTAAGTACACAATACAACATCACCTATGAAATATTTTAGCCAAACTTGATTCCATTAGATATAACTTCCAGTTTAGAGGAAATACAAGGGATAAAGCAATAAACTAAATGGTACCTCAGGTGAATCAGATATATCCAGAAGGTGGGATATCTTGAAAAATATCTTGGCCTAATTCACTCAAACAAGTCATATTTCCCTCAAATCTTCTTTTCTCTATGCTAATCCTAGCTCTTTAAACTATTCCTTCAAATAATATGGTTTCCACAATGTCTACTATGCTAATCATTTTCTTTTAGGTATATCCCAGTCTATCACTCTTAAAAAGTAATAACAAAAATAAGATGAAAACTATGCAGCATGGGGTCCTAACAGGACAGAATAAATAACAGCCTCTCTTGACTTTGATGCTGTACTTTTCTCCTCAGCTTTACTGAGGCATAATTGACATATAACATTGTGTAATTATTGTGGTAACCATTTCACAATATATACATATATCAAATGACCATGTTTAAGGTGTACAACATGGTCATTTGATATATGTATGTATTGTGAAATGATTACCACAATAAGGTCAGTTAACGCATCTATCACCTCAAATAACTACTTTTCTTTATAGAGAGAACACTTCAGATCTACTCTCTTGACAACCTTCAAGTATGTAATAGTGTTATTAATTATAATCACCATGCTGTACAACTTTAGTATTTATATTATAGCCTGAAGTTTGTTCTTTTGACCAACATCTCATTTCCCCCACCCCTGTCAACCACAATTCTATTCTCTGTTTCTATGACTTCAGCTTTTTTCAGATTCCATATATAAATGAGATCATTCAATATGCCTTTGACTTTATTTCACTTGGCATAACACCATCAAAGTCATGCATATTGTTGCAAATGGCAGGATTTCCTTTTTTATGGCTGAAAAATATTCCACTGTGTATACTATATATTATATAATATGTACACAGACACAGTTTATACATACACACACCACCACCACTACATTTTCTTTATTCACTCACCCATCAATGGACACTTAGGTTGTTTCCATGTCTTGGCTATCATAAATAATGCTGCAATGAACATTGGGGTGCAGATACCTCTTTAAGATAATGATTTCATTTTCTCTGGATTTACACCTAGAAGTGGAATTTCTGGACAATACAGTAATTCCATTTAAATTCTTTTGAGGAACCTCCATACTGTTTTCCATAACAGCTATCCCAATTCACATACTTACCATGAGTGCACAACAGTTCCCTTTTCTCCACATCCTTAACAGCATGTTATCTCATTTTTAAAATAACAGCCATTCTAACAGGTGTGTGGTGATACTTCACTGTGGTTTTTTTTTTTTTTTGTGGTACGTGGGCCTCTCACTGTTGTGGCCTCTCCCGTTGCAGAGCACAGGCTCTGGACGTGCAGGCTCAGCAGCCATGGCTCATGGGCCCAGCCGCTCTGCGGCATGTGGGATCTTCCTGGACTGGGGCACGAACCTGTGTCCCCTGCATCAGCAGGCGGACTCTCAACCACTGTGCTGCCGGGGAAGCCCTTCACTGTGGTTTTTATTGAGCACCTTTGTATGCACCTATTGGCCATCTGTGTCTTATTTGGGAAAATGTCTCTTCTTGTGCTGTACAGAAGCTTTTTAGTTTGATGTAGTCCCATTTGTTACTGTTCTGATTATTACAGCCTTGTAGTATAGTCGGAAATCAGGAAGTGTGTTGCTTCTGGCTTTGCTCCTCTTTCTCAAGATTGCTTTGCCTATTTGGGGTCTTCTGTAGTCCCATACCAATTTTAGGATTCTTTTATCTATTTCTGTGAAAAATACCATTGGAGTTTTGATAGGGATTGCACTGAATCTATAGATGGTTTTGAGTAGTACAGATATTTTAACAATATTAATTCTTTCAATCAATGAACACAGGCTATCTTTCCATTTATGTCTTATGTCTTCTTCAATTTCTTTCATCAATGTTTTATAGTTCTCAGTGTACCGATCTCTTACCTATTCACTAAATTTATCAGTAAGAATTTTATTCTTTTTGATGCTACTGTAAAATGGGATTGTTTTCAGAATTTCATTTTCAGGTGGTTCATTGTTACTGTATAGAAATGCAACTGATTTTTGCATGTTGATTTTGTATCCTGCAACTTTACTGGATTTACTAGTTCTAACAGTTTTTTTTTTTTTTTGCAGTACGCGGGCCTCTCACTGCTGTGGCCTCTCCCATTGTGGAGCACAGGCTCTGGATGCACAGGCTCAGCGGCCATGGCTCACGGGCCTAGCCACTCCGCGGTATGTGGGATCCTCCTGGACCGGGGCATGAACCCATGTCCCCTGCATCGGCAGGCGGACTCTCAACCACTGCGCCACCAGGGAAGCCCCTTCTAACAGTTTTTTGGTGGAGTCTTTACAATTTTCTCTAAATAAGATCATGTTACCTTCAAACAGTAATAATTTTATTTCTTTTCTGATTTGGACGCCTTTTGTTTCATTTTCTTGCCTAATTGCTCTGGATATGTTGAAGTATGTTCCCTCTACATTGAACATGTTTAGAATTTTTATCAAGAAAAATGTGATGAATTTTGTCAAACGTTTTTTCTTCATCTATTGAGAGGATTATATAATTTTCACTCTTCATTCCATTAATGTGGTGTATCACATTTATTGATTTGTGTATGTTGAACCATCCTTTCATCCCAAGGATAAATCCCACTTGATCACAGTGTGTGATTCTTTTAAAGTGCTGCTGTATTGTTTGCTACTATTTTGTTGAGAATTTTTGCATCTATATTCATCAGAGATATAGGCCTGTAGTTTTCTTTTCTTGCAGTGTCCATTTTTCTCTTAGAATTAGAAAAACTTTATTATGCAATCATACATCAATTTTTTTGTATTTAATGAACCAATAAAAATCCTCTGTAAAATTATAACTACTAATGATTCCTTTAATAGGAACATTATTTTAGAATTTTTATTCTTTTTAATATCTTTATTGGAGTATAGTTGCTTTACAATGTTGTGTTAGTTTCTGTTGCACAACAAAGTGAATCAGCTATAAGTATACATATATCCCCATATCCCCTCCCTCCTCAGCCTCCCTCCCACCCTCCCTATCCCACTCCTCTAGGTCGTCACAAAGCATCGAACTGATCTCCCTGTGCTATGCAGCTGCTTCCCAACAGCCATCCATTTTACATTTGGTAGTGTATATATGTCAATGCAACTCTCTCACTTCAACCCAGTTTCCCTTCCCCGCCGTGTCCTCAAGCCCATTCTCTACGTCTGGCCCTTTATTCCTGTCCTGCCACTAGGTTCTTCAGTACCATTTTTTAGATTCCATATATGTGCGTTAGCATACACCATTTGTTTATCTTTTTCTGAGTTACTTCACTCTGTATGACAGACTCTAGGTCCATCCACCTCACTACAAATAATTCAATTCATTCCTTTTTATGGCTGAGTAATATTCCATTGTATACATGTGACACATCTTCTTTATCCATTCATCTGTTGATGGACACAAAGGTTGCTTCAATATCCTAGCTATTGTAAACAGAGCTGCAGTGAACATTGGGATACATGTCTCTTTTTGAATTATGGTTTTCTCAGGGTATATGCCCAGTAGTGGGATTGCTGGGTCATATGGTAGTACTTATTTTAGTTTTTTAAGGAAAACTATACTCCATACTGTTCTCCATAGTGGCTGTATCAATTTACATTCCCGTCAACAGTGCAAGAGGGTTTCCTTTCTCCATACCTTCTCCAGCATTTATTGTTTGTAGATTTTTTGATGATGGCCATTGTGATGGGTGTGAGGTGATACCTCATTGTGGTTTTGATTTGCATTTCTCTAATGATTAGTGATGCTGAGCATCTTTTCATGTGTTTGTTGGTAATCTGTATGTCTTCTTTGGAGAAATGTCCATTTAGGTCTTCTGCCCATTTTTGTACTGGGTTGTTTGTTTTTTTGATATTGAGCTGCATGAGCCGCTTCTATATTTTGGAGATTAACCTTTTGTCAGTTGATTCGTTTGCAAATATTTTCTTCCATTCTGAGACCTGTCTTTTTGTCTTGTTTATGGTTTCCTTTGCTGTGCTAAAGCTTTTAAGTTTCCTTAGGTCCCATTTATTTATTTTATTTCCATTACTCTGGGGGAGGTCAAAAAAAACCTTTGCTGTGATTTATGTCAAAGGGTGTTGTGCCTATGTTTTCCTCTAAGAGTTTTCCAGTGCCTGGCCTTACACTTAGGTCTTCAATCCACTATGAGTTTATTTTTGTGTATGGTGTTAGAAGTGTTCTAATTTCATTCTTTTACATGTAGCTGTCCAGTTTTCTCAGCTCTACTTATTGAAGACACTGTCTTTTCTCCATTGTCTTTTGTGTTTCTATACAAATTGTAAAACTTTTTGTTCTACTTCTGTGAAAAATGCCATTGGTAATTTTATAGGGATTGAATTGAATCTGTAGGTTGCTTTGGGTAGTATAGTCATTTCCACAATGTTGATTCTTCCAGTCCAAGAACATGGTATACCTTTCCACCTGTTTGTATTGTCTTTGATTTCTTTCATCAGTGTCTTATAGTTTTCTGCATACATATCTTCTGCCTCCTTAGGTAGGTTTATTCCTAGGTATTTTATTCTTTTTGCTGCAATAGTAAATGGGAGTGTTTCTTTGATTTCTCTTTCTGATTTTTTTGTTGTTAGTGTATAGGAATGCAAGAGATTTCTTTTTTTTTTGTGGAGAAAGAATGTTTTTTTACAATTTTTTGACAGTTTAAGGCCCCTCTTTAATTACATCTCTGTTCTTTTCATTTCACCAGATAAAAGAATTTTTCAACCCCTCTCAGTAATAACCCAATGTTCAAGAAACATAAATACTAGTAAATTATTCCACATTTGCTCATTAATTCATGTATGTTTTCATTCAACTAATGCAGCAAGAGTCTAGTGTGTGCAAATATCATGGGAACAACTTACTTGTCCTCTACTCACCATTCTGTATCGTAGACCCCAATTTTCCTACTTTGTATTCAGTTAAATGGCAAACAGCCGACTGCCATCCTTAGGATAATAACCATATTGCTTTACACCATTAATATATTGTCTTCCTCCTTCTCATCTCTAATATCATGAACCTCAGTCTCTATAGTCTTCGGAATGCAAGAGATTTCTGTGCATTAATTTTGTATCCTGCTACTTTACCAAATTCATTGATTAGCTCTAGTAGTTACCTGGTAGCATCTTTAGGATTTTCTATGTATAGTATCATGTCAGCTGGAAAGAGTGACAGTTTTACTTCTTCTTTTCCAATTTGTATTCCTTTTATTTCTTTTTCTTCTCTGATTGCTCTAAAACTTCCAAAACTATGTTGAATAATAGCGGTGAGAGTGGGCAACCTTGTCTTGTTCCTGATCTAGAGGAAATGCTTTAAGTTTTTCACCATTGAGAATGATGTTGGCTGTGGGTTTGTCATATATGGCCTTTATTATGTTGAGGTAGGTTCCCTCTATGCCTACTTTCTGGAGAGTTTTATCATAAATGGGTGTTGAATTTTGTCGAAAGCTTTCTCTGCATCTAATGAGAGTATCCTATGGTTTTTATCCTTCAGTTTGTTAATATAGTGTATCACATTGATTGATCCACATATACTGATGAATCCTTCCATTCATGGGATAAACCCCACTTGATCATGGTGTATGATCCTTTAATGCGCTGCGGGATTCTGTTTGCTATTATTTTGTTGAAGATTTTTGCATCTATGTTCATGAATGATATTGGCCTGTAGTTTTTTTTGTGACATCTTTGTCTGGTTTTGGTATCAGGGTGATGGTAGCCTCATAGAATGAGTTTGGGAGTGTTCCTCCCCCTGTTATATTTTGGAAGAGTTTGAGAAGGACAGATGTTAGCTCTCCTCAAAATGTTTGATAGAATTCACCTGTGAAACCATCTGGTCCTGGGCTTTTGTTTATTGGAAGATTTTTAATCACAGTTTCAATTTTAGTGCTTGTGATTGGTCTGTTCATGGTTTCTATTTCTTCCTGGATCAGTCTTGGAAGGTTATACTTTTCTAAGAATTTGTCCATTTCCTCCAGGTTGCCCATTTTATTGGCATATAGTTGATTGTAGTAGTCTCTCATGATCCTTTGTATTTCTGCAGTGTCACTATTACTTCTCCTTTTTCATTTCTAATTCTGTTGATTTGAGTCTTCTCCCTTTTTTCTCCTGATGAGTCTGGCTAATGGTTTATCAATTTTGTTTACCTTCTCAAAGAACCAGCTTTTAGTTTCATTGATCTTTGCTACTGTTTCCTTCATTTCTTTTTCATTTATTTCTGATCTGATCTGTATGATTTCTCTCCTTCTGCTAAATTTGGGGTTTTTTTGTTCTTCTTTCTCTAACTGCTTTAGGTTAAGTTATTTGAGATTTTTCTTGTTTTTTGAGGTAAGATTGTATTGCTCTAAACTTCCCTCTTAGAACTGCTTTTGCTGCATCCCATAGGTTTTGAGTCGTTGTGTTTTCATTGTCATTTGTTTCTAGGTATTTTTTAATTTCCTCTTTGACTTCTTCAGTGATCTCTTGGTTGTCTAGTAGCTTATTGTCTAGCCTCCATGTGTATTTTTTACAGTTTTTTTTCCCGTAATTGATATCTAGTCTCACAGCATTGTGGTTGGAAAAGATGCTTGATATTTCAATATTCTTAAATTTACCAAGGCTTGATTTGTGACCAAAGATGTGATCTATCCTGGAGAATGTTCTGTGTCTACTTGAGAAGAAAGCATATTATATTGGTTTTGGATGCAATGTCCTATAAATATCAAATTAAGTCCATCTGGTCTAATGTGTCATTTAGAGTTTGCATTTCCTTATTTATTTTCTGTTTGGATGATGAGTCCATGGGTGTAAGTGGGGTGTTAAAGTCACCTACTATTGTTGTGTTACTGTTGATTTCCCCTTTTATGGCTGTTAGCATTTGCCTTATGGATTGAGGTGCTCCTATGCTGGGTGCATAGATATTTACAATTGTTATATCTTCTTGGATTGCTCCCTTGATCATTGTCCTTCCTGGTCTCTTGTAGTAGTCTTTAGTTTAAAGTCTATTTTTTCTAATATGAGTATTATTATTCCAGCTCTCTTTTGACTTCCATTTGCACGGAATATCTTTTTCCATAACTTCAATTTCAGTCTTTATGTGTCCCTAGGTGTGAAGTGGGTCTCTTGTAGACAGCATATATATGGATCTTGTTTTTGTATCCATTCAGCCAGTCTGTGTCTTTTGTTTGGGGCATTTAATCCATTTACACTTAAGGTAATTATCGATATGTATGTTCCTATTTCCATTTTCTTAATTGTTTTGGGTTTGTTTGTGTTAAGACTTTTCCTTCTCTTGTATTTCCTGCCTAGAGAAGTTCCTTTAGCATTTATTGTAAAGCTGGTTTGGTGATGCTGAATTCTTTTAACCTTTCCTTGTCTGTAAAAGTTTTAACTTATCTGTTCAATCTGAATGAGATCCTTGCTGGGTAATCTTGGTTGTAGGTTTTCCCCTTTCATTACTATAAATATATCTTGCCACTCCCTTCTGGCCTGTAGAGTTTCTGCTGAAAGATCAGCTGTTAACCTTAAGGGGATTCCCGTGTATGTTATTTGCTGCTTTTCCCTTGATGCTTTTAATATTTTTTCTTTGGGTTTACTCTTTGTTAGTTTGATTAATACGTGTCTTGACATGTTTCTCCTTGGGTTTATCCTGTATGGGACTCTCTGTGCTTCCTGGACTTGACTGACTACTTCTTTTCCTATGTTGGGGAAGTTTGCAACTCTAATCTCTTCAAATATTTTCTCAGACTCTTTCTTTTTTTCTTTTTCTACTGGGACACCTATAATTCGAATGTTGGCGTGCTTAATGTTGTCCCAGATGTCTCTGAGACTGTCCTCCATTTTCATTCTTTTTTCTTAATCTGCTCTGTGGCAGTTATCTCCACCATTCTATCTTCCAGCTCACTTATCTGTTCTTCTGCCTCATTTATTTTGCTATTGATTCCTTCTAGAGTATTTTTAATTTCAGTTATTGTGTTGTTCATTACTGTTTGTTTGCTCTTTAGTTCTCTTAGGTCCTTGTTAAACGTTTCTTGTATTTTCTCTATTCTATTTTCTAGATTGTGGATCATCTTTACTATCATTACTCTGAATTCTTTTTCAGGTAGTTTGCCTATTTCCTCTTTATTTATTTGGTCTTGTGGGCTTTTACCTTACTTCTTTACCTGTAAGATATTTCTCTGTGTTCTCATTTTACCTAATTTACAGTGTTTGAGGTCTCCTTTCCCTAGGCTGCAGGATCATAGTTCCTCTTGCTTCTGTTCTCTACCCCCAGTGGTTAAGGTTGGTCCAGTGTCTTGTGTAGGCTTCCTGATAGGAGGGACTGATGCCTGCGCTCTGGTGGGTGGAGCTGAGTCTTTTTTCCACTTATGAGCAAGGCCAGGTCAGGTGGTGTGTTTTGGGGTGTCTGTGAGCTTAGTAGGAGTTTAGGTAGTCTGTGTGCTGATGGGTGGGTTTGTGTTCCTGTCTTGTTTGTTGTTTGCTGGGAGCAGCTGGGAGCTGCTGGCAGTTGGGTGGAGATGGGTCTTGGATTCAGATGGAGGCTTCTGTGACATCTCTCAGTGATTAATCTTCCTTGGAGCCGGCAATTCTGTAGTGTTCCAGCACCCTGGACTCAGTGCTCCCACTCCAGAGCCTCTGGCCCAACTTCTGGTCGTGGGACCAAGACCCCACAAGTCACTCATCCCAGCAATAAAGGGGATTAAAAAAAAAAAAAAACTAACAAAACCCCAAGCAAATGCTATAAATTAAAATCAATCAGAAACAGAAACAAGGAAGCACACACACACACAAAAGAAAGAAAAATAGAGCCAAATAAATCAAATAGCAAGAGAACAACCAGACAAACAAAAGAACCCAAGAATGAAATCAAACAATTAAGAAGAAAGGTGACAAAAACCAAGAAACAAAACCAAAGCAGAGTGCCAACTGAAGAATGAAGCAAAGAAACAGAACTGACAAAAATGATATAAAAAAAGAAAAAGAGAAAGGGGAAAGATGACAGAACAACAGAAAAACAATGTAGAAACAAATATAAAAAAATAGAAAGTATATTTTAGAAAAAAAAAGACAAACAAAACCCTGGAGAAATGGTAAAAACAAAATCAAACAAAAAGAGAAACAAGGAACACAAACACACATAAAAGAAACAAAAACAGAACAACCAGACAAACAGAAGAACTCAAAAATGAAATCAAACAATTAGGATTAAAACTAACAAAAACACATAACCTAAAAACAAAACCAAAGCAGTGTGACCACTAAAGAATAAAGCAAGGAAACAGAACTTATAAAAATGATTAAAAAAAAACAATAAAATAAAATAAAAAGGGAAAAAACACAGACAACAGAAAAGCAAAGTAGAAACAGAAATATATACATTAAAAAAAGGAAAATTTATTAAAGAAAAAGAAAAAGGAAAAATATTAGGGAAAAGAACACAGAAAAGTAAAAACAGAAATGTATAAAAAAAATAGAAAGTAAAAATATGTTATAAAACATGGAGATCCCAAAAGAGTAAAAAACAAAAAAACCCAAAAAAAAACCTAAAACCAAAAAAAACCAAAAAAAAAAAGCTAGAACCAAGAACAGAATGAATCAAAACATAATGAAATTAATAGCAATAATTATGTGTCCCTGGCATCTCTGCTGTAAGTGTCCTGCATATGCCGTGAGCTAGAGCCCACCTCCGCCTCCCCAAGAGGCTCTCCTTTGCCTCTGGGCTGGTCTCTAGACCTTCTGTGGGCCCTGTGGGCACCACTCAGACTCTGATCTGGCCCAATTCCTGCATGTGCTGCCCCCAACGTCCACAACTGCCAGAGCTAGACCATTTTCATTTGTGGGAACACTCATTGTCTACTCAGATATTCCTTAGATGCAGAATCTACCTAGCTGATTGCAGGGATTTAGTCTGCAGCTTGTACAGCTGATGGAAAGATTTTTGATCTTCCTTAGTCATCCCGTCCCAGGGGTTCAGCTCTGGTTTCATTCCCACCTCTGTGCGTGGTCCACCCACAGGAGTCTGGTCCTGAGGCTGCCTTGGAGCTCTAGGGTCTGCCCCCGTGAGGACCAGGTGCAGAGGTGGTATGACTGCTTGGATCACGGGAGCCCTTACAGCCCCAAATGCACAGGGAAGCTGCCAGCCACAGGCACAAGAGATATGGTCGTAGTGAGGGCCTTTTCTGGCGCCCGGCATAAGGCACATGAGGGCGAGCCCTGGCCAGGGTTTTTCTGGCACCCGGCAGCAGGTGTGCAAGGGCCAGCCCTGAGAGGGTTTTTTTGCCCTGCAGCCAGCACGTGAGGGTCAGCTCTCATGGGGCTTTGTTTATTGCTTGGCAGCCAGCGCACAGAGCCAGCCTTGAGTGGGCTTCTTTTATTGTCATCAGCAGGCACTGGCATGTAGGGAGAGAGAGGTTACAATGGTGGCTCCTCCCCGCTCTTGTGACTCAGCAATAGCACCCTGCTTCCATGGCAGTCCAGTCTTCCTCCACAGGCATTCCCTGCTGCAGATTTCCTCCCTCCTGTCCCCTCAGTCCGTCTCCCCACAGCCCACAGCAGTTCTCACTCTGGGCCTGTTCTCCAATCCCCATGCACCAGCTCCCAGCCCCCTTGCACACCTGTGAATACATGTCCCAGTCCGGGGCACACAGGGCTGAGGTATGGACCATCTGTGTACTTCTCACTCTGTCCCGTCTGCCACAGATTGGTCGCTTCACCTTCTTCTGACAGCCTCAAATGCTGCCCTTCTGTCCCAATCGATTTCCCCGTCGGAGAGGGGGTTTCCCTGAATTCGGGCATCTCTCCTCTGCTTCAGCTCCCCCGACCCAGAGTGCAGGTCCTGTCCTACTTCCTCTCCTTCTCCTTCTCCCTTCTTTTTTCCATCCTACACAGTTATGCAGGGATCTTTATAGTCCTTTCCAGTGTCCAAGGTCTTCTGCTAGTTTTCAGCCAGTGTTCTGTGAGAACTGTTGCATCTACAGATGTATTCCTGATGCATCTGTAGAGAGAAATGAACTCCATGTCCACTTATTCCTCTGCCATCTTGAATCTCTCTTCTTGTAGCATCCTTATCTGGCTTTGGTATCGGGGTAGTGCTGTCCCTGTAAAATTAATTTGGAAGCGTTCACTCCTCTTCAACTTTTTCACAGAAGAAATTGAGAAGAATTGGTATTAATTCTTCTCTATATGTATATGTATGGTAGAATTCACCGGGGAAGCCATCAGGTTGTGGGCTTATTTTTGTTGGAAAGTTTTTGATTGTTGATTCAAGTCTCCTTACTCCTTTCATCTGTTCAGATTTTTTGTTCCATCATGGTTCAGTCTTGTTAGGTTGCATGTTTCCTAGGAAGTTATCTGTTTCTTCTAGGTTATCCAATATGTTGGCAAATAATTGTTCATAGTAGTCTCTTATAATCTTTTGTCTTTCTATGGTGTTAGCTGTAATATCTCCACTTTCATTTAGAATTTTGAGTCCTTTATTTCCCCATGGTTAGTCTAGCTAAACATTTGTCTCTCTTCTTTAAAAGCCAACTCTTTTTGTTGCTTTTTTCCTATTGTATTTCTAGTTTCTATTTCTTTTATTTCTGCTCTAATATTTACTATTTCCTTCCCTCTGCTAACTACAGGCTTAGATTGACCTTTTTTTCTAACTCCTTGAGGTTTAAAATTAGGTTGTTTGAGCTGTTCTTTTCTTCTAATGTAGGCATTTAGTGATATAAATTTCTCTTAGAACTGGTTTAAAACTTTTTTTTTTTTACATCCTATAAGTTTCGCATGTTGTATTTCCCTTTTCATTGTCTCAAGATAATTTCTGATTTCCCTTCTGATTTCTTCTTTGATCCAGTAGTTTTTCAGGAGCATACTGTTAAATTTCCACATATTTGTGATTTTTTTCATTTTCTTTTTGTTACTGATTTCTAGTTTCACACAACTGTGGTTAGAAAAGATTCCTGACATGACCTCAGTCTTCTTAAATTTGATAAGATTTGCTTTCTGGCCCAATATGATTTATCATGGAGAATGTCCCATGTATGCTTGAGAAGAATGTATATTCTGGTGCTGTTGGATGGAATATTCTGTATATGTCTTAGGTTCATTTGGACCATAGTGTTATTCAGGCCTTCTGTTTCCTTACTAATTTTCTGTCTGGATGATCTATCCAATATTTATAGTGGGGTATTGAGGTCCCTAATTATTACTGTATTTCCATCTATTTCTCCATTCAGTTCTATTAATATTTGCCTTAAATACTTAGGTGCTTCAATGTTGGGTGCACATATATTTACAATTGTTATAATCTCTTGATGAATTGACCCCTGGACCATATAGTGATCTCTGTCTCTTGTGACCAATTCTGACTGAAAGTCTATTTTATCTGATGTAAGTATAGCCACTCTTACTCTCTTTTGGTTTCCATTTGCATGGAATATCTTTTTTTATCCATTCACTTCCAGCCTGTATATGTCATTAAAGCTAAAGTGAGTCTCTTGTAGGCAGCATACTGTTGGATTCTTTTTCTTTTTTTATCCTTCATCCCCTCTGTGTCTTTTGGTTGGAGAATTTAGTCCTTTAGCATTTAAAATAATTATTAATAGGTAATTACTGTCATTTTGTTAATTGTTTTCTGAGTATTTTTTTAAGTCTCCTATCCTTTGTTCCTCTCTTGCTGTCTTACTTTAATTTTTTTTTTTAACTGGTATGCTTTAACTCCTTTCTTTATCTTTTTTGTATCTATCATAGGTTTTATTCTTTGTGGTTACCATGAGGTTTACATTAAACATCTGATAAATATAACAGTTTATTTTAAGCTGATTACAAACCTTCACTTGTGATGTTGTGCAATGAAGCATCTGATACTGTTAGTGTTTTCAGTAGAAATGATGCATTATCATCTCGGAGTCTAGTCAGTTAAAATCCCAGGGAACTTCTATTCATTCATTTATCAGCTACTGAAAGGATGCCTTTACTATACTTGGTACTGGGAACATGGAGGCCAATAAGACATATGGTTCCTGACCTCAAGGAGTTCAAAGTTTAATGGGGACATAATAATTATATAAACAATTTACAAAATTACAATTGTGCTAAGAGCACCAAAGAGAAGTACCACAGGTTGGGAGCATATACCATGAGCGATTCTGAAGTAAAAGGAAGTAGCGCTTTGAGGAAGAGATATAAGCAAAGACTTAAGATTAAGAGTTAAGAATTGAGAGAAAGAACAACAGCACATGCAAAATTGAAAAGGAGCTGGATGACAAGGCAATGAGAGATCAGTCTGGTTCAAGTACATTGAGGAAGGTAAAAGGGGACCTGGAAGTAAGTGAGTAAGATCTTGCAAGAACTTGGAGAACAATTTAAGGAGTTAGGACTTAAAGTGTAATGAGAGGCCACTAAATGGTTTGAAGCAGGGGAGTAATGAGAAGGGATTTACAGTTTAAAAAGCAAATACTTACTACATGTGGAAAACAGATTCAAGTAAAGAATGGTTGTAGGAGACCAATTGGGAGGGAGGCAATGGCCGTAGTCCAGGCAGGGGATGACGCAGCACAGGCTAGGCTGGAGGTGGTGGTAATACAGAGAGATTCAAGATCTATTTAGGGCTTGATGACTGACTTTATGTGGGGAATAAGGAAGAGGAACGTGTTAATGCTAACGTTTTTTTGCATGAAAAATGGAGGAGATGATAATGCCATTTTACTAAGAAAGCAAATTCTTATATAAAAAGTGTTGTCAGACTGGGCTTCCCCATCCTGAACTTGGGTAATTAATGTTTTCAACTTACTGCAAGACCTTTATATTCATCCCTGTTGATTTTTTCATTTCTTTGGCTCATACTTCCAGTCGGTTCGGATATTTCAAAATCTTTAGTCTATCATCCAATGTCTCCTATAAATCCTCCCAACTTTTTATCATCTACAAATTTGGTAAGTCATACTTTGTAATCATTTACTAAGTTGTTGTTAAGCATGTAAAAAGAGGACAGAATTAAGTACTCAGCCCTTCAGTGCACCCTTAATAATCTCTCTTCAGGGTGGCACTGGTTCATTAAGCAATACAACTGAGGAGTGTAACCAGCACCAGCAATAACACTGAACACTGAGGATGTGCCTAGCACTTAATGTCCATAATTTAATTTATTCTTCATGAAATTAATTTTTTCCATCCTCAAATACTCATTGAGCTCTTGTTATGTGTCAGGAACTAAGATAGGGACTATTATCATCCCCATTTTAGAGATAAGGAAACTCAGGCTCAGAGGTGAAGTAACTGGTCCTAAGTAACACAGTTAGTAAAGGACAGAGTTATAATATGAACCCCAGCTTGGAGACCCTCCAAACATATGCTGCTAAAAATTGAGTTTTTATTTTGTATACTTAAATTTTATATTTTTTTAATTCATAAGTCCAGCTCTAAGGTGTAAGTGAGCGTGCGCGCTCATTAGGAATTTTTCCAGACCAGTTTCTCTGTTACTTATATCAAAGAACTTCTCAGTATTATCTCTAATACATATTATAATTTCTACATATTCTTCATGGCATCATGTTTCTAGTTAAACTGAGGGCTTTTTCCCACATCTACCCTCACAAAGTTCAGTTTCTTGATCAGATAAACAATTCTTCTCTCTTCATCTCTTCTTTCATAGTCAGCATTATAAATGATCCTGTTCAAATTCTAATATCTTTATTAGGTTAAAAACCAATTGTTTGTAGAAGTCTAAGAAACGAAGATTTTTTTATATAGGTGGGATTTGCTGTTTACATTTTAAGAAAAGTTGCTGTATTTCAAAAATACTTTTTATGAAATGGGATAATTGAATTTCACAATATTCCCTTTACACACAAATAATAATAACAAAAAGTTGTGAGGTTGGTAAGTTAAGAAAATAAATGCAAATAAGGTAAACAAGATTCTGAACAAACAGGACTCCTCCTGTCTCCAATTCCAAAGAAATATTCCCAGAAGAAGAATGTATTGGTTTAAAAAAAAAAAAGAAAGTACAGAATTAACCCAGAACACACTTGGTTTTTACCAGTAAGTCAATTTCATTTCAGAAGTGTGACACTCTATGTCCAGGAGGTATATAAAAAAATTCTGTCAATATCATAACTCAATAAAAAATTTTCAGTTTAGATAAAGAATAGTTGTTTTATAAGGCTTATCGGTGTAAGACATTATACAGCCAAGAAAATGTTACCAGAAATCTAACTGGCTATGTTGACTGTCATTTTAAAATTCAGGAACACGACAGAGGGGTTTTACCAAGTAAAGTCTCAGTACTCAGCTTCTAACACATTATAGGTTTTTCAAAGGCTGTATTTATTTAGTTTTAACAACAACAGAAGAGCTACATCTACTTAGTTTCTCACTTACACGCAAAACATACTTCTTCAAACATCAAAATAAATGTTTCCTAAGCACTAACATACCTAAGAAAATTCACTCACCTCTAAGTTTCTGGAGGTCCTCCTTCAAATCAGGCCCTGCGAGCATGAAGATACTTTCTGACACAGGATTCTTATCAGTAAGACTTTCATTGCTGGTATTTACAATAGCTGTACAGTTCAGTAATGCCACATCTCCTTTCCTGCGGAAAATAAATAAATAAGAGCAAGTGTGGGGAAGAGGAGGCATATAAGAAAGCTAGTTTCTAATTGTTTCAAAACATTCTATCTTCACTCCCTCCACAACATTGGTTTTACCAGTTCACAAGCTTAAACAATAGTAAAAAGTTGTTCCTGATTCAGAAAGGCTAATATGGCATCGCAGATACATCTTGAACGCAATTGCTGTAACCCTGAAACCCACAAAACCATCATGTCATTCCTTTGCTTCTTACATAAGAGATGTGTGTGAGATGGGGAGTGACAGTTAATGGGAACAGGACTTTGGGGTGATGAAAATGTTCTAAAATTGACTCTGGTGACGGCTGCACAATTTTGTGAATATACTAAAAGCCACTGACTTGTACAATGTAAACTAGTGCATTTGTATGGTATATGAATTACATCTCTAAAGCTTTTTTTAAAAACAGAAATGTACTACTACTACTACATGCAACAACATAGATGAACTTTCAAATAATTGTGTTGAATGAAAGAGGCCAGACTAAAAAAAGAGTACACTATTCCATTTATATAAAGCTCTAGAAAATGCATACTAATCTATAGTGACAGAAAGATGAATGACTGCTTGGGGATGTTGAGGCAGGGAGGGGCAGGAGAGAGGGATTACCAAGGGACACAAAAAAACTTCCGGGGTGATAAATATATTCACTATCTTGATTCTGGTGATGGGTTCATGGGTGTATACATGTCAAAATTTACCAAACTGTACACTTTAAATATATGCAGTTTACTGTAAGTTAATTAAGTCTCAATAAAGCTGTAAATGTGTATGCAAAGTAATATTTCAATAATGCAAGGGTTCACAAAAAAGAGTTTAGAAAAAAATATGAAAAAAAGAAATTAGAAGAAATTATGAGAAAGTATTATTATATCATGATATGATTTAACCAAGGAATTACCAGAGAACCACTTTTCCATTGATATCCTTATTGTAAAGAAAAGGTGATCTAATAGTCTCTTCCTGATAGGTTTCAGCTGCAGTATCAGAAGTAGTTAATTGTTCTTCACAAGAATTGCCCCAGCTTGGTAGTGTATCCACATCCACAAACTGGGAAGGTGCACCCAAGGGATCCATGGAATGGGAACTTCAGCTTGTCTTTTCCCAAATTCCTCAGCAATTCAATATTCACTGTAGACTTCAGCTTAAGAGAAAAGAAAGAATCATTTTAATAGAGAAGCACAGGTATTACTTTACTTCTATTAGAGTAAAAAACAAAACTCTGCTGTGAAATGCTCCAATAGTACATTGTGTGATTATAGTCACTTAAATAGTCCATTAAAAAATCAAATGTACAATGAATTACTACGGCTTTTTTAAACAGGAAGAAAGAGGGATTATTTAAACACAAATTATTTTCAAAGAATTACAGTCATTTAAATAATCACACGGCCCATCAATTCTACTTTCCAGAAACACAGGACCATTCATTCAACATTCATTGAGTGTCTGCTATTGGCGGGGTAGGGGGAGTGTCAGGTGCTGCAAGAGATACAAAGATAATATGAACAACTTAAAAAGTTCAGTCTAATACGGAAGATGAGAAGCAGGGAGGTTACTGCAATCAGGTAGTAAGAGATAAAGGTCTGAACTATGTAGAGAAACAGATGGAGAGGAAGGCATAGATTTGTGAGGCAACATACAAAGGAAAAATTAACAGGATTTGAAAATTTATAGAATATAGTATATGAGACACCAATGTGGTATAAGGTTGGTTGTACAGAAATGTAGAAATTAGAAGAGAAGGGTTGATAGGAAGACACGTAGTGTCAAGTCACAGAAACTCATGGGAAATTTAACATGATACTTTATTTGGCAATAAGTCAGATAGCTATTTCAGTAAAATGGTAGATTCGTTCATTCAATAAATCTTTATAAGCAGCTATTATGTGTCAGGTATTGTTCTAGTTACTGGGGACACACAGTGAATAAGACAGAGCAAGTCCCTACCCTTAGAGAGCTGATGCTTCCTTGAAAGCAGATGAAAAACGATAAACAAACAAGCAAGCAGGTATCTAACAGAACGACTGGAGGCAGTGAGTATTATAAGAAAAAGGTTCTATCTGAGCAGAGAGCTAAATAAAGTGAGAGAGAGCAAGCCATGTGAAGCTCTGGAGGGTGCGTCAGGCAGAGGGAATGGCAAGTACAAAGGCCAAAAGGGGAGGGAGGAGCTTGGTCTATTCCAGAAGAGCGTAGAGGCTGGTTTGGCTACAGTACAGTGAGCTAGGTAATGAGTAGCAGGTGATGAGGTTGGTGAGCCAAGGAAAGGCCAGATGATCTAGTTTGTAAGCCATGATAAGAAGTTTAGATCTCAATGTAAATGAGGGTAAGCTCTTAGGGGGTCCCTATAAGGATAATGACTTAATATAAATATTTGAAAAGATTACTCCAGCTACAGTGAAACTGAGTGGGGGCAAGAGTAAACGCAGAGACCAGTAGAAAACGATTGGAGTAATCTAGGTGATGGTGAGGAAGGTGGTGAGGAATGCTTAGAATTGGAATGAATTTTGAAGGTAGGGTCAACAAGACTTTCTAAATGCACCTGAGGGGGTGAGGGAAAAGAACAGAATCAAAGGTTACTCCTAGATTTCCTGCTTGAGCAATTAAATAGATGGTAATGCTACTTATAGAGAAGGAAAAGACTGGAGTAGGTTGCAGGTGGAGTAATTATCAAGGTATTTTTTTCCTTATGTTTTCCTTTTGTTAGTTTGAGATGCCCATTATATGCCCAAGTATGTATATCAAACATACAATTGGCTGGCTACATGAGGCTAGAGCCCAGAGAAGAGGTCAGGCTAAAGATATAAATTTGGAAGTCTCAGCATATGGATGGTATTTAAGACCACCAAGAGAGAAAATGCAAATGGAGAATAGATCCAAGGACTCAGTCCTAAGGCCAAATTTAGAGGCTGGAAAGAGGAAAAGTTTAAGAAAGAGATAGAAAAGCATTGATAGGAATGGAAGATTTGGAAAGTGTGGTACCCTAAAAGCCAAGTGAAGAAAGTAACTTTAGACAGAATGCTCAAGAGGGATCATCTAGGGTTAAATACTACTGAAAGGTTGAGTAAGGACTAAGAACTAATTAGTCGGTTTGGTAAATTGGAGATAGCTGGTAACACTGAACATACATGAGAGCAGAGATGATTAAGGAATGACAGCTGGTATGTGAACTTCCTGAGAAGCTTTTCTGTATGATCCTCATGTTTGTTAAGAGTCAAGGAGAAAAAGCATGCCCTTCTATATCTAATATCTTGCTGTTTCTTGCTGAGAGACATGGGATACTAATTGGAATGAACGATGGATTTGACACAATATTCTAATTCCTGCACCAACACTGTGTGGTAGGAAATGTGCTCATTTATATAACAATTTCAGAAAGGCCTTGTAGATCATACCAGGATAAAATTGTATCAGAGGATTATTCTTATTTGTTACTAAGTACTCCTTTGATATTATTTTGAAATAAATAAACTAATTTTATCTAGAAGTTGGTGTTTAGTCCATCCAATTGGCCTTTGAAACTAGAGGCAACCACAAGTCCTGTTGATCAGTTCACAAGTATTCAGCCTGGAACTGGACAAGCTGAACAGAGTACAAGTGAAGGCTACATTCACTGTCTATGGTTGAACTGCCTTGAGCTCAACGGAATGACACCCTGCAGAAATTCATAATTTCAAAAAATTATCCACAGGTTTTTGGTGACAACTCATGCTGAAATTTCTTAACCATGATACTAAAAAGTCCATTAAAAACAAACTTAGTTTTCATTTTGCAAACTTGAATGTCAAATTACAGGGCTAAATCACTTCTTTAAAATAACTTTTCCTTCCAATTCTTAGTAATACTCACTTACAGAACATTTGAAAGATACCAAAAAGTAGTTCCTACCTTTTTCTGTGATAGGTAAAATGATAAGGCACGTACAATTTTGAATCCGGTTTCTTTAGTATTTTAAGGTAAATATTTCCATATGCAATTACACTTTGAGGCAGAAGCAGAATGGTAAAAGCTTGGGCTCCGTTATCAGAAGGCCTGAGTTTGGGTTGAGGACCTACCACCTAACATATTATCCTTGACTCTAAACCAGAGTTTTCTTATTTCTAAAATAGGAGTAATGTACTACTATGGTTATTGTGAGAATTAAATGATATAATCTGTATTAAAATTGCACAACAGGGACTTCCCTGGTGATCCAGTGGTTAAGACTCTGCCTTCCAATGCAGGGGGCGCAGGTTTGATCCCTGGTTGGGGAGTTAAGATCCCACATGCCTCTCGGCCAAAAAACCAAAAAAAACCCCATAAAACAAATTCAATAAAGACTTAAAAAATGGTCCATATCAAAAGAATCTTTAAAAAAAAAACTGCATAGCAGAGCACCTGGCATCAAGCAAGGCACAATAAAAGTTATAACTTTCTCAGAGCCAATGTGAAAGTCACCTGCACCACTGTTGAGATAAAGAGATGTTTTCATGTGTGGCAAAGACCAAGACACTCACTGTCAAAGACTCTCTAACGAGCATCAGATAAACAAATTGGTGAATTAAGATACACTCTTACTTATCTCAATGTCTGCCCTTGTAATGACTTGTTAATCCCTAACACCTAGATCAAGCCTACATCTGTTTTCTCTGATCTGCTCCTGTGCCAGTAGGGAAAAAAAAAAAATCAGAAGTTATCCTCTCTGCTGTCAAAACAAATACATGGTTTCCTATGTTAGCTTGGCCCTCCATCAACACTAAGAGAAAACTGTTTTGAGTCATTCTTGGATGACTCTATGCTATTCCACACAGCATCTGTGATAGACAGCCTCCAAGATGTCCTTCAATGATACCTGCCTCCTGATATTAATGCCGTTGTGTAGATGCCTCCCATAATGAATAAGGCTGGCTAGTGTACCCAACTGGATATTGCAGAAATGACAGTGTGTGACTTCCACGGATGGATCATAAAAGATATTGTGGCTTCTGCCATGCTCTCTTGGACTGCTTGTTCTGGGGAAGTGAGCTCTCATGACATGGGGACACTCATGAAGCTCATGGAAAAGCCCCTGTGTGGAGAAACTGAGAGTTCCTGCCAACAACCAGCATGAACTGACAGACATGGGAATGAATCACCTTGGATCCTCCAGCCCCAGCTGACATCTTGACCACAACCTCATGAGAAACCCTGAGCCAGAACCACAAGACTAAGCAACTTTTGAATTCCTCACCCATAAAAACTGTGAGGTAATAAATGCTTATTTGCCTATTATGTCCCAGGCATTCATTCATTCAAGCACTGTTAAGTGCTGAGTCTCTGTCTAATGGAAGAGATAGCTCCACAAAAATCACACAAAGATATAATCGTAGAAATACATACATAGTTAAAATCTGTGATAAGTGTCCTACAACAAAGAAGAGTGGAGCTATTTAAATTGAAGAGGCAGAGAATGTCTCTTCCAGATAGTGAGAATTGAGACCAAAAGTAGAAGAGTTTTACAGGCTGCGCAAAGGTACATCTGGGCGCCTTAAGGCAGGAAAGAGCCTAAGACACTAAAGGAACAAAAGAAGGCCAACTGTGGAAGTTACAGTGAACCACAGGGTATTAGATATGTTACAAATATGCTTTCTAATCCTTACAATAATCCTGCAAAGTAGGTATCAGAACACTTATTTTACAGTGAGGGCACCAAGACCCAGAGGTTCAATTATCAGCTCAAGGTAACAGAACTAGTAAGTGGTACCTTGAGATCCAAATCAAAGACCAGCTGGCACTAAAACCTGTGCCGTTTCCATTACATCATATCACATTGCCTTCCTTCTTTTCCTGATGCTCTGAGAAAAGAGAAGTCATTGTTCAAATTATCTTAACTTCTCTCCAACTCAAAATGTCTCTATCTTCATTCACTCTTTCCAACTTCCAAGTGATTTTGGGGTATATTCCACACTTTTAAGCCTGCCAAATCACCTTCATTTAAGCATTTTACTGCACCTGACTAGCTTTCCTCTAAGAGAATGTAATAACATCAAGTATCCCTTCACTACACCTGATCTCTCCTTCCCGAGTCTCTTACTCTCAAATTTTTTCCCTACCCCGTTTCTTCAGAATACCAACAAACTCCTCTTTTCACCATTTAACTTTAAGAGTAATCTGTTTCGCAGCTCTACTTCCTTTTCCTCCATTTATTCAACCCACTACAGTTCTGCTTCCATCTCTATAACAATACTAAAACTGCTTTTTCAAGGTCAACAATAATTCTCTAAATGTCAAGTCCAAGAGCTAATCAAATTTTAGCTGCATCCACTATTGATTATTCCCTCCCTGAAACTCTATTATCTTCTTTGACAGTACACGCTGGTAGTTCTCCTATATGTCCAACCACATCTTGTCAGTATAGTTTGTTGGATCTTCTTCCAAGATCTTAAAAGTCATTGTGACACACAAGATACTGAGTGTTAAATGAGTAATAGGTAATGTTCAGAGCGCTTACTGTAGAGCAAATTTAATGGCATTATATGAAAGTGTCATGGCATTTAACAATGAATTCTTTTTCAGCTCCATCTCTAAACAGAAATGTATTTTTCTCATCAAAAAGAGATTTAAATCTCTCCCTCCCCCAACACACACACCTTGGCAATAAAGTAAATGGAGCAGCAAAGCGAAGCTAGGCAGGAAAATCTGATCCCTGATCCTTAAGGAACAGTGGTTCTTAACATTCTTGGAGTCACAGACCCTTTGGAGAATTGCATGAAATATAAAAACCTTTTCATCACCCAAATTGTGACTACATGAGCTCATACAAGCACAGGTCTGGAAAAAAATCTGAGGGGTTTCCCAGACTCAAATTAGGAATCCCAGTGATAGAATACAGAGTGCTCGGGTAAGGAAAGGAGGAGGGGGAGGCTACGATAATCTACAGCTTTAGCCAGAATTTTGGATAACATTAAAGAGGAGCGGGACTTTCCACTGAAAATCAATTGATCAGTCCTGTATTTTGAACAGGTTCATAAGCAAACACAAAACCTTAGTAAAAATGCTCCTGAAGCAAGACATTTACGTCCCAGGATCTCAAAGTTTACATGTAACAAACAGAAGATTGCAGAATCAGATCTATTTCCTTAGCCATACTATCTTAAGGGTTATCTTCAGTACCTCCCTAGATGAGGATAAAGAGAACCCACTATGTATCTTTTACAATTCAAATTAGTAATGAGTATATAACAGTTCTTATTACCCTGTAGTTCATCTTTTTTTTCCTCAAAATCTTGTCATCTTTTAGTTTACGAAGTCCTCCAAATAGTGCTTTATATGATTAATTGGATTGGTTAGAGGGATTAGACTTTTATTGTTCAAGACAGGGCAGAATCAGGCAGAACTTATTGTTAAAGTTTTGAATCCAAAAAAAAAAAAAGAACTTTATTATGTTTCAATTATAAAATTAATACATTTAGCAATTCTGAAACTTAAGAAACTAAGGTTATGCTCTTGAAGTAGTGCATTGGGAAGTTATAAGATGCATTATCTTAGCACTCAATCGAAGATGCTTACAACAACTTTCATTAAAATTATTTTTTCTGGGAATTCCCTGGCGGTCCAGTGGTTAGGACTGGAGAGGGTGCAGGTTCGATCCCTGGTCAGGGAACTAAGATCCGGTAATCTGCACGATGCGGCCAAAACATAATAATAATAAATAAAACAAAATTATTTTTTCCATTTGTGATTGTCCTTTCCCATAATATTTAATAATGTTAAATTAATTTTTTAAAGATAAAATCATGACTCATTCTAATACAGAAGTGAACATGGTTCAAGATTTTATTTAACTCACAAAGGTACCAGCCAGATGGTTGATAAAGGGAGTCCCAAAATTGGGCTCATTAATAGATCAGGAATACTGAAATGAATGTACGTGAGGCAAAACTTCCACTCAACCTCTAAAAGACATGTAGAATTTTCATGTCTACAAATAAAATGATTTAGTATTGACAGCAGTTGTCTACAGTTTATACAGCTGTAAAATAACTTTCTTAGAATCAGGTAATACAAGGGGTGTCACCGAGATGGAATATAGACTATGTACTAAAGCACGTTTTTTCCTCATATATATACACATTTTTTCGTATATTAGCCATACACGCTCACCTAAATGCTCCCTTCCCCATCAAACTTAACTGAAGTAAGTCTGTTGCCACAATTTCCTCCCTTATTCATCCAACCCACCGCAGGCTTGTTTCAAACACCTACACTGTTACATCTATTTACAGCCTGATCATATCCATTCTCTACTCTTATCATTTACTTGAATATGGCAGACTAGGTGAACATGTCTTAAAAACTCAAGAAACGCCTGAAGAAAATCAGGTAATATAGATAAAACTCCATTTTCTAAGCTGGCTGCAGCTATCTTGAAGGCACAGACTTATTTCTTTTATATACCTATATGTTAGCTTTAATCTTCCACAGCTACAGACATCAGAACTCCTTTCTAAACACTTTTATGCAGCCCAAGAATAAAATCGGACAAAACTGCAAGAAAGAATAGCTAATTCCCACTTGGTGACAGAGCACCTAAAGCCTCAATTACCAAGCAAGGAGGAGTCAGCCCTGTTCACTTCCCCCTCCGGCGACCAAGGAGCGGAAACCAAAAGCTAGACCAATGTCACTCCAGGGACTGCGGAGATCCAGACAACTCAGCATCCTGGGCTCAGCGCCTACCCAGCCCTGATTCGAGCAGCTCTCGGTCCGTGAAACGCCCAGTCCACACGAGCGACCACACAAACTCGACTCCTGCACCCCAGGACGCGCGCCTCCCCAGGGGCTAGAGCACCACTGTCCCTTGTGCCTGGGTCTGCCTATCCTCTATCTTCTGGTGGGTAACTTCTCCCCGACAGCGCCTCAGGCGAGAGGAACAAGACCAACAGCGGAGGCGGGAGCGCCAGGCTCATTTTTGCGGAGAACTGACAAAACCAGCCCTCTATGCCCGCACCCCCAGCCCTGGCCGAGTCCCGTGCGCCTCCCGCCGCGCCCCCGGCCCGCTCCGCCCCGCCTTCCTTCCCGGCCTCTGTCCCGCCTCTCACAGCATTCCGGCGGTCCCATCCGGGAGGTAGGCACGGCGGGTTAAGTTCCTCGTGGAAAGCGGCCGAGCGGCATCCCCTGACAAGCCTTGCCAGGAGCTCGGCGGGTAAAGCAGCCAAAGTCGCAGGAGGCTGGAAAGACCAGCCACAGGAGCCCTGGCAGGCGAAACACCGCCTTCCGCTCCCGGCCAGCGCTCACCAATCAGAGCCCAGCTCTTACGTCATTTCCCCCAGAAGGCAAAGGGAACGTCGGGCGGAAGAGGCTCCTTCAGCGGACCCGGAAGGGGTGGGTTCCACGGGCGGGTCCAACCAGCCCGGAGCCTCGTGGAGGCCCAGGTAGGTACCGAAGGCGCGCGGCGGCCGAGCGCTTTTTGCTCCGCTCCTCGGGTTTGTTTGGTCCTGGCTGAGGCCTTCCTGGTGCCAGCAGCGGGCGAGGCAGGGGGATTTGGGGACGGTCTCGAGGGTGGAGGGGCACCTGGGCCACTGCGGGAGCCCCACCGCCGTCCCTGGGAAGCTGGCCGCGGACACCCGAAGCTGGCGCATGCCGTGTTGAGCTAGTTCACCCGGCGCCTGCAGGGCTCTCCTGAGGATGGTCTGGCAGCGTGGTGGGTGTGCGGAGCCTCCACTTCACCCTCTCCTGACTGAAGAATTGGTTTAGGGACATCTGACAGGTCTGTTCCGGCGGTCCAGCCTTTCAGCGCATCATAGAAGCATGTTTTCGGGGGCTGTGGGTTCAGAAGCAGGGATGGTAGGGGCATAGCGGAAGGTTAGGGCGTGAGCTCTCTCCGAAAAGCGTCATATACACAACATGCATGTGAGACACAAGTGACCAGTACCAAGATGTATGGAAGATCGTTAAAGTTCTGAGGCAATGGAAAAAGCTTCGAGAATTGGACTAGCCCCAAAGGAAGTGGGCCTCAGAGGGTAACACTTAGGTAGACGGGCGAATGTATGTTATTCTAAGTGGGAGGAACAGTTTGAAGAAGGCAGGTGACAGGACAAAGAGGGAAACCAGCTAGCCTGACAGAAAAGTTTATGCGAGAACTAAAGAGGAATAGATAGGTTGAGTTCTTGCGAACTGCACACTGTTTAGCTCTTAAAGGGTTTTGGGGTAGGATTAGTGCGTTTGAAAAGATTAGTCAGGTAGTATTAATGACTTTTAAAAGAAAAGAATGAAAAACATGGAGGTGGAGGTGCTACATAGTGCAGGAACCCAGTGATAAAGAGCTGGAACAGAAAGTAGTGGAAAGAGAAAAGGATCCTCCTTCAGAGAAACAGGTAGAAGTTTCTGACAAAAGAGAGGACGGAGGCAAAGAGAAATAGTTTAGTGGTTAAAAGAGGAAATTTTGGAGTTTGGTTTGTAATCTGGCTTTGGCACTTAAAACCAGCTGAATGACTTTGAGCTAGCTATTTCATGTCTGTGTGTCTAGTTTCCTTGTCTGTAAAATAGGGATAAGAATAGTACCTATCTTGCAAGGTAACTGAAGGATCCTTTTAAGCACTTCACATGTATTAACCCACTTAATTCAATTAATTATGATTAATCCGATTAATAAATATGAAATTAACTGCATATGTTTACTCAGTTATATATATTTTAATGTATCAGTTACCATATAGTAAGCACTCTTTCAGTATTGGCTGCTTAAATAATACTAATGAGCCAAAGGTTACTACAAGGTTTTGAGCCTGAATGGCTTGGAGACTCAGAAAAAAGTGAGTAGGGTTCAGGAAGCAAGGTAGGCTTGGTTTTATACACGTTAAATGTGATACTGCAAGGTGTTCGGATGGGGATGTCTAATAAACTCTTGGAGCTGTATAGTTAGTATTCAGGTATGTAGGCCGGACTGGAAGTAGGGATGTGGTGCGTCCCTGGGCCTAGGCATGCTGTATGAAGTCTCCAAGGAAAATACTGTGGTAGATGGTGGAAGACTACCATGAACAACAATTACAGTTAAGGGGCTGGGGCCAGAGGAGTAAGATGAATTGGTAAAGAATTGATCAAATGGCCCAGGTGAAGAGCGTTTTTGCCATGTTAATATTATCTTCCCTTCATTTTTAACTGGCTTTATGTTGGTTCCTAGGAGAAGAAAAATGAGGCCTGTAAGTGGTCATTAAAAGAAAATATTAGTACAGGCATTGAATATTTTCCTGTTAAAGTAGACTAAAACATCAGGTTGTAATAGAAAGAGACCCTGTAGCGTTAAACCAAACAAACTGAACCAACAACAGCAACAAACAACAACAGCTCCAGAAGAAGGCTGTAACTTCTGTTTAGTATTCTTGTGTCTTTTAAGCTGCATCGGTGTTTGGGGGAATACCTTTCGCGTTTCCATATTAAGAACAGACAAGCTTAATTTATCTCCTTCACCAGTTGTCTCTTATGGTAACCAAGTGTTTTCAGTGAATTTGATTTAGTGCAGTTGTTAAAACCAAAGCTGGGTCCGCCCCACTGTGGGCAATCAAGCCAGTCTACTGACACCGGGTTGTGGTGAAGGAAAGTGCAGCTAGTGCTCAGAAGACACCCCTCCCCGGCACTGGCTTTCAGGGAAAGGTTTTTCAAGTCAAGGTGAGGGAGAGGGGGTGGGGCATGTGATCAGCTGGTGGGCATTCTTCTGATTGGTTGGTGGTGAGGTAATTGGGAGTCAACACCATCAACCCAGTTCCAACTGGCCTGGAGTCTACGTGCTGGTGGTCAGCATTCGGTTAACTTCTTCCACCTGGTTGGGGTTTCAGTATCTGCAAAACAGCTTAAGGATATGGTTCAGAATATTATCTCCATAGCCCTTGAGGAGGAACCTAAAGATCCTTGATTTTGTTTAATGGTTAAAACTATTTTTTTTTGTCTTGCTTGATTCCTTTGTTTCTGCATTTTCTCACTTCTCTGATTACATTTGCTCTTTGGAACTCAGGAAAGGCTTAGGAGGCTAAAGGTTTTCTACTAACGGGAGGCAGGTGGAGGACATGGTGCGGCGGGGGCGGGGGGCGAGGGGTGGGGGGCGGCGGTGGTGCCTGACCTGGGAAGGCCCTGTAGTGTCCTGCTCGGTTACATAAAAACTATGGCAACTTTGAAAAACAGTGCGCCAAGGGCAGGTGGCTGCCCTGCTTTGGAAATCCAGGGCATACCTGCACGTATTAGTTACAGTAGTTCTCAAAGCGGGGAACCGCAGCGGCAGCATCACTTGAGAACTTGTTAGAAATGAAAAATCTTGGGTCCCACCCCAGACCTACTGAATCAGAAATAGGCCCTGGGGATGTGCGGTGTAGGTGGTTCCCAGAAATTTGTTTTCATAGTTCCTTGGGTGATTTAGATACATTCTGGAGTTTGAGAGCCACTGTGCTCGAAGGTAAGTGCCACAAGATCAGGGATGTTGTTTTACTCAACACCGTATCTCTAGCGTCTAGATCAGCGCCTGTCTCATTATTAGTAGGTTTACAATAAATGCTCACCAATAAATATTTTCAGTCTCAGGCTGTCCGTCTCCGTGTAAAAACTTTGATGGTAGTTGAATGGGCAGAAGCAAATTGTTAAGCTGCATTGGGACTACATGTCAGAATTTGTGAGGTGGCCATGACAGTGTGACCAATCCGAAACTTGAGGAGTGAGAGATTACACATTGAGTCAGCAGTGAATAAAAAATGGAGATGTCTGGGTATTTTATGTCAGTAATATATTCAAAGTAAATGAAGGTTAAGCAACCACAGGTCATGTACTTTTAACTACATGATATGCAGTCGGTGTTTGCCAGCCTAGCAGAACCCAAGAACTCAGTTTTCTTTGTTTGCAGGTGCAGCTGCCTCACTTGTGGTATCAGATGTTAGAACATGGGGCTCACCAGGCAGTACCTACGCTATGTTGCCAGTGCAGTCTTTGGCCTTATTGGCAGCCAGAAGGGTAATATTGTCTTTGTGACACTTCGTGGTGAAAAAGGACGCTACGTGGCAGTACCAGCCTGTGAACATGTCTTCATCTGGGACTTAAGGAAAGGAGAGAAGGTATGCGAGAAATCACCTAGGTTGATATTGATTTATGGGTATTTAAGGGTGGAGGCAGAAGTGGGAGAGCTCTGCTTTGTCATGCACAGACTTTGTCACGCACAGATTTTTTTTTTTTAATGTGTGTGCCTCTAGAAATTTTTTTTTTCCTTTGGGTCCAGATAGCCAAGTATCACATTCTATTGTGCTCTTCTATACTGTATTCTGAAAACCACAGCCGAAAGAGCTTACCTCTTGGGTATTTATTTGTAGTGATATTTACAGGTAATTATTTGTAATCATTATTCCCAACATGTTTGTTTTTCTCTACTTTACCAGTTCTCCATTTTTCAAGTTCTTCTACTTGCCCTCACAACTAGTTATAGAAATTAAGCATTTAAAAGGAATATTGCTATGTTGACTGAATCTTTCTCTTACTTATGCAGATGAGGCCCAACGGTTGTTAAACTAGCCTTTGATATTTTGTATGACTCTGAATTCCCAAGCCTACCACTTCTGCCGAACAAAATACAGGCATTTTGATCTTGTCCACTCACTTTGTGACCTCCAAGAGGTTAATACTTTGATACTTAGTGTCCCCCAGAGTCCCTTGGGGATATATCACTGTAGCACTCCAGTGCCATGCAGGTTGGTTTCTGGGATGGGGCTCAGTTAAATCAAGGATGCGTTTATAACCCTTTATGGAAAATCATTTGGTGTTGACATAGAATAAGGACTTAGTAGTTTATTCCATTGCTTGGGAAATTTTGGCATATATTATGCTAATGTAGAGCTTTGGAGAAATAGTATAGTATAGCTTTACCTTTTCTTGAATGTTTCATTACCCTGTACAAATAATAATTTCTATATTAAAGAACTTGAGATAGAGTCCAGAGACTCATTATTATTCATAAGAGTGATTTGGAATTATTGATGCTCTTAATTTTACTGTGCCTGATTATTCCCACACTTTTTCCTTGATGACATGCTTAACTCCTCTACATTGTTTTTAATTCTTATTATTTCAGATTCTCATCCTTCAGGGGCTTAAACACGAAGTCACTTTCTTGTGCCCCTCCCCAGATGGGCTGCACTTAGCTGTTGGTTATGAGGATGGGTCTATCCGAATCTTCAGTCTCCTGAGTGGGGAAGGAAACGTGACCTTCAATGGACACAAAGCAGCAATCACTTCCTTGAAGTATGATCAGCTAGGAGGCAGGCTGGCATCTGGGTCCAAGGTGAGACCTTGAATTAGGTGCCTGGACTTTAATCTAGAAAGGAGTGTAAGGCTACTGCTGAAGCAGGTGATTCACAAACATTGTTGTGTCAAACAGTGGGCACTCGGTGTACAAAATAGTATAGATGGTAGAATAGAGTGAGAAGGATGGATATGAATTGGGTGGTTCATTTTGATTCCTGTCAGATTCACTGATAAAAGACTATTAAATACAGGAACAAGATGAGGATGCCCATGATAGTTACTATGTAACATCATTGTGGATATGCTACCCAAAACAGTACACAAGTTGGGGGGAACAAAACAAATTGGAAAAGGGGAGTCAAAATGATGATTCTTGGCCATTTGTTTTGGTAAAATCGGTAGCTTTCCTATATCTCAGTCATCAGAAAATAGAATGTAAATGATTCCATTTACAAAAGTATGTTAAGTAATGGACACAAAAATACTGTGAAACTTTACTAAGGAATGTAACAGAAGACTTGAGTGAATAGAGACACAAACCATGTTCTTGAATGGCAAGACAAAGTATTGAAAAGATGCTCGTATGTTCTAATTAGTTTATACAGATAAAGCAATTTAAATATCCCAAAGGTCTTTTTGTTGTTTTTTTAGAATATGACCAAATGATTTAAAAGCACATATTGAAAAAACAAATGAATAATAAATAGCAGAATTTTGGGAAAAAATAAAAGGGTTTCAGATTTCTTTTTTCAGGGTTAGATTTAAGAAGTTTCAGATATTAAAATGCATTATGAAGTCATAACTTATAATGTGTTATATTAACCTGGCATTAATACAAAATAGTCAGATAGATTACTGTAACCAAATGGGAATCCAAGAAACAAATCCACTTGATATACCTAATTAGTATATTTTAAAGATGACATTTTTGATGAGTAGAAAAATGATGGATTTCTTATGAAACAGGACTTAAACAGTTGGCTAACTATTTGGGGGCAAATTTAAAGTTAAAACTTTACCTCATGCTGTGTACCAAAGAGTCACAGATTAAAGACTTAAATATTAAACCATGATATTTTAAGTAAACTAGAAGATATATAAATAAATATTTATTTGATATCAAGGTGGAAAAAGACTTCAAGCATATCAGCAAGGAAAGAAATTATAAAGGAAAAGACTGATAAATTTGAATGCTTGATATTTGAATATTTAAAACATTTGTGCATTTAAACACTAAAGAAGTTGTCAAGAGTAAATCCTAAGAGTTCTCATCCCAAGGAGAAATTATTTTTCCTTTTTTTCTTTTTATTATATCTATATGAGGAGATGGGTGTTAGCTGAACCTATTATGGTAATCATTTCACAATATATGTAAATTAAACTGTCATGCTGTATGCCTTAAACTTATACAATGATGTACATCAATTATTTTTTCAATAAAACTGGAAAAAATAAAGTTAAAGGACAATGAAAAAGGGGAAAGTATTTAATAGTTCCACTATAAAAGGGAAGGATTAATATGTCTTAATAACCAACAAACAAGTGAAAAATAAGACCCAAAAGAAGATGAAAGACATGACTTGGCAGTTCAAAGGAGGTGCAGAACGGCCAGTAATCACCATAGAGCATGTACAGAATTTCTCATTGGTATTCAGAAATGCAAATCAAATAAACATTGAGACAGCCTTTCAACTTTTGAAATTGGCACTGTTTTTTGAGCAACTGATAATATCCAGAGGTGAAGGGATGGGAAAACTGGTGTTGTCATACATATCCTTGGTGGACCTTTAGATTGGTGCAGCCTTTCTGGAGATCACCCTGAATTGCAGACTTAAGATAGAAATACCTTTTAACCCAATAATTTCCCTTTTTAGTTTTTATTCTGATCTGAGATATGTACAAAGATAGAGGTACAAGAATGTTCATTTCCACATATCTATGATAGCAGAAAATTGGAAACTGCCTAAATGGCTGAAATAGAAAAAATTTAAAGTAAATTATGGTATATCCTTAAGGTTGGTTATTATGTGACCATTAAAAATGAGAACAGTGTGGAAAGACGTGGAAGTATATTAAATGAGAAAAAGGAGGAGAGTTATACAGTGATAGGAATAGCATGATCTCAGTTAACAACATGTATGTATACATAAAGACTAGAATAGTATACAACAAAATACCTGTGGTGGTTATATCTGGATGGTGAAATCAACTGGTGTTTGGTTCCTCTGTGCTTTTCTGTATGATTTCCAAATTTTCTATAAGGACTACATATCAACTTTGTAATAAAAATATTGTTTGTCAAGTTAGGCCTTATGTGGTAAAGAAAATTCTTCTGTGTTTGATTCCTTTAGGACACAGATACTATTGTGTGGGATGTGATCAATGAGAGTGGCCTCTACCGTCTAAAGGGGCACAAGGACGCTGTTACACAAGCATTGTTTCTACGAGACAAGAATCTGCTAGTTACTAGGTAAAGAAATAATAAGCTTCGTTTCCATTTTTCTCTAGGTGAATTCACTGGAGAGGTTTTCAAAGAGGGAATTTGTTTCATTCCTTACTCGTATCTCCGCACTATATTCAAGCTCATGTGCTAGTTTCCTCTTCTCGCTGCTTTTCCTCTCTCTCCCCCTCCCTTCCCCTCCCCTCCCTTCCCAAACGGTGTCATAGATGCTGTCCAGAGTTATTTATAGCATTTTTTAATTCCCTTTTCTGATTTGTCATTATTTTCCCCTCATACCAGCTTTTCCATAGTTCCTTAACTCTTCAACAGACCTTGTATAGGATGAGCTGTCTACTTTCTGGATCCCTAGAAAGTCAGAAAAGCCGAACATGGAGCAGTGGGCAAATGCGAATACCAAATGTTTGTCTTAGCCTGCCGCTTGAGAAGAGACATACTCCATACTTAGCCCTTCTGAACATCTCATAGGTTGAACCATTTGAAATTTCCATTTGTGTGGGTTAAAAATGATAGGTCAGATATCAGCAATTTCATATATCAGCAATTTCATATCGCTCAACCTAATATAATAGTTATCATTCCTAAGGAATGACCACCCAGGAAAGTTTGGGATCTTAAGTTTTGCCAGGCAGTAATTAGAAGAACCATAGTAATTAGAACCATAGAAGAACCAGAAGGCAGTGTAGAGGAGCAGCACGAAATGCTGTACCAGTGGTGGATTTGTTCCTGTGGGATAGGATGCAGGGACGTTAGTGTGTCTTGTTCAGATAACACATTCTGTGAGGCAATGACTCTACTGCTCTACTAGAATATACATACACCTTATAGCTTAGGGAATGTAAGGGAAAGGAAATAACACCGTGAGGTGGGATTATATAGGAAAGACTTTGTAAATTGGGTTTTTGTTTTTTTCCAGTTTTGTCTTGAAGCAGGATTATATTAGATTCATATTGGTGAAGAAGCAGGGAACAGGCATTTGAGGCAGGAATAGTAGAGCCCATTGGCAGGGAGATTAAGTGCCAGTTAATGGGAGGTTTTGGGAATGGTGCTGAAGAGCTTGATTTTGAATCCATAGAGAACCTTGAGTTAGTGCAAATTTAGAAGATTAAGATTATCTGACAGTAATGTATTGGATGTGGTGAGGGAACAGAATAGACAGAGACCAGATAACTTATTAAAATAATTCGGGCAGTAGGACCTAACTTCAGGTTTGTGTACAGAAATGGATTGGAAGGAATCGAGACTTGGAGACTTCCCAGAGGAGGCGTTTTCAGGACCTAGAGACTAGCTGGACATAGGAGACAAGGGAGCAGGAGAGGTCTAAGATGTTTGTGTGTTAGAATGAAGGAATGTTGATGCTGTGGCGATGGAAATGGTGGTCAGCTGGTCAAGTTCTGTGTTCTGTAGCATTCTGAATTCAAGGTTATTTTTGTGCTTACAGATGGAACATTTTATTTTTCTACCTGAGAATAGACATATAAAGAGTTAGGATTCTTTACTTTTTAAAAGAAAGGTCAGGTAAATAGTAGCATTAGACATCATTGCTGTGTATTGTCTTTTTAAGGCAACAAATAAGTCCTTGATTTTCCTGTTAGTTCAGTGATTCTTCCTAATAAGATTTTTTTCCTATTTCTTCTTCTAGTGGGAAAGATACCATGGTGAAATGGTGGGACCTTGATACCCAGCACTGCTTCAAAACAATGGTTGGCCACCGAACTGAGGTATATGTAGAGTCATGGGCCCAGGGAATGAATAGCAAGGCAGAAAGGAAAAGATGGTTTCTTCCCTGGCCCTTTCATGACTCTTTGTTTTTACTAACAGTAATCAACATGTACTGTCTTTAGAGAGAGAAGTTGGAGTGGTGGACAAAGTGCCAACCGTCAGAGCAGATGCAGCTGCTCTGGCATTCAGTAGAAATTGGCCCCGGATAAGTTCTTAACCCATGAATATGGGTTTCATCACTTTTAAATGATAAGTATCCACCTTTATGGTCGTAGGGAAGTTTAATGTGTACAATGCCTGGCCCAGTGACATGTAAATAGCAAATTGTAGCCATTATAATAATTATTGAACATAGATCTGTTCAGTAGAGATCAGGGAATATTTTACATCTTTGCATCCTCCTTTGTGCTTTGTTCATACCAGGCATAGGTGAAGGTGAGTAAGGGGTACAAACTTCTACCTATAAAATATGTAAGCCATGGGATGGAATCTACACATAGGGTATATAGTCAGTATAATATTTTAACGACTTTGTATGGCAATGGATGGTAACTGGTCTTATTTTGGTGATCATTTCATGATGTATAAAAATATTGAATCACTGTGTTGTATGCCTTAAACTAGTTTAATGTTATATGTTAATTATAACTCAATTATATATATTTTTGTATATATATGCCCTAGAATATATGAGGAATATACACACCCTAGAATTAATGAGGAGGAAAAGCAGATTCTTTCTTGATTTGCAACAGTATTGTTGTTTTCATTGTTTAGTTCATGGATGTTTGAGGCTAAAAATTGTGCTCTGATAGACGTTAATGGAGCACCTTTCATTTGCAAGGCACTGCTGAAATCAAAGAAGTGCCACGCTTGAAATCATTATTTTGAGTGGCTTCTAGTTAGGATTTATTCTGAACAGCCATTATCTAAATTTAAGGATAGGAAATTACAGAGAAACTGCTAGTTACCCCATAAACAACACTTCCACCACAGATCATTTTCTTTCTCAAAGTGAGCTTTCTTGTAGTGTATTTTGAAAGGGTTGTCTTAATATTAGACTTTGCAGTGCCAAAGAGATTTCACTACAGTGTACTTAGACTTTTGGAATGTGATGTCATGCATCCTGGAGTCCCTTAATAACCATATTATTTGAATATTTTTATACCCTGTAGGTGTGGGGGTTGGTTCTGGTGTCAGAAGAAAAGCGACTCATCACTGGGGCTTCTGACAGTGAGCTGAGGGCTTGGGACATAGCTTACCTGCGAGAGGTAATTGCTTTTTTTCTAATCATGGGCAGTGTCATGTTTTAGCAATTTCATAGACTTATTGAATTTAGAATCAGATGTAATTTTTGAGTACTTCACATAGTATTGGAATTCTCTCTTACTGCGATTTCTAAACATTTTTTTTCTTCATTCTATGGTCCATTGCCCTGATTTGCACTTGGAAGAAGGATAGCTTTAGGCTGACAGCTCTTGGTAATGTTAATGTTTTAGTCTGTAGGGCTCTTAGCTTGATATTCCTTGACCTTTGGGTGTCCACGGATGGACTTCCGAATATCTGTGACCCTCTTCCCTCAAACAAAAATCTATGTGAAATTTGTGTATGTTTATGTAAATATGTATATTCTGAGAAGATCTGTCACATTTTCTCAGATCATCAAAGATTTTGCGTGGATGAAAGGTGTTATAGACCTTAGGGTTTAGCTGGAGTTAGGTGTGTGGTGTTGGGTCCAGTAGCCATTTTGATGGGTTCTTCATTAGTAGGCTAGGGTTTATCTTTTTTTTTATTTAAGGAGAAAATGTAACCTCTCTTGCAATGTCTTTCAATTCGTAATGCCAACATGAATCTTTCCCTCTAGAATATGGTAGATCTTTCACCTAAGAAGGTTTTAAAATTAATGAGGTCATCATTTTTTCACCTTGTTATGAAACAATAGTCCTTAGACTGTGGAAAGTTATTGGAGCTGGTATAATGAATAATGTTTTGTTTGTGTTCTTGATGTGGTCAGTTTTTAACACATTCTGATGAATGTGCTGTCGTTGAAGAGGTTTGATCAGAGAGATCACTAAATGGAAGTTATCAGTGGCTCTAAGGACAGGTTTCTAAGTCATTAGGGGGGAAAATCACCTCCTGGAACAAATTATTTCAGCTTTTTTTTTTTTAAAAAATAAACGTGTTTATTTATTTTTGGCTGCGTTGGGTCTTCATTGCTACACATGGGCTTTCTCTAGTTGCGGCCAGCAGGGGCTACTCTTCATTGCAGTGCTCAAGCTTCTCATTGTGGTGGCTTCTCTTGTTGAGGAGCACGGGCTCTAGGCACGCGGGCTTCAGTAGTTGTGGCTCGCGGGCTCTAGAGCGCAGGCTCAGTAGTTGTGGCGCATGGGCTTAGTTGCTCTGCGGCATGTGGGATCTCTCTGGACCAGGGCTCGAACCCATGTCCCCTGCATTAGCAGGCGGATTCTTAACCACTGAGCCACCTGGCAAGCCCTATTTCAGCTTTTATTTTCCCATTTTTATAAAACAGATTGGAGACCCAGAAGAACCAGAGCCCAAGAAAGTCAAAGGGTCTTCCCCTGGAATACAGGACACACATGAAGCAGAGGATGGTACCCTTGAGATGGATGAAGCTCCTGAGGATGTAATTCATTTTTGTTTCTTACCTTCAGTTGAGTTGAGTGGTGGGAAAGTATTCATTTTAGGGAAGATCTTTGTCACCTGCATTTCTTGGGATCGTGTCTTTTCAGGGGTCAACAGAACTATTAACCTTCATCTTTTCTCTTGCTTCCTCTGCAGCGCATCCTTACATGTAGAAAAGCTGGTTCCATAATGCGGGAAGGAAGGGACAGAGTTGTGAACCTTGCAGTCGACAGGACAGGCAGGATTCTTGCTTGCCATGTGAGTACCAGGCTTAGGAGAAAATAACAAGGACTTGGCTCTTCCTTTAGAGACTTGTTCTTCTTTCGTATTCAGTGTGGAGGTGAATTTTTCTTTGGTCCTGTTAAGATTTCCTTATATGGTATTGTGTGGACCTATATTCCCTAACTTCTGTTAGCCCGACAACAGTAATTGCTCTTATTCTTCTTATTATTAGCAAACATTTATTAAATCCCTGCCTTTCTAAACAATTTATAAGCATTAACTTCTTTTTTCTGTTTTTTTTAACATCTTTATTGGAGTATAATTGCTTTACATTGTTCTGTTAGTTGCTGCTGTATAACAAAGTGAATCAGCTATGCGTATACATATATCCCCATATCTCCTCCCTCTTGCGTCTCCCTCCCACCCTCCCTATCCCATCCCTCTAGGTGGAAACAAAGCACCGAGCCGATCTCCCTGTGCTATGTGGCTGCTTCCCACTAGCTGTCTGTTTTACATTTGGTAGTGTATATATGTCCATGCCACTCTCTCACTTTGTCCCAGCTTACCCTGTCCCCTCCCCATGTCCTCAAGTCCATTCTCTATGTCTGCGTCTTTATTCCTGTCCTGCCCCTAGGTTTTTCAGAACGAATTTTTTTTTTTTAAGATTTCATATATATGTGTTAGCATATGGTATTTGTTTTTCTCTTTCTGATTTCACTCTGTAAAAAGCATTAACTTCTTATTTAGTCTCAGAGTAACATTGTAGAAAGTGGTGAATTCCCACTTTACAGATGAGACAGCAATCCCAATGAGATTAAGTTGTCCATAGTAATACAACTAGTAAGGGAAGAAAGAGAAATGTTCTTACAGAGAAAAAGCTAAATTACAAATTGCCTCTCCTGGACTCACATCAACCTTTTGCCTTTCTAGGGGACTGATTCTGTGCTAGAAGTGTTTCGTATCCTTTCCAAGGAGGAAATTCAGAAGAAAATAGACAAGAAGATGAAGAAAGCTAAAAAGAAAGCAAAGTGTGTTTTCTTAATATTTACTACTAGTCAACAAGTATCGTGGGTGGGCCACATAGTACTGAAGGAAAAACTATGGCTTCTTT
Source organism: Phocoena phocoena (assembly GCF_963924675.1). Taxonomy (NCBI): domain Eukaryota; kingdom Metazoa; phylum Chordata; class Mammalia; order Artiodactyla; family Phocoenidae; genus Phocoena; species Phocoena phocoena. The sequence goes on from NC_089219.1 coordinate 104,470,968, forward strand.
AAAGGAGTATTTACTCTGTTTTCAATTACCATTAAATGCTAGGGAAGATTTTATGGAGTGCTGGTAAGCCAAGTTTTTAATTTCTAAATACAGCTTCATAACTATCATATTCCTAGGTCTTGCACTCAGAGCCACACAGAACGAGAAAGGCAGTACAGATATTCAAACATGGCTTCTAAATGATTTAATTCTGAGAGGCTAGCAGTGTGTCTTCAGTGACAACAGCCTATACAGAAGGAATCCGGGTTGCATAGTGCTGACCTTTGGGACTGTGAGAAGGAAGACTGGTTGGACAGTTACATAATTGGAGTTTGGGGGCGGTATAACCTTACAATAAATAGGTCATTATAGCCATAGAAATCAGTTTCTCAGTGGTTGAAATTTATCAAGTCTCAAAGAAATAAAAAGTCACCAGTTTTTAAAATTTTTTATTTGCCAAAGCAAATCTTTTGAGACCTCTGGTTTTTTTTTGGCTTGGTTGGGTTATAAGTGCAGAGTAATGGATTTTCTAAAAAGTCCTGAAGTTAGAGAAGTTTACTTCAGTGGGATAGTTTGAACTACAAAGACTTGTCCCCAGAAATTTTATGGGCTTTTGCATTCAGAATCCGTTTATTGAGGGTACCCATAGGATGGAATAACACTTCACATTAATTGCATTGTGGTTCACAAAGCATTTTTACGTACACTACATTGTTTAATTCTCATGGTAATCCGTGTGGTTAAGTGACTCTTCCGGGTTCAATAAAGGTTGTTGGTCTCAGACCAGAGCTTGACTCAAGTAATAGCAAAGCTTCTTCTAGAAAAGTGATAGCATGATAGTCTTTTTTTTTTTCTCCTCTAGATTAAATTCTTGCAAAGAGGAGGAGGAAGACCTTGAAGTCAATGTTGAAATGACTCTGCAAGATGAAATCCAACGGGTGACTAATATCAAAACTTCTGCCAAAATCAAGTGAGTGAAAATGTAGTAGCTGAGGTATCTGAGAGAAGTATCTGAAGTGTTGCTACAAAATTGTATCGGCTTTTCCCACCATTTGTAAGCAGTCCCTGCAAATTACGTATCTGGAGATGGTGATCGTGGCCTCAGCTCCTGCCTCTCACCATGGGCCCACTTACTCATCATCTCATATTTGTTTCCTTATGATAGCTTTTTAGCTTTTTACTTACAGTTCTTTGCTGCCAGTTAAAAAGAAAAATGTATACCCCACATTCCAAAAGGATTTGCAGTCACTTATAAAAAAGAATGCATGCACAGCAACAAGTCAGAGCCAATATCTGAGCTCAGGTTTCTTGGACTTAAAAGCCTATACTAGACGACTGTCCAATAGTCAGAGCACTCTTATCTGTAAAATCCTTTATACTTGTTCAAACTTTGTATAGATGGAGGGCATTGCAAAGCTTTTCTCCTAGAAAAAAATTAACCTTGTGAGCTAAGATGGTTGCTGGAGCATTTATGAATATTTTCCATGCAGATCCTTTGACTTGATTCATACTCCTCAAGGAGAGTTAAAGGCTGTCTTCCTTCTGCAAAACAACTTGGTGGAATTATATTCACTGAATCCATCCATGTCAGCTCCTCAGACTGTCAGGACAAACAGAATTACCATCGGGGGTCATCGCAGTGATGTGCGGACTTTGGCATTCAGCTCAGACAATATCGCTGTCCTTTCAGCAGCAGCTGATTCCGTTAAGATATGGAACAGGTTTGTGAAATGATGCTTTCTATAGCTTTATCCAATAGTGTTTTCTTCCCTTTGAGTTGGTTTTTAATACTCTTGATGGTTAGTTATTCTTAGGGCCCTAAATACAGTTCCCTCAAAATGTATCTTCAGTGCATTTTGACTGTAGGCCTGTGAAGTTTAGAGTAGGAAAAATTGCCTTTTTAGATTTGGTATGAAAAATGTAAGTTTATTCCATGTCTGAAGCTTATTGCTGTACTTGGCTAGAGAAAAACACAAGCATACTTCCTACTCTAAATTCAAATAGGCTCTTAGTGCTTTACAGTAATTTTACCATGATTTCTCATTCCTCACTTTCCTAGATGACTATTTCACATGTTCTTACCGCTCCTCACACCTCACACCTGTAGCCCCTTTAAGCTGATGACCTTTCCTCCTAGTTCACTGAAGAAATGGAATCATCTAGAAAATGTTCATACGTTCCCACCTTAGCTGCACCTGTATCCACATAATCTTTCTTCCTATGACTGTTGGTGCTCCAAACCAAAAGGTAATCACAAGCTATATTTCTCCTTCTAGCAATTTTCCTCCCTCTCTTGCATCATTAATCTTCCCTCTCTGTTGGGTTGTTCGCATCAGCATACAGATACACTGTGATATCTCCCATCTTGAAGGAAGTAATCCTGTTTCATCCTTATCTCTCTGTCCAATTATCTCCCCCCATCCTCTGACTCCTTTTCTCCATCAGGCCTTTATCCCCACTCTTTCACCAAAACAGCTCTTGTCATCTCATCAGTGGTGTTCATGTTTCAAAATCCAGTGACCAATAAGCTTCGTTTGACACTGTCTTTGAATTGATAACTTTTCTCCTCTTTGAAACAGTTTGAATTTCATTATTTCCTCTTTCTCTGCTGGCTGTTTTTTTTTCTCAGTCTTGGCTAGACCCTTTTTATTTTGCTGACTTCTAACTGTTGGAATACTTCAGGGCAGAGTCTTTGAAACTTTTCTCTGTCTACACTCACTTTCTGTGATCTCTAGTCAGGTGGCTTTCTGTAAGCTGATGACACTTAAACTTCTATCTCTAGCCATAGCCTCTCCCTGAACTTCAGACTCATATGTCCAAAGCTTTTGTTTGTATCACCCTTGGATGTCTAATTAGGCATCTCAGATTTTTATATGTCCAAACCATACTTGTGATCTTCATTTCTTCAATAGTCTCCCCACCCTCTGTTCCTACAGACTTCCCCATATTAGTAAATAATTACTTCCTGTGGTTTTTCTAGCCCAAATCCTTGTAGCCATTCTTGATTCTCTCATGTCCAGTGCATTAGCAAATCCTATCAGCTCTACCTTCAAAACTTCCCTGGTGGTCCAGTGGTTAAGAATACACCTGCCAATGCAGAGGACATGGGTTCGATCCCTGGTCCGGGAAGATCCCACAGGCCATGGGGCAACTAAGTCCGTGTGCCACAACTACTGAGCCTGCGCTCTAGAGCCTGCGAGCCGCAACTACTGAGCTCGCGTGCCACAACTGCTGAAGCCTGCGCACTCTAGAGCCTGTGCGCTGCAACTCCTGAGCCCACATGCTGCAACTACTGAAGCCCACCTGCCTAGAGCCCATGCTCTGCAACGAGGAGCCACCGCAATGAGAAGCCCGCACACCGCAATGAAGAGTAGCCCATGCTCACCACTACTAGAGAAAGCTAAGACGCAGCAATGAAGACCCAGTGCAGCCAAAAATAAATTAAAAAAAAAAACTCACCTGGAATTCAACCACATCTCATCACCTGCGCTGCCATGACCTGGTTCAAACCACCAACATCTCTTACCTGGATTGTAATAGCTTTCTGACCAGTCTTCCATGCTTCCTTACTTGCCCCTCTGTGGTCTATACTCAACACAGCGGCCAGTGTAATCTTTTTATAATGGAAGTTATATCACTTCCAGGAGGTCCATCTCACAAGGACTAACTACAAGCCACAGTCCTTACAGACATTGTCTCTTACCACTCTCCCCTTCTCCAGTGGAGCCACCCTGGCCTTTTCGTTATCCCTTACAGGTGACAGGCGTGTGCCCGTGTCATGGCTGTTGTGCTCCCTTTCTGCGTGGAACCATATTCCCCTTTTGGCTAAGACTTTCTCCCTCTCTTCTCATCACATGGCCATCCTGCTATCCCCTTCCCACCCTTGTACTCTTGGTCCCCTTCCCCCAGGTACTGTGTTTCTCCATAGCACCTGCTAGCACCTGATACACCAATTTGTCTCATTTCCAGAGGATGTTAAGCTTTATGAGATTTGGGGCCTCTTCTGTTTAATTCATTGTTATATCTCCAGCACCTAGAACGGTACCTGGCATTCAGTAAATGTTGAAGGAAGTGGGCATTTGATATCTGTTTGTTGCACGGATGAATGCTTATGGTCCAGTAAAATGAACTTGTAAGGATACAGTATGCTAATTCGACTTGCAGTCCTCTGGCCTCACTTCTTTGTAGTGGCAGTCTGTGGAGCCCAGCAGATGCTTTTCTCAGCTCTTTCGTAGAATCCGTTCCTTAGGATTGGGAGCCGCCATGAAAGAAAACAAAGTTAGGTGCCGCTTACTAATTTCTCCCTTCACTGTAATAAGCCAGGGTTATTCAGACTTTATCCTTTCTCATATTGATCATTCTGTGTGGCTAAGTTTGTATGAAATGTACATGCTGACCTCTCAGATGGAGAAGCAGCTTCTCGTAACATACAAGTTCTTGATTCCTTCTTTCTCACAGGTCTACACTGCAGTGTATTCGCACGATGACCTGCGAATATGCACTTTGCTCATTCTTTGTACCTGGTGATCGGCAGGTGGTCATAGGAACAAAGGTAAACAGGCTTTTCCATGGATTTGGGGGACTTTTTCTACTCCGTATTCTTAAAGTTGTTTGAGAAATATGCTTCCTATTTTAGCATATGGGAAATGTATTAGGGCCAGATAGTATGAGAGGGTGTTAGTTCATTGCCTTTTTTTTTGAGGTTTTTATTTTTATTTAATTTATTTATTTTGGGCTGCATTGGGTTTTCGTTGCTGCGCACAGGCTTTCTCTAGTTGCGGCGCGAACAGGGACCAATCATCGTCACGGTGCGTGGGTTTCTCATTGCAGTGGCTTCTCTCGGGCTCTAGATACACGGGCTTCAGTAGTTGTGGCTCACAGGCTCCTGAGCGCAGGCTCAGTAGTTGTGGCTCACGGGCTCCTGAGCGCAGGCTAAGTAGTTGTGGTTTGCGGGGTCTAGAGGGCAGGCTCAGTAGTTGTGGCGCATGGGCTTAGTTGCTCCGTGGCATGTGGGATCTTCCCGGACCAGGGATCGAACCCTTGTCCCCTGCATTGGCAGGTGGATTCTTGCAACCACTGCACCACCAGGGAAGCGCGAGGTTTTTATTTTTAAGTTTTGTTTTCTTTGTGTTTTTTTTTTAAACCAAATCTTATGTCAAATTACGAAGAAAATTAAAATCATGACCTTGAGATAACTGTCACTAACATTTTGGAGATCAGCTTTTCATGCATCTTTTTATGAGCACACGTGTAATTGTGTTTTGAGAAGACTGATGATAAAAGACATTAAGTACCAGCATCATGCGTGGCAGATAGAAGCATTTGGTAAAGACAGCCTGACTGATGAAGTCCTGAGCTGCTAATCAGATTGGGAGATAACCATGAGGGAATAAGCAGACATGGATTTGGATTCAGGTTCTTCCCCTTACGAAATGGGTAATTTGGAGAAAGTCATATAACTTCTCTTAGTGTGTTTCATTATCTACACAATGGAATGGTGACACTTGTTTTTTGGCAGAGCCTTTTGTGCCAGATGGGCCTAGGTTTGAATCCTAGCTCTTCCACTTACTGGCTATAAGACCTTTTGGGCAAGTTACTCAACCCTGTGAGCCTTAGTTTTTTCATGTAAAATGATGTAAATAACCTGCCTCACAGTCTGCAAAGCACTTAGCACAGAGACTGGCTCCCAGCAAATAACTAATAAATAAGAACTAGTAGCAGAAGTAGCACGAATGGTAGTAGCAGGGGTGGTAGTGGAAATAAAGTGGAATAAGGTCTATGGAATATTTTGAAAAGTGCTTTGCAAGTATTTGTCATTATTATCCCCCTAAACTAATGCCATGTGTGCATGATTATTTTATTAGAAAAACCTATGTTATAATGGATATTTTTGGTCCAGCAAAAAGTGTAAAATAAGCTGGAGAGATTTTAGGGTCAGTGTCAGTGAAAGAACATTAAATTTCAGTTAAAAGTTTTCCTCAGTTTTCATTCATTCTTTTAACAAATGTCCATTCGCTATCTGCTATTGGGAAAACATTTTGCCCATTGCTTCAAAGACTATTTGTATGACTCAGACAGAATCCCTAGCCTAGTCTCTGTGCCATGCTGCTAACATACATGATCTCATTTAATCCCCACAACAGCTTAGAGGGGTTGGTGATATAAACTCCATTTTTCAGATGGAAAAATGGGCTCATGGAGATGAATTTACCCACAGTCAGAGTTAGAGAGAAGCAGCCCTGGGATTCAAGTCTTCCCCTTACGTTCTTTCCACCACATGTGCACAGGCTTGTCATAGAGCAGGCTTTGCCACTGTGTGTGTTCCGTGCTGGCACCATGACCACAGCATATACATGGTCTAAACAGGAAGCGTGGCTGATAGCTTTCTAAGCTACTGTGATGTTGTTTGTTTCAAGTTCATTGCCCTCCCTAGCATCGTAGGCAGTATTTCTCATTATCAGTGTATTCTAGAGGGGGAAATCGAGAGTTGGTTAAGCCAACTACCATAGAGGATAGTCCACTTAAAGGACTGATTAAGTTTTTTAAAGGTTTTTTAAGTTCCCCATTTGCTCTTATGTTTATTCTGATAATGCCTGTGGCCATGATATTTACCTTTTGAAGTTGAGGAAACCAGTGGAAGTGACAGTAGTCCTGTACTACAAGGTTGTACTGTTCCTTACTTGTACAGTATAGCAACCCTGCCAGGATTAACCCAACATATCCGTAGGGGATTTAACAACATTTATTCACAGAGGAAGTACAGAGCATGGACCGTGGAAGCCCGTTTCCTGAGCAGTTAGCTACATTGTTGCTGCTTGGTTATGAAACTGTGTAGGTAGTGTGTTCATTTTGTGTCTTCCAAAGACAGGAAAGCTGCAGCTTTATGACTTGGCCTCAGGAAATCTGCTGGAGACAATAGATGCACATGATGGAGCTTTATGGTCCTTGTCTCTCTCTCCAGATCAGGTAACTAAACCAGATGTTAAGATCTGGGCTTCAGTACTCTGGCTGTACTTCCCATTTCTTATATCAAGTTCTGCTGCTGCCTAACAGGGATTTGTCTCAGGGTTTCTTTAAAGAAAGCCCACTTCTGTCTAATCTCTAGCTTTTATATATGGTGCCATATCTTGTGCCTGATAATATGAATAGCTGTCATTATGATTTGAAATCTTGTTCAGCTGCTGTTCATCATCAGCTCCATGACATCAAATTGCTTACCCTCCTGACTTTGTACCAGTGGTTTGTGATACTTCTTAAGAGGAAATACTTCCTGGGGCAACACAGTGTGGAGGATAGAGTAGACTTTTGTGCTCCCCTTTTAGTCCATACATCTATGACTATATAAATCTAGTGATTTTTTAGTAAATATGTGAACCTTTTCAAGTCAATAACAGTGTATTTCCCTTCAAAGGAGTCACCCTGGAGAACTGCGTACTTATTCCAGTAATGGTGCTGTTGCTCAGAACATTTTGAGATATTATTTGACACCTTAAGGGATTGTGGCCCATTTATTTGAATACTCCCAATGGTGACAAACCTTCATTCATTGAAAGTAGATATTTTTGGAAAAAAACGGAACCTGGAATTTAGACTGGGTAATGCCATTTGGGGTCAGAAATGAAACAGCATTTAAAATTTAAATAGTAGCAACATCTAGCATTTGTAGAGTGTTCTCTTTTCCAAAGTGTTTTCACGTCCATCATGTCATTATTGTTATTTTCACAATGATTTTATAAACTAGGTAGTCTTTACAACTGCACCAACACTGAGGGTCATTATAAGGTTATTTTCCCATGTTACAAATCTCTGAAATAGCAGAATAGATATTTGAGATGTAGTTTTCTGACTCTGTAGTCCTTATAGCTTACACTAATACTAAAATGTGATAAAACCAATTGAATACTTCATAGCAAATTCTTTTGACTGTTGCCTTACCCTGCAGTGTTCATTGAGTCTTTCTTCCTGATGCTGAATGAAAGTATAACTAGAACTTTACACTAGTTATCATCTGACTACATTAGTCTCTGCTAGGAGTTCTCCAGTAGGACCTGTGGTAGCATCCCATAAAGAGCAATGAAGGGAGTTAAGGAAAAACCACATATCCTAATTCTTATCCCATGCCATTAAATAAAAATGGTCTTTTATACTATTTTGAGGTGTCTTATGAAAGTTTCAATACTAAGATTTTTTTTAACGGAAATGTCATTTGATTTTCAGCGTGGCTTTGTGACAGGTGGTGCAGATAAATCTGTCAAGTTCTGGGATTTTGAGTTGGTGAAAGATGAAAACAGTACCCAGAAGAGGTGAGTGGACATTTTTTATTTGTGTCCATTTTGGGGGAGCGAAAATCGGGAACCATTGAATGGGTTTTCGACATGTATTGATATTTCTGTTGAGCTCCAGAGGGTTTTTGGAATTTTTTTGTGCTTTCGTACTCATTTTTCTTGATGCTTTCTGTAATGCTAGGCTTTCTGTGAAGCAAACCCGGACCTTGCAACTAGATGAAGAAGTTCTGTGTGTCAGTTACTCTCCCAATCAAAAGATGTTGGCTGTGTCTTTGCTGGACTGTACTGTGAAAGTTTTCTATGTTGATACTTTAAAGGTACAATGGTTATGCCTATGGATATTTGCTTTCTTTCTGACTGACCTTGGGTTGAGACTATAAAGAAGTGTCCTTGAGTGTTCCCAGCAGTAGTATGTTTCTAAAAATTTGTGAATCAAAACATTGCAAGTACACTAGGAAGGCTAGGGTTTTAAAAGAATCCTTTGGTTCATAAATTTTGTTTAAAGCAAGTTGTATTTCATATGTTCAGAAAATCTGTGGACAGAAAATCCTGTCGTAGCCAGTAGTTTTAAGAGCGATGCTAGGTGTCTTAGGCAGTGATTCCACACTTGGCTGTAAGTCAGGATCATTTGAGTTGCTTTTAAAAATATAGATTACTGGGCTCTATGCCCAGAGTCTCAGTGGGACTGGATTGGGCCTGGAAATATTGTTGTGAAACAAGTGCTCCAGAGATTTCAGCTAAGAGATCCAGAGAACGTCTCTGTTCCATATTCTGACTGAGGGAATAGGCTTCTGCAGCAGCCCTGGCTCCACTATACTGCAGCATTCTTGGCAAGTGCATGCAGGAGTTGTATGCCGGTGACAGTCAAGTCACCTTCAGTGGTTTGACTGTCTTCTTTGAAACTACAGACATAAAGCAATCCAGAACAGTCTTAGCATTGTATTTAAAGTTATATTTTAGGTCTACAGGTAATAAATTATACCTGTGTTTTATAGACATGAGTTATTTATACTCTTTTTTTATTTTTAAATGTTTAGTTTTTTCTCTCACTGTATGGACACAAACTGCCTGTCATATGCATGGACATCTCTTATGTAAGTAAAATTTAAATACTGTCTCAGTAACAAGTTGTCTTTTCTAAAATGCTATCTTAGTTCTTGGCTTGATAGCTTCATCTTAGTATTTTTCAGTTTGTTGTATAACTGACTATCCTAAAAAAATCATACCTTAGATATATATATTTCTTTAATGCTTTTAGAATATTTTCACAGATACCTGAATTAATCCTCATAACCAACTCCCTGTTTTGGATTCCCCAAATAGTATTTTCTTGTATAAAAATAATATAATTGGTAGAACACCCTAGAATATGAAGAACTTTCAAAAAGGCAGCCCCCTTTGTTCTGAAGTATAATGTTTGTAAGGAAAATGGAACTTTGCAATATTTACGGTATTTTGCGTTATGTATACTTCTAGTCTCTTGACCAAAGTCATATTTTTTGTAATGTCTAGTTATGGTTAGGAGTGGCAATATATACTTAAAAACAATGTCTAGTCTGTGTAAAAGGAATTGGCCCCTGCTCTAGCTTGTCTGCACTCAGTGCATTAACAGAATAAATTGGTGTCAGAAAATATTTTCAGTTTTCTTGTTACGTTGACAGCAATTTGAACTAGGTGCTAAAACAGGAAAGGTAAGAAAATCAGTGATAGGAGACATGGCATAAAAAGGGCTAGGTCTTAAACATTCTATATAGTAGATTCTTTCCCAGCCTTATTCTTCTCTTTCCCTCTTCTCTCCCCCCAAACTCTATGACAGAGATTAGAGATTCTTTATTCTATCTGTTGAACAAAGTAAACATAACCTCCATCAAGGCATAACACTGTCCTGTAGCAGGACCAAAACATCTAAGCCACAGAGTTCTTGCTTACTTACAAGCTTTATAAGTAGATCTGTAGGTAAAAGAGAGGATGTAGGTGCTCTTGGTAAAGAGATGAAATTAATTTTTTGGCATTAATGTTTTTGAAAGAAATGGGATACATGTTCTGGTTAGCTTTTCTCCAATTAGAGTTTCAGATAATCAAGTAATGTTTTACTTCTCTTCCTCCTAGGATGGAGCACTGATAGCAACTGGCTCTGCTGACAGGAATGTGAAGATCTGGGGTCTGGACTTTGGGGACTGCCACAAGTCTCTGTTTGCACATGATGACAGGTAGGTGTCATCTTTTCAAAGACCTCCCGTTGAGTCACCGTAGGTATCATTTCCCAGGAGCATCTGTGTCTATTATTTAGTGTTCTCAGATAGTCAGAAATTAAAAATTCTAAAATATAAATAGTCAGACACTCTAGAACTAGCTGTTCAAAAGCTATTTATGTGTATAAGACTCTTTTTAATGATGAGGAATTTGATGACATTTGAGTACTTCTCTCACTTTTCAGTGTGATGTACCTAAAGTTTGTTCCCAAGTCTCACCTCTTCTTCACTGCTGGGAAAGACCATAAGATTAAGCAGTGGGATGCAGACAAATTTGAACACATACAAACTTTGGAGGTAACCTCTTGCCTGCTTTGCTTGCTCAGTACTTAAGAACTTCTTTTAAGATCAAGTGTTGATTTCCCACTAATGTAAGCAGTTAGCGGTCTATGAATAAGGTATTCTTACTCAGGATTTTTGTTTTTTGTCCTTTCTCTCCGCAGGGACATCACCAGGAAATATGGTGCTTGGCTGTAAGCCCCAGTGGGGACTATATTGTATCATCGTCCCATGACAAATCTCTGAGACTTTGGGAGAGAACAAGGGAGCCTCTTATTCTTGAGGAAGAAAGGGAGATGGTAAGGTGTTCAGCCTTGGTTACAAATGTGCTGGTGGGTGTCAGTATCTGACAGCGCTGTCTCAGCTCGAGTTTCCTGTCTAGTGCTGTCACACCTCAGTCAGTGCAAGTCCATTGAGCTCCAAAAGATGTTTCCAAGACTGCTGACACCACTTCGGCAGCCAAGCGGAGACAGAGATGCCATTAAGGGGGTTGGATTGTGAAAGAAGCAGCTTCTCACTGTCTCATTTCACTTCACATAGGGGTCATGTTTTTTCTTTGAAATTCATTCATATCTATCTCTTGTCAGCAAAGGGAAGCAGAATATGAGGAGAGTGTGGCCAAAGAAGACCAACCAGTAGTAAGTAAATCTTTCAGGACCCTCAGACTGTGTCCTGTAATTATCTTATTGGAATTTGCTGTAATTTCAAGAATTTCTAATGGGATTAGAATTGGGACTAGATGTCAGAGTCATGCACAGCTGATACGGGAAGGAATCTGTGTAGTCCTTCCTAATCCAGCTGTATATCCTGATTTTATGGGACAAATGATTGACCAGATTTGGTATTGAATGATTGTCGTTCTGGCTTTTTTTTAAAGGAGGCTTCAGGCAGTTGTTTCACTGTAAATCAAAAATCAGAAAAAAATTGAGAAATTGGGCGTTGTCTTTAAACGTGTTGTAGAGCAGGGTATTCTTCCGATAATGCATATAACACATTTAACGTAGTGTCTGACACTAAGTACTCAGTTAATGGTAGCTGATAACACCATGTAACAGTCATCGTAACATAGTAATGTCTGTTCTTTTCTGGATGTAAGATTAATTTATTGGCTCTTTAACACCTGTCAATGAAATTGTTAAAGGATCTCTCTGTTCCTGGCAGGTTCCGGGAGAGACTCAAGGTGACAGTTACTTTACTGGAAAGAAAACTATTGAAACGGTCAAAGCAGTAAGTTGATACTAGAATGTAGTATCTCATTTTTAATTTTTTTTTATTTCCAAAAAGTATTTTATTAAAATCTAAAGAAAAACACAAAGGAAATAATTATAAGAAATAAAAACAGCATGAAATTGCCCTTTTTCTAGATTTGACCCTAAAATCACCAAATAAGTGTTAAGAGCCCCTATTCGAATTCCTTTACTTTATGGCAGTAGTTCTCAAAGTGGAGCCCCCAGACCAGAAGCATCAGCATCCCCTGAGAACTTGTTAGAAAAGAAAATTCCCAGGCCCTAGCCCAAACCTACTGAATGTGAATCACAGGGGTGGGGTGAGCAATAAGTGAGGGTTTTTTTGTTTGTTTGTTTGCTTTTTGATTATAGACTCTTTTTTTTAAATTGAAGTGTAGTTGATTTACAATGTTGTGTTAATTTTTGCCGTACAGCAAAGTAATTCAGTTATATATACATTCTTATAAATTCTTTTCCATTATGGTTTATCATAGGATACTGAATATAGTTCCCTGTGCTATACAGTAGGACCTTGATGTTTATCCATTCCATATATAATAGCTTACATCTGCTAACCCCAACCTCCTACTCCATCCCTCCCCCAAAGCAGCCACAAGTCTGTTCTCTATGTCCGTGAGTCTGTCTCTGTTTTGTAGATGGGTTCATTTGTGTCATGTTTTAGATTCTACATATAAGTGATATCATATGGTATTTGTGTCTCTTTCTGACTTAGTTCATTTAGTATGATAATCTCTAGTTGCATCCATGTTGCTGCAAATGGCATATTTTGTTCTTTTTTATGGTTCAGTAGTATTCCATTGTACATTTGTATCACATCTTTTTTTTCTTAAACATCTTTATTGGAGTATAATTGCTTTACAATGTTGTGTTAGTTTCTGCTGTATAACAAAGTGAATCAGCTATATGTATACATATATCCCCTCCCTCTTGCGTCTCCCTCCCACCCTCCCTATCCCACCCCTCTAGTGTACCACATCTTCTTTATCCATTCATCTGTTGATGGACATTTAGGTTATTTCCATGTCTTGGCTATTGTGAATAGTGCTGCTATGAACATAAGGGTGCACGTATCTTTTTGGATTAGAGTTTTGTCTGGATATATGCCCAGGAGTGGGATTGATGGATCATATGGTAATTCTATTTTTAGTTTCTTGAGGAACCTCCATACTGTTTTCCATAGTGGCTGTACCAACTTACATTTCCACCAACAGTGTAAGAAGGTTCCCTTTTCTTCACATCCTCTCCAACGTTTGTTATTTGTAGAGTTTTTAATGTGGCCATTCTGACCACTGTGAGGTAGTACCTCATTGTAGTTTTGATTTGTATTTCTCTAATAATTAGCAATGTTGAGCATCTTTTAATGTGCCTACTGGCCATCTGTATTTCTTTGGAGAAATGTCTGTTTAGGTCTTCTGCCCATTTTTCAATTGGGTTGTTTGGTTTTTTGTTATAGCGTTGTATGAGCTGTTTGTATGTTTTGGAAATTAAGTCCTTGTCAGTCACATCGTTCACAAATATTTTCTCCCATTCTGTAGGTTGTTTTTTCATTTTTTTTATGGTTTCCTTTGCTGTGCAGAAACTTTTAAGTTTGATTATGTCCCATTTAATTATTTTTGTTTTTATTTCTATTGCCTTGGGAGACTGACCTAAGAAAATATTGGTACTATCTATGTCAGAGAATGTTTTGTCTATAATCTCTTCTGGGAGTTTTATGGTGTCATGCCTTATGTTTAAGTCTTTAAGCCATTTTGAGTTTATTTCTGTGTATGGTGAGAGGGTGTGTTCTAACTTCATCAATTTACATGCAGCTGTCCAGCTTTCCCAACACCACTTGCTGAAGAGACTGTCTTTTTCCCATTGTATGTTCTTGCCTCCTTTGTTGAAGGTTACTTGACAGTAGGTGTGTGGGTTTATTTCTGAGCTCTCTATTCTGTTCCATTGATCCATATGTCTCTTTTTGTGCCAATACCATGCTGTTTTGATTACTGTAGCTTTGTAGTATTGTCTGAAGTCTGGGAGGGTTATGCCTCCTGCTTTGTTCGTTTTCTTCAGGATTGCTTTGGCAATTCTGGGTCTTTTATGGTTCCATATAAATTTTAGGATTATTTGTTCTAGTTCTGTGAAAAATGTCATGGGTAATTTGATAGGGATCACATTAAATCTGTAAATTGCCTTGGGTAGTATGCCCATTTTAACAGTATTCTTCCAGTCCAAGAACATGGGATATCTTTCCATTTCTTTTTTTAAAAAATAAGTAAATTTATTTATTTATTTCTGCCTGCATTGGGTCTTCATTGCTGCATGCGGGCTTTCTCTAGTTGTGGCGAGTGGGGACTACTCTTTGTTGCAGTACACGGGCTCTAGGCGCGCAGGCTGCAGTAGTTGTGGCACGTGGGCTCAGTAGTTGTGGCTTGCAGGCTGTAGAGCATGGGCTCAGTAGTTGTGGCACATGGGCTTAGTTGCTCCACGGCATGTGGGATCTTCCTGGACCAGGGCTCGAACCCGTGTGCCCTGTGTTGGCAGACAGATTCTTAACCACTGTGCCACCAGGGAAGTCCCTATCTTTCCATTTCGTTGAATCATCTTCAATTTTCTTTATTAAGGTTTTATAGTTCTCAGTGTATAAGTCTTTCACTTTCTTGGTCAGGTCTTTTGCTAAGTATTTTAGTTTTGGGTTGCAATTTTGAAAGGTATTTTGGTTTTTTTGGATGTAATGTCCTGAAAATATCAATTAAGTCTAACTGTTCTATTGTGTCATTTAAGATCTCTGTTGCCTTGATTTTCTGTCTAGAAGATCAGTCCATTGCTGTGAGTAGGGTTTTAAAGTCTCCTACTATTATATTGTCAGTTTTTCCCTTTATGTATATTAGTATTTTCTTTTTTTTTTTTTTTTTTGTGGTACGCTGGCCTCTCACTGTTGTGGCCTCTCCCATTGCAGAGCACAGGCTCCGGAAGCGCAGGCTCAGCGGCCATGGCTCACGGGCCCAGCCGCTCCGCGGCATGCGGGATCTTCCCAGACCGGGGCACGAACCCGTGTCCCCTGCATCGGCAGGCAGACTCTCAACCACTGCGCCACCGGGGAAGCCCTAGTATTTTCTTTTTTTTTTAATTTATTTTTATTTTTGGCTGCGTTGGGTCTTCGTTGCTGCATGTGGGCTTTCTCTAGTGGCAGCGAGTGGGGCTACTCTTTGTCGTGGTGCATGGGCTTCTCATTGCGGTAGCTTCTCTTTGTTGTGGTGCACAGGCTTCAGTAGTTGTGGCACGTAGGCTCAGTAGTTGTGGTTCGTGGGCTCTAGAGCGCAGGCTCAGTAGTGGCACATGGTCTTAGTTGCTCCGTGACATGTGGGATCGTCCCGAACCAGGGCTCGAACTCGTGTCCCCTGCATTGGCAAGCGGACTCTTAACCACTGTGTTACCAGGGAAGTCCCTGTATATTAGTGTTTGTTTTATGTATTTGGGTGCTCCTATTTTGGGTGCATACATGTTGATGAGTGTAAACTCCTCTTCTTGTATTGATCCTTTTATTATTATATAGTGTCTTTCTTTATGGGCTTTGTTTTAAAGTCTGTTTTGTCCAATATGAGTATTGCAACCCCAGCTTTCTTGTCATTTCTGTTTGCATGAAATATCTTTTTACATTCCCTCCCTTTCAATATTTCATCTTTGTCCCTTTTTCTTTGTTTTTCCTTTTGTGGTTTGATGATTTTCTTTCATATTATATTCTTTTCTTTTTGGTTTTTGTGACTCTATTGTATGTTTTTCATTTGTAGTTATCCTGTTTTTCAAGTATGTTAACCCCATCCTATATCTACTTGCCTTAGACTGGTAGTCATATAGGCTCAAACACATTCTAGGAAATGCAAAAAAGAAAAATCTACCTTTTCTTACTCTCCTCACCCACATTTTATGATTTTAATGTCCTGTTTACATCTTCACGTTCATGCTTTTGCTATTCATTGTGGTATTATCACGTTCACAAAAATTTTATTTTTTAATCTGTGTACTGGCTTCTTTATGTGAGTTGTTTTCCAATTGTGAATTTTCTCTTCCCTATATATTTTTCCTACTTTTCTGCTTAGAGAGGACCTTTCAATATTTGCTTTAGGATAGGTTTAGTATTGCTATATTCTTTTAGTTTTTGCTTGTCTGAGAAATTCTTTATCCCTCCTTCTATTCTAAATGATAATCTTGCTGGCTAGAGTATCCTCGGATGCACATTCTTCCCTTTCAGGACTTCGCATATATCTTGCCACTCCCTTCTGGCCTGCAGTGTTTCTGTAGAGAAATCTGCTGATAGCCTTATGGGGGGTTCCCTTATAATTAACTGTTTTTTTCTTGCTGCCTTGAGAATCCTCTTCATCTCTAACTTGTGCCTTTTTTATTATAATATGTCTTGATGTAGGTTTGGGTTTACCTTGTTTGGGACCCTCTGTGCTTCCTGTACCTGCTTTATCTGTTTCCTTCTTTAGGTTTGGGAAGTTTTCAGCCATAATTTTTCAAATACATTTTCAGTCCCCTTTTCTCTTCCCCTTCTGGAATCCCGATTATGTGTAGATTCGTACACTTTATATTATCCCATAGGTCTCTTATATTGCTTTCATTTTTTTCTCATTTGGCTTTCTGTCTGCTGTGCTGATGGGTGATTTCCATCATTCTATCTTCCAGGTCACTTATTCGTTCTACATTATTTATTCTGCTGTTCGTTGCCTGTAGTTCAGTTTTTGTCTTGACAAATGAGTTTTCTAATTTTTCTTGGTTCCTCTTTACTGTTTCTAGTTCCCTTTTATAGTACTCTGCATTTCTGTTGATAGCCTTTCTTAATTCCTTCAGTATTTTCATTATCTCCTTTTTGAAATCAGTGTCTGTTAGACTGAAGAGGTCTATCTACTGTGGTCTTGGAGGGCTCTTTTTATGTGGGAGCATCCCTGTGTAGCCTGTGTGGGTTTAATATTTTTGGTGCAGGGGCTGATTTTCGTATGGATGCCTGTTGCCTCTTTTCTCAGCGTGTGCCGGCCATTATCCCCTTAATAGAGGATGTGCAGATGCAGTGTCTGGTGCCTGGTCGTGGGGTTCTCAGCGGCAGTGGTGGCTCATGTGTGACCCCGGAGCAAATGATGGGAGCAGAGGCAGCTCATGATCACTCTTGGAGCTCATGTAGGCCGTGTCCTGCCGCCTGAGAGCTCGCTCAGGGAAAACGGCTGCAGGGTGGCTCCCGGGCCTCCCCTCGCACACTGCCCACACAACAGCACCTCTCCGAAGCCCAAGTTTCCACACCCAGCCCTTGCCCGTTCTGGCAGACGTGCATCTCGGGCTGGGGAGTGTAGAGCGGGTGCACTGACCCTCTGTGCAGGTCTCTATTCTAGCTGCTGCAGATCGGTTGCTGTTTTCTCCTCCAAAGCTCTGAAGCTCTCCCTCTGTCCTGGCTGATCTCCCTGCCGGTGAGGGCACTTCCCAGGATGCAGGAACCTTTCTTGTTTCACAGCTCCCTGCCTGGGGCGCAGGTCCTGACCCGATGGCTTCCTTACTTTCTTTTTTTTTTTTTTTACTTTTGTCCTACCTGGTTACATGGAGATTTTCTTTGCCCTTTCAGGGGTCTGAGGTCTCCTGCCAGCATTCAGTAGACATTCTGTGAGAACTGTTCGACATGTAGATATGTTTTTGATGTAGTTGTGGGAGGAGGTGAGCTTCACGTCCCTTCTACTCTGCCATCTTGATCGCTCTCCTGTATCTCATTTTTATTTTTTAAAATTTATTTATCTTGGGCTCTGTTGGGTCTTCGCTTCCGTGCGAGGGCCTTCTCCAGTTGCGGCAAGTGGGGGCCACTCTTCATCGCAGTGCGTGGGCCTCTCACTATCGCGGCCTCTCCCATTGCGGAGCACAGGCTCCAGATGCGCAGGCTCAGTAGTTGTGGCTCACGGGCCTAGCTGCTCCGCGGCATGTGGGATCCTCCCAGACCAGGGCTCGAACCCGTGTCCCCTGCATTAGCAGGCAGATTCTCAACCACTGCACCACCAGGGAAGCCCCTGTATCTCAGTTTTAAATAGGATCCCAACCAGATAGGCCTTTTGTGGCAAAAAGTTGATGAAATTTACAGATGAAGATCATAACCTCTGTTTTCCTCCCTTGTAGCCAAGGACAGAAGTAGTGCTGAATCTGTTGGATCAGTGCCTGGTTTCTAGAAAGGAAAGTTTGATCTCCTGAAAGTGGCACCTCTCAGGTGTTCCTGGGAGTTGCCCTACTCAGTGTGTCCACTTGTAGTCTCACCTGAATCCATGACCCAGTCTCCTTGTAAATTAAAAAGGAAAAATCAGGGACTTCCCTCTGGCGCAGTGGTTAAGAATCCGCTTGTCATAGTAGGGGACACGGGTTCAGTCCCTGGTCTGGGAAGATCCCACATGCTATGGAGCAACTAAGCCCATGCACCACGACTACTGAGCCTGCACTCTAGAGCCCACGAGCCACAACTACTGAACCCACGTGCTGCAACTACTGAAGCCTGCATGCTCTAGGGCCTGCATGCTGCAACTAAGCCCGCGTGCTGCGACTACTGAGCCCACATACCTAGAGCCTGTGCTCCGCAACAAGAGAAGGCACCACAATGAGAAGCCTGCATACCGCAACGAAGAGTAGCCCCCGCTCACCGCAACTAGAGAAAGCCTGTGCGCAGCAGCGAAGACCTAATGCAGCCAAAAATAACTAAAATTTAAAAAAAAAACAAAAAAAACCCCGAAGACATCTTTGAATGCTGTTTGGCACACTATTGGCACATTTTTATTAAACTGATTCAACCAATTTCATTTGGTAACTTTTCGTCAGGCCTTCCATTTGCAGTGTTGTGGGATGGTGAGTTTGTTGTGATGACTTCTGTCCTTTGCCATCATCCGTGTAGGCTGAGAGGATCATGGAGGCTATTGAGCTATACCGAGAAGAAACTGCAAAAATGAGAGAACACAAAGCCATTTGTAAAGCTGCAGGGAAAGAGGTAAGACAGTCCATTAAGTTATGGTCTGAGAAACATTTATAAATGGAGACAACTCCTGAGGAAAAAAACATCATTTGGGGATTTATTAACTCAGATCAGGAAATGGGATAAATGTAGTAGAATCTTTTCTAATTCAAACATTAGAAGGAAGGAATTGAGAAGCTTTGTCTTAATAAAAAGCCAAGGATAGTTAATTTGAGATCATGGTGATTGTTGTATTGAGTTAAAAACTCAGATTCCTCCTTTTGTTTGGGAGGCAGGGTAAACATTTCGGATTTCTAGATGAAATGTATTGCCCAGACTCATTCATAAATAAGCAGTATTGAAACTAAAAGTTATTATTAAATAATTTAATAATTCTTCAGGGTCAGTTTTTAGGGTCTCTCTTTTCAAAAGTGCAAAATATTGTTATGACCCTGCCTGTGATAAGCACTATCAAAGGCTTGTTTTTTAATGATTTGATTTAATAATTTCTTCATAGGTTCCTCTTCCCATCAACCCCATCCTGATGGCTTATGGCAGTATCTCTGTGAGTAGACTAATGGTTTCCCCTTGGTTATTCTAAGTATACTTTCAGGCACAAGAGAGGAAGTGAAGAGGCGTTATGATTTTAGAATAGACATATTGGGAAATACTTTGTCATTAAAAATCTCTTGAATGCTGGAATCCTCTAAGACATTTTGTATTTCAAAAGGACCATTTTAGTGTATCTTCAAGTCATCCTTTCTGGTTGGACTGGACTGGCATTCTTTTTTTAGTGCTTATTTATGTTTAGTATCCACAGCCCTCTGAAGATTCTATTCATTGAAACTGAAGTTTTTGGAGGAAAAGTTGATATAAATTAGTCAGATAAAAGAGGAGAGAGGGAGAATACTGGGACAATGTATGCTTTTAGTGATCTTTAATTACTCAATACTTGCATGTTTCATTCATCACAATAGTAATGTGAGTCAGTGTGTCTTCATTTTATAGATAGGAGATTGTTCTGACTTACAGATCGAAGGGAACATAGTTGATAAGTGGCAGAGCTGGATTGTGAACCCAGATCTGACTCAGTCTAAGCCCGTGCACGTACTGCCCTTTTTAGAACAGTTTCTCATAAGAAGGAGAGATATCCCTGGTTTTCAGGAGATGGAAATTAGAGAGCTTCAGGTAAGAAATCAAGAGTATCACTAATGCTGTCACACTTCCTTTATAGCCTTCAGCTTATGTGTTGGAGATTTTTAAAGGAATCAAGTCAAGGTGAGTGCCGGTGCACAGTTACTACAGCTAATACCATTTACCGAACATGAGATAAACAGACATTATAATTGATGGTTATCTTCTTTAGAGGTTTAACTATGTCAAAATTTTGATGGAAAATAATTCATTATAATGTTCTTTTTGAATTAGAACTAGAAGGTTCCTCCTAAAATATGAAGGGAGATATTGAATACTTTTAAAAAGCACAAATGAACGGCAGTGCTACTTTATATCATAGGTAATGAAATCATCTATAATTCAGTCACAGGTACCAACTGCTAACATTTTTTGTTGTATATTTCCTTTGGCTTATTTTCTGTATACATACACAGCTGGAATCATATGTATACATTTTTATATCCTGTCCTTTTTCACAGAATATTTCCTGAGCACTTGGTCACTTCAGTAATATTCTTCAAAAATACATCATTGAATTAGTTCAAAATATTCCATTGTATATATAGTTACTATTGGGTGGTGCATATGTGTTTGGCTGTTACCAATACTGCCTTAGTAAACACCTTTATATATAAATCTTTGTCATCATCATTGATTATTTTTCTTAAGGGTCCTAGCAGTCTATTAACTAATCAATGGACATGAGCTTTTTAAAGGTTTATGTTGCTTAATTACTGTCAGAGTGCTTGTAATGACTTTTACCAGCTTTTAAAAAATTCTTTGCTGGTTTGAGAGGCAAAAGGTGGTACTGCATTATTTTCCTTTTTAATTAACAAAGTTAAAATTTTATTATATTTGTTGGCCATTTGTATTTTTTCCTGTGAATTTTTACTTTCCTTTTCTTGTGCTTTATAGTTGTTTCTCTTACCGGTTTTTTAAGAATTTTTTTATATCTTTTGTCATTCATTTTTGAAATAATATTTGAGTTTGATCTACTGAGAGTTATCATTTTTTAAATAAGAAATCACAATATCTGAGTATATCCCATACGAGAAACAAACAGGACCTATCTAAGATAATGAAACTTTGCTAGAGAAATGTAAAAGAAAATTTAGAGTAGTGGAGGTACGATGCATTCCTAGATGGGAAGATTCTGTGTTTTAAAGATTTGGTTTTTCTTAAACTAGTCTATAGGTTTGTGATCCCAATTGAAATCCTCTTGAGAGTTCTAGTTGGAATTGATGAAATGATAATAGAACTAGCTCAAGAAAAGTAAAACAAAC
Source organism: Phocoena phocoena (assembly GCF_963924675.1). Taxonomy (NCBI): domain Eukaryota; kingdom Metazoa; phylum Chordata; class Mammalia; order Artiodactyla; family Phocoenidae; genus Phocoena; species Phocoena phocoena. Next base: position 104,492,415 of record NC_089219.1, read on the forward strand.
CAGAAAAAGAACAAGAGGGAGCTGTTCTCCTAGATTAAAAAACTGTAAAAATGCAAAATTAAAACAGTACAGGATTGTTGTCAGAATCAGTTATGAAAACAGACTCTAAAGCCCTAGAACACTCTATGATATAGAGGGACTCAATAAATGGTAAAAGAAGTATCATATAAAGATGGGATATACAACAAAAGGCTTTAAAGAAATTGGTTATCTGAAAGAAAAACAGATTCTCCTACCCTGCCATGGACCAGAATGCATCAAGTAGGTTAAAATACTAAATATAAAAAACCAAAACGTTGAAAAGAGAGAACCATTCATAATACCGATGTATGTTTAACTCTGGATGGGTAAGATCTACTCAAGTATAAAAGTAGAAGAAAAAAATAGGAGAGGAAAAGATTTTTAAATTGACCATGTTAAGAAACGTGGCATTTTTAATGTTTATTTTTTCCTCTTCAGTGAGCTGGAAGAATCTCTGCTTGTGCTGCCTTTCTCTTACGTCCCAGACATTCTTAAGCTCTTTAATGAATTCATCCAGCTGGGCTCTGATATTGAACTTCTATGTAGGTGCCTCTTCTTTCTCCTCAGGTAACGTCCTTTCCAAAAGAATATCATGTCTTATCTGCATAACTGCTCCAGTAGTGCCTCACCTGAAGCTGTCCATGCTTTGGGATTAAGAAATGTGATGTTTCCGTTTCAGAGGCTGTTGGGAATTTCAGTGCTGCCTGACATAATTCTTATCCTTTGGAGTCAGTCTTGCTCGTAAAATGCAGATAGTGATGACCCAACTCTAAGTAGCATGAGGTACTATGTTGCTAAGGATGCTCAGGCAGGCAGAGGTCTCCAGGTTACAGTCTAAGGTAGCAGCTCCGGTTCTAGTTAGTTTGCTGAAAGCCCATCTCTGAATAGCCAGTCTGCCTCAGTGTTTCTTTTTGACTATTGAGTTTAAACTAAATGGTTTTGTTTTCATAATAGCATTTTAAGGAGTAGTCAGTTTATTTCCCAGGTCTCTACAAGTACAAATGGAAGGATAGGGGCATATTTGGAGGGAACTAAGAAACATAAAGAAAATGTTCATTAGATTATATTCTTAAATAGGAAGAATTCTTATTAATATGTAACAGAGGGAAAATATATTTACAAAGGCGTAATATATTCTTATCTCCCACTCTGTCCCCCAGTCTCAAGCTGTTATATCAGAGGACAGGAATAGAGGCAAATTTGAACATTCCTTAAAATGCTATTAATTAGGAAATCAGAAACTGCTCAGCCAATACCAAATAGTTAATAAGAAAACAGGTGTATTTGGTGAATTGGCCTTTTTTCATGATCATTAACCCTTCATTCCTTTATTTCTTTCAGGATAGTAGCAAATGAAGAACAATATGTTTATATTACTCCGTTGTCATATTTACAGTTTATTTTTTAATTGCTATGGCATATGTGCTATTGAATCGGGGTTACTGATTCTAAGAGAAACACAGTGAATGTTTCTAGCATATTGGGGTGGTAGATGGGTGCTACCTCGCAGGTAGATATGGCAGGTCACAACTGAGGGTGAGGGTGAATGTGGAGGTTAGAGGAGCATGAATCATCAAGGGCATCTTGGTACTCTAGGTTAGAGTTTGATCATCTCTTTTTTTGGCTGAAATATTAATAAATCTTTGAGTTAGCAATTCTTAGAAGGCTCATTTTCCTCTGATTGTTCCATAGAATGCTGTTGTCAAAATCTGTGGCCACCGGGTAGATTGCAGAGTCAGCTTTGCAAATGAGTTGAATGTTAGGATAGTATTTTAAAAATTGTTATTGGATAGAACTGAATAGTAGGAAGAAACTTCTTTAGTTTTTTTTTCATAGAAGCATTTCTGTATTCCCATGATCAGCAAAATGTTTTTTTTTTTGGACATTTTGTCTGTTTGCTAGTTCTAGAAGGGATAGGTAGAGCTAGAACCACTATCCTTCTTTGTGACATGCCTGGTTTTATTTTTGTTAGGATTCACTTTGGCCAGATCACTAGCAACCAAATGCTTGTGCCAGTGATTGAAAAATTAAAGGAAACAACTATTTCAAAAGTCAGCCAAGTCCGGGTAAGTATCTTTGTAGAGACAGAACAAGGAGGGGAAAATTCTAGCGTGTATGTTACTTACAAGTAGCATAGTGTGCTGTGCCCTATCTTTGGTGATACTGACCTGACATGCATGTATATTTAAGATGAGGTTTTTGTTAGAGCTAGTAGACAAAAAAACAAACAAACAAGGAAAACCCTTAGGGAAGGATGAGTAACAACACATGAAGCTTTGGTTCCCCTGACTCACATATGCTGTGATGTTGAACTGAATTGAGAGGAAGTTTATTTAATCTCTCTTGTATTCTTTCTCAGGATGTTATCGGCTTCAACATGGCAGGTCTTGATTATCTCAAGAGGGAATGTGAGGCAAAAAGTGAAGTTATGTTTTTTGCTGATGCTACCAGCCACTTGGAAGAAAAGAAGAGGAAAAAGAAAAAGAGGGAGAAGCTGATTTTAACATTGACTTAGAACTGAAATGTGGTGCCTTTTTCAACTTTTTCTTGAAAAGGCCTTCCAAACTAAGCAGCAGAACCTATGAATGATCTTATTTGGAATTTGGGTCTTTACAAATATAATTAGTTAAGATGGGTCATTCTAGATAAGATTAAATCCAATGATTTGCTTTTATAAGAATGCCATGTGATGGACAGCTACATGTAAAAGAATGAAATTAGAACATTCTCTAACACCATACCCCAAAATAAACTCAAAATGGATCAAAGACCTAAATGTAAGGCCGGACACTATAAAACTCTTAGGGGAAAATAAAGAACACCCTTTGACATAAATCTCAGCAATATCTTTTTGGATCCACCTCATAGAGTAAGAAAAAACAAAAATAAACAAATGGGACCTAATTAAACTTAAAGCTTTTGCACAACAAAGGAAACCATAAACAAAATGAAGAGACAGCCCCCAGAATGGGAGAAAATATCTGCAAACAAAGCAACCAACAAGGGATTAATCTCTAAACTATACAAACAGCTCATGCAGCTCTACGTTAAAAAAAAAAAAAAACAGGCACATGCAAAGATGCTCAACATCACTAATTATCAGAGCAATGCAAATCAAAACTATAATGAGGTACTACCTCACATTGGTCAGAATGTCCATCATCAAAAAGTCTACACACAATAAATGCTGGAGAGGGTGTGGAGAAAAGGGAACCCTCCTACACTGTTGGTACCACCACTATGGAGAACAGTATGGAGGTTCCTTTAAAAACTAAAAATAGGACTACTATATGATCCAGTAGTCCCAGGCATATATCTGGAGAAAACCATAATTCAAAAAGATACATGCACCCCAATGTTCACTGCAGCACTATTTACAATAGCCAAGACATGGAAGCAACGTCAATGTCCATTGACAGATGAATGGATAAAGAAGATGTGGTACATATATACAGTGGAATATTACTCAGCTGTAAAAAATAATGAAATAATGCCATTTGCAGCAACATGGATGAACCGAGAGATTATCATCCTAAATGAAGTAAGTCAGAGAAAGACAAATATCATATGATATCACTCGTGTGGAATTAATTAAAAAATGATACAAATGAACTTATTTACAAAACAGAAACAGACTTACAGATATCAAAACAAACTTATGGTTTCCAAAGGGGAAATGTGGCGGGGAGGGATAAATCAGGAGCTTGGGATAAACATACACTACTATATATAAGGTAGATGGCCAACAAGGACCTGCTGTATAGCACAGGGAACTCTATTCAATGTTGTGTGATGACCTATATGAGAAAAGAATCTAAAATAGAATAATATATGTATAACTTCATCACTTTTCTGTACACCTGAAACTAGCACAACATTGTACATCTATACTCCAGTAAAATTAAAATTTAAAAAAAAAATGCCATGTGAGGACACACAGGGAGGGAGGCCACATGACAGCAGAGGCAGAAATTGGGATTGGAGTGACAGCAGCTACAACCCTAGGAACACCAAGGATTCTGTCTACCACCAGAAACTAGGAAAGAGGCATGGAACAAATTCCCTCAGTGCTTCCAGAAGGAACAAACTCTCTAATACCTTGGTTTCAGACCTCCTAAACTGCAAGAGAATAAATATCCATTGTTTTAAGCCACCCAGTGTGGTCATTTGTTACGGCAGCCTCAGGAAACTGATAACAAATTGTGGTACCAGGAAGTGAGGTACTGCTATAGCAAATACCTAAAAATATGGAAGTGGCTTTGGAATCAAGTAATGGGTGAAACCGGGAAGAATTTTGAGCTACATGATAGAAGAAAGTCAAGATTACCTTGAAGAGACTGTTGGTAGAAATAATGGACAGTAAAAGCACTTTGGTGAGGGTTCAGAAGGAAGTGATGGGGAAAGTAAAGAACACTTCAAGCATCTTAGAGAATTCCTACATCATGAACAGAATGTTGGTAGTAAATAAGAACATTAAAGGTGATTTTGCTAGGACCTCAGATGGAAATGAAGAATATGTTATTGGACAGTGGAGGAAAAGTGATCCTTGTTACGAAGTGGCAGAAAACTTGGCTGAATTGTGTTCTGCTTTTGGGTAAAAAGTAGAACTTACAAACAATGAAATTGGATTTCCAGCTGACGTTTCCAAGCAAAACATGGAAGATATGTCCTGGTTTCTTGCTTATAGTAAACAAGAGGAAAGGGATAAACTGAGGAAGGAAATGGTCAGCAAAAAGGAACCTGAACATGATTTGGAAAATTCACAGCCAGTCCATATTGCAGGAAATGCTAAGGCATGCTCTGGAGAGTTCATCAGGGGTGCAGCTGGAAAACCTAGTGGAGAAATTAGATTTGTGACCATGAGTATAATCAACCATCTCAGCAGAAGCTAGGAACAGAGGTGAGACTATCCAGGAAGGACCTGTGGAGAACCCTCACGTCTAATGGTGTGGATCTCCTTGATATCCGTGAAGACTGATGGTTTTTGAGAATCTTCTATCAGCAGAAACACTGCCTGCTTGGCCTGGCGGACAGAGACAAGAAATGAAGGAAGGCTGCCAGACTTCTGGACTTCTATAAGCAGGAAATGGGGTGCCCAGAGGATAAGACTGTCCCAGGCTAACAACTGAGAGGGTGGGGCCCACAAGGCATCTGTGGGTCTAGAGAGGGGTGCTGGTGAAGCCTCTGGCCCAGAGGGCAGATCAAGACACAGATAATTATGCTCAGGCTTTGAAACCTTAGGAAATCTGCCCCGCTGCACTGCAAACACTTAAATCGGTGACTCCTTTATTCTTTCCATTTTCTCCTTTTAGAATGGGAATGTCTTATGCTATTTTGCAAGCTGACAACTTGTTTCTAGTTTCACAAGTCCATAGATGGAGAGGACACCATGATAGGTGAAGACTTTGGGAAATATTGGGATGGAGTGAGTGCATTGTGCATGTGAGATGGGTATACATTTTGGGGAACCAGAGGGTGGACTGTACTGAGTTTATCCCCACAAAACTCATGTCTACCAGGACTTATGAATGTGATCTTATTTGTAAATAGGGTCTTTACAGATGCAATCAAGTTAAGATGAGGTCATTCAAGATTAGAGTAGCCCCTAAAACCAATGACTTGTTCTTATAAGGAGAGACATATAGAAATACACAGGGAAGGATGCCATTGGGGACAGAGGCAGAAATCAGAGTGAGTTATAAGCTAAGGAACACCAAGGACTGCTGGCAACCACCAGAAGTTAGGAAAGAGGCATAGAACAAATTCTCCCTCAGAGCCTCCAGAAGGAACCAACCATGCTGCCACCTTGATTTCAAATGTCTGGCCCACCAAACTGTCAGAGAATACCCCAAACTGTCAGAGAATAAATATCGTTTTAAGCCACCTGGTCTGCGGTACTCTGTTATGGCAGCCTCGAGACACAAATACAGATTTATTACAGCAGCCCTAGGAAACTAATGCAAGATGCTATTTGCCTTTTTCTCTCATGAGCGTACAGTGGAGTTTTCCAGAGACTATGTGATGTGTGATATGGTGACAGATTGAATACAGAGCAGATGTGAGAATCCAGTTATGTCCTATTAAGCCAAACACTGAAAAGATTTGCAAAAATGTAATACTCTTCTTATTAATTTTTGTTTGGAAAAGTTATTTTTCATTAACAATTTATTTATGGTAATATACTGGGTTTATTTTTTTAATAAATTATAAGTTTTTCCAAGTTTTAATTCTAATTTGGTAAATATTGATAATATGACCCACATAAACAAAAGGTTTTTGGGATCCTCAATAATTTTTAAGAATACATGAGGAGTCTTGAGTCCAAAAAATTTAAGAACCACTAGCCTAACTAAATTCTCAAGTCCAAAAGGGCATCCTGCTGTTTGTGTTTGTACCCTTGCTTTTTGGAGAGTCCAATCAACATCAAAAATAGCACTTGAAAGAGTGAACTTTAGAATCACATTGAAGTAGGTTAGATTTTTACTTCTTCAGGATTCTCTGAGCCTCCGTTTCCTTATTTATAAAGTGGGAAAAATATCTATCTTGTAGATAGTATGAGGATTAGTTTATGACTATGAAGGGGTAGTTATTAAAAACAAATATTTTCATTCCACCAGACTAAGTGGCTCATTGGTTGCTGGCTGTATGAAGATGGGAACAAATGCAAGGTCTAAGGCTTTAAGTTTGAATGGATGACAATCAAATTACAAATTTGTTACTTACCTGACACCTAATGAGAAACTTTACGGGACATGAAGACTCCAAGTGCAGAGGAAGAAACTGTAGAAATCTTCTGGACCATAGGATTTTCTTTTCCCTGGGGAAAATCGTTTGGTCTCTTATCGTAATTGCTGCTTGTTAAAACTGGTAAAATACCCATTAAGGACTCTTTCATGAACAAATGATTTGTGTATGCAAACTCAGGTAACATTTTAGAATCTCTAGCACATTTTAGGTATTTTCTGTCTAATGCAAATTCTACACACCAGGTTTAGGGGATGAAGGATGGCTATTGATCCCCTGTAATTTCTTCTGTTCACCCTAGAGTATGTTTTCTGCTAAGGGTGACTGGCCTTTCTATAGGTGCCATCAATCACCATAACCAGGTCCCAGACCACATCAACATCCAGATTTCATGTTTTTTTGGTGGGGAGGGGCAGGGGGAGAGGCCTTGGGAAATGGACTATGAACTATCATTGTTGTCACTGGAAGTAGAGTAAGGATTTAATAAAACTCTTTTCCCCATCTCTCTGTTCCTGACAGATGGTCTCTATGAGCAAGGAAATAGAAACTTTATTAACATAAATGCAAAATTATTTAATTGCTGTGATCAGCCACAGGGATTCAGTTAGTCTGGATCAACATCTAATAACTTGTGTGAAGAGGATGTAAGAGGACTTGATTTAATTCCCAGAGTGGGGAAAATTGTTCCCAGTGAGGTCTTTCGTGACCACCCTGCTATAAACTGCAATTCTTAACACTCCCTATACTTCCTTTCCTACTTTACATTTTCTCCCTTGTACTTATCACCATTGTAGTCCATGTTTCACTTATTTTGTCTATTGTCTGTCCTCCCGCTGGAATGTAAGCTTACATAAAGGCAGAAATGTGTGTCTCTTGTTCATTGCTGTATCCCCAATGCCTAGCACATTAGAAAAACTTACGATCTTTGAAAGAATGAACAAATGAATCCAACTCTATTTCTATTGAAATCAAGGTCATCTGACACAAGTTTCCCTAAATTTCTTTCACCTGAGAATGTCTGGATCCTTAGCCATCTTTGTTCTCTCCCTTGCCAAGACTAACACTTCAGCTCTGTTCTTGATTATTCTCTTGCCCTCTTTTGGATACTGCTGGTTCAGTCCTCTCATTCATATTTCTAATGTTTCTCTTCTGATCCACTCTTTCCAGCCCACGAGCACACTAAACTGAAAATCTCTCCTTTTCTCTGTCGCCTCCCTGAGATACTCTCTCAGGTACCATATACTCTTGCTGTTTCCTTTAATAATAAATTGAAAATGTATCCATACTCAATATTTCTGTTTTCTTAACACCCAGCCATTCTTCACGTTCTGCAGTTTGGTTCTTGTCCCAACCAAATCTAGTGGTCCTATTTAAATCCAAAGTCGCCTTGATATCTCTATAGCATCTGTCAACTGTGTCCATAGTTCCCTTGAAATTCTTTGAGATTATTTCATGTTTTGCTAATTGCTTGTTCTGTCTCCACTGGTGCCTCTTTTTTCTCCTGCTCCCCAAACAGACTCCACATTTCTTCTCCTTCCACATACCTTCTATCATCACCTCTGTAGCTGACACTTAAAATTATTATATCTCCAGCCCTGACTGCTCAATTGAGATCCACTCCTGAGTCTCCATGTTTCATTACCTGAGCCCCAAACCTTGCAGGTGAACTCTCATGTCCTCTTACTTCCTTTTCTCAGTGGGTCCCACCTTAGATTTTACAGTACCCCCTGCCAAATGTCTTTCATCCACGTCCCTCTTTCCCAACTATAGTTGCCACACTACAGTTCTTGTCCTTACACTTGGCCTGTTGATGTAGCCTTCCAATGGTTCTTTGCATATCCAGTAACTCTTCTCCTTCAGCATATCCTGTACAATAACACTGGATTCATTTTTATAAAGATATGCTGATTATATCACCCATTGGATCAGAATTTCAATGATTCACTGTTGCTTATATAATAAAGTCAAGCCAAGGATTCAAAATCTCCCATAACTTGATTCCAACCAACTTTCCCACTATATTACTAATACTCTAATCTCTCAACAAATTGAACTCCCTGCTTCCCCTCCTGAACACCTGGAGACTTCCTATTGCTACACTTTTGTTCATTCTTCCTAGTTTAAGTCTCCTTTCATCAAAGGTTTTTGCATTCTATAAGACCCAGCTCAAATATCAAATAGATATAACTGTAACACAAAGTAGTATATGATTCATGCTGTTGGAGTACAATATAGGAATCAAGTGTGAAAACTTTATTTCTGCTACCAGACTATGTAAGTCTTTTAGGATAGAGTCCAATTTTCATTTTTATATTTGATAAAATATTTCATACAATACCTTGCATATAATAGGTTCTCGATATCTGTATATTCTATCTACAAGAGACACCAGTATGAAGGAATGTATTGTAATTCAGTGTATGTCCATTCAACTTCTATAATATAGAAGTTGAATCCTATCCCCCAACAAGATTACAAGTTGTTTTTATTTTTTTATGACAAAGACTTGCTTTTTCAAAAAATTCTGATTGTCTGATACCCCATAGACGGCCAATAATATTGAGATTTATCCAACTTACAGTCACATGTACTATGTTAGGCACTTTGCTAGATGCTTTCAAAGATGAATGAAGATACAAGTCTTTGTCCTAAGAAATTTAACTCTGATTTTAAAAATAGAATAAATGAAGCTACAGAGTGCAGATGTGAGGGGATTAGAAAATAGCATTTTGACTTTTGTATTCTTGCTCAAATGTAATTTTTGCACTATATATGACTACTCAAATTGAATGTTAAAGGATATTTGCTTCCACAGGTAAGAACAGGACATCATGCTCAGTCATAATCTCTATATTGTGAAAGATGTGTGCTGATCCCTTGGCACCATCCTTTCCAACAGGCATGGCAAATAACTCCACTTTCAGTTCTGCCTGCAAACCAGCAGCCACCTATAAGACACAATGTAGCTTTAGAATCAGACATGTATGAGTTCAAATCTTGATTTTTAACATGACTTTGGGCAAGTTACTCAAACTCTCTAATCTTGTTTCCTCATCTATAAATTTGGCACAAATGAATGATTGCTGTTCTAGCATTTAGAAGAATTACTTCATGGATTAGTTAGGTTGAATTCCATTGAGTTAGTGGGACCCAGGAAAAATTGCTGAAGGAGAACATCAAGTGCTATTTAGGAAAAAGCATAAGGAAACTAAATGCCAGGATGCTGGAGGGCAAACTTTCATGATGTCTGTAACTGTGCTATTTCCTGAATATCAGTAGCAAGTTTCTATTTATTGTCATCCTTGTAGATAAAGATAAATTTAATCTAAGAAAAATATGTTTCATCTTAAATTTAATCTAAGAGACTGGGTGAATCCCACAATTCCCCTGCCCTGCCCCTTGGTTTATAGTATTCCTATGTAGGACCTGCAACGTGGCAAAGCCAGTAGAGGGAGACAGAATGAGTTTAAATGCCAAACTGCTTAGATCTGAAAGCTACATGGAAGAGGTTTGTACCAACAAAAAAGAAACCTGATATATAAAGAAGAAGAAACACAGCAAGGAATAGGCTTCTTGCCTTGCTCCTTGAAAAGAACACTAGCCAGGAAAGAAAGAGCTGTTTATGTTTCTAAGCTGCCTCTCTAGGAGGTTGGTTAAAAAGCAGACTTGAGAACAGTTATCTGGAAAAAATAAATCAGAAGAAACTACCACATGGAAAGCAGTTAGGTACGAATGGAATTTTTTTCTTCAATAGAGTTTTATAAATAATAGAATTGAAAAATGTTTCAGTTTTTTTCAACAGTGTGCTTGTGAGCATCTATCTGCACACTGGAGAGTATCCAACAGCTCTGTTTTGAGACCCAAGCCCTTAGCCCCCCAAGCCCAACAACCAGAGCAGGGCTGGGGAATGATGACATTCTGCACAAGGGCAGCTGGAGAACTGTTATCACACAGGTTTACCCAGGCTTGGAGTACATTCATTCAGTGTTGGCAACGAACCAAGATGAACAGTGGTGCGATTTAGATATGGAGAAGTCTAGAGGTTACATTCTTTGCCAGAGCCAAAACCTACTATCAAAAAGAAAAAAAAAAAAAAACCAAACAAACAGTATAGAGTGAGCTTCAAAGAATACAAGCTGGGTTTTTAGTACGTATAAAGGTTCGTCCAGCAGTCGTTTGTTTGGCTTTTGGCTAATCCCTACTTTAAATGAAAAAGATTTGCTAACTTCCCAGAACAGTGGGAGAAAAGCTTTTGCTTTAACTGTGTTTTTGCTTTATGTTGTGAAGATTCTGAAACTTTGGCACAGTACAATGACGCATGGTCTTGGAGAGGTACTCATGAATTAGTGGATCTAATCCCCAAATGTATTTCTGTTTGGAAATTGCAGCCTGCGTACTACAATTTTATATAGATCATAAGATACTGGAGCTGGAAGAGGGCTAAGAAGTGATCAGTCTAAGCTCCTCCTTTTATAGACGAGGAAAGCAAGGTGCAGAGGATTAATTAACCAAAAACATCACTGAGCTGCTTGGTGGCATAGCCAGGACAAGAAGCCAACTTTGCACTATAGCCAACCGATGCTTCTGTGTCAACGTATAACAACTGTGGCTTCCTCGCATCATCTGTCACTCAATCACACATCTCTGGAGTGCCCACCATGTGTCCTGCTCTGTTAGCTCCTTATGTGTCTCACTCATCTTTAACATCCCCTGTACCCTGGCACTATCACTGGCATATGGGAGGAACTCAGAGCTTGTTGACTGAAGTGAAAGGCGTGTTAAAGCAGCAAGATGATATACTGACCAAGAAATAAAAGCTAAGATTGAAAGTGTGGTTTTTGTTAGCTTTTGAGACAACCTTTTGTTTATAACATACTACACTTCTGAAATTCTAATGTGAAGTAAGTGGCAGTATACACATTTTATACTAAACACCTTATTTGGGGGAATGTATCAAATAAAATCAGAACAGATTGACATATTAAAATTTGTATTTTCAGAGATTTTTGGAGAAATGAGACAGATGGTGACTTTAAGTCTACTACTATTTCTTAATATGTTATTAAATAATATTCTCTGACAAATACCAAGAGAACAAACCAGATTTACATAAAATGTAAACAATGAAAGATTTGTTTTTCAAGTGATTTTTCACTTTGCAGACGGATTTGTCACAGGATATCTTTAGGTAATCAGTTTACCAAGTGCATGTTAAATCGTATTTAATGTTTTAAAAGGTATTTTCAGACAACAGTATAGAACTGCAGTATTGGGACAAGTGAAGTGAACTTCAGAAATGGTTCCATAGCTGGAAGTTTAACTCTATTTACACACAGATCTGCTCATGGTTGTTACATGAAGTAAGTGACATCAAGCCAGATGTTGAACCAATACCAGGAATCTTTTGTTTATGATACTAGAAAAAGTAGACTTAAACATGGTTTAAACTGAAACAGGTAGAACGACTTAAAAATCACTTGACTGGAAACATATACATATCTGTACGCACACACATGGACACACACAACAGATAGCACATAGGACTTACAGGCCCAGGTTTGTAAGTCACTTTCAGTCCCGTGCTGGGCGGGGGCTGCTTCACCCTAAACCTACCAGGAAAAAAGATGGGAATAAATTGATGCCATAATGAAAAACATAAGCACGAATGAACTGGGAAGTAATAAAACCAGAAAGGTGTTAATATTCCCTACACAGGAGCAAGGGGTCCAGACTAGTAGAAAAACAACCCAATATCCAGTTGGAAAAAGAATCTGGGGCCTGTTTCACAACTGCCTTTCCAACAGTTTTCATTGGCGTCAAACTGACTCCAACCTGAGTTTCAACCCTTTGTTATCGGATGCTGACGAGCAGCTCGGGTCTGGGCAGAAGGTGGCGAAGGTTTGGCAGGCGCGTGCACTGCAGTGTAGCTGCCTGCGTGAACACGTATACTGACTGCCAGGTCATTAAGCTGAAGAATAAAGGCTCCTTTGGAAAGCAGCAGAGCGTGGGAGCCAGTCTTTCTCTGCCATGGTATGGGGTTTGCAAGTTTGGGGAGAAGAGAAACAGAAAAGGCTCAGAAAATGTTGGTGAACTTGAAAAGCCCGGTGCTCACACATGGTACCTATTGATCTCTTCCCCTTCCTGTGGTTTTTGGGTTCTGCCCGAAGGTTAAAGACCTGGAGTAAATTAAAATGCCAAGGGAAGCCTACCTCCATCTACTCCATTTCCTCTACCAGCCACTTTGCTGTCTGCCCTGTGGTGGCTGAGTTGAAAAAGCTGAGGACTGAAATCTATAAAACTAAAATTCTGTACTGGACACACAGGGTCTGCATGGGTGGTTTTAATTCGTTTGAGGTTGACTCTCCATTTCTCCCTACCCACTTTGTGGCAACAACCTAAATAAACAATAATGTCTGATCTGGCGGCTTGGGTCCCTCATCAGGTTGTTTGTGAGGAAGTAAATGTGATTCCTGAAGTTGAGAATTCACCTCAATTGAAATGGGACAGTGATCTTTTCAATCAGATGCTCCTGTAGCTTTGCTCCATCTGACTTCCAATCCTGAATTTAGAATCACAAACATTCTCAAACTTGCTACTGACCCTGAGAATAACTCCACACTTGAAATAAACATGTATCCCATTTTTATGGGGGAAAAAACTCGACATAATCCTGAAGCTTAATTCAAAATAGTATAGAGGAGATTTTGTGATTGGGAGTTGTCTTGGCATAGATACATGGTATATTGACCCAGTGGGAAGGACTGATCTCCCACAAGAAGCAGTGACCACAGCTGTGTTGATAAAGCAAGGTGCTCCAATGAGCTGGTACTCAGGAGATCTGAGATCTACCCTTGCTGCAGCCTACAAGACCTTAAAACAAGTTACTCAGTTTGTTCCTTTATATAATAGTCTCTAAGGTTCTACACACTCTAAAATTCTATTGGTTTTGATCTGAAAATGAAGGGCTAAGGTGACTTTCTTGTCTCTTAATGCCAGATACAGTATATTTTCTATTTGGAGTACAGGCTGTGAGTTAAGGTACTTGTTTATAATTCCAAGTCACATCATCAGTGTCAAAATGACCCTGATGATTAAGGGTTAATTATTTTTCCATTTTGCCTCAATTATGCAGAATTAATGTAATTAAAATCATGTTTAGATCACAAAGTGCCAACCAATGTTAGCTGGTATTATAGTTGGTGGTAGGTTTGAGAAATAGACTTTCAAGTTTTGTGAATTAGTTATTGTTTTGTGTATTAGTTATTGTAACACTTGTACAACATCCCTTTCATTTTTTGCTAGTACAGATCAGATCTTGAGGTGCTTCTAACCAAAGTATGGATAAAAATTAATGGAAAGGCAAAGAAATACCTACTCTATAGTTGAGGCTTGGTAAGTACTAATTTGTTGAATAATGAATGAGTGGATGAATTAGTGAGTAAATGATTGAATGAATGATGTTAAGATTCAAGAGTTCGGGTGTAATTACAATTCAGTTCAATAAACATTCACTGATGTAGGCAACCAAAGAAAAGTCACAGAGTAGGGGAAGGTGATCTGAGCATACACTTGGAGCCTTGGCCTCACCTGCAGAAGTCCACTCCAACATTCTTGAGCTTTACAGTGGTTGCATAGGTGTGTCCTTCTTCGAGCACTCCAAACGTCACTGAGGGTGGGAGAAGATGGAATCCAAAGGGGGATGAATTTACATTATTAATGGCAGCAGATGCAACAGAGGATGTTTTCACTCTTCCTCCAACAGAATCTTGCACCTTGCATTGAGAAAAAAAAGCAATAAAGCATAATAAAATGGTTCTATTTTGCATTCCCAAGATAATAAAAAGACTCTGACTCCACACATCCCCTGACTAGACCATGCAGCAAAGCATGTAAGAAGCTTACCCTGCCCTCCAGCCAGCCTACAGCCACTGCACAAGGCAAGGCCTTGCAGCCAACGAAGTCAAAGCCAGCTTTGCCCCCAGCATGCCCACAGTAGTAGACCCTACCACAACAGAAAGGCACCTGCAGCCCACATAAGGGAATCCCTTCACTACACAGCTCTGGTGACCAGAGGGGAGCATGCTGCTGGGCCCATGGGACATCTTCTACATGAGGCTACTTCTCCAAGATTGGGCAATGTAACCAACATTAGAAATAAACACAGAGAATTGGGAAAAATGAGGAGACAGAAGAATATGTTCCAAACAAAGGAACAACACATAACCTCAGAAAAAGAACTAAACAAAGTGGAGGTAAGCAATCCGGCCAGTAAAGAGTCAAGATAATTATCATAAAGATGCTCACTAAACTCAGGAGATAAATGAATGAATATGGTGAAAGTTTCAACAAAAAGTTAGAAAAATGAAAAACCAAACAGAGCTGAAGAATACAATAACTGAAATAAAAATTGCACTAGAAGGAATCAACAGCAGATTAGATGATACAGAGGAATTGATCAGCAATGGATCAGAGGAATGGATCAGACAGTAGTAAAAAATCACCTAAGCTGAACAGAAAAAAGAAAAAACAATTTAAAAAATGAAGACAGTTTAAGAGACCTCTGGGACAATAACAAGCATACTAACATTTGCAAATAGGGGACCCAGATGGAGAGAGAAAGGGGCAGAGAACTTACTTGAAGAAATAATAGCTGAAAACTTCCCTAACCTGGGAAAGAAAACAGACATTCAGGTCCAGGAAGCACAGAGAGTCCCAAAAAGGATTAACTCAAAAAGGTCCACACCATGACACATTAAATGAAATTAAAATGGCAATTAAAATGGAAAAATTAAAGATAAAGAGAGAATTTTAAAGAAGCAAGAGAATAGCAACTAGTTATGTACAAGGGAATACCATAAGACCATCAGCTGACTTTTCAGCAGAAATTGTGCAGACTAGAAGGGAGTGGCATGATATATTCAAAGTGATGAAAGGGAAAAACATACAACCAAGAATATTCTACCTGTTAAGGTTACCATTCGTGTTTGAAAGAGAGATAAACAGTTTTACAGACAAGCAAAAGCTAAGAGTTCAATGCCACTAAACTGGCTTTACAAGAAATGCTAAAGGGACTTCTCTAAGAAGAAAAGAAAAGGCCACAACTAGACATACAAAAATTATGCAAGGAAAAATTTCACTAGTAAAGACAAACATACAGTAAAGGTAGTAGATCAACCACTTATAAAACCAGCAAGACAGAAGGTCAATGGACAAATGCATAAGATTATATATATCCAAAATGAGTAGTTAAGGGATATTCAAAACAAAAAGATGTAAAATATGACATCAAAAACATTAAATGTGTGTGTGTGGGGGGAAGATGAAGAGTTGTTAGAATTTATTCAAACTTAGGACATTATCAACTTAAAATAATCGTATATATGATTATATATTGTTATATATGAACCTCATGATAGCCACAAACCAAAAACCTGTAATAGATACACACACAA
The DNA here is from genome assembly GCF_963924675.1 of Phocoena phocoena. Classification (NCBI taxonomy): domain Eukaryota; kingdom Metazoa; phylum Chordata; class Mammalia; order Artiodactyla; family Phocoenidae; genus Phocoena; species Phocoena phocoena. Next base: position 104,508,632 of record NC_089219.1, read on the forward strand.
AAAAGAGAAAGGAATCCAAACATAACACTAAAGATAGTAATCAAATCACAAGGGAAGAGTCTAAAAGAAGAAGGAACAAAAAAGAATTACAAAAACAACATGAAAACAACTAACAAAAGGTCTATAAGTACATACCTATCAATAATTACTTTAATGTAAATGGTCTAAATGCTCCAATCAAAAGACAGGGAGTGGCTTAATGGATAAAAATCAAGACCCATATATATGATGCTTACAAGAGACTCACTTCATATCTAAAGACACACACAGACTGAAAGTGAAGGGATGGGAAAAGGCATTACATGTAACTGAAAACAAAAAGAAAGCCCAGGTAGCAATACTTATATCAGAAAAAGTAGATATTAAAACAAAGACTGTAACAAGAGACACAGAAGGACATTATATAATGATGAAGGGATCAATCCAACAAGAAGATGTAACAATTGTAAATACATATGAACACAACATAGGAGCACCTAAATATATAAACAAATATTAACAGACATAAAGGGAGAAATTCACAGTTACATAATAATATATAATAATAGTAAGCAACTTTAATACCACTTACATCAACGGACAGATCATCCAGACAGAAAATCAATAAGGAAATACTGGCCTATATGACAAGTTATAGTGGATGGACTTAATAGATACATACAGAACATTTTATCCCTGAACAGTAGAATACACATTCTTTTCAAGTGTACATGGAACATTCTCCAGGATAGATCATATAGTAGGCCACAAAACAAGTCTTAATGAAATTGAGAAGACTGAAATCATATCAAGCATCTTTTCCAACCACAACACTATGAGATTAGAAATCAACTACCAGGAAAAAACTGCAGAAAACACAAACATGTAGAGGCTAAACAACATGTTACTAAACAATCAATGGATCACTGCAGAAATCAAACAGGAAAAAATACCTAAAGACAGATAACAACCACACAATGATCCAAACCTATGGGACACAGCAAAAGACGTTCTAAGAGGGAAGTTTATAGCGATACAAGCTTAAGTCAGGAAATGAGAAAAATCTCAAATAAACAACCTAACCTTACATCTAAAGGAACTAGAAAGAGAAGAATAAACAAAACCCAAAGTTAGGAGAAGGAAAGAAATAATAAAGATGAGAATGGAAATAAGTGAAATATAGACCAAAAAACCAATACAAAGACCAATGAAACTAAGAGCTATTTCTTTGAAAAGATAAACAAAACAAGCCTTTAGCCAGACTCATCAAGAAAAGAGAGAGAGAGCGCGCCCAAATAAATAAAATCAGAAATGAAAGAGAAGTTACAATCAACACCACAGAAATAAAAAGGACCATGAGAGATTACTACAATTATATGCCAATAAAATGGACAACCTAGAAGAAATGGATAAATTTCTAAAAACATAATCTCCTAAAACTGAATTAAGAAGAAATAAAAAATATGAACAGATTGATTACCAGTAATGAAACTTAATCAGTAATTTAAAAAATTCCAACAAAAGTCCAGGACCAGATGGCTTCACAGGTGAATTCTACCACACATTTAAAGAAGAGGTAGCACCTACCATTCTCAAACTATTCCAAAAAATTGAAGAGGAAGGAATGCTTCTGAACTCATTCTATGAGGCTGTCATAAATCTGATGCCAAAACCAGACAAAGATACCACAAAAAGAAAATTATATATCAATATCATTGATAAACATAGATACAAAAATCTTCAATAAAGTATTGGGAAACTATATTCAGACATACATTAAAACACTCAAACATCATGATCAAGTGGTATATCAAATTATATGGTCATCTCAAAAGATGCAAAAAAGCTTTTGGCAAAATTCAACATCTACGTTTATGATAAAAAAATCTTAACAGAGTGAGTATAGAGGGAGCATGCCTCAACATAATAAAGGCCATGTATAACAAGCCCACAGTTAACATCATACTCAATGATAAAAAGCTGAAAGCATTTCCTCTAAGATCAGGAACAAGAAAAGGATGCCCACTCTTGCCACTTTGATTCAACATAGTACTGGAAGTTTTAGCCACAGCAATCAGACAAGAAAACAAAATAAAAGGACTCCACATTGAAATGGAAGCAGTTAAACTGTCACTATTTGCAGACGACATGATACTATATATAAAGAATCCTAAAGATGTTACCAAAAAACTATTAGAACTTGGTAATGATCCATATCTTATTAAGAATTTGAGTTACATGAGTATATGCATTTATCAAAACTCAGCAAATACATGCTTAAAATTTGTGCATTTTATTGTATGTATGTATATTATAGATCAAAGGAAAAATATAAACAAATATTGAACTCTACTTAGTGATATGTATGTTAGAATATTTAGGGATAAATGTAGTAATCTCTGCAATTTACTTTGACGTGCACCCAAAACAAGATGGATTAATGGATAGATATAAGGATAGATATGTGATAAAGCAAGTATAATAAAATGTTACTGGTAGAATCTAGAAAAAATTCACACACTATTAGGACTGATAACTTAATTCAGTGAAGTTGAATGTTATAAAATTAATATACAGATATCTGTATCTGTTGCATTTTTATACACTAATAATGAACTATCAGAAAGAGAAATTAAGTAAAAAATCCCATTTACAATTGCATCAAAAAGAATAAAATACCTAGGAATAAATGTAAACAAAGAGGTAAAAGACTTGTACTCTGAAAACTATAAGACACTGATGAAAGAAATTGAAGATGACACAAATAAATGGAAAGATATACTGTATTCATGGATTGAAAGAATATTGTTAAAATGACCATACTATCCAAGGCAATCTACAGATTTGATGCAATCCCAATCAAAATACCAAAGGCAATTTTCACAGAACCAGATCAAATATAACTAGATGATTTAATTCTAAAATTTGTATGGAAACACAAAAGCAATTTTGAGAAAGAACAGAGCTGGAGGTATTATGCTTTCTGATTTCAAACTACACTACAGAGCTATGGTACTCAAAACAGTATGGTACTGGCATAAAGAGAGACACATAGATCAATGGAACAGAATAGAGAGCTCAGAAATAAACTCATGCTTTTATGGTTAGTCAATCTATGACAAAGGAGGCAAGAATTACAATGGGGAAAAGATAGCCTTTTCAATAAATGTTGTTGGGAAAACAGGACAGCTCCATGCAAAATAATCAAACTGGGCTACTTTCTCACACCATATACAAAAATACTCAAAATGTATTCAAAACTTAAATGTAAGACCTGAAACCATAAAACTAGAATAAAACATAAGCAGTATGCTCTTTGCCATCAATCTTAGTAACTTTTTTGGATCTGTTTTCTCACACAAGGGAAACAAAAGCAAAAATAAACAAATGAGACTACATCAAGCTAAAAAACTTTTTGCATCATGAAGGAAACTATCCACAAAATGAAAAGGCAGACTACTGAATGGGAAAAGATATTTGCAAACAATATATCTCATAAGGGGTTAATAACCAAAATATACAAAAAACTCAAACAGCTTAACATCAAAAAACCAAACAACCCAATTAAAAAATGGTCAGAGGACCTGAGTAAGATTTTTATCAAAGAAATAAAGATGGCCAACAGACAACATGAACAGATGCTTAGCATAAAAACATACAAAAAACTCAAACAACGCAACATCAAAAAGCCAAACAACCCAATTAAAAACTGGCCAGAGGACCTCAATAGACTTTTTTCAAAGAAGACAGCCAACAGACACATGAAAAGATGCTCAGCAGTAACTAATCAGCAGGTAAATGCCAATCAAAACCACAGTTTTGTGCCACCAGGCACAGTGAGGGGCTTCCCTGGTGGCACAGTGGTTGAGAGTCCACCTGCCGATGCAGGGGACATGGGTTCGTGCCCCGGTCCGGGAAGATCCCACATGTTGTGGAGCCGCTGGGCCCGTGAGCCATGGCCGCTGAGCCTAAGCGTCCGGAGTCTGTGCTCCGCAACAGGAGAGGCCACAACAGTGAGGGCCCACGTACCGCAAAAAAAAAAAAAAAAAGAAAGAAAAGAAAAGCCTCCATCACCAGAAAATAATAACTGCTTGGTTGGGAGAGGAAATGAACATTTATGGTCTATGTAATCCTTACCACAGCACTGTAAGGAAGTATTTTAGGCTTTGTTTTAAGGATAAAGAAGCTCAAGTTCAGAGAACTGAAAGACAGGTAACTTGCTCAAGTGTTACGTGGCAAAGTTTGAAACTCAAGTTTGCCTGATTCTAAAGTGTGTACTCTTTCTTCTGTGCCAGTGATGATCAAACTTTAGCTCCCATCAGAATCACCTGGAGGACTGGTTAAGACACCACCTGCTGACTCCACTCCCAGAGTTTCTCCATTAGTAAGTCTGGGATGGGGTGGAGTAGAGAGTAGGTAGGTGGGGAGGGGAAGTGTCTACAAAGATAAAGAAAACCTGCTCTGGAGAGGAGCACAGTCTACTGAGGACTCCTTAAGACACAAATTGCTGACTCCAACCCCAGAGTTTCTCCATCAGTACATCTGGGATGGGGCCCATGAATCTGAATTTATGAAAAGGTCTCAGGTGTTGCCAATGCTTCCAGTCAGGTAATCATGCTTTGAGAGCTATTGCCCTATGCTGTTATTTCCTGACCTCACCTGGGAGCCTGTTAAAACTGCAGAATCTCGGGCCCCACACCAGAGCCAATAAGTCGGAATCTATATTTTAACAAAGTCCCCAAATAACTCACATGCACATTAAAGTTTGAGAAGCACTTCTATCACATGTCACTTATATACATTGCAATACCTTCTCTGATGGTAATGAACACAGTGTGCCATGAAATTTCTAAAGGATAACTACCAAACCTTGATTGGTGGGCTCAAGGAAACCTTTACAACAGAACTGAGATGGAATCTTAATCTTAGAGGCTCTGAGGAAGGAGCTTGGTGCTTTTAAAGAACTAAGAGAAGTCCACAATGGGTGAAGTGTAGTGAGTTTGAGACAAGGTGAGGGTAGAGAAGCAAATGGAGCCATGCCTTGGAGTCATGCTAGGTCATCTGGATTTTATCCTAAGAGTCATGAGAAGGGTGCCCAATGATCCCCTCCGCCAACAGTGTGCTGGTAAACTGGCTCTCAGAAAAGAGCCTTTATCAGTAGCATTCGCCGATTTCTATGGCATAAGAACTCCCAGCGTGGCTGACTGCAAGCTAATGATGATTTAACACTGGCTCATAAATTTTCTCTCATGAGTGTGTATATAAGCTGGCTCCAGCAAAGCACTGCCCTGGTTTATCTCTGTGTGACCTGAAGGGATTCACGTTGAGATGGTTCTTATATTAAACAGTAGTACACAGTGGCTGGAAATCAATAGCCTCAATCAACCAGGAATATATAAAATGCTAACTGGCTCTGGGAAATTTCTTCCCATGTCTTGTTTTACCTTTTTGAGAGGTTGAGACTTGGGCTTGGAACTCAGCAAATAGTGAGGTAGCCTCACTTTCTCTTTTCTTGCTTGTCCTGCCACATCCTGCAGCAGTGACTGGGTTGGAATTTTCAGAGGCACACACGATTCTGGTTCTGTTAGAGAGAACACTGAAATTACACCACGTGGACGTTGCTTCCAAAGACATTCAAGATCATACCAGAGCATAGAAGAACATAGAACCAACTTGGGAAATTTTCTTCTTTCCTTCTTAAAGAGCTTATTTACAGGAATAAAGGCTTTTATTAATTCTAGTGTTCTATCTTTGCATTTTACAAAGAGATTTTACCTAAAATTAGTCTTCACAACAATCCTATGAGATGGGCAGAGCAGATGCTAGTAGCATCACCTTTTTTTCAATAAATGAGAAAAATCAGATGCTAAGAAACTGAGTGACTTGCCTGTAAATCAACAAGGCACAGTTCAAGAAAATGTTACACTCAAAGAGTTCTTAAAACTAATGAGGAAAAAAAATCTTTAAGAATTTCTTTGTTTCAACTAGTAAATTTATAGTTTGAAAAAGTGGTGTCGTAATCATAGATAAATTAAGCCAAGGAATCAAATCCCCAGATCACTAAATTTGGTGAAGGAGGGAGCAAAAGTAGATAATCTACACAGCTGCAATTTTATGTATTTTTCCAAATATCCAGGGGGTTTAATAAGAATTGTGTTTTAGATCAGCATATTTAAACATCCTTTCTTGAATTTAAGTCATCAAGAGAGGAAAGGGAAGGGAACCAATATTTGAGTGCCCACTGTCTGCAGGCAAGCACCACATGCATGTTTTTACATATAGCATCTCACTTAGTTCTCATAAAGTCCTCTGAGCTGAAGGTAATGGTAATTGTAATCTTTGTATGCTGAGCATTCTCCCCATTGCCCACCTCCACACCCACTCCCAGCACACATACTTCTAGTGCCACAACACCCCTGGCCCCAGGCATCAGGATGGTGCACGACCTATGCAAAGCCAACACAGGCCCTTCACCTGGATATTTCCTGAAGCTGACCAGGATGATCCCATCTTGTCCATTGGGTTATGGGTCTGGAAGAATCAGAAGCTTGGACCTCTCTGATCATGTCCCTGCCACATGGACATAGCCTGTCCTTTGTAGGAGAGGATAAAACCAAACAAGGCAGCAGTCCCTAATTCTTTGGCACCAGGGACCGGTTTTGTGAAAGAGAATTTTTCCATGGACGGCGGTGGCGGGGGTGGGGGGATGGTCAGGCGGTAATGCGAGCGATGGGGAGCGGCAGATGAAGCTTCACTCGCTTGCCCGCCGCTCACCTCCTGCTGTGTGGCCCGGTTCCTAACAGAGGGTTGGGGACCCCTGAAACAGGGACAAGTAAGGATGTGACAACACAGAGGCAGGGAGGATGCCCAGAGAGACAGACAATCAGACGCAAACACTCCCCTGAAAAGCTTGAGTGCCTGCATCCTGTCATCCCTGGGCTAGCACCATAGCCACTTTTCTGTGGTTTGCTTTTGAGCATCAATAAACACCACCCCACCCACTGGCTTTTTTGTTGTTGTTCAATGGGTTTGAGTTTCAGTTCTCAAATTGAAGAGTCCTGACTAATATAACAGTAGTATCTCTTTTCTACAGATGAGGAAACTGAAGTTAAAAAAACTTGGCCTGGAAACTGAAAAGTGGCAAGGTGGGACGTATACCCAGGTGTGTCAGATTCCACAAGGATCACACTCCTGGTAGTGTAAGATAATAGAAAATGTATATTCATCTCTGCCCCTGGTTCCTGGCATGGCACTCCTAAATCCCTTGTGATTTCCTAAGTGATAAGAGTGTTAGGAGTATCTTTAAATATTTGGTCTTTAACCCTGATTCCTGACACAGAGCTCCTAAATCCCTTGGAAATTCCTGGGTGATAGGTGTGTCTTTTGACCTGAATGAAGTGACTCTTGGTGGGCTCCTGGATAGCTTCAGGATGGGGGCAGGTCATCAGGAAAACCAAGCCATGATTAGAAGCTTGGAACTTTCAGCCCCACCCCCCCATCTTCTGGGAAGGAGAGGGGACATGGAGATGGAGTTAATCATGCCTACATGATGAAGTCTCCACAAAAGTCCCTACAGCACAGAGTTCGGAGAGCTTCCGAGTTGGTAAGCACATCCACAGGTCGGGAGGGTGGTGGACCACAACACCACAGGGACAGAAGCTACCATGCTAAACCCTTCCAGACCTTGCCCTGTGTACCTCTTCCTCTGGCTACTCATCTCTGCCATTTATCACGTCGCCTATTATATAATAATATATGAGTTCTGTGAACTGTTCTAGTAAATTATGGAACCATAAAAGGAGGTCATCAGAACCACAATTTATAGCTGATTGGTCAGAAGCACAAGTGACAACCTGTACCTGTGGCTGGCATCTGAAGTGGGTGGTGGGCAGCCTTGTGAGTCTGAGCCCTTAACCTGTAGCGTCTGTGCTAACTCTGGTTAGTGTCAGAATTGAATTGTAGGACACTCAGCTGGTGTTGCAGAATTGCTTGGTGTGAGAAAAATCATGCATATCTGGTCACAGAAGTGTTCCATATGAGTAGTGAGTTTTTCCTAGACAACTACCTAGTGTGTCCCAAATTCACCTGTGCTTCATAATCCCCTGGGCTGACTCTGGTAAAATAGAGATTCCCTAGCCACATACCAGATAAGCTGTATTTCAGACCAGAACAGAATCAGAATCTCTGGGGATGGAGCTCAGTGATCAGTGTTCTAATGTATTTATTCTCTTTGGTCACTACTGCCTACATAGGCAACCATTCTAATGGCTTGATGTGTCTTTTTGCTTGTATTCTTAGCATATGCATATTACTGTCTTATATGAATGCATTTCACCAGTCTAATGGGTATCAAATAATCTCTCATACTATTATTATTAATAGTAAATACTGATATGGAGTTTCTCATGTGCCAGGCACTGCTGTAAGCATTGTACATATACTAACTAATTTAATCCTCACAACCCTATAATGTATATACCATTATACCCCCTTTACAGAAGAGGAAACAGGAATATATAGAGGGGTTAAAGAGCATGCCCACTGTAACATAGTTATTATATGAGGAGTCAGGTAGAGCCTTACATAAGTTATTATATAAGTCATATTATATATATGTGATTATATAATTATATAAGTCATAAGCTATTATATAAGGAGTCAGGTAGAGCCTTAGCTCTGCTGTATACCATACTGCCTCTCATAATAGATGGATTATTATCCACTGAAGCCTACCCAGGGCTTCCCTAGGGATGGGGGGAGGAGGAGGGAGTACTTGAGGGGCTTGGAACAGCAGCTGGTCACCAGCTGATACAGAAGTATTTTAATACTTAACAACTGGGGGACTTCCCTGGTGGTCCAGTGATAAAGAATCCACCTTACAATGCAGGGGAAGCGGGTTCAATACCTGGTCAAGGAACTAAGATCCCACGTGCCATGGGGCAACTAAGCCCGCCCGCCTCAACTACTGAGCTCGCGAGCCTCAACTAGAGAGCCCACGCGCTCAGGAACCTGCATGCCACAACTACAGAGCCCACGTGCCCTGGAGCCTCCACACCACAACCAGAGAGAGAAAAGCTGCATGCCACAACTAGAGAGAAGCCCGGGCACCACAACGAAGAGCTCGTGTGCTACAAGGAAAGATCGTGCGTGCTGCAACTAAGACCCAATGCAGCTAAAAATAAATTAAATAATCTTTAAACAACTGGGATAGTCCAACTAGTGGAATCATCTGAAATTACGGCTGAATCCGACACAACTGAAGAACAAGTAACGGTTCCCTGTTTCTATGCTGAGGTCGACTGTGGTATTTATGCACAATGTTTTGGTTTTGGTTTTTTGCCTCCTCTCAGAGCACAGCTTTATGTACTTCATCTCTGAGCATGGCTTCCCTGTAGATGGAGCGTATTTCTCTGCCCCCCGTTGACTCTGAGCTCAGCCTTTAGGACTTGCTCATAAATGTACGTGGAAACGGCTGCGCCAGTTCTGAGCAGAGGCTGAGAGCGGCAGCCCACAATCCACCTCTCTTGATGGTCCTGATGCACTTCTCCTGAGCTCCGACCCTGTGTCCTGAGGACAGCCAGCCACAGAGGGTGGGGCTCCTTCATCACGGGAGCAGAATACACCTGAGCTCTGCCTGCGGCCGCGGGTGTGCTAAAAAGCTTAACAACTGCCTCCCCGGAGAAAAACCGACCTGGTTGGTACACTTTGCAAGTGTGTGGCATTTGCTGATTTCTCACGGTGGCTGACTCATGCTCTCAACGTGGTGTTGTTGAATGTGGGGCTGGGAAGAGACAGATCTCAGGGGCCTGGTGCTGACTGCAGCACGTGCTGCCTGCAGGCTGCACAGTCAGCTCACAGCCCCCAAAACTGGTTGCTTAGCCACTATAGGATTTATGCAGTGCTATTATAGCGAATGCTGACAAGTTCAGTTTTATTTCACCAAATCCAAATCTCCTCTGATTCTCTTTTATTTCCCAAACATTTCTCGTACTAGTACCAATAAGAATACTCTGATCTACTTACAATGGCTTCCAGTTTATTTCTACTCAGGCTTTTGAACACATTCTTTTTTTTTTTATATAAAATACTCTTCTCTTCCCTACATCTGGAGGGTAGTGTAGTAAACTATAGAGAATTCAGAGTCAAAAACTCATTTTCTGGCCCTGGCACAGTCCCAAATTTGCTGTATGATTTTAGATGTTGCTTGACTTTCTCTAGGTTTCAGTTTCCTCAAGCGAAATGAGGGTTGTCTCAGGTGATCCAATCTTAAACTTTAAAATCTATGCAATTGTATTTATTCTTTAAGACCACCTCTCCCATAAAGTTTTCCTCACTGCTTGTGTTAATCTCTTCCTACTCTGAACTTCTTTAAACTTTATTGTTTATATCAAAATTTAATTTACCACTTATAGTGGAATCACATTATTGTCTCTTATTAGCTCAAGTATTTCAGCATGTAGGGGTGCTGTAGGTGTCCCTCTTGTTTCAAAACAATTTTTTTGCTCCTTCAAACACTCCCATTCCTTTGAATCTCATGCCATCGTACTGTTTTACCTACGACATCTCCAAGTAGTTGTCAGTTACTGACCTTCTCAATCATTCCCTTGATTCATTGCAGATCTTGACACCTTGGATGGTCTTCCACTTCATGGCTTTTGGTGACATACCCTGGATGACCCATCCAACACCCTGTCTGCTCTGATTTTTCCATCGCCCTGTTTCTTCATCTTTTCCTCTTCTCCATCTCAGAAACTCCCACGGTCATATCTTTGCCCTTGGCAACACCAATAATTTTACCACTTTCCAAATCTCTGTTTCAAGCTACCCTCTCTAGATCACTACTTCCTATTCTTCTAGCTTATTACTCTATCATATCTGTCAAGCAATTATTTGACCTTCTTGAGACCTCTAATCAATGGACACTGTCACTTTAAACAATCAGTCACCCTTTCTTGTTTTGCTTTCCTGTTTCTCTGGAATGGATTTTATATTCTTATCATTATATCCACTCCTTTGCCATCACACTCACTCATCTCCCCAATACCATGTATCTGTATTCTTTCTCCTTTCTCCTGTCACTGTGGATGAGGTGACCTACTCACATCTGAGGTCAAATCTGCCACTCAGGGTCTGCCCCAAATGTCATGTTCTCTCACCTTCTTTAACACTTTGCTATCCTGCAATCAGGCTCCCTTCTCCTGCATCGTAAGTCCTTTCTTCCTACAGAATTATCATCATTTGCAAATCAACATGCTCTAGTATGTCTAATTTTAAAAACACCTCTCACTTGGTCACACATCTCCCTCCAGCTGCCGTCCCACTACTTTATTCTTTTCCGCAAGACTCTTGGTTACATCTATGTATTCCTGCTGCTGATTCCTCTTTAGCCATTCTATACATAAGCAGCTTCAGTTGGCTTTGGTCTCCCCCGTGCCCTGGAACTGCTCTTGTCTAGATCACCAGTGATCACTATTGCCCAATTCCATGGTGATTCTTTATCTTACTCGACTTTTGAGGAGCACTTAATATACTCGAAACACCCAGTCATTTTCACACTCCTATTTTTCATCTACCTTGCTGGCTTTTTCTTCTTAGCTGCCTTAACTGGCTCCTCCTCTGCCTGATTTTTACATTCTAGAGTTTGCCTTAGGTTGGTTCTCAAAGCATGGCCCTGTATCAGCACCATCTGGAAACCTGTTACAACTACCAATTCTCAGCCTCACAACTGGTCACATTAGTTAACTTAGGAATCACCCTTGACTCCTCTTAGTTCTCACCCTCATGTCCAATCGACCAGCAAGCCCTGTTGTCTCTACCTCCAGGATATATTTCCAATTAATTTGCTTCTCACCATCTCCACCTCGAGCTCCTTAGTCCAGGTCTCTGTCCACACTCACACGTATCTTCTGTTGCTTCCTCCCTGCTTCCACCTTCCCCACTTCTCCTTTCCCTCGCCATGAGCTATTGGCCACACGTCTACCAGAGGGATCTATTTCAAATATAAATTAGTAAGGTAACGACCCTGCTGCTCAAAACCTTCCAGTGGTGTTTGACTACAACTCCACTTAGAATACAACTCAAAGTTCCCTATGCAGCATCACGGGATCTCACTACTGTCCCTCTCTCTGACCTCACCTTCTACTTGTTCTGATGCCCATTTTCTTCCAGCTCCATGCCTTATTTTCTGTTTCTTCTCTCCTCAGGGCCTCCATATTTGCTGTTCCCACTACCTGGAATATTCCTTCCCCTGAGTCTTTGAATGGCTGCCTCCTTCTTGTCCTTCTTGTCTCAGCTCAAATGTCCCTTCACAGAGGGGCCTTCAAACCCCCTAATGGAGTGCTGTCTCTCTCCCCGAGACACTCTCCATACATTATACTGTTACATTATGTGACACCATTTATTATAATCTGAATTTGATGTGTTTACTTATTTATTGTCTAGGTTTGCCCATAGCATGTTCAGCTGCATATGTCTTTGGCTTCTTAATTGCTGTATTTCCATGCCTAGAACAATGCCTGGCAGTGAGTAAATCACCCCCTAAATGAATAAACCTTATAAGAGAGAGAAGATTAAATCAGGAAGGCAAAAAGCTTGTATAAGGTAAATCCCTAATTCACCCATAAATGTGGCAAGATGCTCCCTCTATAAGAGGTAACTGAGACCCATCAGCAGATTCCCAGCTCACTTTCAATATGGAACATGCCCACAGGAATCAAGGGGTGCAAATGTATCTACACAATTTCAATTACTCTGTTTTTCTTTCTTTCTTTTTTTACCACCCATATTTGGTTGAATTAACTGCTGTGAAATCAGTGTCATGTGACTCCACGGGAACTAGATATTATTCTGTAGTATTCCACACTTCAGTTTCTGCTACCCCAATAAGTCGATGTGCTGTGCAAGACAGAGACTACATCTGACGTTTCTCTTCTAGCACCTGCATAACAAGGAAGTAATAGGTAAATCTAAGTCCAACTACCAAATCACTGGCTGCTCAAACAAAGCTACCAGGTTCCTGAGTTTCAGTAAATCACAGAAGCTCTTAGAACCATGAGGGATAAAATAAAATAATAAATGAATCAAAATAAAATAAAATGAAGAAATAAAATAACAAATCTTAAAATAAATTTTGTCATCTCTTCCCTTCAATGTAGAACTTGTAGTCATTCTCAAAATATTTTTTGAGATACTTTGATGTGCTAATAAGCCTTACAAAGTCCCATAGGTTCAGGATCCATGACCCTCTAGAATTTTTTCTGTAACCGCCAACCATGCCCTCAGTCCCCAGGGCCATCTCCCATACTCCAAAAAGAAATGATGTTCAGTGTTGAGAAACAATGAGATAAAGCAAATGACTGCCATACCTTTGATAGATGCTGTTAAATTTTCAGTTTGTTTCTGGCTAGCAGACTCCTTGGTATTCACAAAGTTCTCCGATTTTGGAAGACTAAGTGTATCTGAGGATTCCTGTTCTGAAACTTTATTTTTCTGGGAATCTTAAAAAGAAAACCAGAACAAATATTTTAAAGTAATATTCTGGACAACGATACAATGACTACTAATGTTTGTATTACAATGAACGAGGGGCCTTTCCCCCCACCGTCTTTAGAAAGACTAAATGGAAGAAAGCCATTAAGAGGCTGGGATTATCATTATATGACAAATGTTTGCCATTAACAAACAAGACAGTATCTGTAAAACTCAAACTCCCAAGGGGCTAGCTGGTTCTTTCTGGGCCTTATGACCACATAGTAGTTGTTACCTTGTTGGCTTATGAAACAGGGACCAGGTAATTTGGCCTACTTTTACTTGGCGAGAGTAACTAAAAGGTGATATTTTTTTAAAAGTTTCCACTCTTAAATCCATTTATTACTATGAATATGTAGCTCTTTATTAAAATGCACTCTAAGAAATCAGTGCAAAATGAAACAAATTTTAAATAAATATATCAAGGACTGGGGACGCAAACACACTTCAACTTGTGTGTACACCAACCCTGGCTAAATGGTGGTGGCTGCCCAGAGGACTGTGTTGAAGAAACTGTGGCCTCGCCCTCTTTCAAGGGGAGAGTAGGTTTGATTGGTTAGTGTCTTCTGCCCAGGGTGCAGGTGGCAGCACAAGCACCATCAGACTTCATCCCTGATTTAGCCCCATCACATCTACAAGTCATTGTTCCAGACTTAATCTTTGCTTGGCAAACTCTGTGGTAATTGGCTGTGCTCATTCCAGGCAGCTGAATTTGTGGTATTGTACAATAGAAAATCCCTCTATCTGGGCATTTTAACCACCCAGTTTATTAAAGAGAAGCACTAAATTTCATTTCATCCCTAAATTCTTCAACATGCATCTCCTGAAATGAAGACATTCCCCTACACGTCCACAACAGCATCACCAAACCCGAAAAAAGTTACAGTAATCCAACAATGCCCTCTCATATAGAGTCCCTAAATCAAACTCATGTAATTCATCCAAATATTTTTGATAGCAGTTTTTTCTCAATCCAGCATCCAAAATGTATGTATCACAAGTAGTTTTTATGCCTCTTTTGTCTTTTTTATTATAGAACAATCACCTCATGTTTAAAAAAAATTTTTAATGACATTTACTTTCTTTTTTAACATCTTGATTGGAGTATAATTGCTTTACATTGTTGTGTTAGTTTCTGCTGTATAACAAAGTGAATCAGCTATACATATACATATATCCCCATAACCCCTCCCTCTTGTGTCTCCCTCCCACCCTCCCTATCCCACCCCTCTAGATGGTCACAAAGCACTGAGCTGATACCCCTGTGGTATGCAGCTGCTTCCCACTAGCTATCTATTTTACATTTGGGAGTGTATATATGCCAATGGTACTCTCTTACTTTGTCCCAGCTTATACTTCCCTCTCCCTGTGGGTACATCTCTGGGCTTTCTATCCTGTTCCATTGATCTATATTTTTGGTTTTGTGCCAGTACCATACTGTCTTGATTACTGTAGCTTTGTAGTACAGTCTGAAGTCAGGGAGTCTGATTCCTCCATCTCCATTTTTCTTTCTCAAGATTGCATTGGCTATTCGGGGTCTTTTGTGTTTCCATACAAATTGTGAAATTTTTTGTTCTAGTTCTGTGAAAAATGCCATTGGTAGTTTGATAGGGATTGAATTGAATCTGTAGATTGCTTTGGGTAGTAGAGTCATTTTCACAATGTTGATTCTTCCAATCCAAGAACATGGTATATCTCTCCATCTGTTTGTATCATCTTTAATTTCTTTCATCAGTGTCTTATAGTTTTCTGCATACAGGTCTTTTGTCTCCTTAGGTAGGTTTATTCCTAGGTATTTTATTCTTTTTGTTGCAATGGTAAATGGGAGTCTTTCCTTAATTTCTCTTTCAGATTTTCCATCATTAGTGTATAGGAATGCCAGAGATTTCTGTGCATTGATTTTGTATCCTGCTACTTTACCAAATTTATTGATTAGCTCTAGTAGTTTTCTGGTAGCATCTTTAGGATTCTGTCATCTGCAAACAGTGACAGTTTTACTTCTTCTTTTCTGATTTGGATTCCTTTTATTTCTTTTTTATCTCTGATTGCTGTGGCTAAAACTTCCAAAACTATGTTGAATAATGGTGGTGAGAGTGGGCAACATTTTCTTGCTCCTGATCTTAGAAGAAAGTGTATTCTGTTGATTTTGGATGGAATGCCCTATAAATATCAATTAAGCCCATCTGGTCTAATGTCTCATATAAAGCTCGTGTTTCCTTATTTATTTTCATTTTGGATGATCTGTCCATTGGTGAAAGTGGGGTGTTAAAAGTCCCCTACTATTATTCTGTTACTCTCGATTTCCCCTTTTATGGCTGTTAGCATTTGTCTTATGAATTAAGGTGCTCCTATGTTGGATGCATAAATATTTACAATTGTTATATCTTCTCCTTGGATTGATCCCTTGATCATTGTGTAGTTTCCTTCTTTGTCTCTTGTAATGGTCTTTATTTTAAAGTCTGTTTTGTCTGATATGAGAAATGCTACTCCAGCTTTCTTTTGATTTCCATTTGCATGGAATATCTTTTTCCAACCTCTCATTTTCAGTCTGTATGTGTCCCTAGGTCTGAAGTGGGTTCTTGTAGACATCATATATATATGGGTCTTGTTTTTGTATCCATTCAGCCATTCTGTGTCTTTTGGTTAGAGCATTTTATCCATTTGCATTTGAGGAAATTATCGATATGTATGTTCCTATTACCATTTTCTTAATTGTTTGGGGTTTGTTTTTGTAGCTCTTCTCTTCTCTTCTGTTTCCTGCCTAGAGAAGTTCCTTTAGCATTTGTTGTAAAGCTGGTTTGCTGGTGCTGAACTCTCTTAGCTTTTGCTTGTCTGTAAAAGTTTTAATTTCTCCATTGAATCTGAATGAGATCCTTGCTGGGTAGAGTAATCTTGGTTGTAGGTTTTTCCTTTCATCACTTTAAATAAGTCCTGCCACTCCTTTTTGGCTTGCAGAGTTTTTGCTGAAAGATCAGCTGTTAACCTTATGGGGATTCACTTGTATGTTATTTGTTGCTTTTGCCTTGCTGCTTTTAATATTTTTTCTTTATATTTAATTTTTGATAGTTTGATTAACATGGGTCTTGGTGTGTTTCTCCTTGGAGTTATCCTGTATGGGACTCTGTGCTTCCTGGACTTGATTGACTATTTCCTTTCCCATATGAGGGAAGTTTTCAACTATAATCTCTTCAGATATTTTCTCAGTCCCTTTCTTTTTCTTCTCTTCTTTTTCTGGAACCCCTATAATTCAAATGCTGGTGCGTTTAATGTTGCCCCAGAGGTCTCTGAGCCTGTCCTCCATTCTTTTCATTCTTTTTTCTTTATTCTGCTCTGTGGCAGTTATTTCCACTATTCTATCTTCCAGGTCACTTATCCGTTCTTCTGTCTCACTTATTCTGCTATTGATTCCTTCTAGAGAATATTTAATTTCATTTATTGTGTTGTTAATCATTGTTTATTTGCTCTTTAGTTCTTCTAGGTCCTTGTTAAACATTTCTTGTATTTTATCCATTCTATTTCCAAGATTTTGGATCATCTTTACTATCATTACTCTGAATTCTTTTTCAGGTAGACTGCCTATTTCCTCTTCATTTGTTTGGTCTGGTGGGTTTTTACCTTGCTCCTTCATCTGCTGCACATTTCTGTGTCTTCTCATTTTGCTTTACTTACTGTGTTTGGGGTCTCCTTTTAGCAGGCTGCAGGTTCATAGTTCCCGTTGTTTTTGGTGTCTGCTCCCAGTGGGTAAGGTCGGTTCAGTGGTTGTGTAGGCTTCCTGGTGGAGGGGATTGGTGCCTGTATTCTGGTGGATGAGGCTGGATCTTTTCTTTCTGGTGGGCAGGACTGAGTCCTGTGGTGTGTTGTGGGGTGTCTGTGAACTTAGTATGATTTTAGACAGCATCTCTGATAATGGGTGGAGTTGTGTTCCTGTCTTGCTAGTTGTTTGGCATGGGGTGTCCAGCACTGGAGCTTGCTGGTCTTTGAGCGGAGCTGGGTCTTAGCATTGAGACAGAGATCTCTGAGAGCTCTCGCCAATTGATATTATGTGGGGCCCGGAGGTCTCTGGTGGTCCAGTGTCCTGAACTCGGCTCTCCCACCTCAGAGGCTCAGGCCTGACACCCGGCCAGAGCACCAAGACCCTGTCAGCCATATGGAATTATCAAGATAGTGGTCACTGGCAAGTGAAACCACAAGAGGAGAGGCCCGTGCTGTGCCTGGCTCTGCTGAGCACTTTTCAGACATCAGCTCATTCTGGCAACAGGGAGACTGGGTCAGCGAGGCAGGATGGTGTCCGTAAGGTGGGCAGCACTCAGCAGGTGCAAGGCCTGAGGGGCCCTGTCGAAGCCTTTGGGAAAGGCCGACGGGGGCCAGGACTCTGGCCTCCTGTGGCTGCAGCCTCTTTAGCATCTCCTTCCTGGCGTCAAGTTGCTCTCACTCCTGCTTTGGTGGCCGTGCCTTTACCCTGAGGTTCTTCATGAGGTAAGCGCTCCCTGAGGTGATGCGTGAAAAGCGTGGGCCTCACTGAAGTGTGAGAAACGGGGATGGAGCCATGGGGCCAATGACATTGACGTTTTTGAAGAGTCCGGGTCAGTTGTCTTATTAAATATCTACATTCTGGTTTGTCTGATTGTTTCCTTTTGATTAAATTCAGGTTAAGGATTTTTGGTGAGAATTCTACACAGGTTCTAGGAACAATATTCATATTGCATTATATGAGAAAACATCTAATGCTAGGTTGTCTCACATATGGTAGAAGTTTGATCACTTGGTTAAGGTGGAAAATGCCATCTCCCTCTATTGTAAAGGCATATTCTCCTCCTCATAATTAGCAGGTAATACGTGAGGTGATACTTGGAGACCATGTAAATGTACTGTTCTCCAACAACCTTTCATTACTCCCTTGATTTTTAAATTAGTCAGGTCTTCTTAATGCTTTTAGGTAAACTTTAAGCATACAGGATGAAAACTAAATTATATTTACATTTTAGTTTCCTCATATAACTCAGCCAAATCTATAATATATAGGTCACACTGTGTTATGTCATTAGCTGTTACTGAGACAAAAAGTGGTAGGAACTAGTTATGTTCTACATTAACAGGAATAAGAGCTACATGAACATATTACCTGGAGGAAGACTGGATGTATTTTGAACAGCTGTTTTGCTTGCATCCTCGTCTTTCTTGGTAAAAGAAGGCAAGTTTTTGGAAAGGGTGTCCAGATAATTAAACTTAAAGGAAAAATCAAAGATTTATTTTAGACTTACACATGGCTGAAAGGCAAGTGCTACAAGCATGCTAAGTTGGTAAGCAGTGATAAAAGCATATTTTTTAAGGCCCTGAAAAGGAAGTTTTCAAACTACAAGTTGTTCAAGAAACTGATTAACTCAATTCTGGATTTTGTTAATTAGTCATAATTTCCCATAATTTCTTGTCAGGCAGCCTCTGGTTAATAATAACATCTGGAATTTTCACTGAAGCACAGGGAGTTCTGAACACATGAAAATCCTCCCTTTGCTTGAGAGTTTCAAGGTTTCATAGGAGAGGAGAGCCATGCTCTCCTTCCATGGGCTTCCAAGAAATCACAATCTCTCAGTGTTGCCTCAGCAGCTGATGGGTGAGGACATTTCAATAGAATAAAAACTTCAAAATGGGATTTATCGGAGGATAATCATCAATAGGGAGAATTCAACCCAAAAAGAGCTTAAAATAGATGGGAGAACATAATTAATAGTGATAATGCAAGGCAGGGAGGTAGAGCTGTAGGAATACACTGGCAAAGAATTTCCCTCTCACATGCTGGTGAGGACATGATTTGAAGAGCATGGGTTAGTCAATTGGGTTGATGCTTGAAGCAGGAAAGAAACAACATCAGGATAGGTAGGTTACATTAAAAGCACAGGCATTGTATCAACTTCTATGAAGACTCATTCAATTTTTGTTAATTACATTCAATTACCTGAGACTGATATAACTTGCTTAGTTCAGATTTGCAGTATGGAGATATTGCTTTGTTCCTAATTTCCTTTAGATAGTTTTGTGTTTTTTCAATTTCCTTCCTGGTGGATATTTCCATAACGATGCAAAAGAAGACACAGAACATTAACAAAAAAGTGTTATTTGCTTTTGTTTCAGCTCTAAATCCCACAGAAAATGGGGATCACTAACAAAACTGGTAAGAATTAACTCGGGCATTTTTTTGTCAACTTGCTTCAGTTCATCTTCTGCTTCTTCTAGAATCAGTCACATTTCTGACCTCAGAAATTAGACTTTCATGTGAGATAGGAAATAATGATACCAGCTGGTAGTCTGGTTTTACAGTTGATCTCAAAAGGCTACAAACCACATGCATGACCTTTTTGCATGTCTTTCCATTTCTCTGAGGTTTAATTGACAGCTAGATTCTACTGATTTCCAAAATTTCAGTAGCAGTGGTAACACTGAAACCTGGGGAATGAATGGCTTATGAATAATGCAATTAATGATCACAAAGTAAAATAAAAACAATCATAATCTTGCTAGCTGACTTTCCATATTAGAAAATGTACTGGGGAGGCAATAGTCCAGCTAAAAACTACACTTCCCAGCCTTCCCTCTATATACGGATAGCCAGTAAGATGTAAACTGAAGTCACTGGGTAAGACTTCAGAAAGCTTTTAAAGAGGGCTGACTCAGCTGGAAGGCTTTCCCTTTGTCCTTGCTTCATCTCTTTCCTACTTCCTAAATTATGAATGAAATGACTGTAGCTGCAGCAGTAATTTTGCAACTATGAAGCAAACTTGAGGATGGAAATCATGTGCTAAGAAGGATGGAACAGAAGAAAGGAAGGAAGCTTAGTTCCTGATGATGATGTGGCACTGCCTGCCATGGACTGCCCACTTCTGACTTCTTTTACATTAGGAAAAACAAACTTCTTTCTTGTAAAACACTGATTTGGGGGTTGTCCGTTAAATGCAGCCAAACCTAACCCTACCTGAAAAAATTTTCATTTTTAAGTGCTTATTGCATGCCAGGAAAACTTTGCAAAGTACTTTGCATTTAATCTTACAATAACTCTATGAGTTACTATTATTATCCCCATTTTATTCGTCAAAAATTCAAGGCATAGAGAAGTAACTAGTAAGAAGTAAAGTCTGAATTAAAATCCAGGTTGCCTGCACCAAAGCCCATGATCTTGAGAAGTGCTTATGCAAGTCAGCTGTTAGTGAACTGACAGAGATCTTAGATACTAGGTGGTCTAATCATCCTCATTTTATAGATAAGCAAACTGAATTCCTGAAGTAAATTTTACTGAAGTAAAACAACCAGCTGGAATCATACAGTCTGCAAATAATCAAATTGGAGCTGATTCTAGGTCTGCTGGCTCTAAGAACAGTGCTCTTTCTCTTATACTTGATGGCCTCTCTGGAAATACTGGCTGAATGAAAATCGTCTTATTTAAACAGCTTGAATTTCTCATTAAAATCTCTCTACTGCCTCACTGGATTCATTCATCAATCTATGGCAGTCTGGCTATTGCCTATCACTCTCTTAAAATTGTTCTCACAAAAGAAATCAATAAACCTTCCAACCGATAAGCACAAATTCCTCTCTTCATTCTCCTTTCTGATTCTTCCATGGCATCTGACATTTGTTGACTACCTTCTATTTCCTTGAAACTTTCTCCTTCCTTAACCCTCCTCCCCTGTCCATTTTCCACGTTGCCAGCCCTTCTCTTTCTAGGACACATATCTAATTATGTGTTTCACTTTCTTCTTCAAAAACTTTTGTTGGCTTGTCATTCCTACCTATGGGGTAAAATTCGAAATTGTTAATGTTTCAAAAATTTTTTTAAATGTGAATGGATAACACATGCAAATGTACATAATTCAAAAAGTAGAAAAGAGTACATAAGGAAAAGGAAGTCCATCTTGCACTATCCCCTAACCTCTCAGTCTCCTTCTCCACAGGCACTCACTGTCACCAGGCTCTTGGATATCCTTTCAGGGATATTCTACAGGACAGTATATACTTCTAGTTTGACCTTGTATAGAGGGGTGGCCCATGAGACCTAAGGTCTTATCTCACTACTTCTCCAACACATTCCACAAGGTAGCCCAGACGTTTTTATTAAGAAGCATATTCATCCTGGGAGTCATTCTGGAGAGGAGCCATGCAAATGTGTACAGTGGTACCATATGTACTACTATACACTCAATAAATATATCTGGCTTCCTTTCTTTAGGGCAAGAGGGCTGGGGTTGGAATCCTCAGCTAGGATTGAAAGGAAACCAGAGCACATAATGCTTAGAGCACATTCCTTGTGTGCATTATAAGAATCCTTGCATATTTACAACTATGCTCTGCATTAAGTTCTAGAATATTTATTAGTATATTAGAATTACCAAAGCACAGAGAATACCTGAGAGTTTCCTTGCTTATGAGAGAGAGAGGATATACCTAATGGTCAAATGGGCTTCCTCAAAAGATAGTAAGGTCACTGCCCAAGAGATGAATGACTGCTGGGCAGAAATGTGGCAGAAGTTAAAGAACATCGGGGAGCCTGGATGGTAGGACTTTGCAACCCCCCCCCCCCCATTCTAAAATTCTATGACTCCACCAAACTGGGTCTTTCACATGCTTATTTTATGTATAGTTCAGGGTAGAATTACCTCTTTTGAGCTAACTTTTCTTTCCAGCGCTTTGTTGTTTCTGTGTGCCTGTGTAAAAGGAAAGGAAAAAAAATATGATGAAAAAGGGCAATGTTCTCAGCTTACAGATAATAAAAGAAAACCCACCCTTGTACGATAAATTGTTAACAGCATGGAAGATGAAAGGCAAATTCCTTGATGTAGTCACCCACTGTATGACACCCGCACCTCTCCATTTCCTCATCATTTCCTTAATACTGATTGGAACACATTATTGGATCAGCTTACCTCCATTTCTTTTCAGAGAAATCTGTCTCAACGGTTTCTGGTGGACATTCTGTAGTATTAGCCAAAGACTGCTTGAATAAATCGGTTAGGTGGGCTGCAACTTTAAAAACAGATGCATTTAACTTTTATCCTCACTTCTTGACAGCCCAACACACAATCAGTACCCAATTACTCATTTCAGATGTTTTCTAAGAGCCTATATTGAGTCTATCGAGTGATTACTAGAATTTCCATGACCAAGCTATAATATAACAGGAAACCAGGTATCTCTATGAAATACCCTTTTAGAGAACACACATCTTATAGTCAAAATGTAAAATGTAAGTGACACCTCATTTGTCCCACATCACTGGGGGCATCAGTGTTCTACCTAACTGAATTTCTTCATATCTGAAGCACCAAAGCTCAATAAAATTAAACACTTGGGCTTCCCTGGTGGTGCAGTGGTTGAGAGTCTGCCTGCCGATGCAGGGAACACAGGTTCGTGCCCTGGTCTGGGAAGATCCCACATGCCCCGGAGCGGCTAGGCCCGTGAGCCATGGCCACTGAGCCTGCGCGTCTGGAGCCTGTGCTCCGCAACGGGAGAGGCCACAACAGTGAGAGGCCCACGTAACGCAAAAAAAAAAAATTAAACACTTTATTGAAATTGTTTTTCTAAAACGATATCTAAAGATCTAAACCTAAGAATATGAATATAATACAACAGTTATTTGATAATTTGGGCAGTGGTTCTCAGAGGTTATTCCAGAGAACATGGTCTTGGCGGGATGTTAACAGGAGATTAAAAAAGAAAGAAGGTTCCATGTTTCATGGTTATATGAGTTTGGGAAACACTGATTTTTACAAGGTTAAATATGTTTCATTACTGTAGAGCTTTTCTGGACCCTTAATTAGTTCATGTACCTTGTGGCTGTCTAAGAAAATAAGGCAATAGGCAGCATTATGCAAACTTATGTTAGCATAGAACTCACTTTTTTTTTCTGGAGCTGTCCCATAGACAAGTGTTTTAGGAAGTACTTTGGGGAGCATTGACTTAGGATCACCACTAGTAATGTGTCAGGGGCAGCTGTAAACATGCAAGACTCTGTTTGATTCCTGCATCTGTTTGTCTGTTTGAAAAATACGTTTGTCCTTCACTATTGGGCAGCCTGTGCATTTACCTTACAGTGATTGTTCCCTCACACCAGAGGTTAAAAATTCAAATGCTACAATGTAGGGTCACCAGATAAAGTATAGGGCATCTAGTTAAATTTGAATTTCAGAGAAACAACAAAAAGTCTTTAGTATAAGTATGCTCCATGTTATTTTGGGACATCCTTATAACAAAAAAATTTGTTGTTTGTCTGAAATTCATATTTAACTTGGCCTTCTGTATTTTTATTTGCTAAATCTGGCAACCGTAACATAAGAGGCCACCCAGGTAAAAGAGTGACAACAGAGTGTAAGGACAGGAGACACTGTGGCTGTGATGAATTCTTTTGTTCATGGCAGTTCTAAAGGGGCAGCTGATAATCATCTTCAGCTACATGTCACTGTGTGGTAATGGGACATTTCAAGATAAGGAAAATTCAGATACAGAAACAACAAAAGCAACTGTGCAAGACAACACTGTGGGGGACACACAAAACACATCTGTGGGCTGAATGGAGCCCGTGGCTGCCAGTTTCTGACTTTTGTCATATGACCAAAATAGAAAAGAAAACCCCAAACCACAAAAATTCCCCACTGCTTGTCTTCTGTGAACTATGAAACCATACAACCAAGTTTGTTGGGGCTGTATATTTCCCCAAATAAATAAGCTTTCCAAGAGTAGACTGCTTGGGCCACATATAGTGCAAAACAGTGCAAGGTTTTGGTGATACCTGTGGAGTTGCTCCAAAGTTCTGTGTGTGCGTGTGTGTGTGTGTGTGTGTGTGTGTGTGTGTGTGTGTGTATTGGGAGTAAAGTGTTGGTTGGTTGTTTCCTTCCTGTATGTTTGCTATGTTCTAAATGCAAGTTGAGGCTAACTTAAAAGCCAAATGTCAACTTCTATCATCCAACATGTGATAGTTAAAGATAAATTAGAGGCAGTCATGGTTTGAAGGATCTCACAATTTAGGCAGGAAAAAAATATATAAATAAATCATTACAATACAACATGGCCAATATGACAACAGAAATATGTACATGGTACTTTGCTATCAGATGAGAGAATAACTGAGAAGTGTATTTAAGATTGTTCCTTTGCAATCTGTAACTATTTTGCAGAAAAATATTAAATGTAATTACCTTCAGTAACACGACTTTCTGTAGTTTTCTCCATTTTAGGGAAAGACTGAAATGAAGATAGAGTTCCTTAATGATGATGATTATATTACATACAAAATTTACTTTGTTTAGAAGGATTCTTTATGTGATCAAATTGATCTTTTATGGAACTTACTATAAAATGAATTAGTTTTTTAATGCCAATACAAAAAGTGACATGATTTGTTTTAGTCATTTCTTTCACTTAGCAAATTTCTAAAAATGGAAATCATTTTAAGTGTAGAAGTTGATTTTTCTTCCTTCTTCCTATTTTATTCATTAATTCATAAGACATTTCAATGAATGTCAGTTTCTCTGAAGACAATAAAAACTTTTATTTAAGAGCCTTCAGAATTATTTATGATTTAAGGAAGAGCCTAAAAATCTTTTGGAAAATTCGATATATATAAGGGATCAGAGTTCCACAGAAATAAGAAATTATAAGGAGGGAGAAAATGCTTCATAGAAGTGGCAGAAACAGCTATTATTTACAATATTTTGTCTCAAAGCATTTAATATTGAAACA
The DNA here is from genome assembly GCF_963924675.1 of Phocoena phocoena. Classification (NCBI taxonomy): domain Eukaryota; kingdom Metazoa; phylum Chordata; class Mammalia; order Artiodactyla; family Phocoenidae; genus Phocoena; species Phocoena phocoena. The sequence goes on from NC_089219.1 coordinate 104,533,862, forward strand.
ATAGTAAAACCACTAGAGTAAAAAAACATTTCTTTCTCACCATAACTAGCTTGAGGAGATCTGCAGCCTTGGCTTTCTCCTCCTCAGTTCTGGAATCTTTAACTCTCATTTCCTGTAGCTCATCTTCTTTCTTTAGAATATGGTTTATATAATCCTAAATCAGTAGAATAAAAGAGATCAATAAAATGCAGAAATATGGTAGAGAGAGACACAGAATAGTCAACATCAGCTTGAAATATTACAAAAAGGTTAAGAATATGTAAGTTCACAAGGCTCAACAACTAATTACTGGTCAAGCAATCTGGAAAGGCTTTTCCTTAATATGTTAATAAACAAAGACCTGAAAAGTCCAAAAGCGAAGCTTTAAGAGCCACAGGACATTAGAATTGTCTGAGGACCTCAGAGAGGCCCAGCTTCTCATTCAGTGCTCCAGTGTCCTCATCAATAAAATGGACAGAGTTGGGTTAGATGATTTCTAGAGTCCTTTCCAGGTATAGCCTTTATGATGAGATCTATGAATGTTAGTTACTCAGTTCATGCCTTTGCTTCCAAGAGAAATATACTTTACCTTTTGCATAAATATTTGATCTGTTTTCACAAATAACAGTCCCCTGCTGTATGCCAGGTATTGGGTATATAACCATAAACAAAACACATATGATACCTGTTCTGAGAGAGCTGACACACTTGACAGTGAGATGTTATAGATATGCTTATACAGTTAACTATACATGTACAAATTCTTAGACTATTTCCCAAAACCAACAATCCTTTTCTTCCTCTGACAAGTATCAAGTTAATATGCAGTTCTACCTTTTTCCAGAGGTTACTAGATCAGTTTTCCATATACTGAGAGAGGAGGAGGACGATATTGCAATCACATATAAAAGTTACTTATCTTCTCAATGTCTTTGGGGCCTCAATACTTCCTATACCTTATGGGAACCATTAAGCATTTTCTGCCTTTTCCACCTCTTACCCTCTAGAAGATTGACATTTACGTGTTGCATTAGATAAATATTGGCAGAATTACATAATTTCAGGTTCCTCAGGAAACCAAGAAGAATGATTGCTCTGTTCCTGATTCTTTTGGGTCAGGTTACCAGAATTCCATTACCTTCAGGGAAATCTGCAGTTTCAATTTCACCTCATTCTTTATGACCTCGTGCTGGATGAACTGGCGTATCTGTAGCACACTGGGGCTCTTCCGTATAGGGGCTGGGGCGCTCACTAACTGTTTGGACCCAACGTCGAGGCCCTTCCAAATCTGAGTGCCAAATGGAGGTCCTGGAGTTTTTTTCTATTAACGAAACAAAGCAAAAGAACCACCAAACGAGAATATTTTACCGTTAGAATTGTTTTTTCCACCGAGTACTTATTATGTAGACACTCTATGCTAGGAACCACTCATTAGGGAATACCACGGTGAAAAAATGTATCCCTGCCCTCAAAAAGGTTTGCAAATATAAGGGAAATTGGGAACAGAACTGGGCCAGTTTTCCTCTTTAAATATGTTACCAAGAATAAGGATATTTAAAAATCCTGTTGCCTGATGTCCCACTGGATAGCATTTAGGGGAATGCTAAGCCATGCTGTTGCCATGGTGAGGTAGCAGCAGCAGCCTCGGTTATACCAAATGCATGCAACTATTCCTTAAAATCCACAGGGAGCCTAAGGCACTTGGAATTAACAATCTTTAACTTTTTGGTTCCATGTTCATTTTGACCTGGAGAGATCCTTTGAGAGAGAAATCATCCCATAGATCTGGGAGGTCTTTGAGCTCATTCTAGATTAAGCATGCCACTAGAATCCTCCCGGGATCTCTTGGGCAGAAACATGTGCCTTGAGTAGATTAACATCTCTATGTTCTCCTTGTAATTGATTTTCAGGAGTGGTGTGCTTTGATGTGTTTCATTTTAAATTGCTCTTCAATTTCATTCCTTTTTACAGCTGAGTAATATTCCATTGTATATATGTGCCACATCTCTTTATCCATTCATCTGTTGATGGACATTTAGGTTGCTTCCATGTCCTGGCTATTGAAAATAGTGCTGCAATGAACATTGTGGTACATGTATCTTTTTGAATTATGGTTTTCTCAGGGTATATGCCCAGTAGTGTGATTGCTGGGTCATATGGTAGTTCTGTTTTTAGTTTTTTAAGGAACCTCCATACTGCTCTCCAGAGTGGCTGTATCAATTTACATTCTCACCAACAGGGCAGGAGGGTTGGGTTCCCTTTTCTCCACTCACTCTCCAGCATTTATGAAAAAAATAAAATAAAATAAAATAAATTGTTCTTCAGTGCCAAATGCCTCGTCAGTGATAGCTACTCAGAGGCTTGCCTGGGTGGCCACTCCACTGGGCATAGAAGGTCATAGCTATAGGTGCTATGGAGGAAGAGAATGAACTTCCTTCATTAATCTCAGGTGTGGTATATTATTTCTCACAGTGCAGTATTTTCAACTTGGAGATAGTTTTAGTAAACCATTTGGTGTGGTCTTTTCATTTTTCAGATAAGGAGTTAAGATATGCAGTGTGACTTTTCCCAAATCCCACATTAATAATTGATAGAGCCAAGACTAGAATTCAGATCATCTTCATTCACCATGTTGCTTATAGGCACCAAACTGAAATATAGGGTCCTGTGGGCAAGCACAGGTCACTACTCACACCCTGCTGGGAGCCTGTGCAACACACCAGGGCCAACTAACCCGGGAGAACACACAGCATGCCTCAGGCTGTTGCAACGTCACGCCAGCCTCTGTTGCCGCAAGCACTCCCGGCATCTCAATTGTGACTACCGTACCCTTCGCTCTCCCTGGCCTGAGTGAGCAAGAGAGCCCTAATCAGCTGCTGCTTTGACCGCCTACTCTCTGGCCAGGGAACAGATAACTGAGGGCAGCCTACATGCAGAGGTGGGGCCAAAACCAAAGCTGAACCCCAGGAGCTGTGCGAACAAAGAAGAGAAAGGGAAAGCTCTCTGTGCAGCCTCAGGAGCAGCAGACTAAACCCCTGTAATCAACTTGGTAAACCCTGCAATTGTGGAATACCTGAATAGACAACGAGTCCTCCCAAAATTGAGGTGGTGGACTTTGGGGGAAACTGCGGACTTGGGTTTGCTTTCTGTGTTTGATTTGTTTTTGGTTTTATGTTTATCTTAGTTTAGTTTTTAGTGTTTGTTTTCATTTGTGGGTTTGTTTATTGGTTTAGTTGATCTCTTACTTTTTTGTTTCTCTTTTTGTGAGTGTGTGTGAGTGTTTCTTTGTGTGATTTTGTCTGTTTAGTTTTGCTTTTACCATTTGTCTTGGGGTTCTGTCTGTTCGTATTTATTTTTCTTTTTGCAAGTGTGTTTGTTTCTTTGTGTGATTTTGTCTGCTTAGTTTGGTTGTTACCATTTCCTTTGGCATTCTGTTTGCTCTTTTTTTTTTTTTCTCTTCCTTTTCTTCCATGCCATGTGGATGTCAGGGTCTTTGTGCTCCAGCTGGGTGTCGGGCCTGAGCCTCTGAGGTGGGAGAGCCAAGTCCAGGATGTTAGACCACCAGAGACCTCCTGATCCCATGTAATATTAATTGGTGAGAGCTCTCCCAAAAATCTCCATCTCAACACCAAGACCCAGCTGCACCCAGCAGCCAGCAAGCTCCAGTGCTGAACGCCCCATGACAAACAACTAACAAGACAGGAACACAATCCCATCCATTAGCAGAGAGGCTGCTTAAAGTCATACTAAGTTCACAGACACTCCAAAACACACCACCGGATGCAGCAATGTCCACCAGAGGGGCAAGTTCCAGCCCCAACCACCAGAACACAGGCAACAGTCCCCTACACCAGGAAGCCTACATAATCCACTGAACCAACCTCACCCACTAGGGGCAGACACCAGAAATAAGGGAACTAGGAACCTGCAGCCTGAGAAAAGGAGGTCCCAACCACAATAAGTTAAACAAAATGAGAAGACAGAGAACTATGCAGCAGAAAAGGAGCAAGCTAAAAACCCACCAGAACAAATGAAGAGGAAATAGGCAGTCTACTGGAAAAAGAATTCAGAGTAATGATAGTAAAAATGATCCAAAATCTCAGAAATACAATGGAGAAAATACAAGAAATGTTTAACAAGGACCTAGAGGAACTAAAAAGCAAACAAACAATGATGAACAACACAATAAATGAAATTGAAAATACTCTAGAAGGAAGCAATAGCAGAATAACTGAGGCAGAAGAATGGATAAGTAACCTGGAAGATAGAATAGTGGAAATAACTGCCGCAGAGCAGAATAAAGAAAAAAGAATGAAAAGAATTGAGGACAGAATCAGAGACCTCTGAGACAACATTAAACGCACCAACATTCGAATTGTAGGGGTACAAGAAGAAGAGAAAAAGGACTGAGAAAATATTTGAAGAGATTATAGTTGAAAACTTCCCTCATATGGGAAAGGAAACAGTCAATCAAGTGCAGGAAGCGCAGAGACTTCCATACTGGATAAATCCAAGGATAAACATGCCAAGACACATATAATCAAACCATCAAAAATTAAATATAAAGAAAAAATATTAAAAGCAGCAAGGGAAAAACAACAAATAACATACAAGGGAATCCCCATAAGGTTAACACCTGACCTTTCAGCAAAAACTCTACAAGCCAGAAGGGAGTGGCAGGACATATTTAAAGTGATGAAAGGGAAAAACCTACAACCAAGATTACTCTCCCCAGCAAGGGTCTCACTCAGATTTGATGGAGAAATTAAAACCTTTACAGACAAGCAAAACCTAAGAGAATTCAGCACCACCAAACCAGATTTACAACAAATGCTAAAGAAACTTCTCTAGGCAGGAGAAACAAGAGAAGGAAAAGACCTACAAAAACAAACCCCAAACAATTAAGAAAATGGTAATAGGAACATACATATTGATAATTACCTTAAATGCAAATGGATTAAATGCTCTAACCAAAAGACACAGACTGGCTGAATGGATACAAAAATAAGACCCGTATATATGCTGCCTACAAGAGACCACTTCAGACCCGAGGAAACATATAGACTGAAAGTGAGGGGATGGAAAAAGATATTCCATGAAAATGGAAATCAAAAGAAAGGTGAAGTAGCAATTCTCATATCAGACAAAATAGACTTTAAAATAAAGATTGTTAACAAGAGACAAAGGACACTACATAATGATCAAGGGATCAATCCAAGAAGATATGACAATTGTAAATATTTATGCACCCAACATAGGAGCACCTCAATACATAAGGCAAATGCTAACAGCCATAATAGGGGAAATCGAAAGTGACACAATCATAGTAGGGGACTTTAACACCCCACTTTCACCAATGGACAGATCATCCAAAATGAAAATACATAAGGAAACACAAGCTTTAAATGACACATTAGACCAGATGGACTTAATTGATATTTATAGGACATTCCATCCAACACGAACAGAATGCACTTTCTTCTCAAGTGCACATGGACCATTCTCCAGGATAGATCATATCTTGGGTCACAAATCAAGCCTTGGTAAATTTAAGAAAATTGAAATCATATCAAGTATCTTTTCTGACCACAACGCTATGAGACTAGATATCAATTACAGGAAAAAACTGTAAAGAGTACAAACACATGGAGGCTAAACAATATGCTACTAAACAACCAAGAGGTCACTGAAAAAATCAAAGAGGATATCAAACTATGCCTAGAAACAAATGACAATGAAAACACGATGACCCCAAACCTATGGGATGCAGCAAAAGCTGTTCTAAGAGGGAAGTTTACAGCAATACAATCCTACCTCAAGAAACAAGAAAAATCTCAAATAAACAACCTAACCGTACACTTAAATCAATTAGAGAAAGAAGAACAGAAAACCTCAAAGTTAGCAGAAGGAAAGAAATCATAAAGATAATATCAGAAATAAATGGAAAAGAAATGAAGGAAACAATAGCAAAGATCAATAAAACTAAAAGCTGGTTCTTTGAGAAGATAAATAAAATTGAGAAACCATTAGCCAGATTCATCAAGCAAAAAAGGGAGAAGACTCAAATCAATAGAATTAGAAATGTAAAAGAAGAAGTAACAACTGACACTACAGAAATACAAAGTACCATGAGAGACTACAACAAGCAACTATATGCCAGTAAAATGGACAATCTGGAAGAAATGGACAAATACTGAGAAAAGTACAACTTTCCAAGACTGATCCCGGAAGAAACAGAAAATATGAACAGACCAATCACAGCACTGAAATTGAAATTGTGATTAAAAATCTTCCAACAAACAAAAGCCCAAGACCAGATGGCTTCACAGGTGAATTTTATCAAACATTTAGAGAAGAGCTAACAGCTATCCTTCTCATACTCTTCCAAAATATAGCAGAGGGAGGAACACTCCCAAACTCATTCTATGAGGCCACCATCACCCTGATACCAAAACCAGACAAAGATGTCACAGAAAAAGAAAACTACAGGCGAATATCACTGATGAACATAGATGCAAAAATCCTCAACAAAATACTAGGCAACAGAATCCAGCAGTACCTTAAAAGGATCATACATGATGATCAAGTGGGGTTTATCCCAGGAATGCAAGGATTCCTCAATATATGCAAATCAATCAATGTGATACAGCAAGCATATTAACAAATTGAAGGAGAAAAACCACCTGATAGTCTCAATAGATGCAGAAAAGGCTTTCAACAAAATTCAACACTCATTTGTGATAAAAACCCTCCAGAAAGTAAGTGTAGTGGGACCTTACCTAAACATAATAAAGGCCATATTTGACAAACCCACAGCCAACATCATTCTCAATGGTGAAAAACTGAAACCATTTCCTCTAATATCAGGAACAAGACATTGGTGCCCATTTTTATCACTGTTATTCAACATAGTTTTGGAAGTTTTAGCCACAGCAATCAGAGAGGAAAACGAAATAAAAGGAATCCAAATCAGAAAAGAAGTAAAATTGTCACTATTTGCAGATGACATGATACTATACATACAGAATTCTAAAGATGGTAACAGAAAACTACTAGTGTTAATCAATGAATTTGGTAAAGTAGCAGGATACAAATTAATGCACAGAAATCTCTTACATTCCTATACACTAGCAAAAAAAAATCTGAAACAGAAATTATGGAAACACTTCCATTTACCATTGCAACAAAATGGATAAAATACCTAGGAATAAACCTACCTAAGGAGACAAAAGACCTGTATGCAGAAAATCATAAGACACTGATGAAAGAAATCAAAGAGGATACAAACAGATGGGGAGACATACTATGTTCTTGGATTGGAAGAATCAACATTGTGAAAATGACTATACTACCCAAAGCAATCTACAGATTCAGTGCAATCCCTATCAAACTACCAATGGTATTTTTCACAGAACTAGAACAAAAAATTTTACAATTTGTATGGAAACACAAAAGACCCTGAATAGCCAAAGCAATCTTGAGAAAGAAAAACAGAACTGGAGAACTCAGGCTTCCTGAATTCACACTATACTACAAACTACAGTAACCAAGACAGTATGGTACTGGCACAAAAACAGAAATATAGATCAATGGAACAGGATAGAAAGCCTAGAGATAAACCCATGCACATATGGTCAACTAATCTATGAAAAAGGAGGCAAGAATATACAATGGAGTAAAGACATCCTCTTCAATAAGTGATGCTGGGAAAACGGGACAGCTACATGTAAAAGAGTGAAATTAGAAAACTCCCTAACACCATACACAAAAATAAACTCAAAATGGATTAAAGACCTAAATGTAAGGGCAGACACTATAAAACTCTTAGAGGAAAACATAGGCAGAATGCTTTATGACATAAATCACAGCAAGATCCTTTTTGATCCACCTCCTTGAGTAATGGAAATAAAAATAAACAAATGTGGCCTAAAGAACTTAAAAACTTTTGCACAGCAAAGGAAACCATAAAAAAGATGAAAAGACAACCCTCAGAATGGGAGAAAATATTTGCAAACAAAGCAACTGACAAAGGATTAACCTTCAAAATATACAAGCAGCTCATGCAGCTCAATATCAAATAAACTAACAACCTTGTCCAAAAGTGGGCAGAAGACCTAAATAGACATTTCTCCAAAGAAGATACACAGATTGCCAACAAACATATGAAAGGATGCTCAACATCACTAATCATTAGAAAAATGCAAATCAAAACCACAATGAGGTATCATGTCACACCGGTCAGAATGGCCATTATCAAAATACCTACAAAGAATAAATGCTGCAGAGGGTGTGGAGCAAAGGGAACCCTCTTGCACTGTTGGTGGGAATGTAAATTGATACAGCTACTACGGAGAACAGCATGTAGATTCCTTAAAAAACTAAAAATAGAACTCCCATATGACCGAGCAATCCCACTACTGGGCATATACCCTGAGAAAACCATAATTCAAAAAGAGTCATGTACCACAATGTTCATTGCAGCTCTATTTACAATAGCCAGGACTTGGAAGCAACCTAAATGTCCATTGACAGGTGAATGGATAAAGAAGATGTGGTATATATATACAATAGACTATTATTCAGTAATAAAAAGAAATGAAATTGAGTTATTTGTAGCAAGATGGATGGACTTAGAGTCTGTCATACAGAGTGAAGTAAGTCAGAAAGAGAAAAACAAATACCGTATGCTAACACATATATATGGAATCTAAAAAAAGAAAAATGGTTCTGATGAACCTAGTGGCAGGACAGGAATAAAGACGCAGACCTAGAGAATGGACTTGAGGACACAGGTCGGGGTGGGGGAAGGGTAAGCTAGGACGAAGTGAGAGTGGCATGGACATATATACACTACCAAATGTAAAATAGATAGCTAGTGGGGAACAGCTGCACACCATAAGGAGATCAGCTCTGTGCTTTGTGACCACCTAGAGGGGTGGGATAGGGAGGGTGGGAGGGAGGCTCAAGAGGGAGGGGAGGGAGGCTCAAGAGGGAGGGGAAATGGGGATATATGTATATGTATAGCTCATTTACTTTGTTATAAAGCAGAAACTAACACACCATTGTAAAGCAATTATACTCCAATAAATATGTAAAAAAATTGAAATGGCAAATCTGGCAAGATGCAGGACTTTACGATTCTTGCTCAAGATGTTTTCTTTCACTCTTTAAAAAAACCTTAGGTGGGCCTTTCTCTAAGCTGCCACAATTACAATGCTTACTTTTTAAAATTGCAGTTGCAGGTCCCTGTATTTAATATTTCACATTATTCTTACATACTCAGTTTGTGCATTAATAAATTGAGACTAAAGGGAAAGGGAAAGACCCAAGATTGTGTGTTAAAACTAACAAATAAATATTGGGAGAGGGAAGGTTTCTGTACTGCAAAGTATCAGTAATGGGCTACTCAAACTGAATATTTTCATATTATAGGAAGACGTTCAAGCCTGCGATGTAGGCTAAAAGAAATAAAACTGAGATGAACTAGTCAGGTATATTTCTCTAAAATCTACAAATATAAAACTCCTTGAGCCCATTAACAATTTACAAAAGAAGGAAAATATGTGAATATACAGGAGAAGAGCTGAACTCTGGTCCATAGATAGATGGATATGCAAATATAGTTACTTTATAGCAGAAAAATTTGTACCTCAACTGAGGGAAATGTCTCCCATGTCCTTGACTGGAGATTAGGAGGAACAATTGTATCTAACTCTTTCTTCATTAGCCATGGTGAAGCTTCATGGAAAGGGCGAAGGACAGTGATGCTCAGGGCACCTGGTTCACAGAGAGGTATCAGAGGATCATTTCTCTTTCAGAAATATTCTGAGAAATTCAATAGGTATTCACCAAATCGAACAAACACTTTTGAGAAGCCAGACACAATGACTATGCTTAAGGACCTTACAGTCTAACAAGAAAGGAGAGACGCAGTCATGGTAACACCTAAAACAGCTGGATTTAGATCACCTGAAAGTATTAATGGACACTTCACTGTCCTTCGGAAACCACATCCAAGCCCTGTCAGTTCTACCACTAAACATTTCTTGAGTTCATCTATCTCTTCCCCCTCCAGTGACCCTAGCTTAGACTATTCCCCTCAGAGCCATCCTGTTTTGGACTACAATGACAACTAACTTTTCTGCCCACATCTACTCTGAATGAACCCCCCTCCGCAGTCAGAGTGACTGATTATGCTAGCCCATGATGTAAAATCTTCTTTGACTTCCCATTGCTTATGGGATAAAACAGAGGCCTCACCCCTGACTCAACTTGCGCTATTTTCCCTTCTGTACTTTGCCTACTTTAGCCTTTTTTCCCCTATTCTCCAAAGCTTTAAGCTTCCTGCTTTGTATTGTCTTCCAAGAAAGCTCCTCCTCCTATTTTAATTAATGCCTACTTATCCAGTAGCTCTTGGCTCCAGTGTTTTCAGGGAAGCCTTCTAGACTATGTCAGGCTCCTCTGTTAGATGTTCTCATAGAATCATATTCCTTTACTTCATAGATCTTTTCCCAATTTATAATGATACAGTTATTTGTGTGATTATACATTTAATGCCTATCTCTCTCATTAAAGTCTAAGCTCTGTGAAAGCAGGGTCCATTGCGGTCTTAGCTCACCATTGTATTCCTAACACTCAGCCAGTGTTTGGCACATGGTGGTTTTTCACGTAGATGCTAGTTAAACAACTAACAAAGCAATTTGAGATGAATTCCTATTCTCTTACAGTTCCACACACAGACTGCACAACCAGTCAGCGCTCCCCACTCCCCATATTCACACAGAAAGAGCAAATTTATAACATCACACAATGTACATTGATACATTCAAAGATACAATTGTACATAGATGCAGGCATATTCATAAATGAGCACAAAATATATCCCACCAACCAGAGAAAAGATAAAAAGGAAACACACACATAAACCTAGATAGAGCACATTGCTTTGGTACACAGATAACATGAAAGTTTTTTTTTTCCTGTGTTTAAATACACGTTACATATACGGTGGCTCTTACTTAGTGCAATATATGTCTCTAACCTTTAATCACACACTAATTTCTTTCAAATTGATGAAAACATATAAATGCCCAATGAATATAATATGTAACTTATCCTATATTTCAGGTTGATTTTCTAACTGACACGTGAAATGTACTTTCTCCTCTAGTTGTACTAAATTCACCAAGGCAACACATTCAAAATGCTAAAAAATGAACTTATGAAAGATAACTCACTTTTGTTTTTCCCTACCAAGATGAAACAAACACATAAATAGGAACCTAGGTACATAACTAAACATACCTAACAGATATAAATGCAGATACAAATCTGCTTATAGGTAGTAGAGGGATCATACACAATTTATATAGGTTGATGCTTAGATTAAGCGTGGTACAAACATAAATCACTATAAATAGGTTGACATGGCCAGGTGAAAAGTAGAGTTGAAAAGCGAGCAAAGGGAAAAAAGTAGAGACGACACGGGGGTAGATTGGATAAGGAGGATGAGAGCTGGTAAAGGGACTCAACGAGTTCCAGTCTGGATTCCCTACCTGGCTGTTCCTGTACTGGCTCTTGAAGAACTACGGTAGTTGAGTCTCCGTATGCCAAGGAGAGGTATTCTTCTATGTCACTGTCCCGAAGAAGTTCCACTCCTGATCCATCAGCATAGATAATAAAAAACCTATTTGAAGAAATAAAAATCTAATCCCTTGACATATTCAGCTAAAATGCTCCTTGAACTTGGAATTGAAAATAAAAGTCATGATGTTATTTTTATCATATTACCTGGGGACATGTTCACCATAGATTTGCAGATGATTCTTACGAAGGTGAGTGGATGATAATGTGTCATAGCCTTCAGTTTTTGCATTTAAATCATCTTCCAAATTGTTTTCAGGTAGGATAGTTGATGCACTACCATCAGCCATGACCTAAGGGACATAGTATAGAAGCAACTAAAAGAAAAGAAAAATGCCATAAACTTACATTTCTTTTGATCCCATTTGAGAAAGCAGGTGATCTTTTGGTTACTCAGAAAATCGGGGATATTTCTTTGTAAGGAATTGTGCACTAAGTATAGATTGCATTAATAAAAGTGAAAACCTAGTAGCACATCTCCACTTACAAACCACACCTGGACTGTGAAAACAAACAGGAAGACAGACCTGAATACATTCAGAGGAAGGTGTCTAGGATGGTAGGGGACTCACTTATCTTCTGATGATAAGTTCAGGGAACTGGGAATTTAAACATGGAGGGAAGGCTATTTATGTGACGGTTGTCTTGAAATATTAAGAGTGACAGTATGGATTCTAAGCACAGAAATAGGACTCATGGATATACAGGGAGATAGATTGAGTCTCACTATGAGAAGAATTGTTCTAGCCATTACTACTGTCTAGCTATGGTGTGGTCAGGCTGAAAGGCCACTGAAGGGAATGCCCAAGAAGAGCACCAATGTCTAGAATAATGTTTGGCTTGCATGTTTCAACTCAGAGGGTTTGGGCTTTAGGTTTCAATTTCAATTTCTTGCACACTGAAATCTCTTAGCAGCCCGAACTCATGCTGTGAAGTTTCACTGACTTAGCACAGAAAAACTAAGTTGGATCAGGGCTTGTCTGCATCTCAAAGTTGGGGACTCTGTGGTACGGTTCCAAATCTAAAAAGTAACTTCACCACTCGCCGGACGACACATGAAATTCCACCGCTGGGTGAGGAGTGAAAAAAAAAGTGCCTAGAGAAGGGGCTGGCAAACATCTTTTTGTCAAGGGCCAGATAATAAATATTTTAGGGTTTGTTGGCTGTAGAGCTTCTGTTGCAACTACTCAACTCTGCCATTATATGCAAAAGCAGCCAGAGATAATATGTAAACAAATGAGCGTGGCTATGTTGCAGTAAAACTTTATAGTGACACTGAAATTTGAATTTCTTTTAATTTTTATGTGTCATGAAATATTCTTCTCCTTTTGATTTCCCCCAACCATTTAAAAATGTAAAATGCAGTCACTCTGCATTTTTAGCTCATGGGCCCATACAAACAAGTGGCCATGGTTTGCCAATGCCTGGCTTAGAGATAAGAGGAAGGACAGAGAAACAGAAGATGGAGCTCTACCACTGAATAGCTAAGCATCTCTCCAGGCTTCCCAACACCCCATCCTCAGCCCTACTGGAACCCTCACACTAACTGATAGCTCTCACTTTGGATTCTCTGCCTAGTTAAGCAGACTTGCCTGGTGCCCCATGTATTTTCTCTCACTTGAACCCAGATACAGAGCATTTATATCACTCTTCTTTGTTGGCATTATTTTTAGATGGTTAGTAACTTTTTTCCCTTTTGTTCTAATTACTTATTTGGCTTTAGCATTTCAACCATCCTCATTGTTGGACTTGCTATCTCCTAATGAAGTACACTTGAGAATTGAAGGTACTGACATTCATTGCTGCTGTCCAAAGTGTATTGGCAGTTAGTGGATAACTAATCCCAAGGCAGCTAAGATAAAATGCTATAGGGGAGCTCTCTCTCTTTTTTTTCTTTTCGGTACGCAGGCCTCTCACTGTTGTGGCCTCTCCCGCTGCGGAGCACAGGCTCCAGACGCGCAGGCTCAGCGGCCATGGCTCACAGGCGCCAACCGCTCCACGGCATGTGGGATCTTCCCGGACCGGGGCACGAACCCATGTCCCCTGTGTCGGCAGGTGGACTCTCAACCACTGCGCCACCAGGGAAGCCCAGCCGGGGAGCTCTCTTGTGTGAAATATCTCAAAAGCAAAGCCATAGCCTCTCTCTCCATAATAATGATGCACGTTACCTGAAAGGTGTTTCCTTCGGGATCCATGACCTCACAGATAACCTCTGATGTGTGCTTCATGATGTACCTGCTAGCTCTCAGCTGCTCACGTTTTTGAAAAGGATGGTATATATCACTGCTTGATTCATGGCAATATATAGCTGAACAGTCCCTATCAATATGAAGACAGCCTGTGTTTGGAGGTAACACCTGGAAGGGTAACAGGAAGAGAGATATTATTAAAAATTTCTTGTTTGATTTGAGGGACTTATAAAATCATTTAAGGAAAAAAATTATACATAGAACCCAGACACAAACTGTGTTTCCAGGAAGAAAACAAGAGAAGACTTAAGTTTTGGGAAGGACTACTTAATAAGGAGTCAAACTGATTAGGATATAATTGCTCCTGTGTCTCACATTTTGTCTACTCACTTTAATATTTCTTCCAAGTAATTGCTTTGTACCTTATTTCAGATGTTTAATATAAAATATTAAAAACATATTTTAACTTAAGTAAACACACTTGGCACTATTCAAAACAACTAGAATCCTTTTATGTTTTTCGGCAAGAAGCATCTCCAAGAGGGTAAAAGCTATGGGACAAATGCTTTTAGAAGCTTTTATTTATCGTTATTCCTATGGTGGCTGACACAGTCCTTAAGTAATAGCTTTTGTGTAATGACTTCTGGTTCAGATAGACTCTTTTTTTGAGATGTAATTCACATGTCATAAATTCACTTTTTTAAAGTGTATATGCAGTGGATTTTGTATATTCAAAAACTTGTGCAAACATTATCACTAACTCCATAACATTTTCATCACCCCCCAAAGAAACCCTGATGCCATTAGCAGTCACTCTGCATCACTCCCGACATTGACAACCATTGATCTGCTGTCTCTATGGATTTGACTATTTCAGACATTTCATATAAATGGAAGCACGTGACATGTGGCCTCTTCTGTCTGGCTTCTTTTACTTAGCATAATGTTTTCAAGATTCATCTATGTTGTAGCGTGTATCAATACTTCATTCTGTTTATTTTTCACCTGAGTTTAGATGTGTGAGATTTGGAAGTTTTTCTGCTAACATATCCAGACCTCCATAGATTCTGTCACTGAGCTCAAGCTTTTTCAATTTAGGTAGTTTGGGGAGATTTGAAACAGAAATCAAGCCTACATTTATTACACTGAGGAACTCTAAGTTCACAAATTCAGCCATTAAGCCCTCAATTTTCCCATCATTTGATTTGCAATTGTCCAGGACAAGTTCTCAAACAGCTGCCAGGGTTCAGTTCCTCAGCTCCAGATGGATCTTCCTCTTCATGTCCGTGTTTCTCTCTTCCCCCCTCTTCAAACTTAACTTTCCATGGTGGGGGCAGAGGGGGGAGAGGTGTCCCAGCCTGTGCAGCGAGGGCCATTGGAAGTGGTTGGCTTGTGGCAGACAGATCAAAACTACAATGAGGTATCACTTCACACAGGTCAGAATGGCCATCGCCAAAAGTCTACAAACAATAAATGCTGGAGATGGTGTGGAGAAAAGGGGACCCTCCTACACTGTTGGTGGGAATGTAAATTGGTACAACCACTATGGAGAACAGTATGGAGGTTCCTTAAAAAGCTAAAAATAGAGTTACCATATGATCCAGCAATCCCATTCATGGGCATATATCTGGAGAAAACTATACTTCAAAAAGATACATGCACCCCAATATTCACTGCAGCACTATTTACAACAGCCAAGACATGGAAACAACCTAAATGTCTACCAGCTGAGGAATGGATAAAGAAGATGTGGTACATATACACAATGGAATATTACTCAGCCATAAAAAGAATGAAATAATGCCATTTGCAGCAACATGCATGGACTTGGAGAGTATTATATTAAGTAAAGTAAGTCAGACAGAGAAAGACAAATATCATTTATATGTGGAATCTAAAAAAAAGATACAAATGAACTTACTAACAAAACAGAAACAGACTCACAGACTTTGAAAACAACTTACAGTTATCAAAGGGGAAAGGTTGGAGGAGGGATAAATTAGAAGTTTGGGATTAATATATACACACTAATATATATATAAAACAGATAATAAACAAGGACCCACTGTATAGCACAGGGAACTCTACTCAATATTCTGTAATAACCTATATGGGAAAAGAATCTGAGAAAGAAAGAATATATGTATATGTATTCACCTTGCTGTACACCTGAAACTAACACAATATTTTAAATCAACTATACTCCAATAGAAAATTAAAATTAAAATGTAAAATAAAAATTGAATTAAAATCAATAAAATCTAAAAAAACTTCATTCTGTTTTATGGATAATATTCCATTATATGGATATATCAAATTTTGTTTATTCATGAGTTGATGGACATTGGAGTTGTTTTCACAGTCTTGTTATTATTAAAAATGCTGCAATCAACAACTGTGTATAAGTTTTGTGTGGCTATATGTTTAATTTCCCTTGGATATCTACCCAGGAGTAGAAATGCTGGGTTGTATGAGAACTCTATTTTTAATTTTTGGCGGAACTGCCAAACTGTTTTCCAAAGTGACTGCACCATTATACATTCTCATTAGCAATTAATGAGGGTTTTACATTTCTTCACATCCCCACTAACTCTTATTACTGTCTGTCTCTTCAATATTTTGGAAGAGTTTGTGAAAGACTGTTCAGTGTTAATTCTTCCATAGATGTTTGGTATAATTTACCAGTGAAACAATCTGGGCCTGGGCTTTGCTGTCTGCAATTTTTAAAATTATTAATTCAATCTCTTTACTCGTTTTAGGTCTATTCTGATATTTTATTTTTTCTCGAGTTACGTTAGGCAGTTTGTGCCTTTCCAGAAATCTAGTTTATCTATATCTAATTTGTTGATGTATAATTGTTCACAGTATTTCTTTATAATCTTTTATATTTCTGTAAGGTTGGTAGTAATGTCTTCTCTTTCATTTTTAATTTTAGTAATTTGAGTCTTCTCTCTCCCCACCCCTTCTTTCTCCTTCTGTTTGTCTGTCTATCTCTCCCTGTAAGTCCAGCTAAAGATTTATCAGAGAACCAACTTCTGGTTTTGCTGATTTTTCTCTATTTTTTCATTTATTTCTACTCTAATCTTTACTATTTACTTCCATATGCTTGCTTTGGGTTTAGTTTGCCTTCTTTTTTCTAGTTTCTTAGGGTGGAAAGTTAGGTTATTGATTCAAGATCTTCATTTTTAATATGGGCATTTTGACATTTAAAGCTACATATATATATATATATATAATAGAGAGAGAGAGATTTAAAGATATATATATAGACATTTAAAACTATATATATAGCTTTTGCTGCTTCAATTAAGTTTTGGTATGTTAATTTTATTTTTAGTCATTTCAAAGTATTTTTAAATTTCCCTGTGATTTATTCTTTGTGTTATTTTTCATATATTTGTGCATTTCCCAAACTTCTTTTTGTTATTGATTCCATTATGTGTTATTTCATTCTGTTGTGGTAGGAGAACATATTTTGTATGATTTCAATCCTTTTTAATCCATTGAGACTTGTTTTGTGGTGTAACACATGGTCTTTCCTGGACAATGTTCCATTTACACTTGAGCATAATGTATTCTATTACTGAGTGGAGTGTTCTATACATGTCTAGGAGGTCTGCATGGTTTATTCTGCTGATTAAGTCTTATTATTCTCTTGATCTTATGTATTCTTTTATCCATTACTCCAAGTGAGGTACTAATGTCTCCAAATATTGTTGAATTGTCTATTTCTCCTTTTAAATATGCCAATTTTTACTATTTAACTGGACATGTTAATTTGTATAGTGCACAACTCTGGAAATACGCATGTGTTTTGGGCTCTGTTGTTAGTGTATAATATGTTTGTAGTTGCCGTCTTCTTGATGGAGTAATCTGTTTATTATTATAACATACCCTCTTTGTTTCTTGTAATATTTTGTTGTAAAGTCTATTTTGTCTGATATTTGTATAGCCACTCAAGTTCCCTTTCAATTACTTATTGCAGGTATATATTTTTTATCCTTTTACTTTCAACCTATTTGTGTCTTTCACCATAAAGTGTATCTCTTGTTGACAGCATACAGTTGCACCATGCTTTGTAATCCATTCTTCCAATATCTGCATTTTGATTGGGTTGTTTAATCCATTTATATTTAATGTCATTACTGATTAGGTCAGATTTGAATCTTCCAAATTTCTATTTGTTTTCTTTTTCTTTTTTTTTTTAAACATCTTGATTATGGTATGATGGCTTTACATTGTTGTGTTAGTTGCTGCTGTATAACAAAGTGAATCAGCTATACGTATACATATATCCCCATACCCTCTCCCTCTTGCATCTCCCTCCCACCCTCCCTATCCCACCCCTCTAGGTGGCCACAAAACACTGAGCTGATCTCCCTGTGCTATGTGGCTGCTTTCCACTAGCTATTTTACATTTGGTAATGTATATATGTCAATACCGTTCTATCACTTCGTCCCAGCTTACCCTTCCCCCACCCCGTCCACTCAAGTCCATTCTCTACGTCTGTGTCTATATCCCTGTCCTGCCACTAGGTTCATCAGAACCATTCTTTTTTTTTTTAGATTCCATGTATATGTGTTAGCATATGGTACTTGTTTTCTCCTTCTGACTTACTTCACTCTGTATGAAAGACTCTAGGTCCATCCATTTCACTACAAATAACTCAATTTCATTTCTTTTTATGACTGAATAATAGTCCATTGTAATATATACGCCACATCTTCTTCATCCATTCATCTGTCGATGGACACTTAGCTTGCTTCCAAGTCCTGGCTATTGTAAATAGAGCTGCAATGAACATTGTGGTACATGACTCATTTTGAATTATGGTTTTCTCAGGGTATATGCCCTGTAGTGGGAAGGCTGGGTCATATGGGAGTTCTATTTTTAGTTTTTAAAGGAACCTACATGCTGTTCTCCATAGTAGCTGTATCAATTTACATTCCCACCAACAGTGCAAGAGGCTTCCCTTTTCTCCACACCCTCTGCAGCATTTATTCTTTGTAGATATTTTGATAATGGCCATTCTGACCGGTGTGAGGTGATACCTCATTGTGGTTTTGATTTGCATTTCTCTAATGATTAGTGATGTTGAGCATCCTTTCATATGTTTGTTGGCAATCTGTATATCTTCTTTGGAGAAATGTCTTTTTAAGTCTTCCACCCACTTTTGGATTGGGTTGTTAGTTTATTTGATATTGAGCTGTATGAGCTGCTTGAATATTTTGGAGATTAATCCTTTGTCAGTTTCTTCATTTGCAAATATTTTCTCCCATTCTGAGGCTTGTCTTTTCATCTTGTTTATGGTTTCCTTTGCTGTGCAAAGCTTTTAAGCTTCATTAGGTCCCATTTGTTTATTTTTTATTTTATTTCCATTACACAAGGAGGTGGGTCAAAAAGGATCTTGCTGTGATTTAAGTCATAGAGTGTTCTGCCTATGTTTTCCTCTAAGAGTTTTTATAGTGTCTGGCCTTATATTTAGGTTTTTTTTTTTTTTTTTTGGTATGCGGGCCTCTCACTGTTGTGGGCTCTCCCATTGCAGGGCACAGGCCCCGGACGTGGAGGCTCAGTGGCCATGGCTCACGGGCCCAGCCACTTGGCGGCATGTGGGATCTTCCTGGACCGGGGCACGAACCTGTGTCCCCTGCATCAGCAGGAGGACTCTCAACCACTGCGCCACCAGGGAAGCCCACATTTAGGTTTTTAATCCATTTTGAGTTTATTTTTGTGTATGGTGTTAGGGAGCCTTCCAATTTCATTCTTTTACATGTAGCTGTCCAGTTTTCCCAGCACCACTTATTGAAGAGGCTGTCTTTTCTCCATTGTATATCCACGCCTCTTTTATCAAAGATAAGGTGACCATATGTGAATGGGTTTATCTCTGGGCTTTCTATCCTGTCCATTGATTTATATTTCTGTCTTAGTGCTAGTACCATACTGTCTTGGTTACTGTAGCTTTGTAGTATAGTCTGAAGTCAGGAAGCTTGATTCCTCCAGCTCTGTATTTCTTTCTCAAGATTGCTTTGGCTATTCGAGGTCTTTTGTGTTTCCATACAGATTGTCAAATTTTTTGTTCTAGTTCTGTGAAAAATGCAATTGACAGTTTGATAGGGATTACATTGACTCGGTAGATTGCTTTGGGTAGTATAGTCATTTTCACAATGTTGATTCTTCCAATCCAAGAACATGGTATATCTCTCCATCTGTTTGTATCATCTTTCATTTCTTTCATCAGTGTCTTATAGTTTTCTGCATACAGGTCTTTTGTCTCAAGTAGGTTTATTCCTAGGTATTTTATTCTTTTTGTTGCAATGGTAAATAGGAGTGTTACCTTAATTTCTCTTTCAGATTTTTCATCATTAGTATATAGGAATACAAGAGGTTTCTGTGCATTAATTTTGTATCCTGCTACTTTACCAAATTCATTGATTAGCTCTAGTAGTTTTCTGGTAGCACCTTTAGGATGCTCTATGTATAGTATCATGTCATCTCCAAACAGTGACAATTTTACTTCTTCATTTCCCATTTGGATTCTTTTTATTTCTTTTTCTTCTCTGATTGCTGTGGCTAAAACTTCCAGAACTATGGTGAATAACAGTGGTGAGAGTAGGCAACCTTGTCTTGTTTCTGATCTTAATGGAAAACGTTTCAATTTTTCAACATTGAGAACAATGTTGGCTGTGGGTTTGTCATGTATGGCCTTTATTATGTTGAGGTAAGTTCCCTCAATGCCTAGTTTCTGGAGAGTTTTTATCATAAATGGATCTTGAATTTTGTCGAAAGCTTTTTCTGCATCTATTGAGATGGTCATATGGGTTTTCTCCTTCAATTTGTTAATATGGTTTATCACATTGATTGATTTGCATATATTGAAGAACCCTTGCATTCCTGGGATAAACCCCACTTGATCATGCTGTGTGATCCTTTTAGTGTGCTGTTGGATTCCGTTGCCTAGTATTTTGTTCAGGATTTTTGCATCTATGTTCACCAGTGATATTGGCTGTAGTTTTCTTTAATTGTAACATCTCTGTCTGGTTTTGGTATCAGGGTGATGGTGGCCTCGTATAATGAATTTGGGAGTGTTCCTCCCTCTGCTATATTTTGGAAGAGTTTGAGAAGGATAGGTGTTAGCTCTTCTCAAAATATTTGATAGCATTCGCCTGTGAAGCCATCTGGTCCTGGGCTTTTGTTTGTTGGAATATTTTCTTTTTTAAAAAACATCTATGCGGTTGCTTCCTCCTAGCTATCTATTTTACGTTTGGTAGTGTATATATGTCCATGCCACTCTCTCACTTTGTCACAGCTTACCCTTCCCCCTCCCCATATCCTCAAGTCCATTCTCTAGTAGGTCTGTGTCTTTATTCCCGTCTGGCCTCTAGGTTCTGCATGACCATTATTTTTATTATTATATTTTTTAGATTCCATATATATGTGTTAGCATACGGTATTTGTTTTTGTCTTTCTGACTTACTTCACTCTGTATGACAGACTCTAAGTCCATCCACCTCACTACAAATAACTCAATTTCGTTTCTTTTTATGGCTGAGTAATATTCCATTGTATATATGTGCCACAAATCACAGTTTCAATTTCAGCACTTGTGATTGTTCTGTATATATTTTCTATTTCTTCCAGATTCAGTCTCGGAAGGCTGTGCTTTTCTAAAAATTTGTCCATTTCTTCCAGGTTGTCCATTTTATTGGCATATAGTTGCTTGTAGTAATCTCTCATGATCCTTTGTATTTCTGCAGTGTCAGTTGTTACTTCTTCTTTTTCATTTCTAATTCTGTTGATTTGAGTCTTCCCTCTTTTTTTCTTGATGAGTCTGGCTAATGGTTTATCAATTTCTTTATCTATTCAAAGAACCAGCTTTTAGTTTTATTGATCTTTGCTATTGTTTCCTTCATTTCTTTTTCATTTATTTCTGATCTGATCTTTATGATTTATTTTCTTCTGCTAACTTTGGGGTTTTTCTGTTCTTCTTTCTCTAATTGCTTTAGGTGTAAGATTATGTTGTTCATTTGAGATTTTTCCTGTTTCTTGCAGTAGGATTGTATTGCTATAAACTTCCCTCTTAGAACAGCTTTTGCTGCATCCCATAGGTTTTGGGTTGTCATGTTTTCATTGTCCTTTGTTTCTAGGTATTTTTGATTTTGTCTTTGATTTCTTCAGTGATCTCCTGGTTATTTTGTGTAGCCTCCATGTGTTTGTATTTTTTTTACAGTTTTTTTTTTTCCTGTAACTGTTATCTAGTCTCATAGCGTTGTTGTCGGAAAAGATACTTGACACGAATTCAATTTTCCTAAATTTACCAAGGCTTGATTTGTGACCCAAGATATGATCTATCCTGGAGAATGGTCCATGAGCTCTTGAGAAGAAAGTGTATTCTGCTGTTTTTGGATACAATGTCCTATAAATATCAATTAAGTCCATCTTGTTTAAAGTGTCATTTAATGCTTGTGCTTCCTTATTTATTTTCACTTTGGTTGATCTGTCCACTGGAGAAAGTGGGGTGTTAAAGTCTCCTACTATGATTATGCTACTGTCGAATTCCCCTTTTATGGCTGTTAGCATTTGCATCATGTACTGAAGTGCTCGTATGTTTGGGTGTATAAATATTTACAATTGTTATATCTTCTTCTTGGATCGATCCCTTGATCATCATGTAGTGTCCTTCTTTGTCTCTTGTAATAGTCTTTATTTTAATGTCTATTTTGTCTGATATGAGAATTGCTACTCCACCTTTCTTTTGATTTCCATTTGCATGGAATATGTTTTTCCATCCTCTCCCTTTCAATCTGTGTGTTTCCTCAGGTCTGAAGGGGTCTCTTTAGACAGCATATATAAGGGTCTTGTTTTTGTATCCATTCAGTCAGTCAGTGTCTTTTGGTTGGAGCATTTAATCCATTTACATTTAAGGTAATTATCAATATGTATGTTCCTATTACCATTTTCTTAATTGTTTGGGGTTTGTTTTTGTAGCTCTTCTCTTCTCTTGTGTTTCCTGCCTAGAGAAGTTCCTTTAGTGTCTGTTGTAAAGCTGGTTTGGTGGTGCTGAATTCTCTTAGCTTTTGCTTGTCTGTAAAGGTTTTAATTTCTCCATTGAATCTGAATGAGATCCTTGCTGGGTAGAGTAACCTTGGTTGTAGGTCTTTCCCTTTTATCACTTTAAATATGTCCTGCCACTCCCTTCTGCTTTGCAGAGTTTTTGCTGAAAGATCAGCTGTTAACCTTATGGGGATTCCCCTGTAAGTTATTTATTGCTTTTCCCTTGCTGCTTTTAACATTTTTTCTTTATAATTAAATTTTGATAGTTTGATCAATATGTGTCTTGGCATGTTTCTCCTTGGATTTATCCTGTATGGGACTCTCTGCACTTCCTGGACTTGATTGACTATTTCCTTTCCCATATTAGGAAAGTTTTCAACTAATCTCTTCAGATATTTTCTCAGTCCCTTTCTTTTTCTCTTCTTTTTCTGGGACCCCTATAATTCGAATGTTGGTGCATTTAATGTTGTCTCAGAGGTGTCTGAGACTGTCCTCCATTCTTCTCATTCTTTTTCTTTATTCTGCTCTGTGGTAGTTATTCCCACTATTTTATCTTCTAAGTCACTTATCCATTCTTCTGCCTCAGTTATTCTGCTATTGATGTCTTCTAGAGAATTTCTAATTTCATTTACTGTGTTGTTAATCATTGTTTGTTTGCTCTTTAGTTCTTCTAAGTCCTTGTTAAACGTTTCCTGTATTTTCTCCATTCTATTTCCAAGATTTTGGATCATCTTTACTATCATTACTCTGAATTCTTTTTCAGGTAGACTGCCTATTTCCTCTTCATTTGTTTGGTCTGGTGGGTTTTTACCTTGCTCCTTCATGTGCTGCGTATTTCTCTGTCTTCTCATTTTGCTTAACTTACTGTGTTTGGGGGTCTCCTTTTTGCAGGCTGCAGGTTTGTAGTTCCTGTTGTTATTGGTGTCTGCGCCCAGTGGGTAAGGTTCGTTCAGTGGGTTGTTTTGACTTCCTGGTGGAAGGAACTGGTGCCTGTGTTCTGGTGGTTGAGACTGGATCTTGTCTTTCTGGTGTGCAGGACCACATCCAGTGGTGTGTTTTGTGGTGTCTGTGAACTGATTATGACTTTAAGCAGCCTCTCTGATAATGAGTGGTGTTGTGTTCCTGTTTTGCTAGTTTTTTGGCATGGGGTGTCCAGCACTGGAGCTTGCTGGTCGTTGGACCTGTGTCTTAGCATTGAGATGGAGATCTCTAGGAGGGTTCTCACTGATTGATATTACAAGGGGCCGGGAGGTCTCTGGTGGTCCAATATCCTGTCCAGAGAGCTCAGGCCTGTCCGGTGTCAGGCCTGAGCTCTCCCACCTCAGAGGCTCAGGCCTGATGCCCGGTCAGAGCACCAAGACCCTTTCAGCCACATGGCTTGATGAAGAATGCTGCAACATGATGATCGCATGAATGGAAGTCTCTGTTTGTTTTCTATATGTCTTATGTCTCTGGTTTCCCCTCTATTCATCCATTACTGCTTTCTTTTGTTTTAAATAGATATTTTGAAGTGTGCCACTTCAATTCCCTTGTTTCTTTTATATATATTTTTGAGTTGTGTTCTTAGTTTTTCTTGGGTATTACAAACATCTCAATTTATAACTATCTAGATTAAATTGATACTAAGAATTTCAATATTGTACAAAATCTTTGCTCCATATAGCTCTATTCCTCTGCCCTTTATGTTATTATTGTCAAAAATTTCATCTTTACACATTATAAGCACATAAATATACTTTTATAATTATTGCTTTATGCATTTGCCTTTTAAATCCAAATGAAAAGAGAGTCACAAAAATACATCTATACTGTCTTTTATATTTACCTATGTAGTTACCTTTAACATTGCTCTTTATTTATTTGTGTGTATTTGAGTTACTGTGCAATGTTCTTTCATTTCAGCCTGAAGGATTCCCTTTAGATTTTCTTGTAGAGGATGTCTAAGAGCAATGAATTCTCTCAGTTTTTGTTTTTCTGGAACTATCTTGATTTTTTCATTTTAGAAAGATAATTTTACTGAATGAGTTTTTGTTGATGATCTTTTTCTTTAAGCATTTTGAATATGTCATCTCAGTGCCTTCTAGACTCCATAGTTTCTGATAAGAAATCAGCTATTAATCCTATTGGAGATCCCTCATATTTGATGAGTCTCTTCTCATTACTTTCAAGATTCTCTCTTCATCTTTGACAGTTTGATTATGATGTGTTTAGGTGTGGATCTCTCTGAATTTATCCTACTTGAAGTTTGTCGAGATTCTTGCATGTATAGACAGTTTTTATCAAATTTGGGAAGTTTTAAGCCATTATTTCTTCAAATATTTCTGCCCTTCTCTCTTTTCCTTCTCAGACTCTCATTATGCATGTGTTAGTATGCCTTATGGTGTCCCACAGGTTTCTGAGGCTCTGTTCATTTTTCTTCATTTTTTTTTTCCTCTCTCTTCCTCAGATTGGTTAATCTCAACTCACCTATTTTCAAGTTTGCTGATTATTTCCTCTGGCAGCTAAAATTTGATGTTGAGCTTCATTAGTAAATTTTTCATTACAGTTATTATGCTTTCCAACTCCAGAATTTCTATGTGGTTCTTTTTTTACAAAAAATAATTTCTATGTATTGATATTCTATACTTGACGAAAAACCATTCTCATACTTTGCTTTAGGTCTTTACGCAAGGTTTCTCTCAGTTTTTTAAACATAACATCTGACTTAAATTTCTTTGTCTATTTAAGTGCAAAGTCTGGGTTTCCTCAGGGGTAGTTTCTATTGATTGCTTCCTCCTTCCCCATCCCTGTTTATGGGTCATAATTTCCCTTTTTCCCCCCATGTCTCATAATTTTTTGTTGAAAACTGGACATTTCAAGTAGTATAATGTACAACTCTGGAAATTAGATCGTTTCCCCAGGGCTTGTTATTGTTGCTTTGTTGTTGTTGCTGTTTATTCAGTGATTTCCCTGAAGTATTTTTTTAAAGTTTGTATTTATTGTCGAGTGGGCCTAACATGTTTGTTTGGTTGCTTAGAGGTCTGCTCATAACTGGGCAGATATTTTCTTAAGTACTTTACACTAATACGTCTTTCAGCTTCTGCCGAGGGCTCCGTTTGCATATTGACGTATTTTTTCAGTGCTCTAGCAGGAAGTTTGTAATTCCACCTTAGCTTTGTAATTCCGCCTTAGTTTCACTCCCTGCTTGTGCAGAGCCTCTTGATCAGCAAGAGGGAAAGATCAGGGCTTTCTTTTATGGGCATACACCCAGCCCTGCACTTGAGTATGGCTTTCCAGATTCCAGGGAATATGTCAGAGCTTTTCAAAGCCCTCTGTGGACTTCTCGTTCCACGTCTTTTCCTTTAAACTCTTTTGTTCAGCCTCTTGTTTGTTATTGCCACTTCGGTGGCTATAATGTTAAATAATTACCTCTGTTTGGGGAAAAGGCTGTTTTTAGGGAGTGAGCTCAGAGTCGGATCAAATAAAGACAACCCCTGTGAGTGGATGTTTCCAGGGAACGGCCAGACAGCTCAAACACTGACAATATTTTGTGGAGCTCTAAATCTTTTCTTCTTCTTTCAGTGGCTGCTGGCTTGCTGGCTTTCACTGCTATTTTGCATGTGAGAGTGTTGATTTTCACGGCTACCATGGAGCTGGGGGAGGGGAGGGGAATATGGCAAGTGAAATCACCACAATTCTTGCTGTTCTTCCCAAGATTCAGTCTTTTTTTTTTTTTTTTGTCTTTAAATAAACAAGCCTCAGAATATTTTAATCCTTTGGTTAATTTCTAGACTTCTGAAAAAGTTGATTTTGACAATACTTCCAGGTTTCTAGTTGTTTTTAGGGAGAGTAGATTTTCAGAAGTCCTTACTCCACCCTTCTGGAAGTTTCTCATATTGACTCTTCACCATTCCCTAGGCCCAGAGAACTCCACTGGACCTTGATGAGTTCTGAGGCTTCTCTGTGGTTTCAGGTACATTTTAGAGTAGGCACTGGTGACTGGTTAAATTTTCAATTTTCCCAGCCTCCACAGGTCCTCATCAGAATGGATCCAAACTGTCAGATTGACTGTAATTTACGGAAAGCTGCTCTGGACAGAAAAAGATGGCCTATAACTTCCACAATTAAGACATACCATAGGTGAAGGAACCATATAGAAGAGCCAAAAAGAAAACCTATAAAAAGGAGATGCTCTGCCTTCTAGGAAGTTAATCTGGAGAAACAGCTGTGCTGAAGCATAGAGACTCAACATGAAAAATACAGCAATGACTCATATATGTATGTATGTTAGCAAATAAAATTCTCATGGTTTTACATACCTATACTGCTCAGAATTTACTATAAATCTGCCTCTTTCAACTGATTTCACACACTGAGTAGAGGACAAGGCGCCCTTCATTATGATGTTTGTTTGTGGTAGTACTGATAAAGACAAGGACTTTTAAAGTCCTTTTCACTAGTATTCCTAAGAATGCTTCTTACATTTCTCTATCTTCCCCCAAAGGAGTCAGGATCAGACTGGTATAGAAGAGTAGTCAAAAGCTTAGTCTAGCACACATACACACATACACAGACACACTTTTCCCCAGAAAGACAGTAGGTCTTCTGGTCTAGGGAAAATGGTTTTAGTTCCTAAACCCAGGGATAGAGAAAGATTTCCCATGGGAGATAACAGACCCATTATTTGTCATCTTGTCTTCTTGAAATCCTCCAGCTGGGTGGATGTTCCCACCCTCACTTGTGGCACATTATAATCATAGAAGATAACAATTGTTACACCTAACTCCTTTTTGATGTTTTGAATAATCTTTCTAGTGCTGCCAAGGTACAATAGTGACCAATATCAAGCTCTACTCTCCCTTTCATACGTTGCCTAAAATCCGGCCTCCCTCATCACACTGCCCAATGTTCTCATGCTGGTGAGTGAGGAAATAAGTGACAAATGTGCCAAGTCCAACAGAGGACAGGCAGAAGGTATTTTTGAATGCCAGCTTTCAACTCTATAAAACCACAGAATTACAAAATAGGTGCAGCTAAACTTACTTAGGGTTTTTTTTTTTTCCAGTTGGGAACTAAGGTGTGTTTCTCAATAAGGAGCAATCAAGGTTGATCCTTCCTTAGTCTGTGTTTCAGGAGATTGGGCAAACAAGCGGCTATACAATAGTGTCAGGCACTGAAGGTCTCCAAGTTGGATCTCCTTTCTGTTACATCTCTTCGTTCAGTGGTAACTGTCATTGGTGCTAAAATTCCTTTGCCCCCATAGTTGTAACGATTAGAGTCTGGGGCCATGATAAAAATAAGGCCTCGTCACAGCATCTTAGGAGAGTCTCATCATGTCTGGTAGGACATATGATACTGGCATATGGATGCTACCTAAAAAATTGGATATTCTGAATGCTATACAGGAAAAAAAGCATCCCCTTCTCCAACTGCAACATTTCACAGTCATCTCTCACTTTCAGCACCTTCCTTGCTACACAAGGATCTGCACAGGGTAAAGAGGGGGTAGGATAACATTAGCGTGAGAGATGGGAGGGATAAACTGCCTTCAACAGCTTTCACAGAAACAAACATTTGTCACTGAGGTCTTTGTCCATCATCTTCTAGCTTCGAGCTCTCAGTATCCTATGACCTTAGATGTGACACCATGGCAATTGTGTTCCTTCTCCAGCAAGTGGAAAGGCAAAGGCAAATCCTTCTAAGACTGAAGGGACTGCAGGCTGAACCCGGGTGATTGTGTTTAATGGGGAAATGCAAGGAGGCAGAGGAGTTTCTAACAATGTTCCTCCCCAGCCCTCCAAAGACAAAGCTGTGCTTTAGCTGGGCTAGCTGTCTTTCCATCCTGTGGGGACATGAGGTAGAGTGGGGACAGACTGGAGGTGGGAAGGATGGGAGAGAGAGAATGAATAAGAGGTGGCAGGAGGTGAAGCTGGTCTGGTAGGGACAGGCCAGCACCGAATGCTTCTAACACCCACAGTGCCCATCACCTACCACATAAAGGATCCCCAGCAAATACACTCTGGTTTATAAGCTTGATCCCCAAATACCCAAGAACTTAAAGACAAGCAGGACTATGTTTTCCTGGAGTGGATTGTAAAAAGAAGGTGAATAAATGAAAAGAGATTGAGAAGTGTGTTCTCGTATCCACTGAGACAAGAGAGCAACAGTTGTGCATGTGGCAGGACTGTTCACTGCCCCCCGAGGAGTGGGTTTTCTTAGTCAAATTGACACTTACCTTTGGCACCCCTCATCCTCCCCCAGACCCACCTGGTACGTTCCCTGTGGCTTTGCGATGATAGACGTCCCATCCCCAAAGGTGGTGCAGCAGCTACTGTCCTCGCAGTTGGTGATGACAGTGGCGTAGTGTGAACTTTCAATCTGCATGCACTTCACCTGCCTGGTGATCCTCTGAGGACCTTCGTCTGTGGGCAAATGCAAGGGAAGCAGGTCTGATAGGATGCACACATAGGGAACATGCCTGCCGGCTGACTCTGACTGTGCTCCTGCCTCCTGGCTACCTGGACTCGAAGTCAAGATCCAGTGTTGAGAACTCACTCCATGGGGCTGGAGTATGGGCTACTCTCTATGTCAATGCAGTCATATTTCCAGAATATCTCTTAATTTAGTATGCTCTTTTGTTCTCACCATTCTTTTTATTTTGAGAAATTGAAAACATCCGGAAAAGCACAAAATATAATTTAACTATTCATGCTCACTAATCAAAATTAACACTTATTAATATTTTGCCATATTTGCTTCATTTTTCATATGTACATAAGAGAAAAATACAGATAAAGTTGAAGTTTACTGCTCTCCTTATCTCTGGGTTTATTCCTTTTTCTCACAATCCATTTTTATACTTTTATATAAATGTATGTATCAAAAACAACATATAGTATTTTGTGTACTTTAAATTTGCATAAGTTATATATTACTCTATGTATCATTCTATACCTGAATTTTTAACTTAACAATGTTTTGAGACATTTAGCCATCTTGATATATATGTGTGTGTGTAAATAGGTGCATGTATGTGTGCGCTTCATTCCTTTTAATTGCTATATAGTACTCCTTTGTAAGCATATACCACATTTTATTTTTCTATTCCACTGTTGATGGACATTTGTTTTCCCAATATTTTAATATTAAATTTGGTGTTGCAAGTAGCACCCCTATACCTGTTTCCTTGTTCAAATGTATAAGAGTGTCTTTCTATATATATCCAGAAGTAGAGTTAGTGTATCGTATGATATGCACATTTTCAATTTACCAGATATTTAAAAATTGCCCACCCAAGTGGCTCTTTTAATTTTCACTCTAACTAGCAGGGTGGAAAGATTCCTCTTTTTCCAGTCACTTGCCCATTTGTTGCACTTAATTTGGCAATGAAGCATTTAAACTCTGGAATTAAAGAAAAGTGAGTCGGAATAATTTTTATTTAAAAATCGTTTTTAAACTTAGCTTAGGAAGGGTGGTAGGCTTTTAGATAATATGAAAGACTCTGGTTCATTAGTAGCTGCAGCTGGCTTTTCTCTTATATCACCTTTCTGATAATGAGAATTGTCAGAAAGGATTGAAGGAGGACCTACCTGAGGTCACCTATGTATGCAAATTAGATTCCTTAAGGATCAAAGGAAACAGGTCTGAGATCTAATGTGCAGGACAGTTGAGTCATGATTATTAACTTTCAGTTGCTACCAATCCAGGCTGTAAGTTTTCAGTGGTAAAAATGGAAAAGGCACTATTACTGTCCATCAGCCAACTAGAGCTGTTATCACTTCCACGTCAGCTGAGGATAAAGATCATAATAAAGGGCCTCATTTGGATTGCGTGAGTATTCTTTGGTTGATGTGAATTCTTCAAAAAAATTATTTTCTTATGTGTATTTTCAAAAATCAGTGAGGTTTCTACCTATCTTATTGTAAAGACATAGAATATTGTCATCTACTTGAAAAAGAATTTGAAAAAGAAGAGATACATGTATATGTATAACTGAATCGCTCTGCTGTACACCTGAAACTAACACAACATTGTTAATCAACTATACTCCAATATAAAAGAAAAATTTTAAAAAAAGAAAAAAAAAACTTACCTGTCTCTTGATCATCCGGAGAAATAATTTGATCTTCATAAACTTGATAAAAGGTTGTGATTCTGGTACCATCAGCATGATCCACTACCCGAGTACCATCTTTCTTTTCAACGATGATCACTTTGTCTTCTCGAGTTGTCATAACCTGAACATACAAAGGCAGAGCAGGTTAATCCCAAGTGTGCTTATTTTTACACCCCATTGATTAACATCAAAATCCTGGTTATTTAGAAGTAAAAGTTTTATCTCATCTACTTGATCTAATCTTTATAACAATCCTGGGAGGCAGGCAATGATATCCCCATTTTATAGATGAGGAAATTCAGGCTTAGAAAAGTTAAGAAACTTGCTGAGTGTCACTCAGCACGTGCCAGAGCTGATGCTGGACTAAGACTGTCTGACTTCAGAACTGGTGCTTCTTCCATGGTTGCACATTTGTGAGTAAAAAGTTAACATCAGGACTGATCTGACCCAGGTATGTCCAGGAAAATGGTCCCAAGTCCTGCTCCCTTGGAAACTACAGGTTTAAGATAAGCAAGGGACCACTGGTGTCTGTAGTGAGGGTTCTGATGTGGTCTGGTCTCCCCTGAGGAAGCAATGCCAGAGCTTGGATTTTGTGTGCCGGTGCAGGGGGGCAGCATGGGTGAAAGGGGTGCTGGACACAAAGGATCCCAGGGAGCAATGGGCAGAGTGGTGAGAGCAAGGTTAGGAGTGAGGGACCAAACTGGGAAGATTATTAAGCATATTAAGGACACAGTCTTTATCCCAAGGCAGGCAAATCAGTAGTGAAGGGTTTTAAGTATGTGGACTAGAGTAAGAAACACAGAAAACATTCATTTAGTCCTAGCAAGTACTTCAGTCTGAAAGAACACTCAGACCTTTGTATCCTGTAGCTAAATGGTTCACCAGAGAAGCTCTAAACCCCCAGCTGTGTGTGTGTGTGTGTGTGTGTGTGTGTGTGTGTGTGTGTGTGTGTGTGTGAATATGTGGCAGGCATGGAGATGCATAGCCCAGATCTTCCTTCAAGACAGGATTTGCTCCCCAGCTGTGTGGAGCAAAGTTGGCAAACAGCCTCCAGATGTCAGCTCTTCCAGCATCTGCCTCAGCTGCAGAGAGATGCTTTGCCTGACTCACATTGTTCCAGGTGAACTTGGTCCAGTGACTGAGTGAGGCAGGAGTACACCGATATGGTTCCTGCTCCCAGACTTGGGACATTGGGACAGATGACACTGGCTTCTGAGCTCCTGCCAGTTAACCAAGGCTTTGTGGGGTCAGCTCAGCTCCTCCTCTGTCCAATCCTGCTTTCTCCCCATTCCTTTCACAAATGGTGTCCCTTATAAATATCTTGTACCACAAACTTCATTTCAGTGTTTGCTTCTGGAGACCCCAACTGTCAACAATGTATTAAAATTATATAATGCATATTTTTAAATCATTGAGTGTTTTCTAACTTATACTGTCCTAACTGTAAGGGACACAATTTGCACTGAAGTGTCCAGATGGATATGAGAGTGAGTTTGCTAGCTATGTTTTGACTCAAGTGTCTAGGGCTTTTGGGAGTAGGTCACAATTACATTTTTATCTTTTTATAGTAGGCAGAAATCACTATAAGAGAGAAGTGCACACTGATCATTATTTTAAGTTCTTATCGTTGGCACTCTCAGCCAGTGGTAGTATAGATATGTATATCTGTCTATCTATATCTGTCTGTCTATCTATCTATCCATCTATCTATCTATCAAATGCGTATAACAAGAAATACTGCTGTAGAATGCAGTGACTGAGAGCATGGACTCTGCAGTTAAGCTGCCTGAGTTCAAATTCTGGTTCCACAGCTGGCTGAGTGATTTAGGCAAGTTGCTTACCTTCTCTGGGCCCTAGTTTCCTTATCTGCAAAATGGAGCCAACACTACTATTCCTCAGAGATGTTATATGGATTAAATGAGAT
Organism: Phocoena phocoena; assembly: GCF_963924675.1. Taxonomy (NCBI): domain Eukaryota; kingdom Metazoa; phylum Chordata; class Mammalia; order Artiodactyla; family Phocoenidae; genus Phocoena; species Phocoena phocoena. The sequence goes on from NC_089219.1 coordinate 104,566,744, forward strand.
AATGCTGGTAAAGTAATTCACACTTAATTGGTCATCAAGTTAGCAATGATAAATACTAGCTCTTTAACTCATTTATTTATTTTGGCTGTGGCGCATAGCTTGTGGGATCTTAGTTTCTCAACCAGGGATCGAACTTGGGCCCTTGGCAGTGAAAGTGCAGAGTCCTAACCACTGGACCGCTAGGGAATTCCCTATCTAGTTTAGATATTCACAAATTATTATTTAGAATTATTCCAACATTTTATAACACCACATAACACTGACATTTTCTGATCACCATAGGGTAAGATAATCATTATTTTTAGTGGTGGCAAGAACACAATAGAAAGAATATTTACTGAACACCTGATGGTGCTAAATCTGATATTAATCTTCCCAACTATTTTAGGTAATGACTATTATTTCTATTTTAGGAGTAAAGATACTAGATTAGAAACATCCAAAGTCATATATCTAGTAAGAAGCGTGACTTGGGGTTCAAACCCATGACTGCCTCACAGCAAGGTCAGTGGCACTCCTCTAAAATGTGATACTTCATGTCAGATATCACGAAAACACACATCCATTCTCAATTTTGTTTCATATGATCATTGCCCCTTATTTGCATAATAGTTAAGCATATGAGACCTAGAATACAACTTGGGGTCCACATTCTGAATCTACCACCTGCTGTGTGATCTTGGAAAAATTATTTAGCCTGTCTGTAGCTTAGTTGTCTCATATGTAAAATGGAAACAATAGTTTGTTGTGAGAATTAAACAAGTTAGGATGTGGAAAACACCAAGAACAGTGCCTGGCACACAGTGAGCGCTCAATAAATATTATTACTATTGTTGTGATTGCGATTTGACTGTTGGGAGTCTATGCTTGAATCCAGGCTCCTGGATCTTGGTTTGTGCTTCCATAATGGTGCTAGGTATCAGCAAAGGAAATTGAGTGTCATTAACTCAGAAATATTAATCAAATTTGCAAATTAAGCCAAATAATCTGCATCAGGGCTGAATTAAAGTGAGTCATTTGAAGTCACCAAAAAAAAAAAAAAACTATCCTGAGATGATATGTATCTTGAGTCTCACAACAGAGAACTAGCAAACAATGTAAGAGATAATGAAACTATTTCAGAAGTAGGCTGAAGAAGAAAGGAAAACGCATTTGGTTAGATAAAGGAATTTATCTCGATAGCAAGCAGACATTTTGCTTTCGACTATCAGCGTGTGGTTGCTAACAAGTGCTGGAAGTCCAGAAACCAGAAATAAGGCATGCAGGAAATCCTTTGTCTTGTTAGATTTAGAGGGTGCTGCAAAGCTCCACATAAGATATTAGAGGAATAGCTGAGGAATGGAAAGAGCCCAGTTTTTAGTCCCAACGACTGGTTCTAAACCTGGCTCCAGCAATTCCTGGTCACATGACTTCACTTGCTGAGGCCCAGCTTCCTCATCTGTATAATATACACTGGTGTGAGGCCTGAATGAGAGAATGTATGCAAAGCCCCTAACAGAAAGCCTATAAAAATATGCTATTGTGCAACCCAGGGGTTTCAATTTCACATTTGCTTGACAGATAAACAAAACTGTTATTTACTATACCACTCATTTGTCACTTTTTCTTAAGTTATAAATAAAATCCTTCTTATAGTTGTTTTGTGGTGGTGTTGAATTTTTGAGTTATTTAATGTGGGCATCTCATTAAATATACCATACATTATTTGAAGTCAAGGAGCATGAACAAATTTCTATAATTCATGTCAGGTACACACAAAAAGTAGGAATAAATCAGAGCCCCTCACTTCTAGAAGATAAGACATATAAACAAATACATTCAACATAAAGAAATATAGGATATCATTAATCATATGTCTTAAAAGTAGAATAGAAAATTCATGATTTGTCTCTCACTTCAAGAATTAATATTTCATGATACACTACACTGGTCAAATGAACCACACAATATTTTTAGATTTGGAAAGATGGATCCATCCATTCATCCATACATCCATTACCTAACAAACAGTTATTGAAAATTTATTATTTGACAGGTATTCCTCCATGTGTTGTTTCAGAACCCTAACAATTTAGAAAAATTTGTAATATATAATTGTTTGCCATACCGTTCCATTGACAGGATCTGTGGCTTTAAAGGATAAAAGTGGGGCCAAGTCTGCTATTCTTTCTAATCCTTTGGTGCCAATCCGATTTCCTTGAGGTGTAGTTGTAAACCAGGTGCCTAAGTGAACCTCCACAGGAGCTACTGTTTGAATTGTTTCTGGGGGAGGTTCATGGCTTTCATTTTTATGTGCCACTGATGACTGATTTTTCTGACTTTTTCCTGTGGAAGTTCAAGTAAAATCAAATACAACAAATCAACTATACTCCAACAAAAATTTAAAAAATAAAAAAAAAATTAAAAAAATCAAATGCAACAATATAACTATAATATCACATATAGAATTATTCATTAAGTTTTAATACAGTGTAGGTTACCTCAGACACAGAGAAATTCTAAGTGGTATTCATCAATTATATTATTTCTCAAGAAGCAAAAATTTCAGGTTAAGAATATCTAAATCTTGGTACTTGAACCTTGGCTGGATTCCCATCACCTCCCACAAAACATACATGTGCATACACAGCTCACTCTCCATGGCACAATACCCATTCTTGTCAATTTCTGTACACTTTTAGGTCTTGCTTACATCTCCCTAGATTCCAGATTTGGGGTCCTGTACCCTGGTTTTCAAAGCCTCTATTTTCTCCTGTGTATCTCTGAAATTTTTAGATTCCTTTTTTTGACTTATTATATTCTAGTATAATAGAGTATAATTTAAACTCTTCATTCCTCTGATTTTGTCATTTTTTTTTCAGTCACAGGAAACATCTTTCTTTGGCCCTGGATCTGGAGAACATTACCAATCAAGCATATCCTTGGCCTCTCATATGGAGAGGATTTGTACAGTTTAATTACTACATTGATAATCATCTGATACACATCCCCCTCTCAACCCCTCCCCACCCCCATTCAATTAGAACAGGAAGACAGAATTGAAGAAACCCTCATGGAACCCTGTAAATATTAACTCAATCCCTCTACCTCTGGAGTAAAGGTAGATTTACTCCATTTGTATGAATAATAATGAGTAATCTCATTATTATTTGCCAGGCAAAATTTGCCAGTGTTGCCAAGCCTTGATGATGAAGTAAACTCAGACGGAGAAAAAAATTGCAAAGAATATAGTAAAGGATTGTTGCCTCCAGGAAGATCCTTTAGATTCAGACCATGAAATGTGGATCTTGGTGTAAGATGCAGACTCAACTAATTGGGGGAACCAAAGAAGACAGATATATTTAGCTAAGCCTTTCCATTGCCCTAAGATTTAATTTGGACCTATTTGTATTTCCAGAGCATTAAAAGAGAACTGAAAGATAGACCTGTAGAAATTATTTAGAATGAAGCTCAGAGAGCCAATGTGACAGAAGTAATGAAAGAGAGGTAAAAGCTCTCTAATACACATTTAATTGGAATTCTCGAAGAAGAAGAGAAAGAAATGATGATAAACAATATTTGAAAAGATAATATTGAGAAAGTTCCACAAGGAATGAAAGATACTAATTTACAGATTCAAGAAGCCCAATGTATTCCCACTTGGATAAATAAAAAGAAATCTACCCCTAGTTAAATCATATTGATATTATAATAAAAAAGAAAATATTTTAAAGGCGGTTAGATTGTCTAACAACAATTAGACTGACAGCCAACTTTTCAACAGCAATAGTGGAAGCAAGAAAAATATGAAGAATTATTGTCCACATACTGAGAGAAAATACCTGTCAATCTAGAATTCTACACCCAGTGAAATTATTTTTCAAGAATGAGGACAACATAAAGACATTTTCAGAAAACATCTGTTTTGCAATAAATAGCTTAAAACTTCCAGTTAAAACACAAAAATGTCTAATTTTTAAAACATACACCTATATGCTGCTCACAAGACACACTTTTAAACATAAACCATAGAAAGTAAAATAAAGTGTGGGAAAAGTTATACTGGAAAAGTTAAACAATAGCTGATGTAGCTATAAAAATATAAGCAAAATCAACATTAGAGTAAAAAAGAATCCTAGAATAAAAAGTCATTGTGTACTGATATAAAGTTAAATTCCCCATGAAGATAAAACAATTCTAAATTTGTAAGTATCTAAAATCATATCCTCAAAATATATAAAGGCAAATCTGAGAACTATAAAAAAGACATAGTTATTTCAGAAAAAAGAAATATGGATTAAACTGTAAGGAGTGAAGAGGCTATTCTACCCTTTCAGGAAATTTAAACATACTTCTGCTGAATAAGTTGACATTGTACATTAAAAAGTCCATAAGGATATAGAATAAGAAATGTCAAAGTTTGAATGTGAGGCAAATATGGCCTACTGTCTGTTTTTGTACAGTCTGTGAAGTAATAATTCTTTGTACATTTCTACATAATTAAAAAATCAAAAGAATATTTTGTTATGTATGAAAATTATATTAAATTCAAATTTTAGTGACCATATCAAAGTTTTATTGGAACACAACACAGCATGCTCATTTGATTATGTATTTTCTAAGGCTACTTTTACACTACAATAGCAGAGTTAGTAGTTGTGATGGAGACCATATGGCTCCAAGTGTCTAAAACATTTACTATCTTGCCCTTTACAGAGAAGTTTCCTGAACCTGGATATAAATTGGACAACACAACTAACAAATTTGATCAAACAGATATAAAGAGAACTCTGTAACATGCTGTATAAATATATATATATAAATTAATTAAATTAAATTAGAAAAAGAGAACTCTGTACTCAATAGCTGCAGGATATATGCAGTTTTCAACTTTTCAAACACAGACAGAATTTTTTTTTTAATTTGACCATATCCATTCCTCTGTCAATGGACATTTAGGTTGCTTCCATGTCCTGGCTATTGTAAATAGTGCTGTAATGAACATTGGGTACATGTATCTTTTCGAATTATGGTTTTCTCCAGATATATGCCCAGGAGTGGGATTGCTACTTCATATGATAGTTCTATGTTTAGTTTTTAAAGGAACCTCCATACTGTTCTCCATAGTGGTTTTACCAATTTACATTCCCACTGACAATGTAGGAGGGTTCCCTTTTCTCCACACCTTCTCCAGCATGTATTGTTTGTAGACTTTTTGATGACGGCCATTCTGACTGGTGTGAAGATGTCATACATGTATACCATGGAATATTACTTAGCCATAAAAAGAATGGAATAATGCCATTTGCAGCAACATGGATGGACCTAGAGATTATCATACTAAGTGAAGTAAGTCAAAGACAAATATCATATGATATCACATATGAAAAGATGCTCAACCTTCCTAATCATCAGAGAAATGCAAATCAACCACAATGATATACTACCTCACACCTCTCAGAATGGCTATCATCAAAAAGAACACAAATAACAAATGTTGGAGAGGATGTGGAGAAAAAGGAACACTTGTACGCTGTTGGTGGGAATGTAAATTGGTGCAGTCACTGTGGAAAATGTTATGGAGGTTTCTCAAAAAACTAAAAATAGAACTACCATATGACCCAGTATATCATTTCACTAAATTTTGAGTTATCAAAAAAAGAATTCACTTTGCCTCCATACAATGTTACTGGGTACCATGATGAGATGTGTGAATCTGAGAGAAAAAGACTAAATCTTAGTCTCACAGATCATTAAAGGCATATGAGAAATTGAGAAAAATTTGTAATGCCTGAGAGACAGTGTAATTTAGGGGTTAGTTGCCCAGACTCAAATCCGAGCTTTACCACTTACTAGCTGAGAGACTTCAAGGAAGTTAATTAACTTCTTTGTGTCTCAATTTTCTCATCTGTAAATTGAGATTATTAAGATACACACCTCACAGAGTTGTTGTGAGTATTCACTGATTTAATATTTTGAAGTATCCAGAATTGTGCCTGGTATACAAGCACACGTCTCCTATACATGAAGATCTCTTAAAATGAAAATGATGAACATCCCAACAGCAAACCAAGGAAAGATGTGAATAGAAAATTAACAAAAAGAAAAAAAAAGCAACAAACATCTTTAAAGGTTTAATCTCATCAGTAATCAATGAAATGCAAATTAATATAATAAGATGCATTAATTGTCTATCAAACTGAGTAACATGAAAAGAATGACAATACCCGGCATTGGCAAGGGTATGAGGAAGCAGACACTTTCATACTGTGCTGGAGGTAGGGGCATAAATTGCAAGTGTCTTGGAGGGGAGCAAGTCTGTAATTTAGATTATGGCAGACATGGTTGATTGCTTACACAACACTTCTCCACCTTCCTTTTTCCTTACTAGTAGTGCTCATCTCCTGAGAAAAAAGCCAAAAGTTTCAGATGCTGTTTTCCCAGCCTCAGTCCCCAACCAGGTTTAGTCAATGACATATAAGAGGAGACCCTCTGGGGGTGGGGGAGACTGGTGTAATCTGGGGCTATTTTCCTCCCTGATAAAGAGAGACACTCGAAAGCTCTTGTGTTCACCCTCTTTCCTTTCTGCTTTGGAAGTTACGACATGAGGCCCTGGTGCCTGGAGCTGATGTGGCTCTCTTGCGATTTCGGGGAAAAGAGAAGGACAGAGAAGGCTACACAGAGACTTGATATCACTGATCACTCATCTAACCCTAAAACAGTAGTGTAGGCATTAGAACTAATGTTGTGTCAGAGTACATGATGATATAGGAAAATGTTTGCTCTTTATTACATAGAGATAAAAGCAATTCATGAAACAATGTGTAATGCTGTGATTCCCACTGAAATTTGCATGTATTCATTGAAAAGATAAGTGTAATTATAATAATATCGAGCATTTATTAAGCCCTTGGATTTATTAAATCCATTATAAATTGAGAGGCTTCGGTTACTACCTTTCTTTGTGATGACAGTCTCTGATGGTGCTGTTTCTGATTTTTGCTGAGAAACCATGCTCATCAAGTCCCCGCTGTGAGGGCTTGCTGGCGCGTCAGCAGGAAGACCAACAGACCCTGAATTGGGACTACTGCTCACAGTACCATCTGCGAAGAGAATCTGAAGAAAAAGCAAAAAATTTCAGCATTCTCAGAAACGAGGAAGAAACTGGTTAACAATACTGTGTGTCAAACTGAAAATAGGTTAAAAATAACTCAAAGAAATGTTATTTGCCAACATCCAGACCCAGCAGTATAAAGCATGTTATAGAAGGGTAGATTTGGAGCTCAGAGACAACAGATTAATAACCAGCACAATAATATTGCTTTGTTTTCCATTTACTTTCTATTTTGTTTCTTTTCATTTCCTATCTTTTATCAGATTGACTTGCTTTACGTTTTCCCATTCTTCACCCTTCCCCTATGTAATTGGGAAATTATTCACCCTATTTCAATTTTTCTAATGATACATTTAAAACTTTATCACATATTTAAACGTTTAGTTTCTATCAATATCTATCTAGTATGTATAGTATGCATAGCATCTAAGGCAGTGTTTTTTCTTCCAACTATATTATTCTTTGCCATTTTAAGGCATCATTCATTTTCAAATGAGTTGTTTCTCTTCCTTGTCATAGTACTGTTCCTCACCTTTAGCTTGTTTGTATTTTACTCTGCAGCAGGAAAGAGTAATTTATCTAACGTATTCTTTTACCTGTGTGGATCCATCCAACAGGTATTTGACAACAGTGCCTTGACTGGTAATAACTCTTGATGCCTCCTGCTCCAGAGGTGGCATCACTGTTTTACAGAATTCATAGTGCTTCACCTTCTGGGGGTAGCTCTGTCGGACCATGATGTCCCAAGTGGGTTCCTCGTCTATAACATATTTATCTTAAAAAGAAAAAAGAGCTTACTGAGAACTGTGCAATGCTGTATGGCTGGGATCTTATCTTCCTGCTTAATTGTTTTCATTCTTTTGTCTACATCTGGTTACTAGGGCAGTTTTCATGTCATGACAGATGGCCCAGAGTACTGGTTCTTTGCTGCCTTTCTTATAGTCACATGTAGTAAATAAGGTCATTTACAAGTACCTAATACATACTTTCTGCATGTATAAGCCAGTGTTTCTAATGATGTCCAGAACATTTCAGGGCAAAATTAGGAAGGGAGAGAGTTATTCTGTCTTAGATGTTGCCTTTTCTTCCCATTGGTATTTTTCTCTCACCCTGGATGCACAATGTTTCCCTCGGGTCCCCCAGTTCCCTGGAGCCCCAGGGGAAGTCACTCACTCAGGCTTGCCCTTCTTAAATCATTTATCATCTTTCAAAGTTAACACAACCCTCTCATCTCTAACCAAGTCCAGATTTTTCTCAGAGTTCTACTCTTAGCTGGCAATCAAGAAGAAAACACCTAATAAATTCCTCCAAAAGAAAGTATTATTATTGAGAATTTCTGGTACACAGCAGCTACTCAGATTTCGCTAACTGAATAATTTCCTCTTCTCCATTTAAAAAGTGGTTTAATAACATAAAATCCAATGTCTGTCAGTGATGGAGTCTATTAAAAAATCAGAGTCTATTCATTTGATGAGATGTTATCTAGATTTTTAAAGAAATACATTTGATAAATGTGTATCACCTTGAATATCCAAAATAGAGATGGAATTAAAAGGCTATTTGCAGAAAAATATTTACAGTAAAATATAATTTATGTAAAATTTGCATTATCTACAACTTAACATTATTTGTTATTATGAAGGCATACATATAGCACATTTGTATAAACCTATTTGCACAAAAATCTAAGTCTTGTTAGTGTTCACTATAAGAGAAAGAGAAGGAGTAGACTGTAGAGGGAAATTTGGGGTTACAGCTGTGTCTGTAATTTTAAAAATATATTTTGATTAAAGTATGACAAAAAGAAATCTTTATTTTGTCTGGCCAGCACATCAGTACTTGTTATATTGTGTATTATATTTTTCTGTATTAAAAGTTAAAATAAAATGGCATTGGTTCAGGAGGAAAAGAAGTGGTTTATTAACATGAAATGATGGTATTTCAAGGACTACATCAGGCTGGTGGGAAAATATTTTGGAATAAGCACCTTTCAAGGTGCTTGACCCTTCAAGTCACAGAAGTAATAATAAAATAATAAACATCTGTTGAAATATTTCTATATGTTAAATGCTCTGTGTATGTATTTTATTCAGCCCACCTCAACAACCCTTTAAGGTAGACACTTTCATTTTCCAGAGTTTTCCGATGAATAAATGGAGGCTAACTTCTCCAAGGTCACACAGCTGGTAAGAGCAGAGCTTAGATTTGAACCAAGTCTCCGTGCTTAACTATTTTCTTATGCTGTAAAAACAACCACTGCTACCATGACCAAAAATAAAAGCAAAAACCTAACATTGGAATAATACTTTCCAAATTAGAAAGTATTTTCTCATTTAATATTTATAGCAACTCTGTTTAGCAGATGACGTTATTTTATAAATGAAGAAATTCAGGTGGGGAGGGGTTATGACTTGTCCAAGATCACCCTGGCAAGAACTCAAATCTAGGCTCTTTCTTCTTGCACCGTGTGACCTTCTCTCCCTTGCCCAAGGCTGACCCTATGAAGATAGTGCTACTTTGATACTTACGCTGTAATTATATTCAGACTTGAATTAGGATAATCACAATATATGGAGGGTTTTAAAAAGATTTGTTACAGAGTTATTATTATTATTTTTTTTAAAGGATCCAACAGCATTTTAAAAAATAAATTTATTTATTTATTTACTTTTGGCTGCATTGTGTCTTTGTTGCTGCACGTGGGCTTTCTCTGGTTGCAGCAAGCAGGGGCTACTCTGTTGCAGTGCGTGGGCTTCTCACTGTGGTGGCTTCTCTTGTTGCAGAGCATGGGCTCTAGAGCTCAGGCTCAGTAGCTGTGGCTCATGGGCTTAGTCGGTCCGCGGCATGTGGGATCTTCCCAGACCAGGGATTGAACCCGTGTCCCCTGCATTGGCAGGCGGATTGTTAACCACTGCACCACCAGGGAAGTCCCCAGGCAGAGTTATTATTAACCACATTGTCTACCCTGACATAAAGATGAAAACATCAGACTAGAAAATGAAACTAATGGAAAAGACCGGTGAAACAAGTATTAAGCTGTGGTTTGCTAACAGAATCAAGAAAACAAGCAAGGAAACAAATATGTCCTTAAACTTAAAAAGAATATCCCTCTCAGTTCCCTCATAGCATCTTTGACTTCGGAAGACTGTCAGTGGCCTTCAGTCTTAGCACACACAGTTGGTCCCATCACGGAAAACCTGGATCACTAGGAATACTTGGAAATAGAAACAAGGGTTCATGGTCTATTTTTAACAATTCAGAAAGCCCAGTGAAAAGAAAAATTGAGATGAAACAGATCGACTACAACATTAAGTTTCTTCTCATTTGGCTGGCAAGTGAATACAACATTGAATTATTTTTCAATAAGCATACTCTTTTTCTTTGGTACACTTTTTAAATATGGGGTACATAAGGAAATTATAATAGAGTATATTTGGTCGTGAAAATAGGATTCACTGATATAATGTAACATTTGTCAGATGAAGAAACATGGTCCAAAGACAGTAAGTTACTGGAAGGGCCATACAGTTAATTAGAACTCAAGTCCCGGCTCCGTGCTTGCTTTGTTGCCTCTCCTACTTCTACTGCAAGAGGGGGTCTTCATTTAAATGATGTTCAAATCAATCACCAATGTGGATGCCCCCCTGCATCAGGTTAATTAAAGGAGTCCTGTTGTACTTACGTATTCATCTTAATAGGTTAGGAGCCACGTACAGAATCAACAGAAGTAAGAGACCCTATAAAAGTATATATTGATACCTGGGAACGAGACTGGTTTTCTTCATCCATTTAACCTGCACTTATCTTTACCTACTCTGTGCTCACCATCCTTTGTTTCGATCGGACCAGCGAAGTTCTGTTCCTGTGGCCCTTTGTAGAGGAAGGACACAGGACCACACAGTAGTTACTAAGAGCATTGGCTTTGCCACCACTGGACCAAGAATGGCATTTTATCTCTGCCACTTAGGAAGTGAGTGACCTGGGGTAAGTTACTGAACCTTCTGATGCCTCGATTTCTTTATTTTGTGAAAGGAAATTATTAGGACTTAGCTTATAGTAGTTGTATTTTGTCATGTATGTTAAGTATTTAGATAGTGCCTGGCCCACAGTAAGTGCTCAAAAATGGTGGTCATTATTGTTATTAGCCTATTATTCATTATCAACAAGTTTATTTAACTGGTAGGAAAATACACAATTTCAATGGTGATTGAAGTGTTTTCTATATGACTTTTTCCCCCTGCCTCCTCATCCTCCTGGCCAGCACTCACCTGGGGACTCTTGCCCAACGAAGGTCACCTGGAGCCCATTGGGGCAAGACACGTTCAGGTTTTGGAAGGTGGGAACATAAAGAGTCTCTTGTAAAACAGGTTCTGGTTCTACTTCTTCCTGTAAATAGTTCAAAGTGTGAATAATTTCCTGTCATTTTCTAAATGAGATATTGATTTATTATGACTAAACAAAGACTTGCTGAATGCTTAGACTATGACTTGCCCAGGACTAGTGAGCCCTGCAGTGGAGCCTATAAGGATGCATGAGTCTCTACCTTTGTGCAATTGATATTTTGCCTGTAGAATGGCACACAGACATATGAAACAGCTAAATAAGAGTACCAAATGGTTGGTACCTCTTTCCTCAGAAAAGGGAGATATCAAAGTTAATGAGACTAATTAGGAAAGGATCATGGAGGAGCTGAAGCTTGAACTAGGCCTTGAAAGATGCCTCAGTTTGGACATGTAGATGTAAGGGCTGACCAAGATCCCCACCACTTTCCTTGTGTGATTCTTACAGTTTGCATGCTAGAGACATTATGCTATTAGGATTTGTGTCTTTATTTTCCTATAATGAGCATACACTGCTTTTGTAGTAAGTAAAAATAATAAAAGACAATAAAAAAGATTATTTATAAGTTTTAATGAGGGTTTGGGTGTGTCTACTTAACAGATTCTAAATAATTTTATGCTCACTATGCCTGAATCCCTTGTTTGGTTATACGTACTCCAGGATGAAAATTATTTGGTTACTTCCAACCCACCCCTAACGATAATCCTTTCAGTTGTTCCAGTTGATTTGCTCAGCGGCTCGCCACTAAAATCATTCCAACTGATCCCCCAGTGTTGGATCTTTAATTTATTCTCTCTAGTTCTCTACTGTTGATCGTTTAGGTTGTCCTGCCTTTGTTATTAATAGAGAATAAAATCTGGATCATTGGCTGAAAATCAATTAAAAACACAAAGCAAAATTAAGAGGTAAAAGCTTATGAAATTCTGTAAAATGAACAATACTGCTCAAAGACACAAACAAGCCATGACAAATGTATCATTACACTCAAAACCAGTAATTATCCCCCACCCTTTCATTGTCATCAATTTAAAAAAATGGTGGGTGGACCGACTGGTTTGCCACCAAATTGCTTTCAGCTACATTAATGAGTTACCTGGGGATACTATACTCAGTACTTGAACATTTCTACTTAAGGGTCAAGTGTCCTAGCTTGAGAAAACTCATCTAGTAAAGCTGTGTAAATATGGTGCAGAGGCTAAGTAACATTCAAACCCCATAACTTTCAAAGGGTCAGGCTCTGAAATCCAGGTCCCTGATCACTTTTTAACACTTCTTTTTTCTAATAAGTTGAGACTTTGTACATTGTACAAACCGTACAACTGTACTAGTAAAACTGAAAGAGTCAAGATTTGATCAGTAGTTTCCTTCTTGTCGTTCTTTTAGAACCTCTTTTGATCTATATACTTCTATTAGGAAAATGTTTAGAGTCAAAGAGCTCTCAAGTGTGTGTGTGTGTGTGTGTGTGTGTGTGTGCGTGCGTGCGCGCGCTTGTTTGCATATGGTGAAGGGTTAGAGGTAGAGGGTGGACTGCTTTTTAACTGGAAGTGGGTTGTCCTTTAGTCTTGCTGAATTCTTAGTACATCAATATCTAAGTCCAGATCTACCTAACCGAAGTGTTTCCACTATTTAGTTAGAGATCCTCCCCTTCCAATTGTTGTTTATCTCAATGGAATTAAATTCAGTATTGAAAATAAGGACTGGTAGGAACTTGACCATCAAAGCAAGGAACATCCAAGATTCAATGTGGAAAAATGGTTGAACTAGTTATGCTGAGTTTGAAATGAATGACCTGAGACAGTTTGTTTAAGACAGTATGTCTCCTGGTGTGGGAATTCAACTCCTGTGCGCAGACCTCTTCTTGTCCATTCAAAACTGAAAGTACAAGGAGTGTTACTGATGTAATAACACTATTGACACAACTCATGATTTAAAAAAAGTTAACATTGAGGCAGAAGCAGAGTTTGGGAATACATGGCAAGGCCCACTTACCTTTTTCTCTTCTTCCTTTGGGAGCTCCTCTTCTTTAAGAGATTCTTTGGATTTTTCTTTGCTTTTTGTTTTCCCTTTTCCTTTGCTTTGAGGAATACTCACTATAACAGGAATTACTGTTGGAGTATGTGCTGATGGGATATTCAACATTGCTTCCAAGTTAGGATCCTTATCCTCTATAAAGAGAAAGAGGAGAAAACAAGTAAATTAGACATTTATATTTGATATGTTTGTTAAATAAAATTTACATCTCAAACATTTATACCACTTGGCAATTTTTACCTTGCTGAGGAGGATTGATCAGTTGGATAGGTTTCAGGGGTAATGTAGTTGATTTGGAAATCAAAATTGTAGCTTAGAAATTTGAGGCACTTAATACTTTGATGCATTTGATTGAGTCATGATTTCACACACTCTTGCCTCCCTATCTAGATTGTAAACTCCTCATGACACGGCAGTAACCATCTCTTCATTTTTTTGAGAAATATTTATTGAGGCTCATATGTAAAACATGTGGAGCAGTGGATAATAATGAAAAAGAAAAATAAAGGACCTTATGAAGTCAAAATAGTCTAAATAAGACCTGTACTCAAATAGCTTCAATACAAGGACATATTAAATAGAAACATAAGGGATACAAACAAGGAAATTTAGAAAAGAAATAGATTATTTCTGGCTGAGATGATAAAAGAAGTTTTCTTATTGAAGACTGATTTTATTCTGGGTTTAATGGATTGTTAGAATTCTAAAAGGAGAGCCAATCCATGGAGGAACTATGTTGGAAACTTCCAAGCATCCCCTTACGTCTTAGGTTATATTCTCTTCTGGGTTCCAGGGTAACACTCCCACCTGGATCTCCTCTTACCTCTTTGGTTATTTTTTTCTCAGTCTCCTTTAATAACTCTTCCACTTTGTTAAATGTTGGTAGGTCCCAGTTTTTTTCCCCCTTCTCATTACACAACAGATGTTCTCAACTCTGGCTGCCCATAATCATTTTTCATGGAATTAAACGAAATGCTCAGGCCCCCACCTTGACTCTCTGCGGACGAGGCCCAGGCATTTATAGTTGTGAAACACAATCACATGTGATTGTGATACACAGTGAGGGCTGAGAGCCTTTATTATCTCTATTAGATCTGAGTATCTTGTTCACTACTGGGGCTCCAGCTGTCATCTACATTTGAATGACTGCAAAATTTACATCTCCGGGCACAAGCTTTCTTCTCAGCTTCAGATCTGTATTTCCAACTGCTCTTAGACATCTCCCCCTGCTTGTGGTACTGGAGACATTTCAAAATCAGTAAGTCTCTCCTCTTCCAAGCAGATAACCCTCTCTCCTATGTTCTCAACCTCAGTCAATGCCATGACCAATCATGCACTTTGTTTCTCAAGTTAGACATTGAGATTGTATGCATTTTCTCTTTTTGACTCACCCTATACATCCAACCAGTCACGCAGCCCTCAGAAATTTCTCTCAAATCATGCCTCTCCTATCTATTCCTACCACCTTAGTTCATATTCTTATTCACTTGCTTGATTTTTTGTAGCAGTTTCCTAATACCACCACCTCAGTGTACTTTCCAAGCTATCACTATGATTACGTTCCTAAAATGAAATCTTTTCATGTCACTTCCCTTTTCGTACTTAAAAAACTCTGGCGCTCACAAATCTTATAGGACACACAATGCTCACTCACCCTCCTCCACTCCAGTCACACTCAACCTCTCATTTTTCTGTAAAGATGTCATGCTTTTACCCAACTGTGTACTTATACAAATGGTTCTTACTGTCTAGAATTCCCTTTCCTTGCTGCTTTGTCAGGATAGTTCCTACTCACCTATAAAGTCTCATCTCAGATGCTATGCTTTCTCTCTCAAGTATTTTCTGGCTGTCCCCAGTACTTGGTTTATATATAATTTCTAGCACTTATGCGGTTATTTCACTATTTATGGTTTCTGTTCCCATTAGACAATGAATTCTTTGAGTAGCTGTAACGTGGTTTTATTCATCTTAGTGACTCAGTGCCAGCAAGATGCCTGACTCATAGCAAGTACAGAATATAAATAGCGAATGGCATCTAGTTAGAGGCAGCTGGAAACTCCTCCCTCTCATCCCCATCCATTTACTCAATCAGTAAATATTTACTGAGTACCTACTACTATGTACCATGCATTGGGTAACCAGTGATGAATGAGACATCAGGAACTTGTAACGTAATGAGAAGTTCAGATGAAGAGAACCTCAGGTATTCAATGTCATGTGTTAAGCCCGTGATAGGAAAAGTACAGAGTGACAGGGGAACCCAGCAGAAAGGCATTTGCCACAAAACACTTCCATACAAGCTGTACTTTATACAGTTGTCCTTCAGTATACATAGGGGGTTGGCCCCAGAACACCCCATGGATACCAATATCTGTGGATGCTCAAGTCCCTTATATAAAATAGTGTAGTATTTATTTGCATATAACCTATGGACATTCTCCCACATACTTTAAATCATTTCTAGATTACTTATAATACCTAATACAATGTAAATGCTATAAAATAGTTATTATACTGCATTTAGGAAATAATGACAAAAAATTAGTCTGTACATGTTCAGTACAGACGGAATCATGCAACCATCATGTGCTTAACTACATGGTACACGTCAGCAACAACATAACATTATCTTTCCTTCAACACTTACAGATGGCTTTTGTTTAATGACCCCAAAGAGAAATACATGGAATAAAACACAGAATATTTAAAATACATATAGAAAATATAATCATAGAAAAAATATTAATTCTCTCTCTCTCTCACATGCACACACACATAGTGTTAACAATCACCCAAGCCCTAGTTCTCCTGTCTTGATTACCCTTGCATGATGATGATTGCTATATGGTGTCTATGGTACCGATGTGGCAAGGTGATGAGATGTGTGGCACTCTAGGTAAGTGGTGAGACATCAGGCTGAGTTAAGTCTTCTGACAGGATGTCAGAAGGATTATCTAGTCAGGAGAACTGGGTTCCAATTGCAGACACTGTCACTTTGGAGGAGGCTCAATAATACTAATGTCAGGATATCTGGAGGTTGAGGGCTGAGGATCTTAAAGCATTGAAGTTCTAGGCTTCACAACTGCAGATGCTTTAGTTAGAAACATTGTTATAGGAAGCTGTTTCTTCCTTTTCTTTGCATCATCAAACAAGTCTTGCAATGATTGTTGGCATAATGCTATACCTTGGATACCACAGAGGCTTCAGTCTATCAAAGGATTGTACTTGAGGATCATATCCTTTAACACTTGCACCTATTGAAAAAGCACTGCAATATTTTCACATGTCCAAATTGATGGCTCTGCTTCCTCTAAATTTTCTCTGTAGAAAAAATCATCTGTAGATGACTTCGGCAGATCTTTGAGTTCCTTGTTGGTAAGGATTCCTCTATACTCTTCTATGTGTTCCTTGATGTCACCCTAGATCATGTCAAAGAAGCCTCCTCCCCCCGCCAACTTCCCTTGCAACATTCAAGATATTCCTGATTTCCACATCAATAGTGGGGAAGCCCCTGAGATCATCGACTACCTCACACCATAATGGCTTCCAACATGCATTGACTGTCTTAGGCTTTAGGGCACCTACAGCCTCTGCAGTAAGCACAGTTCCAACCATAATTGTGACGCTCTTCCATAAATCCACTATTTTTTAAATAAATTTATTTATTTACTTACTTACTTTTGGCTGCATTGGGTCTTTGTTGCTGTGCGTGGGCTTCCTCTAGTTGTGGCGAGCAGGAGCTACTCTTCATTGTGGTGCACGGGCTTCTCATTGCAGTGGCTTCTCTTGTTGCCAAGTGCGGGCTCCAGGAGCGTGGGCTTCAGTAGTTGCAGCACACGGGCTCAGTAGTTGTGGTGCACAGGCTTAGCTGCTCTGCAGCATATGGGATCTTCCTGGACCAGGGATGGAACCCGTGTCCCCTGCATTGGCAGGCAGTTTCTTAACCACTGCACCACGAGGGAAGTCCCTAAATCCACAATGTTGCAATCAGGGTTAGCACCAAGGGCAGCATGAATCTTCCTCAAGGTGAGGCAGGTATAAGTTGCCTTAATGTCCTCGATGATGCCTTCATTGAGTGGCTGCAGCAGTGATACAGTGTTAGGAGGCAGGAACATCACTTCCACTTCCTTGTCAATGAGGCAGAGAAATTGAGTTAGTTGGGAGCATTGTCAATTATGAGGAGCACCTTGAATAGTAGCTCTTTCTCTTTGAGGTATTTCTTCATTTCAGGAATGAAGCACTGGTGGAACCATTCCAAGAACAAGACGGCTGTCACCCAAGCTTTCCTGTTGTGCTGCCAGAACAGCATAGACAATTTTTGTTTTTGTTCTTTTGGGCCCAGGAGTTGTTTGCTCATAGACTAGGCTTGATCATGTGACCTGCTGCATTGCCACATAGCCCGAGAGTAAGGTAAGCTTTCCAGTCCTTGAACTCCAGGGCCTGCTTGGCATTCTGACGGATGTAGGTACGACTGGGCATCAGCCTGTTTTATCACGATTGAAGACTTGCTCTAGAAGGTAGCCTTTCTCTTCTTGAGTTCTTCTGGGAACAGTGATGTTGCTTTGGCACTGGCCGATGTCAATTCTCCTGTGATCTTTAAGTTCTTGAGGGTGTAGCATTTTACCAGCTAACCAGCCATCTATTAGTGCCCTTAAATTCCTTCTTCTCACTCTCCTCACCCCTCACAACAGTGCACACAGAGGCTAAGTGCTCTTTCATGCGTAATTTTGCCATCCAAAGGGACATACTTCTGTAACATGTCCCCTAGCCACATACAAAATACAAGCACTTTGTAAGCACTTTGTCATGAACCTGCGAGACCATTTTTGCCATTGTAGGGGCAGCTCTAACCCTTCCATGAACTTCGGCTTCTTTCTGCTTTACTGTGAGAATGTTCCATTTGTTCTTAGTGACCTTACATCCCACTTTGGCAAGCCACATGCCACTTTTCAGAAGATCAAAGATCTGTATTTTCTTGTCGAGAGACAGCACTTTCTGCTCTCTCTTGGCATTTGATTGTTTTGACCACTTAACTGCTTTTTGGGAGCCATTTTTTACAGAAACTAAGCATGAACACACAATACAAGTAGCAAACAAACGGGACGCCAGACCAGCAATGCTCAGACAATGAGCACTGGAGAGAGTGCAGGTCTGTGACGTGGAAGGTGGCCACAGTAGGGTGTGCCTACACATCACTTCATTCACATGGCTTCAGCATAGTGATCGGCATGGGGCAAATTTGGGGGCAAAATTTTGCTTTTTGCAACTTTCTGGAATTTTTTAAAAAGTAATCTTTTCCATTCAAGGTTGGTCGAATCTGCGAATTCAGAACCCATGGATATGGGATACAGAGGACTGACTGTACTGTGCAGTTTGCTTTTCTACAAACGTGTCAGGCTTTGACACTACTGAGCTTTTGCACATGCTATTCCTGGTATAGAATTCCCTTCCTTTGATTCTTTGCCTAAGCAATTTCCACTCAACTCCAAAGACCCAGTTCACATGGGTGAAGCATTCCTCAGAGCAAGTCACCTGTAATCTGAGTCCTGAAGTATAGGAGGAAGTTCATTGTTGAAAGTGGTGATGTACGTAGCAAGAGAAAGAATTCTGAGCAAGGGGCACAGCATGGGCAATTGGTCAGAGATAAGAGAGAGCACAGTTCATCAAGGAACTGAAAGGCACAGAAGAGACGAGGGTAGCCAAGAGCTGGAGATAACCTAAATGTCCACTGACAGATGACTGGATAAATAAAATGTGCTGTATACATTCAGTGGAATGCTGTTCAGTCTTAAGAAAGAAATTCTGTAATGTGTAACAATGTGGATGACCCTTGAGCACATTATGCTAAGTGAAATAAGCCAGTCATAGAAAGACAAACACTGAATGATTCCACTTATGTGAGGTATCTAAAATAGTTGAATTCATAGAATCAAAGAGTAGAATGGTGGTTGTCAGGGGCTGCGGAGAGAAGGAAATTGGAAGCATAAAGTAATATCATAATCAACGGGCATAAGTTTCAGTTAAGCAAGATCAATAAGCTCTAGAGAGCTGTATATATTGAATTAAGAGGGGGGAATTGGATTGGAGATTTGTTTAGCCACTAGCAGATAAACGTTCTTAAATATTAGTATTACATGCATCCTTAAGGAATTTATAATATATTTTTTACAAAGACTCATGCCTTCAACTTTTTTAATATACAGGAAGTAAAACATTACTTATTATCTACACTATAAACATTTTCAAATGCAGTACCTATAAACTGAAATTAGGAACATCTGTATTAAATGGAAAGATTGCATATTAATTTAAGGATTAGATCAAGAATAAGTAAATCACTTAGAAAATAGCAGCAACATAGTTGATATAGAGTGTAAATATCTTAATGTAAAATAATGATAACCTTGTTCAGTAGGAGTATGGTTTGTTAGTGACTGTGTGATTGTGGATTTTAATACATAATTTGTTAGGCAACAAATGACTTTTCCAATTGTTGGATTAAAAATGAATCAACTACAAAATTAAAAGTCAAAACCCCAAATAAAGCAAAAATACTAACAAATTTAATGGGCTCTCTAACCCACTAAAGTACTACAATACTTGGCACAAGGTAAGAAACATGGATTAATGATCCATGGGAATATTGTCTCTAGAGAAATGAAACTACATAGTATGGCAGATAATTGGATCACCACAATTCACATGTAGTTTAAGGTCACACAACATAGGGATTACCTTTTGATTTTATAAAGCTTTTTTTTTTTCAATCTCTTGTGGTTAGATCCCTGTAAAATGCATGAGAACCCACAAGATTTCCTAACTGGTTCTTGGTAAAGTGACAGGTCATTTTGTGGTTTGTAAGGAAATAGCTTCCAGTTGGAGAACTTGTTTATTAAGAGTAGGGTAAATAAATCCTTCAAGATGTCCAATGAATGGTTCCTTTAAGATTAATGTTCTGAAGCACATTGAGGAGTTCCATAAACACAGGATTCATAGAAATATTATCCTGTAGAAAATCAAGAGGATTCTTTGGCAAATCATGTTTTTTTTTGGTACCAACTAACAGACTTATTTTCATGGGTTAGTTAACAAAGATAACTTATATGTATGTACATGTGGTTATATGTGAGATTATATGTATGAAAAGTACTGTTTAAAATGTCAAACTATTGTTATTTTCTACATATGAAATATTATATATGTACATACATATGTACACACACATATGTATGTACACACACATATATTCCCACTGCTCAGGAAATGAGGGGCATTAAATCAGAACATGTTTATCAACAAGTAAGCTGATGGAGGGTGGGCAGCTGCCCTTGGTCACGGGACACTTATCCTTTCTGTTGTGTTTAATTCACCTGGCGCCATTCCACTCGATCCATAGTAACTTATTGAGAGGCAGATTCCATTTTCCAAGGTGGCAGAAAAAGATCCAAACTTGCTGACAGCTTTATTCTCTGCATTTGATTCTTCTAAAAGATAAAATCAAATCAAGGACATTTTTGTTTTATCAAAAAGAAATGTAAGCAAAACTCAGTGTGAAGTGGAAATCACCCAAATATGTAAAAGCATGGATATGATTAAGTAAATTATGATATGTACATATACCAATAAATTATTATGAAATCATTAAAAAGTCTTTTTTTTAAAAATCTTTAGATATATATTTTTTAATCAAAGTATAATTGACTTACATTAGTTTCAGGTACACAGCATAGTGGTTTGATATTTTTATAGATTATGCACCATACAGTTATTATAATATGATTTTTAAAAATATTTAATGAATAGGAAACTGCTCATCATGATAAAGTGAAAGACATACACTGTGAATAGTGGTTACTGCTGGGATGGTAGAATTATGAGCAACTGTCATCTTTTTAAAGTATTCCTATATTTCCTAATTTTTATACTAAACCATATATTTTTATATCAGATAAAACAAAGAAGAGTAATTTTAAAATTTCTGTTTTTAAGTTCTTGGGTACATTCAAACTTGTCAAACATTGTATTCTTACCTTGAATTTATAAAACACTGTGACTGTAACTAAATTTATTAGCTAGATTTAGTTATTGATCTTATTACTTATTACTAACTTGAGTCCAAAAGCATTTTATTAATTAACTCATCTCCATTTGCAGGTATAACCTACACTGGGCAAGAAGCAATTAATTTTTCCAGCTGGTGTTGCCGGGACATGTTAAATGGTGTTATCAAGAAGTTTCATGGTGTATGATCAATGGACATCCACTTGGAACTCTCATCTACAAGCAGGTCGAGATGCTCATGGCCAAATTTAGGATTTTTTTCTTGTTCTTGCAGTTTAAGAAAATTGATACTACATGGAGATCCAAGTGATAGATCATAGATGGAAACCCTATCATTCACAGCCAATATTGCAGAGAAGACAAACCTTCTGTAGGAATCAGTTAATAAGCACCTGAGTCCTAGAGATTGCACTTGGTACAGTGCATTAAACAAAATTCAGAACAGAAAGGACATTGCAAACTCAATGTTGCTACAAAAAGGTAGCCAGGCGAGGTAGACTCTGCATGCCAGCTGGAATCAAGAGCTGGGTTCCCAGAAGAGGCAAAACCAAGTAAGCAGCCCACTATAGATGGGCTATGTATATGATGTATATCCCCTTTACATTAGGGAAAGTGCATATAAACAAGATGGCGAAACACTTCAGTTATCATCTGTAAAAATTACACATGCTACCTGCCAGGGATGCATGTGTTTCTGTTAGGTGGATAGGTTTGACCTATGGTGGAAGTACTGATACCCATTGCCACAAAGATGCAGCTGCTTACCTTTTTCAAAATGTTGCTCTCCTTCTCTTTCTTCTTTCTCATCTTCTGAAGGATAATCCTCTTTTTTCTCCTTTTTCACAATTTTCTTAGGGTCTCTTAAATGAATTAAAAAATTGTGCTTGTCCTTTTTCACTTTCACTTTGATAAAAGTTGGGCCTGGAGAAGAATCATGGGATAGAAAATGGGCTGATTGTGATGCCCCAATTAAGCTCTGTGATAAGACCTCTAAATAATGCAGCATAGCATTTAAGTCAGGGACTAGAAATACCTAGGGATGTCACTACCTTTATAAAAAGATACCTAAAAGAAAAAAGTGATGGTGGAATTCCAGGAAGGAACAGCAGGTGGATCAGGGAGATGTTTGCAGACTTTCTGCTCATACCTAAAATCCAATTACAGAAGGGAGAGTAAATTGGCTAAGGTATACCTATACTCAACTTTATGATCAATCACACGTGATGGTTAACGTGAAAGGATTTTGTAATTGATAAAGAATTGCATAAATGTTAGTTACAGTAGTTATTATTGTTAGTAGGAACATATAAGAATTTCCCAAACAAAACATTTTCTGCTAGTGTTCTGACTCATTCTTTGTCTCCTCTTCCAGTTTTTTTCTTTTTTTTTAACCCAGCCTTTCCTTTTCAACTTTCATTGAATGATCATATCTCAAAGTTGATAGAATTAAGATAAAAATATACTTACTATGAACCATCTGAAACATATATATTATACGCATATGCAAATATTCATAAGAGTAAAGAACGGTTACTGAAAATGGAACATAGCATTTTAAAACTTGAGTCCAGTGCTTTTCTCAGTTCTGTGATTCTGAGTTCCATTTTTAATTACTACTATTTGTACCCTACACCCAGGGTTGATATTCAAAATATTAAACACTAAAAAATATTGTAATATAAATAAATATGCACACCTATCTATTAATAAAAATCCCTTTCATGTTTTAAATGTCTTTACTTTTATTTTTTGGCTGCACCAAGTGGCCTGCGGGATCTCAGTTCCCAGACCAGGGATCGAAGCCCCACCCCCTGCAGTGGAAGCCGGAGTCCTCACCACTGGACCACCAGGGAAGTCCCCCCTTTCATGTTTTAAATAAACAAAGCTTATATAATAAAACAGTCTGGCATTTGATATAAGTTGTACCACAAACCATTCTTTAAATAATTTGAATAATTTGTAGGCCTTTTTATTTTAAAAATCATTGGTAGGATCTTTTGTTTGATGTGGCAGTTACTATCTAATGATGCTTGAGCCATGATTCCACATAGGGAATAGCATTCTCACTCTTGTAATGATTTCCTCATTAAATTGATGGTCATTTGATGATAGGAAGGAAGGAAGGGAGGGAGGAAGGGAAGAAGGGAGGAAAATTAAGAGAGGTCTGGAGGAAGGGTAGGGAGTGAGAAGGGGCGGGCTGGTGTTGCAGGCAGAGTGTGGGTGGGAGGAGCCCTGGTGTCCCTTGTTGGGTTGCATAATCTTGTGGACATTAAACAGGATCCTGCTCACACTCCCTCCCCACTGACTCTTCCCAGCTCTCAGAGGCCACAGCTCCCTACTAGACAGTAAGTTGTCAAATAAAACCCAGGTCCTCAAACCCATCCTAAGAAATCTTTAAAGCACAGTGAAAAGAGAAGCTCTACAAGATGTCCCCAATAAGTTCCCTAGAGCCCAGATCTGCTCTTCCCTTGGGGAGAATGAAGCATTTCCTTTTTCCAGACTAGGTCCTCCTCAGCTCATCTCCAAGACCTCCCTCCCACTTAATGACTTCTGAATCCAGAGGCAATTTCTTTATAGCAAAAATAACTGGATATTGGCAGCAGGCCCCCAAACTCTGTGCTCCAGAAACCAAATCAGGAATTTGCTCTAAATTCGCAGTATGTGCTTAGTTTCTGAGATAACACTATGTGTTGTAATTAACATTATTAAGTAACGATTTGCTTACTGCAGTTACTATTATACTATTTTCCAATCCTATGGAAATATTTTCATATTTTAACAACTGGAATGTTTGTCTTAGTGTGCCCAGGTAACCTCACGGCTGGCCTGTGCCTTGCAGAGGCTATTACAACAGAAGAGTGTGAGGTCTGAAAGTGGGGAAGGTTGTGCATAACTGAATCACTGGGGGCACATTATTACTCTCACCTATCATACTCAGGAGTACAAGGCCCCAGGATTATCTGAAATGGGTTAATATCTTCCAAACCATTAACCAGCTGCTTCCAAAATGTACCTTTTTCAAATGTTGTCTTTTCTACTTCAATCTGCCCTCCATCGGAAGGATACAGATAATAATTTGTTCCTGAGATTTGGACTGGTATTTCTCCCATGTTGTATCCACGAAACTAGAAAAGAAAACATCATGCTTTGAGTGTGGAATGGCAATTGACAAAAATTAGGTCATCCATGTGAGCCAGTTAAAGCTGCCATAAGCCTAATTTCTGCTAAATGATTTGTCACTTTGTAGACTCAGAGGCCAGTGTCCATCTTATCTTTGGCACCTCCTGTAGTGTTATAATGACAGGTAGAATTAAAGAAGGTACATGATTTTAAACTGTTCACTGGAGGGTCCTCATAACCCAGTGCAATTCAAATCACTGGACTATTGCCAAGGCAGTGCGAAAAGTTATCAATTTCTCTTTCATTGGCTGTTAATTTCCTGTTTAAAGAGAGCTAATATACTGAGGAGTATTGGTACTTTACATGTTAGAAGGTCAAGTGTTAAAGACTTTTTTTTTTTTTTTTTTTACTAAGTGTCGCTAATAGAGCTCCAAGTGATACTGAGGCAGGCTAAAGCTTGAGACCAACTGGCTCAGAGTAGTAACTAGAAAGGACAAGGGCTGTTACTTTTTTTCCCATCTTTTCCTGATTAGGTTTTTCTCATAAAATGGCTTGAGGGAGAGATTGGCAAAGGGAAGGTTTCACAAAAGCAAACAGGCAAGAAACGTGGGTGCATACAGAGAGATAACCCAATGTACTCAGCAAGTCCCATCATCTGAGAAAGAAAAAGCCAACCTCTTTGTCCACTATTGTAACTGAGCAGGACCCTATGGGGCCTTCCTGGGACAGATTCCTCCCCCATATCCTCTGCTTTAGCTCCTCTGAAGTACCTAGATAATAGTATTTGAGGCACATTTCCTGAGTTGCCTTAAAGATACTAAAACCAGCACCAAATGGAAGAAATGAACTATTGTACTTGATGACCATGAGCACC
Source organism: Phocoena phocoena (assembly GCF_963924675.1). NCBI lineage: Eukaryota > Metazoa > Chordata > Mammalia > Artiodactyla > Phocoenidae > Phocoena > Phocoena phocoena. The sequence goes on from NC_089219.1 coordinate 104,592,264, forward strand.
ATAGCCCCCAGACCTACTGGTGCCTAAGGATTGATAATGTTAACCCCTGTGACACTGCCCTGTTACCTCACCAACAACCAATCAGAGAATTCTTCAGGAGATGGTCACATTCCCTGTGACTTCCCTCCCTCACCTGGCCTTTAAAAATGCTTTCCTGAAACCCATCGAGAAGTTGGTTGTTTTGAGCACTAGCTGCCCAGGACTCCTTGCTTGGTGCCCTGTGATAAACGTTGCACTTTCCTTCACCACAACCCGGTGTCAGTAGACTGGCGTTACTGTGTGCAGGCAAGTGGACCCAAGTTTGGTTTGATAACATGCTGACCTATCACAGTTGCTTATTTACATACACCTAAGTGAATGCTTTGTGTCAAATTTCCATCTTTACCACCCCTAGAAACCTAGCTTCATGGCACTCAAGAAAAACTGGCCTAAGGGTGTTCCTGTCTTGGTGATCAGCTACAAAGAAGGTCCTAGGTATCACAGGATGGACTGCAGGTCTGAGATCTTCTAGACTAGAAGAAACCCCAAGGCCTCTGTGGTGGCAGTGAAGACTGAAAACCTTATGTTTCCACAGAAGCTGTGTCCTTCCCCAAACAATTAGAAATGACCCAAAGGAGCTTTTTAGAAAATTGATTTTACCGAGTAAACGATCTCAGGTTCTGGTTCCTGGAGGGGCTCCTCTGTTATTTCCGGGATCTTTATTTGCTCTTCTTCCAATTTCTCCTTTAAAAATTGTTCTCTCTCGAAATTCCTACTGTCTTCTTTCTCTAGTTTTTCCTTGCCTTTCTTTTTACCAGATTCCTTACTCTTCTTTTCTGCTTTTTTTTCTTCCTTTAAGCGTTCCTCTTCAGCTAACCTATCTTGCTCTTTCCATGCCTGTAAACACATTTTTAAAATATTAATAGGATTTTGAAACAAATCTGATCCTATTCAGGTTCACTCTGGAGAATATTTAACATGATTTTTATAAGCTGTATCTCTGATGGATCAAAATACTGAGCTAGAAATTGTGGTGTCATCCTTGATTCTCTTTCTCTCACCCAACTTCTGTACGCTAAACCCTGCCAATCCTCTTCAGAGATCTCTCTTCACTTCAGCTTTTTCTCTCACCCTCTGTTGAAATTTTCTTTACTTCAGGTCTTTTTATCTTTAACCTGAACTATTGCATCAGCCTCTTAGCTGGTCTCCCTGGCTCTTATACTTTTCCACAAGAATCCAACCCCCAATTTAGGTTCTAAACATGGTTAATCAGCAGTATGGTAGACAAGATGTACAAAGAAACATTCCTGGCATAAAATATTTCAGAAACGATGGCTAAAATATCAAATCATCATTGTAATGCATAGCAATGTAATGCAACGCATTGTAATGCATAGCAATGTTGACAGCAAAGTAAAAAATATGAGAAAGCACTAATTCAATGAGGGAAGGAAGCACTGAAAACAGCAGTTTCCCAGGGTTATCTGCCCATCCCTGGAAGCCAAGAACTTGGGTTTTGGGAGTTATAGGGACTAGAGCCAGAACCCAGGAGATCAGAGACCTGTGAATAGCACGGGTATTTTTTTAAAATGACACCTTCACTGAGTGAACTAGAAAAAAATCTTGCCCCATAGAGTAAAATCATGAAAGCTAGTCAGCTTCCCTGGCCCTGAGTTAAAGTAGGAGCAGAGAGGACAGGAGGAAATTGGCCCTGAGAACGCTTAACCACAAGCCTGTCCTCACACAGATTTGTGGCCAAAATGTACATCACCTTAAAAGTATTCTGAAAAGATTGTGGGCAAAATGTGAGCTCACAAAGGAAAATCACAAAATCTGAGGAACTAACCGAAATCAAAAACCTGAAGAAGAAACAAACTCTGAAATTATACTTGCAAAGACTGCAGATATTGGAATTATCAGAGAATATAAAATAAGTATTTTAATATGCTTAAAGAAAGAAAAGGAGGCATCAAAAGTATCAGTAAAAACAAGAGAGTATCAAAAATCAGTGAGTTTGAAAGCCCTATTGGAAATGGAATAGGAGTTTTGAAAAGGCAGTATTTGAACAGATAATGGATGAGACATTTCCAGAGCTGATGAAAGACACTAACCAGTGAATCAAACCCAGGAAATGATAGTGATGTGCTGGACCTGGGTCATATGGACTTGGAAGAGTTTATTGTTAAACTTTCAGGAATTTTGCGAGTCAGTTTTAACCACATCCATTATTAAAATCAAATGATACAAATGCACAATAAAATACCATTAAAAACAAAGGCAATAAACACTCAAAACGTACCACTTTCCTAACTACTTTGTTACATTTAACTATGATTTATGCCAGCGGTCCCCAGCCTTTTTGGCACCAGGGACCGGTTCCGTGGAAGACAATTTTTCCACGGACAGGGCTGGGTGGGGGGTGGTTCAGGAGGTAATGCGAGTGACGGTTCAGGCAGTAATGTGAGCGATGGGGAGTGAAAGGGAGCAGCAAATGAAGCTTCCCTCCCTCGCCCGCCCACAGCTCTCACAGCGGCCCAGTTCCTAACAGGCCGAGGACCAGTAGTGGTCAGCGGCCCGGGGGTTGGGGAGCCCTGATCTATGCTCTCGGGGTTATCTATGTAAATTGTATCTGTATGGTAGAATTATAACAGTGTGCTACTGCATATTGTTTCCAACTCCACATACAGTGACATCTTATCAGTAGCTTGAAGTCAGCCATGATGGGAGTATTTACACTACAGATATCAGCAAATGCTACAAATCAGGGATTTACTGACTACTCGTTGACTACATAGACTTTAAAAAATGATGGAGAAGATGTTAATAATGCAGTGTGCTGTGTTTTGAGCTGTTACACTGTAACTAGCACAAAAAAAATTGAGGAAATATTCATCGAGTATTTAAAAACTATTACCTGATTCAGCAAAGAAGTTGCTAATAGCATTGGTGAATAAGTGAGACATATCCCTCTGTTGCTCACTTTTGTCTTACTTGCTCATGTAAATGAAAATATCAATCAGCATTCATTGTGGCACTACACTTGTTTGTCAATTGCAACTATAGGCTGGCTAAAGATGTAAGAGCTTAGTAAAAATCAATGAAAGCAATTCTGTGAGAATCCACTGGCTAAATGGAATTTACAATAAAGAGTATTACCTATTTTATTATTTGTAAATTGTGTGCTATACATACATCAGTAAAATTTAGAATAAACTATCTATCTATTTATCTATACAGAATTTTTTTTCCTAGAGAGCTAATGCTAAACACCAGCACACCACCGCATGTTTTCAAAGCAGCTAGAGAGAAAAGATGAACTGTCTATAAAAGAATGACAAGTTAGATCGACAATCAATTTATTGGATTGGCCAAAAAGTCTGTTCCATAACATCTTATGGAAAAGCCTGAACAAAATTTTGGCCAACCCAATATTAACAACTACAGCATCAGGTAGAAAAATGTGGAACAAAATCTTGAGAGTACTAACAGGATACAAAAAAGTCAACCAAGAATTTTATAAATTAAAACTATGTTTAATAAATAAGGTAAAGTAAAACCATTTTTCAGACCTGTTCAATAGCAACAAACCCTCACTAAAGGAAGTTCTAAAGGAAATACTCCCAAAATAGAAGATGTGAGAAGAAATGCTCAACAAAACAAATGGTAAGCATGGGGCTAAATCTCAATAGCACTGACTGTATAAAGCAATGACAACAATAATGGCTAATTTGTGGGAACAAAAAAAATCAAGATAAAACTTAAACACAGGTTGGGAGAGAGGAAGCCATTTTAATAATTCCTTGTATTGTTCTGGAAGAAAGATATTTTATTGAGACTTCATTAAATTATATATACAAGTTGAAAATCCAGAGCAACCACTAGAAGAATAGAAATAAAGTGTATACATTATAAACTTTTCCTATTAAGAGCCAGATAGTAAATAATTTAGGCTTTTTGGGTCAAAAGACAATATCAAGGATATTGTGTAGGTATTTATGTAACAAGCAAGAAAAGTAATTTCTGCAAATATTTTATTGACAACTCACTGAGTACAATTTTTCCCCAGAATACAGTCTACAAATATGAAAAATAGAATTCTTCTGGTGAGGGAGGATAGCATTTTACTTAGAGTTAAAATTAGTGTTCCCTATCATCAAATTGATTGCAAGTAAAAAAGAAAAAAAAACATACAAAAGAAAACAAGAAAAAAGGATCACAGAAAAGGTAGGAAAATAGAAAACAGATTGAAAATCGAAAATAAACTATATATCTTAATATATAGTTTATTAGAATAGGTATAAATGGATTCAAGTCTTCTGCTAAAAGAAAAATCATCAGTATAATTTTTTTAAAATCTAGTTTATAATCCCTGTTTACAAGAGACACACTTAAATTATCAAGCCACAGAAAGGTAAAAATAAAGAGATAGAATTTGTCAGTAAAATACTATCTGAAAGAAAGCTCCTATCCCTTTGTTTTTATTAATTTTAGAATCAGCTTTCCAAGGTTCATTAAAAAACTGCTGAAATTTTGATAGGAATATATTTCTATTTCCCATTGTGGTCACAGGGACTCTAGCCCTTGGTGTTATGAGAATGGTGAAGAAAAGGGCCATTGTGAAAAAACTACCTATTGTTGAAACTCTGGGCTGCTGTAACATGATTTGTTCAGATAAAACTGGAACCCTGATGAAGAATGAAATGACTGTTACCCACATATTTACTTCAGATGGCCTGCGTGCTGAGGTTACTGGAGTTGGCTACAATCCATTTGGGGAAGTGATTGTTGATGGTGATGTTGTTCATGGATTCTATAACCCATCTGTTAGCAAAACTGTTGAGGCGGGCTGTGTGTGCAATGATGCTGTAATTAGAAACAACACTCTAATGGGGAAACCAACGGAAGGAGCCTTAATTGCTCTTGTAGTGAAGATGGGTCTTGATGGACTTCAACAGGATTATATCAGAAAAGCTGAATACCCCTTTACCTCTGAGCAGAAGTGGATGGCTGTCAAGTGTGTGCACCGAACACGGCAGAAAACAAAATCAACTGATGTAACTAACAAAACCTAAACCCGCTGACCTGACTCAGGATCTAGAAGAGGTCAGCCTGGCACAGATATGAAAAACGTACCAATTTTAAAAAAGCCCCACGGGACTTTGCTGGTGGCACACTGGTTAAGAATCCACCTACCAATGCAGGGGACACGGGTTCGATTCCTGGTCTGGGAAGATCCCACGTGCAGTGGAACAACTAAGCCCGTGCGCCACAACTACTAAGCCTGTGCTCTAGAGCCAGTGAGCCACAACTACTGAGCCCATGTACCGCAACTGCTAAAGCCTGCATGCCTAGAGCCCTGCTCTGCAACAACAAGCCTGCACACCGCAAAGAGTAGCCCCTGCTCGCCGCAACTAGAGAAGCCTGCAGGCTGCAACGCAGCCAAAAATAAATAAATAAATAAATAAACAAACAAAACAAAAGAAAGTATGAGCATATACTTTTAAAGGTATATGAGTATATTTCATATCCTAAACTGAGTCTTCTCATCCAGACCATGGTATATTTTCCCACTTATTCAGGTGTTTATTGTCCTTCAATAATATGTTGTAATTTTCTCCATAAAGAAAAATCTTTTATGAATTTATTTTTCTTGGCACCTTATAGTTTTTGTTGCTGTTGTGAATGATATTGGTTTTATGTTACATTTTCTAATCAGTTATTGCTGGTGAATAGGAACTCCAGTGATTTCTTTTTCTATGTTAATCTTGCATACAGTAACCTTGCTGTGCTTCCTTAATTCATTTTAAAAGCCAACATGCACCCCAATTTCATAGCAGCATTATTTACAATAGCCAAGATATGGAAACAACTTAAGTGTCCATCAACAGATGAACAGCTAAAGTAGATGTGATATATATACATATACACAATGGAATACTACTCAGCCGTAAAAAGAATTAAATTTTGCCATTTGCAGCAACATGGATAGACTTGGAGGGTATTATGCTACGTGAAATAAGTCAGAGAAAGACAAATACAGTATGATATCACTTACATGTAGAATCTAAAACATACAAAAAAACTAGTGAATATAAAAAAAAGAAACAGACTCACAGATATAGAGAACAGATTAGTAGTTGCCAGTGGGGAGAGGGAGGGGGAGGGGCAATATAGGGGAAGGAGATTAAGAGGTACGAAGTATTAGGTATAAAATAAACTACATGGATCTATTGTACAACACAGGGAATATAGCCAATATTTTGTAACAACTATAAATGTAGTGATTTTTTTTTTTAGTTATAGTCATATCTTTATTTGAAAATCTCATCTGCCAACTTAGTGCTTTCCACCAACTCGGGGTGCAGAAACCTCCACAGGCTTCACAATCTTTTGATTAGGTGCTGCCTTTGTAATAGTCATTGCTGTCTTTATAAAATTGTGAATCACTATATTGAACACCTGTAACTTATATAATACTGTACATCAACTATACTTAAATTAAAAAAAAGAGCCAACACATGGTGCTTCCCTGGTGGTTTGGTGGTTAAGATCCCATGCTTCCACTACAGGAGGCGTGGGTTTGATCCCTGTTCAGGGAAGTTCCACATACCATGAGGTGCAGCACCTCCTCCCCCAAAAAAGAAGCCAATGTAACCTCAATAGTAATGCTTGTTAAGAACAACACAAAAGCCTATCATTTCATTCATCATAGACACAAAAATTCTAGATAAAATACTATCAGAACAGAGTAAGTTATTAAAATAATTAAATATTAAAATATTAATTAAAATATTATTAAAATAATAACATTCCATGAAAAAAATGGTGCTATAATTTTTCATCAATAATGTACATAAAGATGGACCCAGGAGCTTAACTAAAAATTAAAATTCCTAGGTTCTATTCCCAGAGATCAGTTAGAATGGAGTGAAAACACGTATATTTTAAGTCTCTCCTCCCCCCAGAGATACCTAGGCAATTATGGCATATGTGGTTTTGTGGGATAAGGACAAAACTTTAGGAAATGCTGAAGAGAATTTTTTTTTAGAAATACAAATGTTATTCATATTGTTAAATCAATCTCCATAATTCAATATATCTCCTAAATAAAGGGAAAAAAAAACCAATAGATATTAGTCTCAATACCAACAGATACTTAAAAAATTTACTAAGATTAAGCAGCAAATAATAATAAACTTAAAGATTTGCCATGTAATTATCTTTACCATTAATACCAAGAAGCCAGGGAGGCTCACCAATCTTAACCAATGCTCTTTTGAGGGTTATTGCATACTGATGGAGGTGGGAAAATCAGCTCCTGCCTACACAGTCTATAAGCTTACAACAAAGCTACTGTAATTAAAATAGTATGGTACTTGTATAAGAATAATTAACTGAAACAGAATACAGCATTCAAAAATGGTTTAAAATACCATCACATTGGGATTAGGTTTTCAACATGTGAATTTTGAAGGACACAAACACTCAGTAGACACTGTAGTGTTCAGAAGAGTTCAGGATATCTCTTATCATTTTATAGGGATCTATAAAAATGGATTAAAAAATGGGTACCTAATATGTGACATATCAATATTCCAATTTGTTTAAGGGGTGGGGAGTAATATTACATTTAATTAAATAGTACTAGTAAAATGACAGTCCATCTGGGCAGAGAAAAAGACCCTTACATTATGCTACAAAACATGTATTTCAGATAGATTAGATCTCTGAATATAAAAAGGATATCTATGAAAATATTCTAAGAGAGTGAAGGAAAATTAACATACAAACTCAAGGTGGAATCAACCTGATGGAACCAAAAACACAGAAGCCCTAAAACCATTAAAAAAAAAATGATAGATTTTTAAAACACTTTTTTCGACAAGCTGTAACGTACATACAAAAAGAGCACAAATCCTAAGTGAACAGCTGAATGAACTACCACCAAGTAAGTGCTCCTGTAAAACTACCACCAGGTCAAGAAACAGACGACCTCCAGCTCCCCAGAAGCCCTTCTCACGCTTCTCCTCAATTACCATCCACTTGTACTGTCCCAAAGGCAAATATCATCCTAATTTTTAATACATTAGTTTAACTTTGCCTATTTAAAAACGTAAGTAAACGAAATCCTACATAAGGTATATAGTCTTTTAACTTTCTCTTCTTTTGCTTAACATGTGTGTGAGATTCATCCATATTTCTGTGTGTAGCTATATGTCATTTATTTCCAGAGCTGCATAGTATTTCATTACATTAACCATTCTAGACATTCTACTGATGAATCTTTGAATTGTTTCCAGTTTGGGAGAATTAAAAATAATGCTGCAAGGAAAACTGTGTCCATGTGTCTTGGTGAACACATGCATGCATAAGTATATTAGGTATATACTTAGGAGTGAAACTATTTGGTTAAAGAGAAATCATATGCTTAACTTTAGTATGTATGTCCAATTTTCCAAAGTGGAAGTACCAACTTATACTTCAATCAGCAGTGTATGAGAATTTACTTTACTTCACATCCTTGACAAAATCTGGCATTGTGTCTTTTAAATTTTGGCCGAAGATGATTGATTTGACTACATAAAAGTTAAATATTTCTGTATAAATAGAAAAAAGTGGTATTTATTACTAAGGAAATTGTTTAATAAATTAAGGTACATCCAAATCATAGACTAATATAATGCTATGAAAATAAGTTAGATCTCTAGATATTGTCCGGAAGTGATATTCATGATGTGTTGCCAAGAGAAAAAAGCATGTAGCAGAGTTAAAAAGAAACATACCAAACCTAAACCAAAACCAAACATGAATACTCTCTTATATTTGTGCATGCATGCTTGTATAAGCATAGAACATGCCAAATCATTAATATTTCTGACTTTAGGGTCTTAGGAGAGCCAGGTTAAGTTTGATTTCTTATAAAAGCATGTATTATTTTTGTAATTAAAAATTCCAATAAAAATGCCAACAGAAACAACTTCCTGCAGCAGATGCAGAGAGTTTACCAACTATGAACAAAGCACTGCCCTGGATTTTGGCATAGTTTCCTAAAGGCTTATCATCTGATGGAGGAGACAGCTTGGTGGAGAGACTGTCATTTCAAGTTTAGCAAAAAGATCATTTCCTGTTATACCACACAAACTAGCACAAAATAACTTTGAACTTGTGATTTGTCAGTGTCATTTGTCTTTCCTTGGATTACCTTGAGAGAGCCTTCTAAAATAAAAGGAATCTTTTCCTTCTCTTTTTCTTTTTCTTGATCTGATATCTCTGTTTTGCTCATTTCTTTGTTACCTATAATCAGAGAAAATTAAACTTCTTAGTAAAACTCTCTAAAATAAGGTTTCATAGAAGGACCAAGCGTCTGGGTTGTAGGGGATCCCCATTCACTCATCTCTGAATTCTTTTTTTGCCATCTCTAGAGTGGACATCTGAAGTGGAACTGAGCTCTTTTAGGGATGAACAACTCACCATCTGTAGAGGCAGTACATTCCATTCTCAAAGTGTTGAGATTTTGAAGCTTTTAGTGAACTGGACTCTCTCTCACTAGAGTTTTAACCTAATTAATCCTAATTTAACCCCTTAAGACCACACAGAAAAAATTTAACTTTTCTTTCTATACTGAAGCCCTCCTCTTGCCATCATAGTTATTCTGTTGTGAAGATTTACATCTGTCCTGACTTGAGAGGCCTCAAACTGAATGCAATACCTACCAGGTGTATTCCAATCCCAATTCCAAATAAACCATTTTCTGAATTTGGTCCATAGACACCCAGATAATTATTAAGCTTTTGGTTCTGCTCAGAAGCAGAATAAAGAAAAGGCAGTCAACCCACAATTTTTGCTACTAACAGTAAAGTATGGCCTGGACACGATTGTGAGAGGGCAGCCCTACCTGTCTTTTTAGATAGTCCCATCGAGTATTCCAATTACCTAGTGCTGTCCTGCTGCACCCCATCAGGAGGAAAGCTGAGTTGATGGATGGATTATGTAACCATTTTGGTGAAAGGTGAATGCTTCATCTTTGACTTGGTTTTCCAAGTTTTATTTTAGAATCAAGCCAAGCAAATTGGCTTTGGTAGTTTATAGTGGTTGCAAAAACTTTGGAAATTATATAGTTTTGCTTCTTTATAGGAAATCACTCTCAACTTGGTTATCAGAAACAATGAGTATTATTCACACAGAGCTCATTTCCTTTGTACGAACCCAGTGAAATATCTTTACTTTCCAGATGAATTACCTCAACATTTCACTTATTTATCAAGTATCCTTCCTCTTTTTCTCACCCTCTTCTCTCTGACTGACAGCATCAAAGCCAAGAAAATTGACAACAAAAATGAAAATATCTATTGATCCAACATCCTGTAGAGCCCATGTCACAGGCCCCCAATAATCCGTTTTTCCTTCGTTTTTAAATTCTAACTCCCAGTTAGTCTCGGGACTATTTTGTTTACTCTTCCAAGGAAGGTCTTGTTTTAATCTCACTTTGGAAGCCATAATGATTCTTACAGAGACATACTGACTCTGAATCTAACTCACATATTGCCAACAAAACTTAGATAGGTGAACCTATCAATCCCAGCAAAATAAAGACATTTGGCATTTCTCAGCATCACACTGGATCTGAATAGATTGAATCTTTCAGATCTGGCAGGAAGTATGGTCAATATAAGACAAGTATCAATCAATATACAACAAATATTTTCATCATATTTAGAATGCAGCTATTCTATTTTTTAGGGAAAGTGAAGAGTCTCAGAAATTTTGTGGATAACTCTTTTTAATCCTGAAATGTTCACTGTCTTGATTAAATTAATAAATAGAATGTCTTTGGACTTATGTATAAGTTCAACTGGTTACTTATTTTTAGATTTTTTTAATAGAATAAATTTTGCTAGTAGAAGAAATTTTGGTACCAGCAGATTTTATTTCCAGCTCATTCTTGGTCCTACTGATTTCCTCAGTCATGTTAGCTTCCTGATATACAGCTTCTTCTTTTATGATCCAATCTTGAATGGATTTTGCAACAAGTTCCAAATAATTCCTAAAAAAAAAAGCAAAGAACAGCAGGTGACAACTGAGCTAATATTAGTTAAAGTCAACAAGTGCTTAGGATACTGATTGTGCAAATGAAATTTTAAAAAATGAACTGATTCTAAATTGCCCATGTAACAAATGTAATAGCAATATATCCTAGAATATATTTTGTACAAAGTAGTCATATATAAATATCCAATAAACATTTGAAAATTGTTCAGCTTCCTTCATGATTAAAGATGTATAAAATTAAAAATTAGATATTTCCATCCAAACCAAAGATTAAAATGCTTGATAATACCAAGAGTTGATGACGGTTTGGAGAAACAGTCATTCTCAATGCTATTAATTGGAGAGTAATATGGCAAAATCTCTTTTTAGGGCAATTTTATAGCACAATAGGTACTATCTTAATTGACTACCAGCTAAGTGACTCACTGTACTAGCTGAAACACTGCACTCTTGCTATAAAACTTACTGGCCCTTGAATACCCATATCCTAAATACTACACCCTAAGCTGCTTGTGCATTTATGTATACATCAGCATCTTATTGCTTACCAGGATTCAGTAATATTTGCTCCCAAATCCATTTATTCTATTTATACAGATTATTGTAATTATTTTAACTAAATGTTATGTACACTTACAATATATGAATGTCCAAAGAAATTTGTTGCTAGGGAAAAAAGTTGAAATATCTAGGTTTGACAATAAAAATTAGTTACTGTCAAATTGTATGAAAGTGAGGATAAAAGTTTTGAAAAAATAAAGCTAGATGAATTCTATACTCAAGTTGCTTCATTATTTTCTTTAATTCTTGATCTCTTTTAAAGAAAAGAAATGTAAATTGGAAAAGAAGTAGTAAAACTGTCATGGTTTGCACATGACATGGTACTATACATAGAAAATCCTAACGATACTACCAGAAAACTACTAGACCTCATCAGTTAATCTGGTAAAGTTGTAGGATACAAAATTAATACACAGAAATCTGTTGCACTTCTATACACTAAAAATGAAATAGCAGAAAGAGAAATTAAGTAAACAATCCCACTTACTATTACATCAAAAAGAATAAAATACCTAGGAATAAACCTATCTAAGGAGGCAAAAAACCTATACTCCAAAAACTATAAGACACTGATGAAAGAAACTGAAGAGGACACAAACAGATGGAAAGATATACTGTGTTCTTGGATTGGAAGAATCAATATGGTTAAAATGACCATAATAACCAAGGCTATCTATAGATCCAATGCAACCCCTATCAAATGCCCAATGGCATTTTTCACAGAACTAGAACAAAATTTTTAAAATTTGTATGGAAATACAAAAGACCCTGAATAGCCAAAGCAATCTTGAAAAAGAAGAATGGAGCTGTAGGAATCTATACTACAGACTCAGACTATACTACAAAACTATAGTCATCAAAACTGTATGGTACTGGCACAAAAAACAGAAACAGACCAATGGAACAGGATAGAAAGCCCAGAAATAAACCCACACACTTATGGGCAATTAAAATCTATGGCAAAGGAGGCAAGAATATACAAAACACTGGAGAAAAGATAGTCTCTTCAATAAGTGGTGCTGGGAAAACTGGACAGTTACATGTAAAAGAATGAAATTAGAACACTCCCTAACACCTACACAAAAATAAACTCAAAATGGATTAAAGACCTAAATGTAAGGCCAGACACTATAAAAAGCTTAGTGGAAAACATAGGCAGAACACTCTTTGATATAAACTGCAGCAATATTTTTTTGGATTTGTCTCCTAGAATAATGGAAATAAAAACAAAAATAAACAAATGGCTCCTAATTAAACTTAAAAGCTTTTGCACAACAAAGGAAACCATAAACAAAATGAAAAGATAACCTACGGAATGGGAGAAAATATTTGCAAACTATGTGATAGAGAAGGGATTGAGTTCCAAAATATACAAACAACACATACAGCTCAATAAAACAAACAAACAAACAACCCAATCAAAAAATGCACAGAAAATCTAAATAGTCATCCTCCAATGAAGACATACAGATGGCCAATAGGCACATGAAAAAAATGCTCAATGCTGTTAATTACTAGAGAAATGCAAATCAAAACTACAATTAGGTTTCACCTCATACCAGTCAGAATGACCATCATCAAAAAGTCTACAAATAATAAATGCTGGAGAGGGTGTGGAAAAAAGGGAACTCTCCGGCACTGTTTGTGGGAATGTAAATTGGTACAGCCACTATGCGGAACAGTATGGAGTTTCCTTAAAAAACTAAAAATAGAGTAACCATATGATCCAGCAATCCCACTCCTGGGCATATATCCAGAGAAAACCATACTTTGAAAAGACACATGTACCCCAGTGTTCACTGCAGCACTATTTACAATAGCTAGGACATGGAAGCAACCTAAATGTCCATCAACAGAGAAATGGATGAAGAAGATGTGGTACATATATACAATGGAATATTACTCAGCCATAAAAAGGAACAAAACTGGTCATTTATAGAGATGTTGCTAGACCTAGAGAGTGTCATACAGACCAAAGTAAGTCAGAAAAACAAATATCATATTAATGCATATATATGGAATTTAGAAAAATGGTATAGATGATCTTCTTTGCAAAGCAGAAATAGAGACACAGACATAGAGAACAAATGTATGGATACCAAGGGAGAAAGGGGTGGGGTGGGAGGATCTGGGAGATTGGGATTGACACATATACACTATTGATACTAGGTATAAAATAGACAACTAATGAGAACATACTATATAGCACAGGGAACTCTACTTAATGCACTGTGGTGACCTAAATGGGAAGGAAATCCAAAAAAGAGGGGATGTTGTATATGTATAGCTGATTCATTTTGCTGTACAGCAAAAACTAACAAAACATGGTAAAGCAACTATACTCTAATAAAAATTAAGTTAAAAATAATAAAAAAAATTTAATAATAAAATACCTTATTTGCCTAAAAAAGGAGAAAGAAATAAACTGAAAATTGTAGACTATGAATTATGGTTACACAACATCTTCATTTGGAAGGTAAAAGATATCTCAAACTCAACATGCCCCAAATCAAACTCCTGATCTTCCACTCCAAACGGCTCATCAAGCCCTTTGGCCTCTTAGCTGATGGCAAGTCTGCACTTGTCATCAGGTTGAGTTAAATAGGTCAAATACCCTGAAGTTATCTTTGACTACTCTTGTTTCTCATGTTCTTCTTCCAATCTGTCAGGAAATCCAAATGATTTTTTTAAAACATATTTAAAATACATTCAGAATCTGATCACTTCTCATTCCCTTTACCACTACCATCCTGGTCTGTCACTACCACCTTTTGCTAGGATTGCTTCCATAGACTCCCAACAAGTCTCCTTGTTCCTACATTCAACCCCTTGTAGTCTATTCTAGAGAGAGCAAGTAGGAAGATCCGTTTCATCCTTAAGTCATATCATGTCGCTCTTATGCTCAGGACCTTTTAATAAGTCTGCATTTCAAACAAAACCCAGAATCATTACTACTGATCTGTGATGAGAGAACACGGATGTATGTATTTCAAATGAGATAACAAAATAAGGAATATTTCAGCATGCAATGATTCAGGAAATTTGCCACCCACAGATACTTTCTGAAAGAATTACTCACAAATGTCTTCCAGCTGCGTTAAGAAAAAACATCCAAGACAATATGGGATATAAGTAAGAGTTGAGAAATAATAAAATTTACAATTAAATGTAGGCAACTATTTATGCCACTTATTTATGATTAAAAAATATTACTTTACAATTGGAAATAAAATTTTTAGGCAATTTCTAAATCGGAGGTAGGAGATTTGTTGGGAGTAAGTGAAAATATGTTAAAGATTTTAACATTTTCTGTGAAATGATATTAATATTCTTTAACCCTAGCTATTACATAAAAATGTTTAAATATGTGATTTAAAAGGATAAGTGTAACTTCTAGAAGAAAATAAATAGAATGTATGACTTTTAAAAATCACATGCTAAGAATGAGCTAAGAAAATTGAATCTAACAAAAGGAAGGAAAGGGATTAATCCTGAAGTAAAAATGTGTGTTTACAAATTTAATGGTAAGACACAGTCCCTGGCTGCCATCTTGGATGCAGTGTCCTTTGCCTCACTTCTGCACATGGCTCGCCTGAGCTGAAGTGTTGGTGGCAGCCAGTCCGCACTAGGAACTCTGGTCGGAAGAGCCGGATGCAATGCCTCTACATGTGGCTCCCTGTGAGCAAGGGAAACCCGACTAAGCACAAAGGGAAAAAAAGCCATCTCAGAGCTGTGACTGTTTTCAAGGCTATTGTTTTTCTCTGTGGAACACTACCTTTGGGGCAAAACAAGGAAGAAGCAGGTGATTCTAACGTGCAGGACAGAAGGAGAGACACTGCAGGCCAGCTTCTCCAACTCTGAAGGCACTCCAGACGTGTGGCTCACAGGGTCTTGGTGCTCCGACCAGGTGTCAGGCCTGACCCTCTGAGGTGTGAGAGCCAAGTTCAGGACATTGGTCCACCAGAGGCCTCCTGGCCCCACATAATACCAATCAGCGAGAGCTCTCCCAGAGATCTCCGTCTCAATGCTAAGACCCAGCTCCAATCAACGACCAGCAAACTCCAGTGTTGGACATCCCATGCCAAACAACTAGCAAGATGGGAACCCCACCCATTAGCAGAGATGCCTCCTAAAATCATACTGAGTTCACAGACACCCCAAAACACACCACCAGATGTGGTCCTGCCCACCAAAAAGACAAGATTCAACTTCATCCACCAGAACACAGGCACTAGTCCCCTCCACAACGAAGCCTGCACAACCCACTGAACCAACCTTAGCCACTGGGGTCAGACACCAAAAACAACAGGAACTACAAACGTGCAGCCTGCAAAAAGGAGACCCCAAACACAGTAAGTTAAGAAAAATGAGAAGACAGAGAAATACACAGTAGATGAAGGAGCAAAGTAAAAACCCACCAGATCAAACAAATGAACAGGAGATAGGCAGTCTACCTGAAAAAGAATTCAGAGTAATGAGAGTAAAGATGATCCAAAATCTTGGAAACAGAATGGAGAAAATACAAGAACCATTTAACAAGGATCTAGAAGAACTAAAGAGCAAACAAACAATGATGAACACCACAATAAATGAAATCAAAATTTCTCTAGAAGGAATCAATAGCAGAATAACTGAGGCAGAAGAACAGATAAGTGCCCTGGAAGATAAAAGAGTGGAAATAATTGCCACAGAGCAGAATAAAGAAAAAAGAATGAAAAGAATGGAGGACAGTCTGAGAGACCTCTGGACAACATTAAACGCACCAACATTCGAATTATAGGGGTCCCAGAAGAGGAAAAAGAAAGAGACTGAGAAAATATTTGAAGAGACCATAGTTAAAAACTTCCTTAATATGGGAAAGGAAATAGTCAATCAAGTCCAGGAAGTGCAGAGAGTCCCATACAGGATAAATACAAGGAGAAACATGCCAAGACACATATTAATCAAATGATCAAAAATTAAATACAAAGAAAAAATATTAAAAGCAGCAAGAGAAAAACAACAAATAACATACAAAGGAATCCTTATAAGGTTAAGAGCTGATCTTACAGCAGAAACTCTGCAAGTCAGAAGGGAGTGGCAGGACATATTTAAAGTGATGAAAGGGAAAAACCAACAACCAAGATGACTCTACCCAGCAAGGATCTCATTCAGATTGCACAGAGAAATTAAAACCTTTTCAGACAAGCAAAACCTAAGAGAATTCAGCACCACCAAACCAGCTTTACAACAAATGCTAAAGGAACTTCTCTAGGCGGGAATCACAAGAGAAGGAAAAGTCCTACATAAACAAAACAAAACAAGTATGAAAATGGTAATAGGAACATACATATTGATAATTACCTTAAATGTAAATGGATTAAATGCACCAACCAAAAGACACAGACTGGCTGAATGGATACAGAAACAAGACCTGTATATATGCTGTCTACAAGAGACCCACTTCAGACCTAATGAAACATATAGACTGAAAGTGAGGGGATGGAAAAAGATATTCCATGCAAATGGAAATCAAAAGAAAGGTGGACTAGCAATTCTCATATAAGAAAAAATACACTTTAACATAAGGACTATTACAAGAGACAAAGAAGGACACTACATAATAATCAAGGGATCAATCCAAGAAGAAGATATAACAATTGTAAATATTTATGCACCCAACATAGGAGCACCTCAATACATAAGGCAAATGCTAACAGCCATAAAAGAGGAATTTGACAGTAGCACAATCATAGTAGGGGACTTTAACACCCCACTTTCACCAATGGACAGATCAACCAAAATGAAAATAAATAAGGAAACACAAGCTTTAAATGACACCTTAAACAAGATGGACTTAATTGATATTTATAGGACATTACATCCAAAAACAACAAAACACACTTTCTTCTCAAGAGCTCATGGACCATTCTCCAGGATAGATCATATCTTGGGTCACAAATCAAGCCTTGGTAAATTTATGAAAACTGAAATCATATCACGTATCTTTTCCGACCACAATGCTGTGAGACTAGATATCAATTACAGGAAAAAAAAAATGTAAAAAATACAAACACATGGAGGCTAAACAAAATAAGCAGGAGATCACTGAAGAAATCGAAGATGAAATAAAAAAATACCTAGGAACAAAGGACAATGAAAACATGATGACCCAAAACCTATGGGGTGCAGCAAAAGCAGTTCTAAGAGGGAAGTTTATAGCAATACAATCCTACCTGAAGAAACAAGAAACACCTCGAATAAACAACCTAAACTTACACCTAAAGTAATTAGAGAGAGAAGAACAAAAAAACCCTAAACTTAGCAGAAGGAAAGAAATCATAACTATCAGATCAGAAATAAATGAAAAAGAGATGAAGAAAACAGTAACAAAGATCAATAAAACTAAAAGCTGGTTCTTTGAGAAGATAAACAAAATTGATAAACCATTAGCCAGACTCATCAAGAAAAAGAGGAAGAATCAACAGAATTAGAAATGAAAAAGGAGAAGTAACAGCTGACACTGCAGAAATACAAAGGATCATGAGAGATTACTACAAGCACCTATATGGCAATAAAATGGACAACCTGGAAGAAATGGACCAATTCTTAGAAAAGCACAGCCTTCTGAGACTGAACCAGGAAGAAATAGAAAATATAAACAGATGGATCAGAAGCACTGAAATTGAAACTGTGATTAAAAATCTTCTAACAAACAAAAGCTCAGGACCAGATGGCTTCGCAGGCGAATTCTATCAAATATTTAGAGAAGAGCTAACACCTATCCTTCTCAAACTCTTCCAAAATATAGCAGAAGGAGGAACACTCCCAAACTCATTCTACAAGACCACCATCACCCTGATACCAAAACCAGACAAAGATGTTACAAAAAAAGAAAACTACAGGCCAATATCACTGTTGAACATAGATGCAAAAATCCTCAACAAAATACTAGCAAACAGAATCCAGCAGCACATTAAAAGGATCATACACCATGATCAAGTGGGTTTTATCCCAGGAATGCAAGGATTCTTCAATATATGCAAATCAATCAACGTGATACACCATATTAACAAATTGAAAGATGAAAACCATATAATAATCTCAATAGATGCAGAAAAAGCTTTCGACAAAATTCAACACCCATTTATGATAAAAAAACTCTCCAGAAAGTAGTCATAGAGGGAACTTACATCAACATAATAAAGGCCATATATGACAAACCCACAGCCAACATTGTTCTCAATGGTAAAAAACTGAAACCATTTCCACTAAAATTAGGAACAAGGTTGCTCACTCTCACCACTATTATTCATAGTTTGGAAGTTTTAGCCACAGGAATCAGAGAAGAAAATGAAATAAAAGGAATCCAAACTGGAAAAGAAGTAAAGCTGTCACTGTTTGCAGAGGACATGATACTATACATACAGCATCCTAAAGATGCTACCAGAAAACTACTAGAGCTAAGCAATGAATATGGTAAAGTATCAGGATACAAAACTAATGCACAGAAATCTCTGGCATTCGTATACACTAATGATGAAAAATCTGAAAGAGAAATTAAGCAAATGCTCCCATGTACCACTGCAATAAAAAGAACAAAATACCTAGGAATAAACCTACTTGAGACAAAAGACCTGTATGCAGAAAACTATAAGACACTGATGAAAGAAATGAAAGATGATACAAACAGATGGAGAGATATACCATGTTCTTGGATTGGAAGAATCAACATTGTGAAAACGACTATACTACCCAAAGCAATCTACAGAGTCAATGCAATCCCTATCAAACTATCAATGGCATTTTTCACAGAACTAGAAGAAAAAATATCACAATTTGCTTGGAGACACAAAAGACCCCAAAGAGCCAAAGCAATATTGAGAAAGTAAAATGGAGCTGGAGGAATCAGGCTCCCAGACTTCAGGCTGTACTACAAAGCTGCAGTAATCAAGACAGTATGGTACTGGCACAAAAACAAATATAGATCAATGGAACAGGCTAGAAAGCCCAGAGAGAAACCCATGCACATACAGTCACCTTATGTTTGATAAAGGAGGCAAGAATATACAATGAAGAAAAGACAGCCTATTCAATAAGTGGTGCTGGGAAAACTGGACAGCTACATGTAAAAGAATGAAATTAGAACACTCGCTAACACCATACACAAAAGCCAACTCAAAATGGATTAAAGACCTAAATGTAAGGCCAGACACTATCAAACTCTTAGAGGGAAACATAGGCAGAACACTCTATGACATAAATCACAGCAAGATCCTTTTTGACCCACCTCCTAGAGAAATGGAACTAAAAACAAAAATAAACAAATGGGACCTATGAAACTTAAAAGCTTTTGCACAGCAAAGGAAAGCAGAAACAAGATGAAAAGACAACCCTCAGAATGGGAGAAAATATGTGCAAATGAAGCAACTGACAAAAGGATTAATCTCCAAAATTTACAAGTATCTCATGCAGCTCAATATGAAAAAAACAAACAACCCAATCCAAAAATGGGCAGAAGACCTAAATAGACATTTCTTCATAGAAGAGATACAGATTGCCAACAAGTACATGAAAGGATGCTCAACATCACTAATCATCAGAGAAATGAAAATCAGAACTATAATGAGGTATCACCTTACACCAGTCAGAATGGCCATCATCAAAAAATCTACAAGCAGTAAATGCTAGAGAGGGTGTGGAGAAAAGGGAATCCTCTTGCATTGTTGGTGGGAATGTAAATTGGTACAGCCACTATGGAGAACAGTATGGAGGTTCTTTAAAAAACTAAAAATAGAACTACCATACAACCCAGCAATCCCACTACTGGGCATACACCCTGAGAAAACCATAATTGAAAAGAGAAATGTACCATAATGTTCATTGCAGCACTATTTACAATAGCCAGGACATGGAAGCAAGCTAAGTGTTCATTGAGAGCTGAATGGATAAAGAAGATATGGCACATATACACAATGGAATATTACTTAGCCATAAAAAAGAAACAAAACTGAGTTATTTGTAGTGAGGTGGATGGACATAGAGTCAGTCATACAGAGTGAAGTAAGTCAGAAAGAGAAAAACAAATACCGTATGCTAACACATATATATGGGATCTAAAAAAATAAAGAGGTTCTGAAGAACGTAGAGGCAGGACAGGAACAAAAACTCAAATGTAGATAATGGACTTGAGGACACAGGCAGGGGGAAGGGTAAGCTGAGACGAAGTGAGAGAGTGGCATTGACATATATACACTACCAAATGCAAAATAGATAGCTAGTGGGAAGCAGCTGCATAGCACAGGGAGATCAGCTCGGTGCTTTGTGACCACTTAGAGGGGTGGGGTAGGGAGTGTGGAAGGGAGACGCCAAAGGGAGGAGATATGGGGATATATGTATGTGTATAGCTGATTCACTTTGTTATAAAGCAGAAACTAACACACCATTGTAAAGCAATTATACTCCAATAAAGATGTTAAAATAAATAAATAAGTAAATAAATAAATAGAAATCCCAAAGAGTCTAATAACCATGACAGAAGTTGTATCAGTAATTAAACATCATCCCAAGTCCAGATATTCTTATTTAGAAGTTTTACCACATGCCAAAGGAACATATATCTTAGTCTTGCACAAACTCAATCAGAAAATCAAAAAATAGAAATGAAAAAGGAGAACATCAACCCATTAATTTACGAGGCTAATAAAATCCCAATACGAAAGCCAGACAAGAACGTTTAAAGAAAGGGAAATTATAGCTGAGTCTTACCCACGAATACAGGTCCAAATATTGTAAATAATCTATTAGCAAACCTAATGCAGTAATTTGTAAAAAAAGATAACATAATGGACAAATTGGATTTTCACAGGAATAAGGTTGAACACTAGGATATCGATTAA
This sequence comes from Phocoena phocoena, assembly GCF_963924675.1. Classification (NCBI taxonomy): domain Eukaryota; kingdom Metazoa; phylum Chordata; class Mammalia; order Artiodactyla; family Phocoenidae; genus Phocoena; species Phocoena phocoena. The sequence goes on from NC_089219.1 coordinate 104,613,731, forward strand.
TAAAATTTAGCACTTTAACGAATAAAAAAGAACACCTAAATTGATGTAGAAAAATCATTTGATATGATTTAATAGTTACTTATGATTAAGAACTCAGATCAAACTAGTAACAGGAAGAACTTTTCTAACCTAATAAGGAGTATTTACATAAACCCTACAGTAGAAAAACAAAAGCAAAAACATACTTAATAGATGAATATTCAAAACCTAGAGCAAGACAAGGATGTTCACAAAATTGTATTGGAAGTCCTAGTCAGCAGAGAAATGAAAAATATAATTACTGGAATGAGAAACAAAACAAAGAAAAGCACAGTTTAAGATATTAGCTTGGTACATCTGTTGTGTGCCTTAATTTTGAAAAATCATCTCATGACTTTAAAATGTGTGTTCCCATGTATGCATATATGTATGCACACAACCTATTTCCCCAATTATTCTATAGGACCATGTTCGTCCTATCTTTCTGTATCCCTTAGGACTAAAACAATTCTATACAAATAATAAATACTGAATATACATTAACCAGTATCGAAAAATAATGAAAAGTCCTCATTATTAATAAGGAGAGAAAGCAAAATTTTAAGTTAGCAATGGAATAAGGATCTGGGAAGGAAAAAAATCGCTGATTCCTAGAGGCCTCAGTTTGCTGGGAACCTGACTGCATGTGCCACTCAGCTGCCCTACTTTTGAGTCTTCCCTAGATCAAGTGGAGTTACCACAAACCAGCATGCAGAATGTCATGTTTTGTAGTTCCTACTTTAAATCTTTCAGAGGCTGTTTCATTGGAGTCTAAATGAATCAAATGTAATTTAGTAATATCCCCACTAGATTCAATGGGATAGGGAATGACATCTGTCTTCCTTGGGGAGATAGTTTCAATGCCTATCAACAGTGCCTGGCACACACATTCAACTTGGTGAGCTGAATTGAATCTATAGTATCACACAAATGTTTTTATCAAGTTTAACCACCCAGCTTAGGCTATAAGAACTAAAAACTAGGTAACTAGCAAACTAAGCTAAGACAACTAACTAACCAAACTATCTAAGTTGGTTACCTGAATCCAACATTAGAGTGAAGAGCAATGTTCCAATGTTCACAGTGCAGACGTTGCAAATTCATTGGATTATGAAAGACCAACAGTAAAGAGTTATCTTGGGTGTGGTAATAAGAATCAATACACTTGTATTGCTGATTGGCTTCTTGAAGAACCTGAAAATCAAAACAAATCCATTGTTGTGTCTTTTTATCCCAAGAGAAGGGTCTCCTGCTAGGGCATTTCTCTGCCCTCTTATTTTTCTCCACTTATCTCCATGATGTTAGTCAAGGTGAGAGCATAGATGGCAGACGTTTTCAGGAGCATTTTAGCAACTTTTAAAGAAAAACAAATCCTAGGCTCCAGGCATAGAGGCATTTGCTCAAGTGTTCTTCATTAATGCTGGGAGATAATAATTAAGTCTAGGAGTTTTTTATTTAACGTTTTCCATGCCTTCATATAGATCATCTCATTTTGTCATCATAAAAGCCCCAGATAAATAGGTATGATTATTTTTTCCATTTCAAAATATTAAAAGCTGCATTTTTCAGCATCAGTTGTGGCCAAGAGGGGATAAGATACTCGTCCAAGAATATGGAGTCCCTAAGTTCTGGTGCCAGGGCTAATACCAGTCTTTCGACTCTACATGTCACATTTCACACTCCACACAGTGCTCTCCACTACACCACGCTGTAGTACAGAGACATGCTGTGAGCGGTCCTCCTGATATTGTTTCTACATGACTTCTATCCCTGGCCCTTTCCAAAACATTCTATCTTCAGCATTGCAATTGCAGCCACAAACAGAGGGGCAGAGTAGGCAGCTCGCTGTCCTGTTGCCTTTTCCTTATGCCAATCAACATAAAGAAATATATGCATAGGGAAAGCAATTAGACAGCTGTGGGTTTTTGTTTTTCTTGTCTATATCAATTCGGTGGCGGCAGCTTTCTGTTCTCTACCTTTCAGATGATCTGAAGGCATGGAATTGCACATTATGTCAGGAAAGGACTGTTTTACTTTTGCTTTCAATTTTACACTGGTAGCATAACTAAAATAATATATGTACTTCCCCAATCTAGTCCCCTCTATGAGTGTCTTTATGAAGTGGCATTTCAATTTTTACATCTGTTCCCTGAGAGCCAATACAAGAAACACACATGTGGTAAATATTTTTGCATTTAAAAAATTTTGCTATGTGGGGTGCTATCCATTACTTTACTTTTTTTGGCAAATTCCTTTCATATTTTAAGTCCAAAAAACAAATATTTTTATTTCTGATGAACCTGTATTCTTCCTTGTATTAGAGAGCTCCACAATCTTTGTGTTTTCACATTTACTTTGACTGCTGGGGTAAACATCTATTAAGTATGTTTTTGTTTTTGTTTTTTTGCTGTAGGGTTTATGTAACCTAATACTCATTAGGTTAGAAAAGTTCCTCCTGTTACTAGTTTGCTCTGAGTTCTTAATCATTAGTGACTATTAAATCATATCAAATGATTTTTCTGCATCAATTTAGGTGTTCTTTTTTATTCTTCAATCTGTTAAAGTGCTAAATTTTATTAATAGATATTCTAGTGTTCAACCTTACATTCCTGTGAAAATTCAAATTGTACATTGTTTTCTTTTTTTTTTTATAAATTACTGCATTTGGTTTGCAAATAGCACTAAGTTTCTCAGAGCTGTAGTTGTTCTTAATATTTGATAAGCTTTCATACAATGTATTTCCTGTCCTTTTTAAAAACTTGGCCACAGCACTGTAAATCAACTATACTCCAATAAAATAAATTTTAAAAACTTGGCTTTTACCTATTTTTCTGCATTAATATTGTTGTTCTCATTAACTACTTTTCTCATTAAAAATGAAGACCTACTATGTGCCAGGCACCATGTAGGTTCTAGAAAAACAAAATGAACAAGATAGGTAAGATTTTTCTCCAAAATCTGATTAAGATTTTTCTAGAAAATTCTGGAGTTCAGAGATGTGTGTCTAAGAAGATGAAATTGATGGAACATCTGATACAGACAGAAGGGATTGGCATGGACCAAGAGTGGAGCAGGCTGATGACTAGGAGGATATTACAGTAGATGGAGAGGATGGTACTTGAATTAAAGTAGGAGCAGTGGAGATGGTGAAGAGCTTGAAGATATATTTTGAGGTTATACCCTCAAAACTTGATGGATCAGACATGCAGGACAAAGGAAAAGCTGAAGTAAGGAATGACTCTTAGCCTTTTGGCTTGATGGTGACATTTTCTGAGATGGATGAGGGGAGAAACATGCTTAGGTGGGAAAATTATCTGCTTCATGTGGGACACTAAATATTTCAGAGGCCTATCAGAAATTCAAGTGGAATTTAGAGGTAGGGACAGTAATGTGGAGCTCAAGATAGAGATAATTTGGAAGATAAAATTCTATGAGTCATTAGGGTTAGACATATATAATAGATGAAATCATTAAAAGAATGTTTACAGAGGAAAGAAGACAATTCAGGACTGAGACTTGAGGCACTTCAATATTTAGATATTAGGTGGAGGAGAAGTATTAGACAAAATTCCAAATGGAGCACTGAGGAGGAATCCAGTATGGTGTCTTGGAAACCAAGAGCGAAGAGTGTATCACAGGGAACTGATCAGCTTTGTTGATGAAAAGGTCAAGGAAGATGAACAGAGATAAGTGTTCATTTAGGTTTGGCAGGACAATTATGTGTGACCTTGAAAAGTGAAGCTTCATGGAGTGGGAAGGACAGAGCTAAATCGAAATAGTCTGAAGTGAACTTCCAGTTAAAAATGGAAGATTAAACACATGTACTCACTAACCCCTCAGTAAAGAAACTGTCAAAATTTTGAGTTTTAATATCACAAAGTTGAAGGCCACAGAAGAGGAGACAAAAGCAACAGCATTTTAGAAGGTAGAAAGCAGAAGGATAAGTGGTAACAGATTTAGCAGAACATGGAAAGCCAAATCCTAAGAGTAGTTTTAAGAGAGACCAGACGGAACTTTATCTGTGTGCAGAAATACAGAAAGGCTCAAGAAATGGCAGAGTGAGGTACCTCTGAAAGTGGAGTGAAGGTGGCATTGAAAATAGGAAGTCTTTTAAGAAGCCTCAACAGTCCTGAGCAGCTGGGGGACTGTCCATCTCCCACCTCAGAAGAGAGGATTATTACCAACAGAAGGTGACCCTGTGGATTCTAAGAAGAGGGACCCTAGGCACCACTGAAGGAGACCTATACCACAGAAAAAAGAGAATTCTGTAAAAGTCTAAATTGGCATGGTCCAAGAGAAATATAAGGTAAGCCACAAATGTGAGCCATGTGTGTAATATAAAATTTTATAGTAGCCATATTTTATAGTAGCCATATTTTTAAAGAGGTAAAATTATAACTGTATATTTTATTTAACCTAATATGTCAAAAATATATTATCATTTCAATATGTAATCCATGTAAAAATTGCTAATGAAATGTATCACCTTCTTTTTCAACTAAATCGTTGAAAATCTGGTGTGCACAGCATTTATATAGCTATACTTATGTAGTGTATAGCCTACTTACAGCCCATCTCACTTTAACTCGCAACATTTCAAGTACTCAGAAGCTACATGTGACTAGTGATTACCACATTGGACAACGCAGATCTGGAGGCTGAGTGGGAAGACACCTTAAACTCTTTCCCTCTATCACTCAGCTCCTAAAACCCTGACTGGTAAGTTATATCTTGAAGACAGGAGATTAGATTTTTCTTTTTTTCCTGGAGACTCTAAATGGCCCAAGAGTACAGAACTAATACTTTAACACTGATGGGTCTCCCAAGAAAACCCCCCAGCCAAATTACCCAACAACGAAGTCCAGTTGTTGACAACTTCCCTCTACCCTGACCTCAGGTAGCACTTCCTATCACATTTTTAGTGTCTCACTAATATGAGAGGCAAATACCACTAGATATTATTCTCCAATATGAAAAATGAAGATCTCCCCTCCTCTCCCCCAAAAAACAAAAAGTTAAAAAATAATTTGAGGAAAAGAGACAATGCAGGGAGAAGACACTATGACTTCAAAGGACTTTAATATCCTCATAGAGATAAGAGAAGATATGGTACCAGGGAATGTGAACAGTGTGCTCTATAAAGGTAATTTTTAATTATAAATAGAACTTAAAGAAATTAACATTATAACAACAGACACAGAAGACCCAATAGAAAAATTGAATGAAAGCAGAGCCATGTTTCCAGAATAAGAAGAAAAGGTGTTGTAAACTAGGAGGGAAAAGGTAAATAAACTGGAAGTTCAGTCCAGGAAGTCCAACACCAGAATAATAGGAGTTTCAGGAAGGAAGACTAAAGAAAACAGAGGGGAGATGATTTAGAGTGATGATTGTATAACATTTCCCAGAATATAAAGACAGGAGTCTCTGGATTATACTGGGCTCCCCAGTACAATATGAGAAATAGAACCACATACCAAGGCACATCAACAGGAAATCTAGAACACTGGAACAAAGAGAAAATCTTAAAAACCTTACAGAGAGAAGAAAAAAAAAAACAGACTAAAGTGATCAGGAATCAGAATTTCATTCTTTTTTCTCAAGGACAATCTGGAAAGCTAAAAGACTATTGAAGAATGCCTTCAAGATGTCAAAGGGAAATACTTTTTATTTTATTTTATTTTATTTTTGCGGTATGCGGGCCTCTTACTGTTGTGGCCTCTCCCGTTGCGGAGCACAGGCTCTGGATGCGTAGGCTCAGCGGCCATGGTTCTCGGGCCTAGCCTCTCCAAGGCATGTGGGATCTTCTCGGACCAGGGCGCGAACCCATGTCCCCAGCATCGGCAGGCGGACTCTCAACCACTGCGCCACCAGGGAAGCCCAGGAAAGTACCCTTTAACTTAGCATTTTATGTAAAGCCAAACTGGCAGTCAAATGTAAGGATAGAATTAAGATACTTTCAAACATCCAATGCCTCAAAAATTTATGGAAGCAACTTGAAGAGACGGTCCCCTACAAAAAGAGTAACCCAAGAGAGAGGACAACATGGGATTCAGAGGACAGAGTATCTAACCGGAAATAGAGGCAAAGGATGTGGCCATGATAGTGAAGGGAGATCGCAGGACCACAGCTGTGCGGCAGGCTTTCTCTGAAAATTGGTAGAATTTTCTTTGCTGCTTTGTAGCTTCTGGCAGTGGCCATCAATCCTTGGTGTATGTTGGCTTGCACCTGTGTCATTCTAACCTCTGCCTCTCTGGTCACAAAATATTCTCCCTGTGTGTCCTTGTCTTTACTGGGTATTTTCTTCTTCTTACAAGGACGTCAGTCATATTTGATTAGAGCTCACCATAATGCCCTCATCCTAACTTGATTACATCTTTTAGACACCCTAATTCCAAATAAGGTAACACTTTTAGGTCCTGGTGTAAGGATTCTAAAAATTCTTTTCGGGGACACTGTTCAACACATAACAATCCACACTGTGGCCTCTCAAATTCATATCCTCCCGATATGTAAAATATATTCACCCAATCCCAATATCCCTCAAAGTTTTAACCCTTTCCAGCATCAACTCTAAGGCCCAAATTTTACCTAAATATCTTCAAAATCAGTAATGGGTGAGACTCAGTTTCTGGTCCCTCCTTGGGCAAAATTCCTATTCATGTGTGACCCTGTGAACCCAGAAGACAAGTAGAGGGCAAGCAGAGGTTGAGAGCACACAGGAAAGGCATTGCTTAGACAACAAAATTGATAGAATACCTGTTAGGTTTGAATGGACTGAAAGGAGATTTACTCTTTGGTAGAGAATTTGGGGGGTAGTAATGATAAATGAATAACAAACTAAACAAATGAAAAGGAAATGTAATCATAGAATACTATACAGTCCAGTTGTGAATAGTTTTTATATAATTGAAATAAGGTAAATCTTGAAATCTAACCAAAAATTATGATATAGTTAACAGTGTTGGAGAATGGCAAGGAGAAATGCTGCTGTGAGTGTAGGAGTGTATGAATGAATGTATGCGCACGTGTGTGTGTTTGTGTGTGTGTGTGTATGTGTCTGACTGTGTGTTATATGGGGGGTGGGCAAGCTGTCTTCTCAAGAAGGAGTTAATTGATGATGATGCCCCAAACTAAAACTAAGACTAAATATACTTGTTACTTAGAGACAATTAAGTAACAAAAGAAACAGGTAAATACCTGGAAGATTTTTACCTCTGGGAATTTTGGCATGGGAGTGGGTGGGAGCTGTTATTTTTTGTAAGACTCTTTATACAATTTTTTGGCTTTAAAAATATGTGGATGATTATGGAGAACAGTATGGAGGTTCCTTAAAAAACTAAAAATAGAACTACCATACAATCCAGCAACCCCGCTACTGGGCATATACCCTGAGAAAACCATAATTTGAAAAGAGTCATGTACCACAATGTTCACTGCAGCACTATTTACAATAGCCAGGACATGGCAGCAACCTAAATGTCCATCAACAGATGAATGGATAAAGGAGATGTAGCATAGATATACAATGGAATATTACTCAGCCATAAAAAGAAATGAAATTGAGTTATTTGTAGTGAGGTGGATGGGCCTAGAGTCTGTCATACAGTCATACAGAGTGAAGTAAGTCAGAAAGAGAAAAACAAATACCGTATGCTGACACATATATATGGAATCTAACAGAAAAAAAAAAAGGTTCTGAAGAACCTAGGGGCAGGACAGGAATAAAGACAGACGTAGAGAATGGATTTGAGGACATGGGGAGGGGGAAGGGTAAGCTGGGATGAAGTGAGAGAGTGGCATGGACATATATATACACTACCAAATGTAAAACAGATAGCTAGTGGGAAGCAGCCACATAGCACAGGGAGATCAGCTTGGTGCTTTGTGACCACATAGAGGGGTGGGATAGGGAGGGTGGGAGGGAGGCTCAAGAGGGAGGAGATATGGGGATTTATGTATATGTATAGCTGATTCACTTTGTTATAAAGCAGAAAGTAACACACCATTGTAAAGCAATTATACTCCAATAAAGATGTTAAAAAAATGTGGATGTAAAACTTTGATAAAAGTAAAATTGTAATTAAAAAGATAAAACCAAAGAGTACAGGTTTTTGCATAAAACGTAAAAGCAACAAAAAGTTCATTTTAGCGTTACTCATTATTTTGCATAGTGGTTAAGGGCACAAGTTCTGGGGCTGGATTTCTTGGGCTCGTATCTTGCTTCTCTCACTCATCAGCCATGTGACCTTGGACAAAAGTTACTGTTGGTACTGTACTGTTGGTACAGTTTCCTACTATTTAAATAGTTTCACAGGATTATTGAAGAGATTAAATAAGCTAATAATACATATTAATCATTGACTAGCATATGGTAAGTGCTCAGTAAATGTTAGCTATCACAACTTCCATTGACCTTGGACACAACTTCCATGTGACCTTGGACAAAAGTTACTGTTGGTACTGTACTGTTGGTACAGTTTCCTACTATTTAAATAGTTTCTACTTCACAGGATTATTGAAGAGATTAAATAAGCTAATAATACATATTAATCATTGACCAGCATATGGTAAGTGCTCAGTAAATGTTAGCTATCACAACTTCCATTGACCTTGGACACAACTTCCATGTGACCTTGGACAAAAGTTACTGTTGGTACTGTACTGTTGGTACAGTTTCCTACTATTTAAATAGTTTCTACTTCACAGGATTATTGAAGAGATTAAATAAGCTAATAATACATATTAATCATTGACCAGCATATGGTAAGTGCTCAGTAAATGTTAGCTATCACAACTTCCATTGACCTGTTAAATGTATCAGAAAATACTTGGAAATGTTGCGAAAACTGAAGAGAACTGACAGGCAATATGGGGGAAAATAAGGTTACTTCCCAATGTCTTACTTTTATTACTATGTTTTTTTATAAAAAAACATGTGCAACAGTCATGCATATATATATTTTTTTCCTTAAAAGACTTTATAAAAAACATCCTTTTAGAAAGTATATTTTAAACTATTTTGGGCATGCAAAGCTCAATCTGGGATTAAACTCACTTTATAGGTGAAGTAAATGGGAGTATTGATCTGAACTAGATCTGAGAGTGACTAGAAGTGAACTGTTCTAAATCACACCATGCCTCTCCAGGCCCATCTGACCGTCTTCCAGAGACTCACAGACCATTAATACCTGAAGCAGAACTTCTGGCTTAAAATGTTCAGTAAAACTCCAGTCCATTAGATTGCGTTGCTGCATTTTCTTTATGTCCTGTAACTCTGCTTCCACAGTCATCTTCTTGGGTTTCTAAAAAAAATCATAGGAATCCAATTTCAGCCTTAATTTGTTTAAGTCCAAATGGAGCCCTCTTGGACTCCATCAACTAACCAGCATGCACTCCATCTAATTGGGGAAATCTGCATATGTATAAATCCATATGGCAACACTTTAAGAGAACTGCTGCCAGAAAGAGTATGCCTTTGACTTTTTTTTCATGGGCAACATAATCTAAATATTTTTATTGTTAGGTTATACTCTTCTGAGTCCTGTTAGCAATTATAGGCAGGTTTTCTGAACTCACTTCAAGACAGCATTAGTTCTACATGGCTGTATGGTCAGCAGGTGTTCGTGACGTTGCCAAGCCACACTGTCTAGAGAGGAGCATGGAGCCTGGAAGTTTTGCTTGAGCGGCTGGTGAAATTAACTCCTTTCTCTCCAGTTGGAGCTGGTCAGGGGATGTCTGAATAATCCCTTCTCCTCCAGCATCAGCATTCTCCTGCTAAGCTTCTCTCTCTCCTTTTTTTAGTTCATGGTTTTCTCAGATCATCTTACTCGCATCTACACATTTATAATAATACTTTCCTACCTTTTCAAGAGGATCAGCATTTGTGACCGCTTTGTCTTTGATCTCATTGTTCATGGTCCGCTCTGTAAATCAAAGACACCAACATCCAGTTGTGTTTGGGCTTTGTTCTCGTTTTAGTCAACGCTGTGCGTTTTTGTTGCCATATGATCTAGGTTTCTGTGCTGAAAAGGTAATTCCTAAAAGGCATGTTTCATGCCTCCAAAAAGGTGTCTGTGTCAATAATTCTAAATCAGTGTCTACCTAGAAAAGTTATGCTAAGTCCTTTGAAAAGAACCCAGCTTCCTATACAATACATTCCTAAATCATGTTAGATAGTCTGCCTTCAGACTGTATGGCTCACTTCTAACAATGTACCTTTACCTTACAAGCTGCAAATATTTACTGATTAAACTATGTCAACTGCTCACTACACACTATTGTGTCTTGTCATGCTGGCAGCTATCACAAAGGCTTTTCAAACTTCTTGGTCATATCTTATGGGTGACAAACTAGGACAGGGGCAGGGGATGTATGGAAAGGATAACTACCAGATAAAGGCAACTCTTACCAGAAAAAATAATACTATATACCATCTTGTAGAGTTTTTCCATTCATTAATTGTTTATTAATTTTAAACCCATTTAATGGGCATCTGCAGACTTATAGAGTTTCAAAAAGTTCGTTAAATGAATAAAATGAATCGGGAGCTGGACTCCACTGCCCCATACCATGGACCAATGTGAGTCATGCACATTAGTTCTCCCTGTGACCAAACAGTAGACTTATATGCTAATTGGGATTGTGGTATCCTTCTTGAGTACCGAGCAAACAGCCATATAAATGCACAGAGAGGAAACAGAATCATGCTGTTGATTTCTGAATCACCATGCTTCAGTAATTACTAAAGTTAACAAGTGTTACACAGAAGAGTTCCATGATATATGTTTCACGTGGATAGACATCTTTACTGTGAATGTCTCAGAGTCTGTAATATGCTCCTGTGACTGTGACTCTCTAACAAAGAAATGGATAAAGTACATAGCATTTTCCAAATCTGACCAAAGTAATAGAGTAAGGGTATGAATCTTGTAACATACCTGCCATGCTGCTGAATAACAGCCAGCCGGACTTTTTATCACCCTTAGAATAATAGCAAATTAATCCCTACAAAGTCATATATGAAATGGCTCCAGCTTAACTCACCAATCACATCTCCTTCCACTCTCCCTTGCTCATTCCACACCAGACTCACTGGCTTGCTTGTTGTGTCTTGAAGTTTTTGAACTTGCTTTTCTCTGTCTGGCATGCTTTGCCTTAGATAGTCATCTGTTTCAAACCCTTACTTCATTCATATTGCTGCTCAAATGTCACCTCCTCGAAAGCCTTCTGCTTCTTATCCTGCTTTATTTTTGATCATGGTATTTATCAGTGCCTAATAATATTTGTTTATGTCTGTCTCTCCATATCAAATGTGAATTCCTGGAGAATAAGAACTTTATCTTATTTTCCCTAACTGTATTCTGAGTAACCAACACATGCTAGGAACTCAGTAAATATATATATTTTTTGATTGAATGAGAGAAATCTATACCATATACTGAAACTGGAAATAAATACAGAGTCATATAGAGAGAGCAGAAATGCAGAAGAAACCCTACAACAAAAGCTTATTTGGGGGTAAGCATAAGATTTAAGTTTTCATTCTGTGGCAAAGAGAACCATATCTGGGTTTCTAGAGGGAGTAGTTAATTACGTCTAAGCAGGATAGGCCAATGTTTTCCTTGCTTTTAGGAACATAGCTACTTATATTTTTGCTACTAGTTCCATCTCGCCTTGGGCTGGTGAGGGTGACAGCATGAATGTTCCATTTTGATTTAGAAGAAAACTATAAAGACAATTCAGTATTTATATAAATACAGCCACTCAAGAGAAAACTCAGGCCAACTATAACTCTAAATAGACCATGATGTCCCATGTGTCCTTGAAGCAATTGATATGAAATCTGTGGAGTAAAAATTATTCTATTCTGTGGGCTGCCAGATTTCCGGGAGATCTGATATTCCCTCTTGTGTCTAAGGATCCAGCAGAAAAAAGTCTCCAGTTTAAAAAATATGTTCTAAAACTTTGTGCACCAGTTATTTTGTCAAAGGAAAGAACATTCTAAGTCTAATCTGAACTCTCTATTTAATAGTAAAGCAAGAGTCATTTTTTCTTTCTTCCTGGTTTCTCCCTTCAACCGCATAATCCCTTGACAGTGTGATTCAGTAGTTTTTGACACATCTGGAAATGGATGCATTCTCATTCCTTTGAAAAACAACTTTCCTAATCTGTTTTACTTTAGAGATAACAAGATCCCTCTGCAAAGCAGTTACTTTATTAAAAAAAACACCCAACAAGCATAAAGGGCACATCTAAACCTATAGCCTCACAGTTATCAACTCTCAGGTTTTTCATAAATATCCAATAGGCCCTGTCAAGTTCAAAAACAGTCTCAGATGGATGTTTGGTTGAGAAAAGCACAAATACTCAGCCCTTCATGTCCAGGAACAGGCTTTTATATATATATATGATGCTAAGATGGTTGTGCAGGAAATACATGAACAATTTCTGCTTTGTTTAAAGAGATCTAAAGTCGATGCTTTAGAAATGTGACTCAGGGTTAGGGGAAAAAGCAAAAAAAGATTAGCAACAACAACAAAAAATTCCCTTACATATAACAGCCGCAGTGAGGAACCAAGGCTCAGCTGCCCTCCCCCACCCAAATGTAACAGTTTCTTGATGTAGACCAGCCTACACCCTGTAGAATCCCTTACAGGCCAACCCTTACAGGGTTCAGCTCTCACGATTGCTCAGCCTCTAGGATACATTGTCCATCACAGCATTTTCAGCTTGATGATTTAGGCAGTTGCTATAAACATTTACTTTGCACCAGGATCCAGAACACCAATTTATGTGGTTTGACCACCAGGTGGCAAAAGTTGCCTGAGAAAAAACTATATACCAACTGCTCTAAAAAAAAAAAATTTTTTTAATTAAAAAAGCAAAATAAAACAAAAAAAAAACCCCCTCAGGCCTTATATCTCTCCTGGCTTATTCTGGCTCTACATTAACTCAAAATGACTTCTTTGGAACTTCCTTGGTGGTCTGATGGCTAAGAATCTGCACTCCCAGTGCAGGGGGCCCAGGTTCCATCCCTGGTCAGGAAACTAGATCCCACATGCTGCAACTACGAGTTCGCACGTCCCAACTAAAGATCCTGCATGCTGCAAGGAAGATCCTGCATGCCACAACTAAGACCAGGTGCAGCCAAATAAATAAATAAAGTATTAAAAGAAAAAATGACTTCTTTGCTATACATGTACATTCCCATAGGATTCACTAATACCATAACATCTCAGGCTAACTTATTTGGCTTAACTTTTTGTGAGCTAGGCTAATAGGTAAGGGTACTTAGAACAGAGAAATAGGGAACCAGCCCTAATGGTAAGGAACCAGCCCTAATGGTAAGGAACCAGCCCTAGGAAGACCCGAAGGCAACAAAATCAGGTTAAGTGTTGCCAGGAAGAAGAGACTATGAATATGGCTAAACTATCAGATGCATCGCAAGGAATTTCTGGAACTGAGGAAGCCACGAGACAGCCACAGTGGAGGAAGCATTGATTTGGAGTTAGATAGCCCTCTTTGGAATCCTGACTTCCTGCTTGTATGTGGTTGAAAAAGTTACTTAACCACTCTGAGTCTTTGTTTCCTTGTCTTCAGAATTAGGCTAATAGTAACTTCCTCATAGGCTTGATGTTTATATAAAGTATTAGTTAATATATGTAAAATAGCACAGTGCTTGGAATATAGCAGGCAATATTAAATAAATGTTACCTCCCTCCCTCCTTTGTCCCCCTCATCCTCACTTATCTGCTCTGCTAACAGGCAAGGAGATTTTCCCTAATTCCACTCCATTGATGACTTCCTCTTCTACCCTCATTTAAGTAAATGAAATGGTAAGATGACCATTTAGTCAATACTGACTTAACACCTATTCTTTTGTGGCACTGACCATTTTTAAATGCTTTTTAAAATTATGAAATATAATACAGAAAAGTACAAACAACATAAATGCTTGGTATAATGAATAATGATAAAAGTCCCAGTACTCCAGATATCTTATGCACGTTCTTTCACAATCACACTTCTTTATTAAACTTTCATATTATTCCTGACTCTCTTTTGTGGATTATTTTGGGTTTTCTACATACACACTATTTACAAATAATAAGTTTTGTTTATTCCTTTTCAACTTTACAATATTATCTTTTTCTTGCCTTACTGAGTTGGCTAGCATCTCCAGTGTAATCCTAAATATGAGTGTTTATAGTGGATAGTCTCCTGATCCAGGGAAATCTTTCAACTTTTCATCTTGATATATAATGTTTATTATAGTAATTTTAAAAATAACCTTTATAAAGTAGAGAAATTTTCTTTCTATTGCTAGTTTGTTAAATTGACTTCATAAATCGCTGTAGAATTTTAAGTGCTTTTTCTGCATCTATTGAGATATTTTTCTTACTGTGTTAATTGATAAATGATGTTGATTTTACAATGTATGTTTTTTCCTTCAATCTTGTTATAAAAACTTGTACTTGATTATTATCATTTTGTATATTGCTAGATCAGTTTGCTTATGTTTTATTCAGGATTTTGGCCTATATGTTCATGAATAACTTTGATTTATAATTTTCTTTTATTGTACTATCTTTGACAGTTTTATTATAAGGCTGATGTTAGTTTCATAAAATGAGTGGGAGAGAATACCCCTTCTATAGTTCCTGGAATTACTTTTTGTTAAGATTAGAACTATTTCTTTTTTTGAGCTTTGAATATCCCTAGCCAATGACATTATTTGGGAAGATTTTAAATTATTGATTTAATTTATTTAAATAGTTACAAGACTATTCAGGTTCTCTATTTCTTCTTGAGTGAATGTTAGTAAGTTATACTCTTCTAGTAATTTGCTCATTTCATTTTTAGACTTAGTGGAATAAAGTTGATTATATCCTTTCACTGTCTTTTAAATTTTTATAGGATTGAAAGGAAGTCCATTTCTTTATTCCTAATATTTTTATTCCTGATACAGCTTTATTTCTAATATGGTTATTCATGCTTTTTGTGATCAGCCTTTTGTAAAAAAATTTCTCAATTTAAAAAATCTTTTCAAAGAACTAAACTTTTTCATTTTATTTGTTCTACCTATTGCATCTATATTTTCCCTAATTTCTTTGTGGTTTGAGAGCATACTCTGTAGTTTTGATCTGTGAAAATTTGTTTTAGGACTTGTTTTCTGATGTAGTATATGATTAATATTTTTAACATAAACATACTTATGACCCCTACAAAGCTACAGTATTAAGGAGGCCTTAATATAGGCATATGAATAATGGTAGTAAGTAGTAGGAAATGATAACTGATGCCATAAAGGAAGCATAGATTAATTATGACCATATGGAATGGTAAGGGAGGCATTTCCTGGTGAACACATGTAACAAAGCTTCATGGAGGTGCCATTCAAACCTAATAATAATCAAAAAGAGAACTCTAGTTGGAGGGTATTGTGGGGGAAAAGTCACAGAGATTGAAAAGAGCAGGCTGCCTAGAGGAAATAGGGCCTAATTCTGTTTGACTAGAGCATAGGATAAGTGAGCAAAAGGGAAAAAGTAGAAAGGGTTTGGGAAAAGTAATCTGGTACTGCTGAAGAAGCACGTAAAGCAGGCCAAGAAGTTGGGTTCTATATTGCAGGTAGTAGGGAGCCACTGAAGGTTATAAGCAGGGACATAACAGAAGTGTATTTTAAGTAATTAATCTGACAGTTGTGTGTAAGACAGCTCAATAAAAATTTAGCCTAATATTCTTCTATGCATCTATACCTCCTAATATAACAATATTTATTATGCTTTATTCTAGAATGAGAGTAACTGCCTAAGCCATGAGGAGGAGGTAAGGGAACTGATGTTCACTGAGCACTGATTTTGTACCAAGCTCTGCACTGGGCAGTTCATTATGTTACTGCAGGTAATTTTTAATAATTTTTGCAAATAATCACAATAGCCTTGTAAAATACTAATGATGAAAGTTTTAGTTATGTTCACTGTACTACATTTATGAAGGTAAGAGTGGACTAAGAGGTTTTATGATATTTTGGGAAAAAAAGGGTTGAAATAATGAGGACTTACTCTACAAATAATAAATGCTGGAGAGGATGTGGAGAAAAGAGAACCCTCCTACACTGTTGGTGGGAATGGAAATTGGTACAACCACTATGGAGAACAGTATGGAGGTTCCTTAAAAAATGAAAAATAGAGCTACCATAGGATACAGCGATCCCACTCCTGGGCATATACCGTATCCAGACACAGCTATAATTCCAAGAGATACCCGCACTCCTATGTTCATAGCAGCACTATTTTCAATAGCCAAGATGTGGAAGCAACCTAAATGTCTATTGAAAGATGAAAGGATAAAGAAGATATGGTATGTACACACACACACACACACACACACACACACACACACGGGAATATTACTCAGCCATAAAAAAGAATAAAATAATGCCATTTGCAACAACATGGATGAACCTAGATCATATTAAATGAAGTAAGTCAGACAGAGAAAGACAAATATCATACGATATCATTTATATGTGGAGTCTAAAAAATGATACAAATGAACTTATTTACAAAACAGAAAGAGGCTCACAGACATAGAAAACAAACTTGGGGAGGGGAGGAATAAATTAGGTGTTTGGGATCAACAGATACACACTATTATATATAAAATAGATAAACAACAAGGACCAACTGTATAGCACAGGGAACTATATTCAATATCTTGTAATAACCTATAATGGAAAAGAATCTGAAAGAGAATATATATAACTGAATCACTTTGCTATATATCAAAAACATTGTAAGTCAACTCGACTTCAATAAAAAATTTTTTTTAAATAATGAGGACTTACTAACAACACTAAGTAACAAAGTTTAATTAACCAAATAATTTAGATATTAAACAGTTTTTCAACTGAAATAGGGAGGCATTTAAATAATGCACCTTGAATCTTTTTTTTTTTTGGTTTATACATTCTCTAGTAGCGTCTATACACATGCACGCACACACATATAGTCACACGTACACACACAGAGACACAAGTTTACTTACTCAAAGGCTCAGGTTGGAGCTGCAACTTCAAGCTGTTCTCCTGCTCTGATGGTTCTCTGTAATCAGAGTCTAAGGATTTCCTATTATCCAGGTCAGAATACTTCATATTGTTAGTATCAGGCTGACTAGGATTGGAAGGTTCTTTGTTGATCTCATCATCTTGCATAGATGTTGACCAATTCTGATCCAGAAATAAAATTCTGTCTTTGATTCCACTATCTAGGCAGTGTAAAGAGGATCCATAAGATACAATGCTAGACAAATGGACAATCATACAATGCGAGAATACTTTTTGTTCCTTCCAGGCAGTGTACCTGTTTGCTGACTGGTCTCTTGGGTATTCATTTTCATGATGTACTTCTGCCTTATCTGTTTAGCAAATCTGGCAGGGTTGTCCCATGGTATGTTTAACATCTCAGAATCTGTCCCATACATCATTCTAGAATGTTTCAGTTTCCCTTCTTCATCAACCTCAGAGAGTTTCAGGCACTCAAAAGTAAACACTTTGAAGGCTCGTTCTACTTCAATCCAGCTCAAGACTTCTGTAAGAAAGTAGGACAAGTGTTGCTAGGAATGCTCTTTATTACCACATGGTAAAGGGCTAAAAGAGGGACAACCAGGGAGTCAGTCCACCAAAATGACAAAGGAGTCACGCCATGATGGGTGTTGACCTGACTTTACACACGGGCTCCACAGTTCTGCAACAAATACCAAAGGTAACTAATAATAAGAAAGCTGCACAATCAAGATATAATTTATTAAGATAATGCTCAGAAACTGCTTCATAGCTGAATGAATATTAGGTGTCCAGATTAATTCACATGGACTTTCTGGGGTATCATATTGGTTGAATATATTTAAAACTTGTCATTTTTCATAGACAGCAGACTTGTGGTTGCCAAGGGGGAGGGGGTAGGAGAGGGATGGACTGGGAGTTTGGGGTTAGTAGATGCAAACTATTACATATAGAATGGATAAACAACAAGGTCCTACTGTATAGCACAGGGAACTACATTCAATATCCTTGGATAAACCATAACAGAAAAGAATGTAAAAAAGAAGGTATGTGTATAACTGAGCCACTTTGCTGTACAGCAGAAATTAACACAATTGTAAATCAACTATACTTCAATAAATAAATTAAGAAAACATCATTTTTAAGCAAAAGCACCTTTTGCTGCTGTTGTAATTTAAAACAGAGAAGTCACTCACTCGTGTCTAACATAGGCTGTTATGTTCAGTAGGCTTTTCTGTTCACTCAGGCTAAGAAAAGGCCTCTTTCCATCCAATGAACTGGTACAGTACTTTTCATAATTTTACTTTAAAGGTTATCAGCCTTCAAGGGGCTATATTAACTTGTGTATTTATTCTTTTATAGCATTTATTCATGCATTCACTCACTCACCTGTTTTTGTTTTCTATGTATTAGGCTTTGTACTCTATGTATTTTTCTTTGCCTGAGATTTAAAGAAAAGATTTGGTTCTTGTGCTTTAGAAGTTCAAGATAGAGAGGTGGGAGGTCGGTGTTAACAAATAACCACGGAATTCAGTGAGGGAAGGCGAAATGATAGTGACAGATCAATGAATCAGAGGTCACCTACACTTCCTCTCCAACAGAGGTGAGGGCAGCGGGAAGGTTCCTTTTGGAAAAAATACAAGGAAATTCAGAAGAGAGACAGGAAAGTGGTTAAAAGTGACAGAATTAAGTTTGTTCATTCATTCATTTCACAAATATTTTTTGAGCACCTACTACTTGCCAGTGACTTTAGTAAAGGGACCACAGCAGTAAACTAATCAATGAACTCCTGATTTTATGGATTACCCATTGTAGCAGTTAGAAACAGAATAAACAGGTAAGTGTATAGTGTATCAGAGATGATAAGAAGAGTAAAGCCAGGTGAGGGGATAAGAAGTGATAATGATTGGGGAGAGGCTTCTATTTTATATAAGGTAGCCAGCAAAAAGCCCTCTGAACAAGTAAAGCAAAAATGTGAAAGAAGTGGGGAAGCCATATCGATATCTGGAAAAGAGCAAATGCAAAGATGGAGGCAAGGGTGCAAGTTACTTGTCCAAGGAATCACAGTAAGGCCAATGAGATAGAGTGGAGTAGAACAACGAGAGCTTGACAGATGATGAGCTCCAAAAGTGGGCGGCAGAACAGTTTAGATTTTATTAATACTTTGAGGGAAATGGGTGATCACTAGAGGGTTTTGGGCTAAGAAGGCACGTGATCTGACTGACATTTTAGAAGGGTCATTCCCATTATTGTGTGAAGAAAAGACTGTAGATAAAACGGGGAAAGCCTGGAGACCAACTGGAAAGCTATCGAAATAGTCCAAGTGAGAGGTGGTGCTGGACTGGGCTGGTAGTGAGGGACGTGGTGGAATTGGTTGTGGGGCGTGAGTAAAAAGAGGAACCAGGGATGACGCCAAGGTTTTGGTAGAAAATAGTCGCCATTTACTGAAATAAGGAGGACCATGAAGGGACACGTTTTGAGGAACTCAAGAGTCTGGTTTTGGACTTGTTAAGGAGGAAAGAGAAAAGGAGGAGAGGCAGAGGGACAAGGGTTTGGGATGGGATATGGGAGCAGGATATGTGGGCAGTTTCAGTGGTGGCAACACAAACAAGAATCTTGTGTATTGTACAACACGGGGAATATAGCTTATATTTTGTACTAACTGGAATGTGACCTTTAAAAATTGTATAAAAAAGAATGTGTACATATTCTCCCATAAAAGACAAAAGCAAATGTGAGCATACAAATCATCCTCTTCTTATCTTTTGTTTCCTTTCCTTTTTTAACTTAATTATCTGGGAGACTGTTCCACGTCACGATATAGATACGCCTCACTGTTGTTAAGTCACGTGATTCTGTACCACATAGGTTTCTGATATTTTAATGAGAGCTTCTGAGGGACATTAAATTTGTTTCCAGTATTTTGCTACTGTAAAAAAATGATTCAATAAATGTGCTTTGTTCATATAAAAAAAAACCCCAAGAATCCTGTGCTGTGGAGGGTAGAACGGAGGTGGAGAGAGAATAAAATCATATCACAGGGCAGAAGGAGCATAAAGGCCAGATGTTCTCAGAACACCAGGAAGAGGGTGATTATGTAAACAACAGACATGACATACCCAGGCCCACTAGGCTACACCGCACATTTCCATGAGGTGAAGGCATGGCAGTATTAAAAATTTTAGCTTTTTCTATTACTAAGCCTACTAAAAAAATGAAAAAAGAAATCAAGATTAAAATAGTTCATAATTTGCTTAGAGTTAGAAATGAAAGGAGAAAGAAGAATCTGCACATGCTTTTTTTCTTTTCTAGGTCAAATCAAGATGTCTATGTAATTTCATATTTCTTCTTATAAGCAGGAAGGCATTTGCTTATTGCCTCAAGTGGAAATAGTATATGTTTTAGGAAATGATTGTCTAGATCATAAAATTCCCATGAACTCTGCAATGAGAAGCTGATTTTAGATATTTTTAATGACCCCTCTTTCCACTGTCCTCAAAGAGCAGAAAATGGCCCTTCCTGTTTTGAGAGGAGGTGAACTGGTATTAACACTCTCAGCACCACACCACAGGGGGCGCTCTAAGTTCTCCTCTTAACCAGGATGGGGGCTACCATGTCATCTCCAATGATGTCAATGAGGGGATGTGGGATTGGGAGGCGGGGAGGAGGAATAAAGAAGGGGATTGTGCTTGTAGAAACACAGTGAAAAGAAAAGCCAGGGCATCAAATTGAAGAATGTTATGCATCACAGCTATCATCCTACTGCTAATGACATTATTCAAGATAAGAAAAGGGCAGTCAATCAAAATACCCACCCCAGCCTCTGAAAGGTCAATAATCAAAATACTTTTTGCAGATGGGGGTGTAATCGTTAGAGGCACACGTGACCATAAATGAACGAGCTTAAGCTACGACAAAGCAATGTACTCACCACTTGTACAAAAGTGCATGAGCTCATGAATTGTAGCTAGACGTTTCGTGCTGTTCCATGGCGGGGGCAGAGGGAATTCAAGGAATTCCCACAGTGGCAACTTAGACTGCATCTTCTGCTCAATTTGAACCAGGTCAAAATTCTTTAGGTCCTGATGAAAAAGAGCAACATGACAGAAGACATTAAAATAAGCTGTCAAGTGCCTTATGCATATGGAGAAGGCAAAACATGATACCCTTGCTCTCATTATTTGGGAACAGGGGAAATCAATGGTAATTGGGGAAGACAAACTGTTGGTATTTTGCTGAAGGTCAAAAAAGCTAGTTCTCACTTTGCCAGAGGTTCTTGGTGCACACAAATGATGGATTCCTCATTCACAGTGACAAACTGCCAAAGTCTCAAATGTATTCCTCCCTCCCTTCTGAGATCCTTTTCTGGCCTCCAGTAGTTTTTTTTTTTTGTTTTTTTTTTCACTAGTTTTTTCATATTAGCAGATGTATAAAGCAAGGCTTTAATGCAAATTTGGTGTAGTCGCAATCGATTTAATGGTCCATTGGACCTCTGTATTTAGGCCAGTTTTCTTTGCTGATGTAATTTCTCCTTTATTCATTTCCATTTTCTGAGATCTTACTTTGCAAGCAGGTATCTACTTCGTATATTACTGGTAATTAGCATTGGTAAAGCTATCTCATTAAGATTTCTTCAACTGAATAATTACTAATGAGATTTCTTGCATCCGTTATCCTCAGGGTAACCTGGTTACTTATTACCTTTAGCACATATTTCTTGTGGGCGAGGGCATCGTGATAGTTCAGTAGGAGAGGGCCTCTGGGCATTGGTTTGCTTTCATTTTCCTCTTCAGATAAGAATATTTCATGGAGATTCTATTCAAATTAAAACAGTATTGATGTAAAGAGAGAGTTCATACTTTTCAAAGCATACACACTTCTTGGTTTTCTCACACCATCTGACCTTTTTCTCCCTCTCTGTCAGACAGAGAGAGGGCAGGATGGACATGATGTGAGCTGCAATTCTGTGGTCCAGCCCATCTGTTCTGGGAGGCGGCTCCGCCAGACTCGGTGGGACAAGGTCTTCTTCACTTGCCACAACCTGTTGACGTAAAGAGTTGGGAGGAATCGGTTTAATGGTCAGTTCCTTACTGATAGTCACGTATTTCCATTGCTTTTAGTAAAAACAAGGCAGTTTCTACCAAAAAGTTTGGTGATTATACAAAGTGGCAGTGTAATTACCAGTGACTACCAAAGTAAAAGGGAAAAAGTTTATAATCCATTAAAACATTAATTTATATATAATTATATATATATTAAATTATTAAAGTATATATAATTTTCATACATGTACTAGAATAGATAACACAAAATGCAAATGGTAAACAGGAAAATTTACCATGGTAGAAATCAAACTAACAATATTAATATAATTTTTCTTAATGATTTACTCTTTCTTTTAAAGGACTCAAAACTGTGCTCTCACATCTTTGGATTCAATAAGTATTTACTGAGTGCCTACCACATGCCAAGCACTGTGTGGGCCACCCTCACATACATTATCTCATAAGCCTCACAGCAATATTGCTGAGTAGCTATTATTTTCCAGTTTACAGAAATGGAATTAGGGTGAGGGAAATTATGTGCCTGGCCCAAGCCCAAGGCTGCTTACTGGGAGGAACTGGGGTTCAGGTCAAGTCCTTAAGATAGAAAAGTTATGCATGGTGAGATCAGTAAAGGGTAATATTCTTCTTAATACGGAGAAAGTGAGGCCTAGAAAGATTAAATGCCTTGTTCAATTTTATGTGGTAAACAAGAAGTTGAAATATAATCAAGATAGGCACCTAATTTATAATTGTTCTCTTCACCTTAAATACCAAAATCACCCGCTATGATTTCACACAGCTCTACAGGATTTTTCAACCTTGAAATTTAAAGACATTTGGACTAGATTTTTGTCATGGGGGCTATCTTGTGCACTACACAAGGTTTAGCAGCATCCCTGGCCTCTACTCATTTGATGCCAGTAGTACCCCTCCAATTGTGGCAGCCAAAAGTATCTCCAGACATTGCCAAATGTCCCCTGGGAGGCAAACCCCCCTGTTGAGAACAATAACAAAACAGTTGTATACTCTTTACTGTTTATCAACACATTACTTTTAAAAGAGTCACTCCTGTCTCCACTTTCTCTCTTCCTACCATCTCTTGGACCCACTCCAATCACAAGAGACCATGCAGAACTGTTCCATCTCTGAAATGTTAAACTCTAATATCCCCTCCTATAAAATCCCACCCGATTCCTCTTATATTTCAATTTTTCATCCCTTTATTATCAAACACTTATTCAGTCAACATGTATCTCTTATTGGAACCTTCTATGTGTCAGGCACTGAGTTCATCAACTGTCCCCTTTGGTACACAGAAAACAGTGGATGGTTAATAAATATTTGCTGCTTTGAGTTGAGTTGAATAAAATAAGTAAGATTAAGATAAATAAAATGATGATACTGTAAGCCATATAGGGCTATTAAACTTTTACAAATTTATTGATATAATAAAACTACTGATCTTCCAAAAGCCTTACAGGGTAATTAAAGGCAAATATGAGTGTGCTTATCTAATTGGTTAGAAAACTAAAGAAGTCAACAAGCATAAAAATGTATGCTGGAGGTAAGAGATGATTAGAGTCTAAAACTATTTTAATATTCAGTGAGATAAAGGAATATTTACATACATGAAATAAGAAGCACAGTTATAAAAAGAAATTAGAGAATTTATAAATTAAAAATGTTATTGTTGAAACAAAACTTCAGTAGCAGACTAGACTCCACCTAAGAATAAATTAGTTGGAAGTTAAGCTGAAATTCCCAAAGGGGTAAAATTGAAAGAAAATTTAAAATACATGGAGGTAAAAACTAGAAATTCCAACATCTGTCTAATAATAATTAGGACAAATCAAAAGAAATAATATTTGAAGATATAATTTAATTGAACAAATATATATTCAGGGCCTACTATGGGCTAGGTGTGGTTACTGTGTGCTGAGCAGAGAGCAATGAACAAGACTAGATTTAGGTCCCTGCTTGCATGGAGATTACATTCTAGTGAGAAGAAGGTAATACATAAAGGAAATAAACATTTTTCTTTTTTTAAAGAGCAGTTGTTGATAAGAAAATAAAACAAGGTGAAATGGTAGAGAGCACTCTGTGTTGTTGTGGGCCTTCTTTAGATCAGGTGGCCAGAGAAAGCCTATCTCAGAAATGCCACTTTCACTGGGGACTGAATGACAAGGAGTATCCATCTACCAGGCAGACAGACATGTGGGAACAAAACTTTCTAGGAAGAGAAGTTAGTGTAAAAAAAACTAAGGTGTAATTAGTGAATGTGAGGAAAAACCAGAAGGTCTATGTAAATGACCAGTAGTGAGAGAGGGAGAGAGATGGGGGGGGGGGCAGGAGATGAGATGACAAACATCCCAGAACCATATTTTTAGGGTCTTTTATGGACCAGCACAAGGAATTTTGATTTAACTAAGAATGTGATCAGAAACAAGATTATAATCCTTTAGATCACAGAGGCAATGAAAAAACAAAGCCATAACTATACATAGCCTTGGAGGGAGGAGATATGGGGATATATGTATAGGTGTAGCTGATTCACTTTGTTATAAAGCAGACACTAACACACTGTTATAAAGCAATTATACTCCAGTAAAGATGTTTAAAAAAGAAAAAGATAAAACTCTAATAACTACCAGAAAGAAAAAATAGATTACCTACAAAGGAAAAAGTATCAGATTGACATCAGACTTCTCATCAGCAGCGTTAGAAGGGAAGACCACAACAGAGCAATGCTATCAAAATACTTTTCCACTTAGACTGACGGGGGGGGGGGGGGGGGGGGGGGGGGTTCAAAAGCAGTTTCTGTCACTTACTACTTGGATAATTTACTTAACTTTTTAGGCCTCAGTTTCCTTTTCTGAGAAATGGGGAATAAAAATAGTTCCTGCTCCATAGGGCTGTTCTAAGGATTAAATGAGTTAATTAACAGCAAATTCTTTTCAAATGCATATACAGTACTCACAAGAACTGACAATGTACACCAGGTCACACAGGAAGCCCAGGAAATTAAAAAATATTTTTAACATCCAGATCATGCTTATTGACCATAATGCAATAAAATTAGAAATGGACAATAAACAGTGGAAATTAAAAGATTTACAACTGAATACATTGAAAGCATCATGATGCAGCCAAAGAAATACTCAAAAGGAAATGCATAGCCTTAGGTAAAGTGAAATAGACTAAAAATAAACAAAGTGAGCTTTCAGTAAAAGTGAAATAGGAAATAAACCCAAACAAAGTAGGAAGAAGGAAATAATAAAGATAAATGAAGAAATTCATAAAATAAAAAGTAAAAAGGAGTGGACCAGTGAAACAAAATGCTGGTTCTGGATAAAGAAGATGTGGCACATACATACAATGGAATATTACTCAGCCATAAAAAGAAACAAAATTGAGCTATTTGTAATGAGGTGGATAGACCTAGAGTCTGTCATACAGAGTGAAGTAAGTCAGAAAGAGAAAGACAAATACCGTATGCTAACACATATATATGGAATTTAGGGGAAAAAATGTCATGAAGAACCTAGGGGTAAGACAGGAATAAAGACACAGACCTACTAGAGAATGGACTTGAGGATATGGGGAGGGGGAAGGGTGAGCTGTGACAAAGCGAGAGAGAGGCATGGACATATATACACTACCAAACGTAAGGTAGATAGCTAGTGGGAAGCAGCCGCATAGCACAGGGAGATCAGCTCGGTGCTTTGTGACCGCCTGGAGGGGTGGGATAGGGAGGGTGGGAGGGAGGGAGACGCCAGAGGGAAGAGATACGGGAACATATGTATAACTGATTCACTTTGTTATAAAGCAGAAACTAACACACCACTGTAAAGCAGTTATACCAATAAAGACGTTAAAAAAAATGCTGGTTCTTTGAAAAGACCAATAATCAATATACAATTGCATCCATGATCAGAAAAAGAGGGCACCAATAAATACCATCAGGCATAGTAAAGGAACATAACTAGATACAGAGAAAAACTTTTCAATGTGTATTAGTGAATAAAGAACTTTTATGACATTGAAAACAAATAAAATGGACATGTTCATTTAAAAATACGAATGACTGGGCTTCCCTGGTGGCGCAGTGGTTGAGAGTCCGCCTGCCAATGCAGGGGACACGGGTTCGTGCCCTGGTCCAGGAGGATCCCACATGCCGTGGAGCGGCTGGGCCCGTGAGCCATGGCCTCTGAGCCTGCGCGTCCGGAGCCTGTGCTCCGCAACGGGAGAGGTCACAACAGTGAGAGGCCCGCATACCGCAAAAAACAAAAACAAAACAACCCCCCCCCCCAAAAAAAATATGAATGACTAAAATTGCCCTCAGAAATAGAAAAATCTGATTAAATCTACAAGTGTAGGGCTTCCCTGGTGGCGCAGTGGTTGAGAGTCCGCCTGCCGATGCAGGGGACACGGGTTCGTGTCCCGGTCCGGGAAGATCCCACATGCCGCAGAGCGGCTGGGCCCGTTAGCCATGGCCGCTGAGCCTGCGCGCCTGGAGCCTGTGCTCCACAAAGGGAGAGGCCACAACAGTGAGAGGCCCGCGTATCATAAAAAAAAAAAAAAAAAAAAAAAGTCTACAATGTAAAAGAAATGTTAAATGCAGTTGAGGCCATTTACCACCCCACCCACCTGCCCAACTCTGTTCTCTTTCATTAAAACAACACCTGATAGTTTTAAAGATATGCCTACCAAAACTTCAGCAAACGTTATATAAAATCATTCCAAAATGTAGCAAGAAAAAGAGGATTGAAGCTGATAAAGCAGATTTTAGCTTTATCTAAAATGTTCTAATCTTTGCAAAGGAGAATGCATTCAGGTATTATGAGTGTAATTTTAAAACAGTTAAAAAACAAAAAAACCAGAAGCAAAGAGAGATGAAGTGATTGACTCAAGGTTGCCCACCTGGGAAGAAAGCTTCAGCGTGTATCCACTTACCTGTTCCAGCATACAATGCAGTATCAAGGGCACAGAAATGAATTCTTCTGGAATTGGATTCAGCAAGTCATTGTAATATCGCATGTCTACTTCATTTGTGATGACAGAAGCCACTGTAAAAGATACAAAATACCACTGTTCTATTAAGATGTGTTCTCCGTTTCTCCCATCAAAATTTCATCCACAGATTCAAACTCTGATCATGCACTGATAAATGTAGGATCTTGAGGTGGAAAGAGATGTGAAAGCGACACCAAGGACAGTCACTCCTCAAAGCACCAGCTCCTGGCACTGATCCTCCAGCAACAGGTTTCATACATGCCTGATGGTGGTGGTGGTGGAGCTGGAGCTTGCAGCTCTTCATATTGTTGTGTTTTCTTCTTTCCAGGGGTTACAGCAACAGTTTGTGGGGGCTAAAATAAGAATAATTAAAAAAACAATTGAAACATCCAGCTGAGAGATGCTTTCATCCAATGCTGGTATGATGGGACTCTGAAGGGATTCCGGGATTCTGAGATTGTATGATTATGTTCACACCACAAAATCATTGGCTAATATTAGGATCAAATAAATGCGTTTTGTCTGAGGAAGGAAAGAAGTTAATGAAAACTGAAAAGAAGTTTTCAGCTTTTCCTAGCAGAGCCCACTGAGAAATTTCCAGGAAAGAGATGGGAAGATGGGGCATCTTCTCTTCTCTTCTGTGTCACCCCGGGGTGACACAGAATCATGCCATTCTCCCTCTAAGAATCCTTCAATGGTTCTCCCACAACCTTCAGCATAAAACCCAAACTTGAGCTCAGCACCAAAGAACATTCTGGCTCCCGCCTTTCCAGCTTGTGTTGCTGCTCTCCACTTTGCATGTATCACCTGGGAGCACTGCCGTACCCCATGGTGTGGTCCTGGACGCAATACTTCTTTACTTTGACCTCCATGTCTTTGTACATCTTTTCCCCCTTCTTGAAAATACCACTCTGTCCCTCTCCCCAGTCAGGTTTTGCCCAGGCAATTCAGCCTCAGCCTTCAGCACATCACTTACCCTGCCTGGTAACATCTTCCCGACTCCCGTCTCTCCATCCCACTCTGCTCAGGAGCAGGTTAGGTGCCCTATTTATAGCTTCTCCTGCAAGCTCAGCTGACTGTCCTCACAGTGCTCATTATGCTAACCTGAAACCACCTTTGCCTCGACTGCCATTTTCCCCTTTAAAGGTTAACCACAATGAGGAGGACAGAGGATGGGTCTTGTTCATTATAGTATCGCCAGCACCTGGTACGGTGCCAGCACAAGGTAGGTGCTAAAATAACAGGGTGATTAAGTTATCAGTAGCCCTCCTTGTTCCAGATGCTATTTATTGTTCCATGGCTGAAAAGTGGGTTCTATCATCCCCTCTGTGTGTGGCAGGTAGTTGGAGGTTTTGTAAAGCTCCCATCACATGGATGCCCTTTAATGCTGTGCCTGGGGGCCTGGATCCCACCCTCACCCATTAAATCCCAGCAGGCAGTGTTCCCTTGCTACCAGTATTTATGTGATTTTTTTCTTCATGTTTTATAAATGTGAAAATTAAGCTGTTCAGCAAATCATTCGGCCAACTAAAGACATTCTAGCATATGCCTACCTCAGAAGTCAACGTAGCTTCTAAGATAGGTTTCTCACTAACCACCTGTGGGACGTTAATAAGCTGCATGTTTTCCAAATAGTGCTGGTGCTGCCTTTTCCAATCCAGGCTGTCGTACATCAAACAGGCAATATTTTCAAAAATGTTGGTGCCCAATTCCAGCTACAGGTAGAGAGAATTCATGACAATTAGTCCTTAGTTTCATGTTGTTGGAATCAGATGCATGATTTGTATCTCCCTTATAGCCAAACCTATCACTTTTTACAGGGAAGTCCTTCCCCAGCTGGTCCCCAAACCACTGAATCCCAGTCATGGTGACCAAGTCTTCATTTGCTGAACCCTTCGGGCCCTTCTTGTTCACCACAGTGCAGACTGTTCCCTTTGGAGGGCCTATGGCTGCCTAGTATCGTTAAGAGCCTAATTAATGCTTCAACGAGGTGAAAAGTGCCCTATTCATTCATGTCAGCAATGTGGCCTATTTTCTAGGTATGTCCATTCCTAAAGCAACTCATTAGATAGGGAATTTCCATATCCTCAGCCCAAGACAAGCTGGGGGATGAGCTCTTGCTTGGCGACAGACACAAGAATCGCAATGGCAATCACCCACTCGGCTTTGCACACCATCCCCACAAGTCCACTGCAGTATGTGTGCAATCAGGATTTCTTCCTTTCCTCACCTGTGCTACCTTTAGGGAAAAAAAAAAAAAAACCCTAAGACATCCTGGTAGACTAGTACTACTATAATACCCACAAGTTTTATGATCTGGCAAGTGGGTTATGGATCAGATACCTCTATTACCTAGGCTTTCATTTCCAGAAGTGGAAAAGCACTGTTTGTTAGCACTAGGTGTGTCTGCTTGAAAGCAAAGAAGGATTAAATAGGCTCCTCCTATGTCCCAGCCGCAGTGGTAAGGTAGAGAGAGAAAGCACCTGGTGGGAACCAGTGAATCACAGCCTGGCGTGAGACCAGTGAAGTGCCAAACCTTGCCCATCCTCACAGCACAGCTGTCAGTCTGGACTTCATGTGTCCCCTCTAAGACTGAGAATTCTTCAGTTAATATCAGCTTCAAACTGATATTCTTTGCCCACATTCTGGCATATAAACACATTTTTGTTTGTTTGTATTTATAAGAAATATAGTTAAAAAAAACTTCTGCCCTATTATCCCTTAGGGTAACTAGCTAATTTCTTTTTAAATCAAATAGCAACTCGCATGTTAAAAGCCAGAAAATTATTTCAGCAAACCAAGGGCTTAACTTGAAATGTTGCAGATGTCGTTCATAGGCAGTTAGCACTTCTTGATGGGCATTTATTTGATATAAAGCTTTCGTTACCTGGGCTCAGCAGAAATACAGCTTGCCTGCTTGCAGCCAAGGGTACTAATGCTTTCCTTCTTCCAGAGAGGAAGAAGGACTATGGCTACTTGGCTGGCTCCTGGCTTGGATATGATGAGGCCATTATCAACTTACAGATATAGCTGAGAGTGGGATACTGTGTATCTACACCATGCATTTAAGCTACGGGTATTACAAATAGGTTTATTGCTTTTATATTTCGTAAGTAATCCCAAGTTTAAAATGAATTTTGATCTTCAGTATTAAATCCAATGGCCTTTTCTTCTGTAACCCAAGTCTATTACTGAATTGCTTTCAAGGCTTTCTTTCTCCGTCATCCTCCATGCTGGGCTGTTCACTCACAAACCATACCTTACAGAGGCATGCCTTGGCCTAAAAGTCTCCTGCAGTTGGACCCAGACTGCAGCCCTGGTGTGAAGGAGATGTTCAATAAATATTTGCAAAGTGACCGATAGAAGATCGGTGTGTCCAGTTGGGCAGCAGAGCTAAATGTCTCATTCCTCACTTACCTTCATGGCCCAACTAGAGACCCTAGACATTAATCCTCTAGTTCTGAAGTCAGTGTTTCAACGAAGCTGATACTATTTTTTTCAACATGAAATTTATGAACTTTAATTACCATTTAAACTATATAGTCACATTTACTGTCTTTAAAAATGGAGGGATTAAAATCTTCTGATGAACACTAAGTTGTTAACACTGGAATAAGAAACAGGATGCTGGGAATGGTGCTGGGTCCCTTGGAGCTGCAATTGTGTGCCTTGCTGTTCACATCTATGTACTGATGATGCAACAGAATGTCTTCTCCCTTGGGCTCAATGCACATCAGCTATTCTCAGTCTATGCCTGGGGAGTAAATAAGACACGTGGAAGGCAGCTCTAGTTAGAGCAGGAGCAAAAGGTTCTCGGTTTGAGGCTGCCTTAGAAGACTCTTGGTATTGCCTCCTCTGAATTAGGATTCGAGATATGTATGGCTGGGATCTCCTATGCCTTATTGAACCAAAATTGCATATAAGTTCTTTACAAGGTATGTGGCCAGAACTTGGCCCAAATGAGAGAAGGACTGTTTCCACAAAACTTAAACTTGTGCATGTGGGTTTTTAAGTTAGGCGTATATTTATATGTTCTCGGGAGAAGAGCTGGTCTATTGTAGAGCAAGAGTAGAAAGCTGTCTTTCAGATGGTGTTTCAGGATCCCAGGGATATGGCCTCTTTCTCAAACATATCTCACGTTCGCTGGGCATAATCTGGAATTCCAATAAAATAGGATGGAATAGTCATAGTATGACGGTACCTGGTATGCCAGTATCTCTGGGATAGAGAAACACGGCCCAACTTAACACGAAGTAGTAGAGGACAGATGGACTCTTTTCTGAGCTCAGGCTTAGAGGCAGGGGAGTGAAAGACAAAGCAGGAAAGAGGAAGATATCTAGATGAAGGAGTGGGACGACACAAAGCAAAGGGAGTCCACAGTAACCAGTTTTGCCTACGACAAGCTCTGCCTTCAGCCACAGCTTTTCTATGTTCAGCATTGTTTCCACATATAGGTCAAGGCTTATCTTTATTCTTACTATTGCCAGGGTATCAGACTTAAGTGTTCTGTTTCTACGTGGTGACATCTAACGCCTTACGTTGACAGTCTTTGTAACTCAAACTGATCTCCATTGCTACTTATTCAAATCCTGTCCATCCTTCAAGGTTCAGATCTAGGCTTCCCTCCTCAGTGTTTTCATTTACTTCACCCAGTGCGCATCCATTTCAAGGTAAAAGAATCAGGGACTCTCACAGTGAGAACTGTCCATGCTCCAATCCATGGCCGTGGGCAGCCTACCCTTTGTCTCGGAAACTGCTCCAGGCTTTGATGTCATTCTCCTCCTCTTAGACAGCCAGGTTTGGTTGTTTATTCGGCAGCCACCCACAGTCATTGCCCACAGACACCTGTCCGCCTCCTCCACCCTGCTTTTCCCAGCTCCCTTCACGGCATACTTTATGTGGTCCATCTCCAAGACTCTGCTTTCAGTTCAATTCCCTTTAATGCTGATCTATATCACCCTGCAAGGGATTCAACACTCCTGGGCCCCTGTTTGTTGGGACAGGAGGTCAACCAGAAAGAGACCTGAGAGGTCTCTTTTTTTTTACAACAGGAATGCCTGGATAACTTCCCCAACAGTGATAGTTAACGTTCTTTTTAAAAACACCCTCATGTATTTAGCATTTGCTACTTTTCAAAGCATCCCATGTCTTCTTTTTCTGAATTAACAGGAAACTTAGAGTGTGTTTCACATAACACATAGGCGTGTGGCACCTTGAACACGGCCTCTCTGTTTCACGGTTTTGGTCTTGCCTCTCTGCGAGCACCTCAATAGCAGGGGCCAATAAATACTCTCAGGAAATGTCTACTAACTGTTGGGCTGGGGTCAAGTCATTCTATTAAGATAGACCTTGTTAGAAAAATACAATTTTGGCAATAAAAGCAAGGACCTAGAAGAACAATGTTTTGAAATGATACATTAAAAAAAAAGACAATGTAATTTGACAAACTGTAAAATTTGCTCTTTTCACAATTAATATATTAAGACTCTACTGCCTAGAACATTGTTAAGGTATGAAGCAAAGCCACGTCACCAAATAAAATAATTACCATCCTTTATCTTCATCTCATCTTATTCCTTTGTCATTAATTCATACACTAAAAGCTGAAGAATCAGGCTATATAGCCATTATTGGACGTTCAATGTGATCACTGTCGTGAAGGTGAAGGAACCTAGCACAAAGCCTTCTCTGTAGACAGTGATTAATAAATATCTGTGGAATGAACGAATGGAGTAAATGGAACCACAGTGTCACGTGTTCAAACCAGTCACTCTCATTAATGCGTGTACTAACCAACATCTCACTGTCCAACCAGTCGCAAGGAAACTTGTCAGCCTTGACCACGTATTCAAGCCGAGCGACATCAAAGAGATTTGTTTCCGGTTTCTCATTATTCAGGATTGGTTCCAAGTACTTCCAGAAGATTTCAAGTTCTTTTATGTCATTCTCTTTCTTCAATTTTTCAGCTTCTATATCTAATAAGAGCAACATGTTTATACTACAAAATGAGAGTGTCGAATTTCTTCCCACTTTAAGTGTTTGTGGTGAGTCATATGCATTGCATGATGTCTGTACAGTACCAGAAAACGCAAATAAAGAAATGTAATTTTGAGAAGTGTTTGGACCTAGACTATATAATTAAACAACAGAGGATTTTACTCCTGAAATTGTTATTTACTATGAGCTTTTTCCACCCCTTTATTCTATAGTTGAGGCCCAGGAAGATTATAAGATCACACATTTGGGGAGCTAAAAATGGTCAATACTTCCATCACTCTGAGATTGTATCTATATAGGAGCAGTTTTTCTGCCAGATCACTTTTTGACTATTTTAACATTTGTTTGCTGCATAACTGGTTAGAAATGCAGTCAATCCAGTTCTCCTTCCCATGTGGGTAAAAACAGACTGGATCCATGATTTCTGCTTCAGTTAACTTTTGGTCACATTGAAATAGCTACTGGCTTCTCTGGGCATTTGTGCTCTGACTGTATAAAATAATGACAGTTTTCCATAAAGTTACACTTGAAAATCTGTCTGACATGGTTTGGTTTTTCCGTCTATAACTAAATAGGTTCTACTACTAAGATCTCACTATTCTACTGTAAAGTCTCTTTTTCTATGATTTTATTTTTATATATTAAATATTTTTAACAGAAAGACTATGGAGCTTATGCAGCATTTTCTCACTGACTTGAATAATAAGTTATCGAATGTTACAACTAGGCTTTGAGATAGAAATAGCTAGGTTTAACTCTCAACTCTTTTACATAATAGCTGCCTCTAGACAGAGTCGTTTTTGGTAAAATGGAAATAGTAAAACATACTTCCGAGGGCTGTCACGGAAACTACACGAATCAACACACTTAAAGCCCTTAGCATTGAGCCCAGTCCCAAGGCCTGTGCCCAATAAATGGTAGCTATGATTATTATCAGGGGTAGCCATTTCTAACCTGGAACAGCAATTTAAAAAATATCGTGGGGCTTCCCTGGTGGCGCAGTGGTTGGGAGTCCGCCTGCCGATGCAGGGGACGCGGGTTCGTGCCCCGGTCTGGGAGGATCCCACATGCCGCGGAGCGGCTGGGCCCGTGAGCCATGGCCGCTGAGCCTGCGCGTCCGGAGCCTGTCCTCCGCGGCGGGAGAGGCCACAACAGTGAGAGGCCCGCGTAACGCATTAAAAAAAAAAAAAAAAAAAAAAAAAAAAAATATCGTGTTATAGAAATCTGGATGCGGCTGTATAGGTTACAAAGCCCCGTGAAAGGATATTACTGATAAATAACAAAAAAGCGCAATAGCATACGGGAAAAAGAGCTTGGACTTCCAGGTCACACAGGCTTATACTGCATCCTAATTTTCCTATCTGAAGTAGGCTTTGTTCCCATCCCACAGAGGGAGTCTAGTACAATTCCCTTAGATGAAGACCCTGAGGTCTGAAGAGTAGTGCAGAATAGTAGTGTAGGTGGGACTACATCCCACAGCTTCCTGGTCTAAGGCCTGGGAGATAAGCGTCCCCTCTGGTTTATCAGAATAAGCCAGTAGCAAATCTGAGCAAGAATCCAAGGCTATGGCCTCCCTTGGGCCATTTGGTGACTGTGGCTTCTGGCAGAATAGATTATCTACAGATGATCCATCCCACTCATGCTGTAGGTAAAAGTTATAGAGCAAAATTCCTGAGAAATGTAGTTGGATAACCAAGTCTGTGTTCTCTGTGGCTCCACAGGGATAGAAACACGGGGTATGATTTGAATTTGCAAAATTTACAACACCTGGCTAGTGCAAGTGGCATAAATAGCAACTCAAAGTCTCGAAAGGATTTAATAATGTATGTATTGTATGACTATGTTTTGGGCAGAAAATTGTATTTGTACTTTAAGGACGGTGGGTAATACTGCACGATTCAGTAAGTTGTGTAGCAGACTGCATACCTTCTGGCTGAAGAAAACTTTCCCGCTGCTGGCTAACTGCGGCCAGGTGTGCCTGCAGAGGTTCATAATTCCCTGATGATATTTTAATCACGCTGCTTATGGGAATGCCGAGCTCAGTCATGATCGCTAATAACTGAGGATTGTTGAAGCCCACAACTATAATGTAATGCTGGGCACCGTCATCTGGCTCATCGTCTGTTCAAAATACCGTAGAGAAGAGCAACCGTCATTTTAAGAGAGAACAGGTTGCACTCAGCCAGTTCAATGGCTCTATACATTATGCATGCGTTTATCATCCCTTGGGCTCGCCAAAAGCAGTCCAGTTGGCTGGAATGCAGTCATGTTGACTGGTTTTCATTATTGCCCTTCCAGTAAGAAGGCTGTGGCCATTTTACAAAATATTAAATCACTTTTGCAAATGAGACATAGGCGTAATAGGAGGATAAACATACAGAGGGCCTGTCGTCATGGAAAATGTGTGCTTGGGTTTTTCTAAAAAAAAAAATGTCTAGGCTGTAATTTTTCTTGGTTCTAATCTCTTTTGAGCAACATCTGGCTTTACTCCTGAATTACAAGTAGCTGCAGCTTTGTGGTATTTTATATGCGGAGGTGTTTACAGAAGAGGGAAATATTGAATATGAACAAACTCCCTACCAAAGCATACTGTGTGTTTATGCCAATAGGTGTGCATGCTGAGTATGGGTTATGTAGCAACTATATATTTATTGCATTCAAGTTAAAAAATAGATATTGCTCACTTTCCTAAAATTTTTCTCCTCAATTTTGTCCTGGCTATACTGTTCTATAAGTGTTAAAACATGAGTTTATATTAGAATGTGAGATTCTGGGGGGTGAGAATAATTGTTGTACTTTAATATCAATACTAGATGGTACACGAAAACATTACATCTCACAATGGTTCATCAAGATCAATTTAAAAATAGAGAAACAGATGCACAAACTTTTGATCATCAAGTAGTGATTTTTCTTCAGCTACTAAAACAAATCAGTATTGATACTGCTCACGAAATCCATAATATAATTGCTTCTGTGTCTAGTGGGTTTAGAGCAGAGATATATTAGGGGAGTCAAACTGTCAAAGGATGTGAAGAGGTGCCATCTCATTTAAATACGATGCAAATAAAAAACAGTAGCTCCACTTGGGTTCATGGGAAGGTGGCAATGAATTACTCATAGCTGCCCAAGTCAAATAATGTTTTTTATATCAATACTCTAAATGAAAGAAAATTCTGGTTGTTCTGTCTAGGACAGATAGTGGGAGAAGCTGAGGTCAGGAAGCTACGTGCTCTGAGTCACAAATTAACAGGTCTGATTTTATTACCACTGTATTACACTCGTGACAATAATCACTTTTTACTTTGCCTTATAAGTGTTTCTGATTTTCTCAAATGTTCCCAACAGGATAGTAAGCTCCTCGGTGGCACAGTCAGCTAGTTAATTCATCTTTTATCTGCACTATGAAAATGTGCCTATAGCAAGACACATGCTAAAGAAATATTGGCTGAAAACAAAAATGAATTGCAAATAGAAATATTTTTCTATTAGGGTGTCATGGGGAGTATAGGATTTATGCTTTTAAAAAGGTGAAAAGGCTGGGGAAGATTAAGCATAGTGGTTGGAATGATTTTTCAAGTTTGTAGGTCATCAGGCAAGAAGTGAAAGGAGCATCTTACTGACCAATGTAATGTTTGGTGTGATCCTCTTCTCCCCTTCTTACTAACTGGGTGGTCTTTTTTACTGCTGTGTTTGCCTCCGGCTGGTCCTTTCCCTTTCCTTTGGCAACCGTGGCAATTGAGGACTTTTTCTCCTTGAGAGATTTTGCTTTCCCTTTATCCTTTTCTACCTTAAATCTGTCTTCTATCACCTGGAAAGACAGAATACTTCTGATTAAACCATACAGTGAGCAGGCAATGGCTTTTCTACTGTCAGGTAAATTAAATCTTTATTTCATTCACTCACTCCTTTACTCCCTGATTCATTCTTCAAGCCAGGATAGCGGAGATTCCAGGTTGAGCCTAAGCTGTGAGAAGGCACATCAAACACAAAGACTAGAGGGGTGGATGCTAGGAGACTGTCACACACACACACATCTTTCTGGAAGGGAATTCATCTTAAAGGAGCCCCCCCCCGCCCTTGGCCTAATAAACAAACTCAGTTAGTGGCTGGCAGGGAGAGTGGTGGATTCTGAGTACATTGTGATGGCCGGGACTTAGGTTTATCAAGTAGCCTAACCCTGGGGTCTCTATCTGGGTCTAACAAAGGTTTTCTTTTCAAACAATTGCCAAAACCTTTGTACATTGCGTCATAATGTAATTACACCTTCCATTCATGTGTTATGAATACACATAGGTTGAGTTCATTGAAATGACGTGGTAGTACTGGACCATACAGAAGATCCAGAATATGCTTATGTTATTTATTTTTCCCATGTTCAACAAAATTGGGCACAAAAATTACTAAACTAAATTACTGTAGCAACACTGGGGGTTCTGTATTTTCCTGAGGTCGTGAAACCAAATTTGAAGAACTCAGTCCTAAGACGTTAGAGACAAGGAAAGTAGAAGATATATTGCTTTGGCACCAAGCTAACAGAAGGTAGCACAGGAGGGGAGAGGAGCGTCTGCCTCCTCTACGTGGCTTCTGGGTGTTGATGGTTCCAGAGAACCCAGTTTTGGGTTTCTTTTTAATCTTTTTCACCCCTCCTCGTGGCATGTGGGATCCCCGTTCCTCGACCAGGGATCGAACCCACGCCCCCTGCAGTAGAAGCGTGGGGTCTTAACCACTGGACTGCCAGGGAAGTCCCAAACCCAGTTTAGCTGTAGCACCCAGAGGAAGCATCAGAGGTGCCCATGGACCCTCCGTGCCTGCCTGGCACCTGTGGCTCCAGTGGTGGGGAAACTCGACCTCCCCACCACCTGCTCCTCAACAGAGGGAAATATCAGTGGAGGCTGCAGATGTCACTAATAGCCTTGGATAGAGGCAGCAAGGAAAGCACAAGGTACAGTACGGAGGTATGAAAAGCCCTAGTGTTTCTCTCTGCGCCAGATACAAATTGGCCCATAAAAAGGGTTGGCATGTGCTAATGCATATATATGGAATCTACAAAAATGGTACTGATGAACCTAGTGGCAGGGCAGGAATAAAGACGCAGACGTAGAGAACGGACTTGAGGACACAGGGGGGAAAGGGGAAGCTGGGACGAAGTGAGACAGTAGCATTGACATATATACATTACCAAATGTAAAATGGATGGCATTGGGAAGCAGCTGCATAGCACAGGGAGATCAGTTCGGTGTTTTGTGACCACCTAGAGGGGTGGAGTAGGGAGGGTGGGAGGGAGGCTCAAGAGGGAGGGGATATGGGGACATATGTATACATAGAGCTGATTCACTTTGTTATACAGCAGAAACTAACACAACATTGTAAAGTAATTATACTCCAAGAACGATGTGAAAAAAAATAGGGTTGGACTCTATTCCCTTGAGCTCCTACTCTACTGGGGAAGAAAGAGAAAAAAGCACATGAACAGAGAAACAAAAGCATGACTGACGATTTTCATGAATTTTATGAAGGATAAAACCCAATGTAGTGATAGACACACAATTCACCACTCACTAGTAAGCTGGTGATGGAAGGCCTCTGAGGGAGTGACATTTGAGTGAAGACCTGAAGGATGAGAAGCATCCATGTGAGAAGCAGGGGAAAGGTGAAGTGTGTGCCAGAGGCCCTGAGTTATAAAGGAGACGGGTATGCGCAAGGAACTGAAAGGAGGTGAGTATAGCAGGAGAATAGTGGGCAAGGGAGAGAGTGGCCAGGATGAGGCGGGGAAGGTAGGGCACGGGCCAGGTCATCCAGCGCTTTGGTGGGGGCTGGTTCACAAGTTTATATTTTATTAAAAATGCATTGGAAAGACCATAAAGGGTTTAAATGGAGGACTACTGTGATTTTGCAAGATAGGAAACCAGAAGACCAGTAAGGAAACTCTAGCAATAGTTCAGATAAGACCTAACAGTAACTCAGTTTAAAGTGTTGGTAGAGTGGAGAAACGTAGATGGATTTAAGATATATTGTGGATGTTGAAAGTACAGGGGTTGAAAGATTAGAGACAAGGAATGAAGGAGGAGGCAACAACGATAATGCTCTGGATTTAGTTTGAATAACAAGTTGGTTAATGGCGCCACTCACAGAGACAGAAGCACTGGAGTGAGAAATAATTTTTACTTAAGGTGGGCAGACTATTCAGAAAGATCTTGTTAAATCCGAGATGCTCCTGAGATGACAAGGAGACAACTGAATACACATGTTCTCCTCTCAGAAGAGAGATGTGGCTGGAGTTACAAATTCAGGTGTGGGTAACATAGAGATAGTAGTTAACTGCACGGGAAGAGATAAGACCCCCTGGGGAAAGAGGTCTCAACAAATATGAGAATTGAACCTGGGATCATGCTGGAGACTCCAATACTTACCAACTGGGTATAGGAGGGGATGTGGGTAAAAGAGAGAAATGACTTAGAAGGTAGGAAAAATTACAGAGTATGCAGCTAGAGAACCAAGGGACTGAAAAGTATGGGTAGTTATAGGCGACATTATGGGAGCAGCTATGGTGGAGTGTGGAGGTAGTGAACACAGAGGCAGGACCAGTTGGGTGACCACTTGTGTGGACAATGGTTTCAAGAAGCTTCCTTGTGAGCACCATGCACAATAGCCAAGACATGGAAACAACCTAAATGTCCATCAACAGATGAATGGATAAAGAAGATGTGGTGCACATATACAGTGGAATACTACTCAGCCACAAGAAAGAACGAAATAATGCCATTTGCAGTATGGATGGACCTAGAGATTATCATACTAAGTAATGTAAGTCAGAAAGAGAAAGACAAATACCATATGATATCACTTATATGTGGAATCTAAAATATGGCACAAATGAACCTATCTATGAAACAGAAACAGACTCATGGACATAGAGAACAGACTTGCTGTTGCCAAGGGGGAGGGGGTGGGAGAGGGAGGGAGTGGGAGTTTGGGGTTAGCAGAGGTGAGCTATTATATAGAGAGTGGATAAACAACAAGGTCCTACTGTATAGCACAGGGAACTAGAATCAATATCTTTTGATAAACCATCTTGGAAAAGAATATTAAAAAAATGCATATATGTATGTATAACTGAATCACTTTGCTGTATAGCAGAGATTAACACAACATTGTAAATGAACTATACTTCAATAAAAAAGTAAAAAACAAAACTAATGTAAATGCATTAAAAAAAAAGAAAAAGAGAACAGCCTTTAAAGAAAAAAAAAAGACGTTTGCTTGTAAAGGGGAACTGGGGGATCTGAGATTGTTCAGTGGATGAGCGGGCAGAAGGGGAGTATAACGTCAAGCTATGTACGTATGTAAGTCAAGTCAGGAGATATTGTGTTTGCAGGCTGATGGAATGATCCAGCAGAGAGGGGGACATTGAAAACATGGGGGAGACTAAAGTCCTTGAGGAGAAAAGATGGGATAAGATGAAGAGAATGTGTCAATAACTGGACTTTGATAGGAAGAAAGGCAATTTCTCAGTTTAAGGAAAGGAGCAAAGAGGGGATGACTGGCTGGGTGTAGGTGCAAGAAACAGAGAGGTCTTGATCATGTTGGGGGAATGTTGCAATGTTTTCAAGTGAAGGATGAGGCAAGGTTATCAACTCAAGATGGGCAGGTATGAGGTAGGAGGTTTGACTAGAGAAGATAATGTGAGTCATCTCAGAAAGTGGGAGAGCAAGCTTACTGAAGAAAGATGGTAGAAAACTCTGCCAATGTGGAGAGCTTATTGGAAATTTTGAGATTGTTCATTGAAAATGAAACCAGAGCCCAAATCAGTGCCCCTGACTCCAATCAACTCGGAGGTACTGGTAAGACTCATGAAAGTAGGCGCTCTCCCAGCCACACCTTGGATCAAGGTGAGTCCACTAGAGGGAAAAACACCGGTGCAGCTGTGAGGTGGACAGCTAGACTCACCACAGAGAAGTCCCAACTTGGCCAAAAAAAATTTGCCAGAAACTTCTACAGCTATCATTTGAAATAAAATCGCAGGGTGATCTTTAGAACTGAAAAGAAGAAACTGTTTTAGATTAAATTATTCTAAAGTTCACCTTCATTCATTTCATTCAACTTTATACATGCATTCATATTCCATTATTCCAAAAAACACTTCCTGACTGCCGTGGACATTTGTGTCCCAGGAAGGCAGTAAAAGGGCCCTCTGGCCCTGGAGGCTCTCCTAGGTGGGGTGTAGGACCTGTGCAGACACACAACTCTCATTCCTTTGGAGTCTCTCTAGCAAAGATTGGGTTCTACAAGGTAAGCAACTCCCTGAGCCCTTTCTCCTGTAAGTTTTCTCAGGATCCTAGAGAAAGCAAGGCTGATCACAACCAAAATTTCAAAGCAAGTGGTAACTTAGCAGAGACACAGCTATACAGTATGATACATGCTTTCTAGACATCATCATCTTTAATTTGTTGTCACAAAGCAACATGCCAAATGGGTAATTATTCCCGTTGTATAAATTAAGACCCACAGTTTCCCTCACAAGCACACAGCTGTGGTAGAGACACAAGTTGGTGTGACTCCAAACCTCAAACTCATTTTGTTTCCATGGTTCTCCTGTAGCCTCAGCCTTTGATGTCCTTGCAACCTTCTCCATGCTTGTCTGCCCTCTCTCTACTCCATCTTTCCAAGGGCTGAATAATACTAGCTGAATGCTCTTCTGTTTCTCCGTGTGCTTCACTTCCCTCAGCTCCTCTTTCTGCTCAGTGCCCTCTTTCCCTCTCTTTCTTTTTGCCTTTGCATTCCCTTAGCAAGGCCAAACTTGGTACCCTGGAGACAAGCATCTTTTTTTTTTTTTTTTCTTGCGGTACGCGGGCCTCTCACTGTTGTGGCCTCTCCCGTTGCGGAGCACAGGCTCTGGACAGCGCAGACTCAGCAGCCATGGCTCACGGACCCCAGCCGCTCCGCGGCATGTGGGATCCTCCCGGACCAGGGCACGAACCCGCGTCCCCTGCATCGGCAGGCAGACTCTCAACCACTGCACCACCAGGGAAGCTCAGACAAGCATCTTTTAAACTCCAGTAACACGGAAATTAGCAATATTGATCTCCCTCCTTTCACAAAAGCATTTAAGAAGTACTTCTAAATCCTGATTTACTTCTTTAGGTATGTTTTTAAATTCTAAAGATAATCATTATTGAAAAATTGGAAAAAAAAAAAGAACTTACAAAAATCACAATTCCACCATCCAGAGAAGATGAGTGAAGAGGCCATTACAATGCATTCTTTCAAATTATGTTCAGGCGTCATTTTAACGTAATCGTTATTGTTGTCTCCATATAACCTAGTGTTCTGCATTTTCCATTTAACAGTGGATGTATGTTTAATTGGTAGCACATCAAGAAGTATTGCTATGTAAAGTATTTCTCATAGCGACTATATATGTGATTTCCTGGTGTGCAGAGACCCTAAATGGTAGAGAACAGAAGCAAATGGAAGCACCTGGGTCCTCCTGGGTGCCAGGGGCAGGCAGAGAAGTCCTTGGTACATTTCTGAACATGTTCTTTGCCCTACCCAGTCCCCACTACTCCCCTGTGCCTGACTCTAGTGGTGGTCTCCCTCCTCCTCTCCTGTATCCAGTCTGTATCTCCCAACCTCCATACCTGAGCTGAACCAGGACAGTCCCTTTGTTCCTCTGCTTCTGAACAATCGTTGACTACTTGGCCCCGTAGAATTCTACTCTGGTCAAAAGGTCCAT
Source organism: Phocoena phocoena (assembly GCF_963924675.1). NCBI lineage: Eukaryota > Metazoa > Chordata > Mammalia > Artiodactyla > Phocoenidae > Phocoena > Phocoena phocoena. The sequence goes on from NC_089219.1 coordinate 104,656,602, forward strand.
CCTTTTCTACTAAGCCCCAATTGCAGGAAAATCACCTCCTATCTCCTTCCCTTTCCCTCTCTTCTCTCCCATTCTGAATAAGCCCCTCCCCTCTATGGGTTTACGTCTTGGGATTTGAGGGTGGGAGTGGGGAGAAGTGAACCAGGTTTGCTGAGCCCCCCTCTTAAATCATAAGCTAAAATTTGTTCAACACCAACCTCTTTTGCCTTTCTTGCTTTTGGGTAGCATAACATGCATGTTCCCATTTAGGGTCATCTACTTACAACTGAAAGAACTCAGAGGGAACTCTTGCCAATTCAAGATAAAAAATGAGGAGGTGTGTATCTAACAGGCCCCTCTTTCTACCGTGTTTGGGGAACACATGCTCCCCAGCATATGAAGGGAGAGTCAAGTTCATAGCAGAGTACATTTTCTTTAAAATGCACTGTGTACCAAAAGCATCTGGATGCCTCCTCCTCCTGTGGGAAGGCTTTGGGTAGGCATGGAGATTTCTTACCAGTTAAGCTACATAGCAGATGTGGGGCTCTTGTCTTAGCAACAAACAAAAATGTATTAGGGTTTCACACACTTACTTGAGTATTACGTGACACCTACCTAGAACCCTTCATCTTGTTATTCTCACCTCTTAAAGGGAAAAATACAAAATTCTCCCTCTCTGGAATTGGGCAACCTAGTTATTTGATGCTTCAAAAATATTTTAGACTGTATTTTATTTCTAAATTACTTCTTAATACCAAAATTCAAATACCTCGATGGGTAGTCATTCTGTTGTTCTTCACAGTGAAAGGGAAGTAAATGGTAAAAGTCAGCGGAACCAGTGGTAAATACCTATGCTTCCTCTTAACTTTTATAGATAATAGCACATCTACATATGTAGAACTTTGTGTTGTGTATAACTTTGTGTTTCATATGTGTTCTATCATAAGATTCCCACAATAATATTATTAAGGATATAGATAAGAAAAGATGTCACAGCAGTTAAATGACTAAGTCACTCCACTATTATGTGACTTCTGAGAAACAGGGTCTATCTTCTGAGTGCTACTCAGTCCTCTTTCAAGATATCACTCTATCTCATAAACAATCTATTGGTCACAGATGATGAGAGGACAATAGATGGACTGAAAGAAATGTATGGTGTCAAGTAAGTTTGAGAGACAATAGATTAAACAATATTAAAGAGATTTGTTTTCATGAAACTCCTCCATCTTTAATAAGCTAATATAAAGTTAATTTGAACAGGGGGTCATTTGTTATCTTTTTTAATGGAGAACTGGGTCTAAATGGTTCCAGAACCTATTTTGGAAAGAAAAGGTTGTGGGAACATTTGGGGGCCCAATTAATCCATTTCTATAAACGTATGCTAAGGAAATTATCCAAAATATGAAGAAGTGTATACAGTAAGGTTGTTCATCACATTGTTTATTATGAAACAACACAGAAATGACGGAAATGTTCAACAACAAAGGAACTTTAAGAAAAGTATGGTAGTCAATAGAATGTCACCTAGCCAAAAACAATGATAGATGTGGATGCTGTGATAATGAGAAAAAATTATGGTATATTTTAATTGAAAAAAACTGGATTAAAATTTCTTTTTACAATGATTACAGCTATGTAAAGAAACAAATCCACAGAAACAAAGGAAATGTACCAAAATGCTAACATTCGTTATAATACGGTTATGGCATTATGAACATTTTGATTTTCCTTTTCTATATTTTCTCTTTCTTTCCCCTCCCTGCTTACCTGCCAAATAGAAAATATAATGCATGGGACTGAGTTAGGAGCTTGCTTTTCTAGAGAGTGGCTGAGGTGTAGAAAACGTAAGCAAACGAATATACTGGGTTCACTCGACCAAATGATGCAATGTAAAGATTTCACAAAGTCCTGGGGTGCCACACTGCCATCTTCAGGGTGCAATTCTTCATCCACAGACTCAGAACATGGCCCTGTCTGTGTGTGGTGGTGGTGAGGGGGTGGGTCTGATGTCTACCTGATGTCTGTCTCCTGCACGATCCTATGTGATTTAGAGGTTTTAGCACCGGATCAGCCAATGCTATCCAACTTCAACATCCAGAAGGGCAGAGAGAAGGGCTAAGGATGTTTGAAATAATCCCAGGAAGTCTCTTTCTAAGAGATTCCCCCAGAGACCAGCTCATTTCTGGGCAGGGGGTTGAGACTGGATAAGAAGTCAGGATTCCCTCGGGAATTGGTGGTTGGTTAGCTCAGTGCCCTTTGTCTTTGGTGGACTTTGTTCCTTTCTCTGACCAGTCCCCGCCCCGCTTAACCTCAGGATGTTTTATGCAACATGGAATTACACGAGTTGGTAGATCCCACTGAGCAAAGCCATTTGCTCCTTCAAAGAAGCATCCCTGGGAAGTTCTCTACTGATTGTGAGCCAAGAGTGCTGTTTTGCGTAATTATTGAGACACACTCAGAAGGGGTATGTACAGTGGTTAAGAACATAATCTTAGAGTCTGACAGCTCTGGATTTAAATCCTGAGTAGCTATTTAGCCTTGGGAAAGTTACTTTTCACACCCTCAGTTTCCCCATCTGCAAATCGAGAATAATACTCTGTAACTCATAAAGTCATTTAAAGCATTAAATGTTAAAACATATGTAAAGAGCTTAGTATAGTGGCAAGCAGTCAATAATGGTAGCTAATTACTATTATTAGCTGCTGTAACTGTAGCTATTTGTATTTCAAAATACTGCTCTATTTTAAATGTGTGCATTTCTTTACATTTTTCCTGAAGTCTGTAAAAAGGTTTCATTAATTAATAGCATCCCAATTAGGAAAGCACTGCTCTAGTTTACAGATAAGCCAGCCAGGGAATCATTTATAATTTACCCTGAATTGTTGAATTTTGTAGCTCTTCAGATCCAACAGTTTTGTTGGTAGTATCCTCATTTCGATAATCCAGCCTCAAAGAATTCCATCTAGTTAGTGAGGCAAGTTATTCCTTTCCTGAAACCACACGGGTCCCTCTAAACTGAGTTTCTGCTCTTCCTCTGTTTGATTTCTTAGAATAGTTTCTGAAGATTTTAACCACAACTGAATCAAAACTAACCAGCCTGTAATTTCCTGGTATGTCCCTATGGCTTTTCTTTTAAAACAAAACACACATACAAAATGGCATTACATTGGCCGGTTTCCAGTGTTTCGGGGTTTTAACTGGAGTAAGCTGGAAAACGTCTGTGAAATTTACCCTAATTTCTCTTTGTCGGTCCTTTGGAGCAGGCTCTCGGTTGTTTGGGCTTCATCATGATATCTGGTCAAATTTAGGTGCTTTTAATTTTGAGATGTTTTAAGAAAAGTTTACCAGTACCATCTGTCCATATTCTTTACTGCCTGTCTTCCATCTATTCAATTCTAGGACATTGAAAAATAAGGCAACTTGTGCTAAGTAGATAAGCCAGAAAGAGAAAGAACTGTTCTGCTTTTATATAAAAGATATGCTAAAAATCTCCAAGAAAATATGGACTGGTTATTTGAATTCACAAATTAAAAGCACAGTTAGAATATATTTGGATCTTTTCCTAAAAAAACCTATCCAAATGTTCTGAACTCAACGGCACAGACTAGATTTAGTTTGGTTGATTATTTAAATGGGTTAATTTTGCTTGTATTATAGCCACTTTTAATTTTTTGATGATTAAATGTTTTCTTTTAGCTGATTTCTCAATATATTTTAAATATTTTGATTCACAATGAAGTGTTTTGGTTTTTAAAAATGTTTATAATTAATATATAACATAAAAGTTGGAGTTAAAAAGAAGTAAAAATGTGAAAAATACTAATATTCAGATAATGACTAAATTAAAACATGGTCAGCAATTTGTTTTAAAATTATAATGAACCTTATGAAAATATATGTGCCCAATACATTGTTTCTCTAAATGTTTGTTAAGTTAATGAATTAACAACAAATTGATAATGATATAACTAAAAATGCAGAATAAATGTTGAGATAATGATGTGCACAAGGAAAACTTATTTCTAAACAAAACACTCTCTTATTCCGATTTTAAGATATAATAAAATCTAATTTGGGATTAATTATATGAAAAAATCATATTCAGAAGTTCTGAAATACATTTCTAGAAATAAAGTGTATTTTCTTCATTATATGTATATTTGGAAGTAATCAACAAGATGTTTCTGAATATATAAAAGTTTTGAAATATATTCAACTTATTACAATTAGAGGCAGGGATTTGCCTCTCAGAAATTTATATGCTAAAGGCCTCTAAACTGTACTTCTAAGAAATATCTTCCTTGTGTTATTTTTTATAATATTAATTACCCAGTAAACTTTCTTCATGGACAAAGCAAATGCAATGTTAAGCATAGCCCGGACTAAAGTGTTATAAATTATTAAAATTAGTGGAATCTAAAATAATGCTATTTTCACTGTATGTGGCTATTGTAACTATATTATTAAGAAAAGTTTTGATGGTTAAAACAGAATCAAGGGGCTTCCATGGTGGCGCAGTGGTTGAGAATCTGCCTGCCAATGCAGGGGACACGGATTCGAGCCTGGGAAGATCCCACATGCCGTGAGGCAACTGGGCCCATGAGCCACAACTACTGAGCCTGCGCATCTGGAGCCTGTGCTCCACAACAAGAGAGGCTGCGATAGTGAGAGGCCCGTGCACCGCAATGAGGAGTGGCCCCCGCTTGCCGCAACTAGAGAAAGCCCTCACACAGAAACGAAGACCCGACACACCCAAAAATAAATAAATAAACTAATTAATTTAAAAAGCAAGTTTAAAAAAAAAACAGAATCAAATATGTAGTATACATTACATTTTTTTCCACTGGGTTAAAAGGACAGGGACGTACTCATATTAGTAGTTTTTGTCCTGTCTCCCTAGTATTTTCTGTAATTACTGCTATGGATATTTTTCAACCATTCATTTTTAAAAATTCAATTCCAAAAATTCAACATAGAAGATACAAAACACTCTGGGTTGTACAGATGTAAACATATAACTAGTATTTGAGAGAAAGCAACCACATATACCTCATGTTGATGTTAAAAAGCCGAAGAGACAGTCACTCCCCTTGCAGGAATCTCAGAATCTCACCCGGGGTTCAGAAAGAGGAAGAAATTGGGTAAAGTCCTCTTTCCTTTTTTTCCATTTTCTAAACCACAGCGTGGTGTCAGTTTTACATACTTTATACTTATTTTGCTTTCTGCTAAACTCCCTGGCTGACAAGCATTAACCTCTGTTGTTCCAAATGACCTGCTGGGCAGTGCTGTTGAAATGAACATAGATTACATCATCCCTCCAACAACTCCCTTAGTCTTGCCTTTACCTAGAATATTTTTCTGGAGAGCTCTCCCTTCCAATCAGTTTTCATCAATTATTTAGTACTGACTCGTGTGGTTGTAACTCAGAGATTTGGGGCTGGTGTTTCGGGAACCCAATCTAATGAAGACATCAAATTAGATTATGTAATTGCTGGCTCTTAATTGCTCAAAGAGTCCTCTTATGCATCTATTACTTCTTTATTTTTATAAATCTAAAATTCAACTCCCAATTCCTTAAGACTCTTGAATTTTCAACAAATAAAGATTATTTCTGTATCTTCAGGATCTCATAACTGTCTTCTTATACTGTTCACATTTCAAAAAAAAATGTTGAGCAAAATCACAGTGCAGAAATATCTTTATACTGTTAGTTTTAAAAACGTTTCCTGGGTGGCCAGGATATTGCATTTATTGTTACTTAAAATTTGTTAACTGAAATCTAAAACCTACTCCTATTACAAACAATTACCAAGACTTAAAACAGGTGGCAAACAAGGAAATTGACACTCTTAATGTGTTATGTATATTTGTAGGTGCTGTGGGAAAGCACAAAGCAAACAGAAGGTGCAAGAATTTTTGCAGGACTTAACAGTCTACTTTTTGTAATTCACATTCCCATGTGACACTGGAATTTTAAAAAGACAAGAAACGATATTTCTATACTAGTTTCAAATTTTCCAATTTTTCTTCTGCCAAGTCTTAACGTCCCTGAGTATTTTTTAAGGTACGAACCTCCTGTACACGTTGGAAAGAGCTTCATATAGAAGGAAAACTATACCATCAACTGTTTTCAAATATGTAGAATTTTTCTGGGGACAATATACACCACCCTAGTAAGATGCTAAATGCAGAATCTCTTTGAAAAACATACAGCCCTATATTACAAATTTAAGGTGGCATTATTATGTTTTTCTACAGTCACCCTGTCAAGAGTTCAATTCAAATAGGAAAGCCAGATTTGGGGGGGTCTTAACAAAGGGGAAGTAGGTATTATTGGAACATGTTCACTTTTCTCTTTCTTCTTCCATGACTTGGTTTTGCCTCTCCCACTTAGAGGCATAAAGAAACAATTTACTTATACACCCACTTCGTACATACACATGCACACATACACATTACACATGTACATACAGAAGCATTTGGCTTTCCAAAAATATTTCAGCGTGATTTGGAAAATAAGAAAAACATCTCTCATTTTGACTAAGGTTAAAGAGCAAATGGATTTGAAACTAGCATCACTTTGCTAAAACTATTTTAAAATATTTTTTCAGATGAAAAATACAAATCTTTGGAAAGCTCACAGATTGATTTCCATAGGCAAATCAAATGAAAAGTCTACGCATGAAGAAATAAGCAGGTATATAATATAGGAGTAGAAGTAACGGAGCGCTGCTGAAATATTTAGATTATTAGGAAGATGCAGATGTAGCCCATTATTTTAATAGGTACTCCTATTGAATATCATGTAAAATATTTAAAATAGCTAGACCCCGACTTTGTGGGGTTTTCTCACCTTTTTATATTTACTTCTCCTGACTCTGTGTCTCTCCTTTGGTTCCCTAATTTGTTCCTAACATACAAATAGACTACCATAAAAACAACCTCAGCCACATGCCCTGGGATACTGTCACATTTCTGCATAGGAGAACTTATTTTTAATGGGTTTGTCTTTGAGAAAATGTAATTCCTCCAACAGCGCTTTGGATAGGCTTTTCCCTAAAAAGTTGAGGCAACAGTTAAATGTGCTACGTAACACTTCGTGGCAGGCTTACGGAGAGAGGAAGTGCCCCAGAGAACCTGGCTGCAGTTCACTCACTCCTTGCTGTCTTTAGAAAACCCACCATCTCCCTCCCAGTACCTTCTTCTCGTTTTCCCGTCGCTGTTGGTCCTTCAGTTTAACCTGGAGAAGCTGAAATTTCAAGAGTTTCCCTATCAGTGGTAAGGTGAATTTCTCTCCGCTGTCCATAATTGCTTTTGCTGCCGTTAAAACCTGTGAAGAAACACGATTATTAGGAAAGTGGCATTTTATAACCTTTGGCATGTCTGTCAGTGATGAAAAGATGAAATGGTATTTTGAGTTTTGTAATATTTGTCTTGCCACAAAGGTGCCTCATTGCGGGCCAAAAAAATTAGGGAAAAATGCCCCAATGCCATAAAGAGAGGCATTTACCCTCTACTCTAAGTAGATTGGGTTGTCTGAAAATGAACTTTTTCCAATAAGTGCTTCCCATGATGGTGCTAGACTCAGACTCCCAAACATGGGTGGAGGAAAGACAGGTGGAGCTCTGTGTTAGGATGACCGGTAGGTCAGTTTCCTGCTACAGAAAGTCTGTTGTTTGGCACAGCCAATAGTCCAAACTGTCAAACCCTGACTTCTTACGACGCTATAAATTAAATAGGGTTTTATAAAAATGGAAATGGCTATGTTAGCAGTCTTTCATTTCTTGGTGACCAAATTCAAATGAAAGATAAAAGCTGTTTGACACAGAGGCGCCGAGTGAATGCTGCTCCCCTACTCCCACCCCTTGCAATTTAAGGTTTATCCTGTTGGTATGCAGCCTAATTGGGGTGAAATAAGGTTATTGAGTTTTCTTTGGGTGACGACAGCCACTAGGAACATACAGCTGTATTGTCCAGATGTGTGGCACTGACAGCCTGTTTTATAACTGCATTTTTTACAGCTTGTTTCCTCTAAATTTCACACAACTGTCTAACATCTGGGCCCTTTTCCTTGGAGCCCTATAACCACTTTATTTACTGCAAAAAAATAAAAAATAAAATCATGTAAAATATACCATAAAAAGTTGTTATGTATTTCTCTTTCTTCACGTTGTCTCCCTAATAAAGTTCACCTCAGCCGGAAGCTCTGTCACAAAAGTAATCTAGTCAAAGTGTTTTTCCACTTTTGTTTTCAAGCAAGCATCAGGTTTATTTATAACCTCGGGATGAATTAGGTGTTACTAAAATGTCCTGACATGTTGCTTTTCTCCCCCCTTGGTGCAATTACTCCTCCAGGCGCATATGGTGTCAATTTCACAGCCTCCGTCTCAGATAATGATGGCGCACACCGCATCTCATCGGGCTGCGTCTTGTCTGAGGTTCATACAAGCCCTTGGTCAGGGCTTTCCTGACCAATCCGGTTCCTTATGACTTTTCACTTTGCCAAGGGAAATAGCTGAAAGAAAGGGAGATGGCTATTTTGCTTCTAACTGCAGATGGCCCTGTGGATTATCATATGCCAAAATGTAATCGGACCGCCTCAAGACCACATTGGGGTTTCCTGCATTGCAATGCAGGAGGGGAAAGCCAGGGAAAGGACTCCTTTAAAGCTGCTGTTTCCAAAAACCAAAGGAACAAACCAAATGTCAGAAAGCTTTGCATGTGTCTAAGCAAACACCCTCCATGAAACAGAGCTCTTTGCTTTTTATGGCAGTTCTGCTCCTGCTAACACGATTTAGGAAAAGGGACATGATGGCTGTGATTTCTGGGAGCTGGAAAACATAAGGATACACCTGTGGAATCTCACCACTTAATGATGACCAGACTCAAGAGAGAAGGGAATCCTAAGGGGACGGACAGTCACACATAAAATGAAAGCTGTCCGATTGGGTCCAGCCTCAAAGGGTAGATGTATTTGGTTTGAAATGTTATTTTTCAATACCAGCTAAACAGTGTGCCGACTATCAGGCTTCTCTGTGACATCTGGTTCAAAATATACAGCTTTGAGTTTTGAAGCTCATAGCAGTCTAGGATGGGGCGTTTCCCTGTGATACAAATATAATGACAATGTTGAAGGGAAGTCAACACTGGACTGGGTCTCTTTTCCCGAAGACCTGTGAAAACAGGATATTTACCTATGTCTTGGGTGGTGTGGGTGAAGCCTGCCTGGTGTCACGGTGATGGATGGGATGTCTCCGGAGTTGTTTTCTATCCCCATGTCCCTATTAGGCTACAAATGTTACCTCACTGTGTTAAAATGTACTCAAAGCACAACAAAATGTCCCAAGAGAAAGGTGTTTTGCGGGCCATAAATGTTATTTCTGGTCAGTCGAAAACTGTCTGTAGAGAGCTGGGTTTAAAACAAAAATCTGGCACAGCCTCAAAATAAGAATGATACCCTACTGTGAAATGGCGAGATTAGGAATGGCTGGGCACCCATGATCTCATGGACACAGAGCCAGGAAGAGCAGTGGTGGGGCGAGCCCGGAGGATGCTCCCTCCTCCCTGAGCAGCCCAGGGTGACCCAGTCGGAGGCAGACCCAGTGCCGATGCCCACACTCCCGGAGAAGGGCACAGCACTGCACGTGGCACTGTTGGCAATGGCAGAAACCGGCATGCTTGTCCTTCCCAGAGGAGGTTGCTCAGAGGAGGAGGTTTGACTCCCAGGCATGCCATTTTCTGTCTGTGCTTCTCCCAAAGGGAATGGTAATGCGAATCCTTAGGATAATTAATGTAAATGAAAGTCTCTGCTGAAAAACATCTTAGACTGAAAATTTTTATGGAATGTGGGTCATCTCCAGGAGAGGCAGAAAAAGAAAAATGTCTATAAGTGAATTTCTACCGAAAAGTCTTTCTTCTCACACCCCATAGTTCACACTTCCAGCCAATCAAGAGCCAGTAGTTTGGTCTCAGATGAAAAACAAATCCTTAGAGGGCCTTTGTTTGAAGGGTAAGTCTTTGAGGGAAGGAAAAAACATGTGCAGAAGACACAGATTTTAAGGCTTCCCTTCCCTTGCCTTACTCGTATTAACTGAGATAATAATCAAATCTTCAACCTCCCAGCATTGTAAGGGTTACTTGTCCAGTATCTAGTCCATGTGTGTGTGTCTCTGTGTGTCTCTGTGTGTCTGTGTGTCTGTGCATCTGTGTGTCTCTGTGTGTGTCTGTGTGCTGGGGAGGCAGGCCGACAAGGGCAGTAGGTCTTGGGAGGATGAGGGATACAAGAGAAAAAGGGAGCCGTGAGCTGATCAGGGTTGAGGAGTAATTAGACAAACCCCGAAGTTTCCAGAACTAGGCAGAAAAACAGCCCTACGTGGGTTAAAACCTAGGTACTCATCAAGCCAAAATACCAAATAAATGAGCCTGGCATGAGTCAGAAACTTAAAAAATGCGTCTTATGGGCAAATGAGACTTACTAAATGGAGAAAAACTGTTCCCAGACAAGGCCTGTACGTGTCTCCTGGACCTATTCAGGCCAGGCCTCGGGGCCTGCCAGGGCTGGGGGGACATCCAGGCCAAGCTACCCGAGGTGCTTGGTCCTGGGAAAGACTGGTGTAGGACGAAATTTAGCGTCCAAGAGTGCAGTTGAGGCAGGAAGACACGATTGTAAGGATCTTATCTTGAGGGCGGATGCCCTTTGTCCGTTAGGAAGTCTGTGATTCTGAGCACACTAAGAAATAAAAACATTTCTCTCTTTATCACTGACCTGATTCAAAGACGTATGTCATATTTACTACCTAATGATCTGATCCAACAAAAGTACACCAAATGAGCCAAATTCTTTCCTTGCCTGGGGATCAGGTCCCCCCACAGACACTAGTGCCCTCCCTTCCCGTCTTCCATCCTCTCCGTGGATCCTCCCCACATTAGTAGTAAGCACGGCATCGGTTGGGACAAACACTTAGAACTGCTCCACAGATTCCCATGAAAACAAAATGTATGTGTGTGCACAAATGCATGTATACATACAGACATATAAACACATATGCATACATATATGTATGTGTATACATGATACATAAATAGATAGATGATAGATAGATAGATATAGATAGATAGATAGATAGGACTTCCATGAGGTCTGCAGGTCTGCTGCCAGGCTTCCCTGGTGTGCTTACAACAAGGCACAAGGAACAGCTTGACCTAAGTTGCGTAACTTGCTACACGTTCAATCCAGGTGAGTTCTGAGGAAGGGTAAAGATTTTGGATCTGCATTTCTCTTGCCTGGAACAAACCAGGGAAAAGAGGTGGTGGAGGAGAGGGAAATGTGTGGTTATGTGAGGCAGAAAAGGGAAGGATGAAGGGAGAGGGATGGGATGAGGAAAGGCTTTTCCTCCAGGGACTCCAAATATAGTCACCATTTTTTCCTAAAAGTCTTGTGGTTTCAGGGCCCTCCTTGAGGGTCCATGGTATTTGTTACAGTAGCTGCAAAAATGCGTAAGATATGATTTCACATTTAACCCATTATTCTTGGGTCAATGACTTAGGATTGGTTTGGATATATAAAGACCTCAGCAAATAGGAGCAGAATCCATAAACTTGGCTCAGTCCAAACTAGCCCAGGGCGGAGCAAACAGGTTTTTGACATGCAGATCTAATTCGCTTTGTTTCTTCATTCATTCATTCATTCATTCATTTGGTACCACATTCTTTTGTTTCTCTCATTTCCTTAATATATGACCAAGTGCAATAGTTCCTCATCATGGTAAAAAGTGCAAGCAGTACCAGAAGGACGTACAATGAAAAGAAAATGCTTCCCCAATCTCCTGCATTCCATTAACCAGTTCTTGTGTATCCTTATGTAATTTCCTATGCATATATAGACATATACTTATATCTTTTTATATTTTAATACAAATAGTATCACACTTTCATATCGTCAAGTGGTTTGTGTATATATATAACTGAATCACTCTGCTGTACACCTGAAACTAACACAATACTGTAAATCAACTATACTTCAATATATAAAATAAAATAACGGGGCTCCCCTGGTGGCGCAGTGGTTGAGAGTCCGCCTGCTGATGCAGGGGACGTGGGTTCGTGACCCGGTCCTGGAAGATACCACATGCCGCGGAGCGGCTGGGCCCGTGAGCCATGGCCGCTGAGCCTGCGCGTCCAGAGCCTGTGCTCCGCGACGGGAGAGGCCACGACAGTGAGAGGCCCGTGCAACGCAGCAATAAATAAATAAATTAATTAATTAAATTAAATAATGTTTGTTTAATCATCCCATCACTTTGTCCCTTAGATTTTATGCCAAAACTGAAAGGAAAGATATCCTATTTGGCACCATCCTTGGCAAAGTTTATTAATGTAGGAAATGCTTACATGCCTTATAAAATAGTAATGGTGCACTCAGATATTACACAGTGAAAGGTAATGGAAATCTGTGACTTTCAGGCTAAGACATTTATTCCTGGTCATTTTAAGAAATGTGCCCTTGTACAGGTGAGGATAAACAGGGCTGGTCCAAGGCAAAATTCAGAAAGATATAGAGTGCCTTTTTGCTTTCTAAATCCCTCCTGCCGCTAAAATAGAAAAGATTTAACTTGGTAACTCACTTTGAATGAATTTTACTCATACCAGTGACTAAGCTGTATTATAAAATTTTATCCCTTATTTATAGAATGAAAGGGACTAGCAACTGATGATAGAATTTCAAGCAAGAAGTAACAGATGTGGCATCTGAGAATTTAGGATGGGAGGTAGCTATTCCCTCTAACCTGAAAGCTTGCAATGCCTAAGGCTGGCTCTGAAGATAAATACGGTTTCACCTTTGTGGCACTGGGAGGCTGCAGTGTGACAGCAGTCTTGCGGCCATGACTAGTTTCTCATGCATCCACCCTCAAGTTTCACTGCCTGAAGTTGCTCTTTATACACCAGGGCTAGGTCATTCAGAGGAAGGGCTCTGAAGGGAAAATGGAAATACCCTTCAGATTACGGTCAAAGGAGAAGCATCAGAGAGGGTGAGTGGGTAGGTGGGGCAGAAAACCGGTGAGACAGCAGCTCTGTATTGTGAGGGAGGAGTAAAGGCAAAGGAAGCTGCTCTGGGGAGTAAGACCTGGGACTTGTCTGTGTGTGACTGTGTCCAAGTGTGTGTGGATATGTGGTGTGTGACTGTGTGTGACCACGGGACTGTGCACAGACTCGTGGGTCTGTGTGCATGCATGTGCCTGTGTGTGCATGTCTGCACAAAAGTATGTGTGTTTTGGTAGCTGCCTTTGGGAATGATTAAGATTATTAAAAGATACTCAGTTTCTCAAAACATTGGCAAACCTGAGATTGCAGATACTGAAGAATTAATAAAAAGAGAAGAATACTAATATTTTTGATTGACACCTTAAAAGTAATACTGCTGCTTACCATTTTTAGCTAATTATTCTGCAGAACACAAGTGCTTATGTTTATCATTAAACACATGTCAGTTAAATATGTATAATTTATTCATCAAAATAAACTGTAACTATATAGGCCATCTTCAAAGTTTGTTGCTTATGCACTCTGCTTTTGTCTTTTATATGCTATATCTGCTTATAAAATGACAAAGTCAGAGGAAGTATTGCCCCAGTGTGTGTGTGTGTGTGTGTGTGTGTGTGTGTGTGTGTTTCACAAAGTTTTCAATGTTTAGAGTCAACGGCTGCTTTAGATGGGACTGATTCTGCATATTTGATGAAAAGGATGGATGAGCAGGTGATTTCAAGTGACTGAAAAGGGCCACTTAAATGGAGATGCCCTCATAGGAAAAGATTCCTGTTGGGAATTTTAGGTCCTCTGGTACAAGGGATGATGACCCAGCTGCTGAAGCCGTAACTACTCATGGGCAGCATAAAGCAGAAGCACAGGCTGCGTTTGTATTCCAGTCTTCTCAAATACCACTGGGTGGCCTTGGGAAAGTTATCAACTCCTTTAAACTTCAGCTTTTTAAACTACAGCAGGGTTTCTCAACAGTGGTACTATTGACATTTTGAGCCAGCTAATTCTTTATTGCAGGAGGTTTTTGCATGCACTAGAGGATGTTTTTAGCACATCCCTGGCTACCCCACTGTGACAACCAAAGGTATCTCCAGACATTGCCAAATTCCCCTGGGGGACAAAACTGTCCCTGGTTGAGAACCACTGATGTACAGGAAGAGAATATGAATAGTGCTGATCTCACAAGACTGTTATCAAGCACTGCATGAAGAAACACATGAAAAGACTTAGCATGGTGAATGATCTATGCACAGTAAACCCTCACTAAAGTGAGCTCTTACTGTTGCCATGCTTACATCCAGGGCAGGACTGGAATTCTTACATCCAGGGCGGGACCGGAATTCTTGAAGACCTTTCAGCTCAGGTTGGGGGAAAGAAAAAAGTAATGGAGAGATGTGCATTTGGGCAGGCAGAAGGGGAACCTTAATTTATTATCAGCTGGTGGTAATCTGGTTTTTCCTTTCATTGAACCCTTTCTCTGCTCTGACAAGGACAGATCAAGACGCATTTAGGGAAAGCAGAGATAAAAAGAAAAGGTGTAAAACAGATTCTGTTATGGTGCAGTGTATTCTGGGAGGGGGAGAGGAGGAAGTCTGTTATTCTTAATTTCTTCTAAAATGAGACAGAGTAATGATCTGAGTGTTCGGCAACTCCTCAGCCTCCCTTCCTGTTCCCTCCACTCTCTTCCCTCCTTCATTCCTCCTGCATTTACTGGGTGCCAACTACATTGCAGTCATTGCGTTGCTTGATCCTTTATGTGTCTAGTCTATCCAGTTCACATTCTTTAAGTAATGAATAATTTCCAATGAGGCATAATTGGAAACACAGCTGGAAGGAGCAGGGTAGCAGGGAGAGAAGGCAATGGAGAGAGACAGGAGGAAAGAAAAAGAATAGGAATGACTGCAACATATTTTCTCACTTTGAGCAGAGGAAAAGAAAATAATCAAGCAATATGAAGCTGTCCCTACATAAATTTCAAGGTGACAGAAGATCTGGGTTCCATGTAGGTCATCCTGTCTGTCTAACGCAAATGGAACGTTATGAAAGGGCTCAGACCACAGCTTGGTGAGAAGTTCATAATGATGATAAATATCCATAGCAGGTGACTCCTGGATCATTTTCAGCTGTCCATAATTAAACTGGTATCCATCTCTCGACAATGTCAGGACTGTGAAATAATTCCAGTCATTGGACCCCTTACATCTGGGCTGAAATGAAATAATATTTGGCAGTAACAAGGAGTCACTGAAACTAAATAAACAACCCCTTTCAAGACTATATAAAAGTCGGTAACATAATAACATTTGACAGGGATTAAGACCTCTTTGGGGCCGTAAGGAAGTTTCAGAAGCAGCAATAACAAATACATAGAAGGTAGAACAGATCTATGCTTTAAGAGACATGTATAATTTGAAATGTGATGAATTTCCCAAGGGAGAGGTGCATTTTGAACATCTAGTATGCTCATGTCAAAAAGCACAGGACTTATCTTAGAAACGTTTGTTGGACTTACTCTTCCAAAGAAGGAAAAAGCAAAGCTTTCCTTTTTTTTTTTTTTAATTTAAATTTATTTATTCTTTATTTATTTGTTTTTGGCTGCATTGGGCCTTTGTTGCTGTGCGTGGGCTTTCTCTAGTTGTGCGAGCGGGGGCTACTCTTCATTGCGGTGCGTGGGCTTCTCTGCCGTGGCTTCTCTTGTTGCAGAGCTCGGGCTCTGGATGCGCGGGCTTCAGGACTTGTGGTGGGCAGGCTCAGTAGTTGTGACTCGTGGGCTCAAGAGCGGAGGCTCAGTAGTTGTGGCACACAGGCTTAGTTGCTCCATGGAATGTGGGATCTTCCTGGACCGGGGATTGAACCCATGTTCCCTGCACTGGCAGGCGGATTCTTAACCACTGCGCCAACAGGGAAGTCCCTAAAGCTTTCCTTTTTGTGTGGGTTTTTGTATACCCACAAAATAAAGGCACATGAAGCTGAATGTGATAATATGGGAAAGGATGATATAGGAAGTTCAGATATATATTAGCTTTAGGTGTATATTAGTAGCATATGATTCTATTATCATGGTAATCCTTTTTTAATTTTAGATCAAGCTCTTTTCCTCAGTCCCAAGATGCCCCCACCCCTCTGAAGTCATTCTTGGTTCTTTCAGCTTGTCATGAAAGCTACAACTGAACAACCCTACGACTTTTTTGAATCTTCCCTAAGGGAGCTGGCTCTCTTGTTTTGGAATTATTTGTGTGCAGGGTTTGTAATCTCTAGGAGCTTGGAAAGGCTGATCCTGATGTGATTCATCTGTCTCCAACCCCGCATAGAATCGATGCATATGTCATTCAATAAATTTAAAATAGCTTTTGGAGTTATTTCTTGTTTGACTTGAAGCTGGGCGTTTTCCAATATTCATAGCTACCATCACAAAGGTCTAGGAGTAGACTGCAAGTAGCAGTAGGTTCTCAGGCTAAATAAGTAACACATAAGCGGCTACATAGCACACACTATGTGCCAGATACGGACTGTTCCAACAGTGGCACTAAACTAATCTAAGGATTGCACTTTAGATAGTCTACCTCATTTAACTCTCACCTTCCCTCCGAGGTAGAGACTCATCACCTCATTTTATAGATAAAGAAACTGAGGCCTGGTGATCACAAGTAAGTACTAGCTGTGGGATCTGAACTCAGGGCACCTAGTTCCAAGGTCCTACTCTGCATCACCATATTCGGTGGCCTCACAGAAGCCTTTTCACCCCTGAAATGGAGCTACCAGGCTCCCATCTAGTATCCCAGCCCCTCCCCAGTCTATATACCCAGTCCCTATCTTAGCTGGAGGGATGTAGAGCTTTGTAGCTTTGTAGCTTTTTTTTTTTTTATGTTTAAATACTCTTGACTCTCTTACTAGTTCTGTCTTTACCTGGTGCCTCCACTCTAGAGAGCTGTGCTTCTTTCTTTTCCTGAGACCCCTCAGATCCTAAAATAGCTCTGAAAGGTGGCAGAATGTGCCACTTTGGCATAAGGATTATTCTGAACTAAAGGCACTTGAAAAACGGCAGATGCAAGAAGGGCATTCTAATCTCCCTTTTTCTTCACGAAAACAGGAGATAAAAGCTTCCATGTGAAAGATGTCCTCCCTGTACCAGAAGGAAATTAACATCATCGTCACTGAGGACCAGAAGTTGACAGAGAATTCTATACACGAAGACCTTGCTAAAATAATTCTTAACTTCTTTTAGCCTCCCCACATAGTCTACCTACTCTTTCACACTGCCTCTCTCTGTTCAACCCAATATAAAGGCCCATAGTTCTTGCCATTTCTTTGGGAGTGGGGTTTCATTTCCTTACGAGGGCTCCTGTGTCAGGTAAAACGTATGCAAATTTGCATGCTTTTCTCCTGTCCATCTGTCCAATGTCAATTTAATTCTTGGACCCAGCCGAGAAGAAGCCTCAAAGGGTAAAGGTAAAAAGTTACCTCTCCTGTACTTCATCTGTCTCTTGTCCCCAGGCCTGAATCATGTCTTAGAAACTCAGGCTGGCATCCACCTTCCTTTCCTAGTCGTCTTCTCCTTCGATCCTAGACCATTCCCCTAAAATCCTGCCTCAGTCTGAGTCCAGTGACTGATACCCTGCTAGTCACTGACTGGCCTAGATATCTGAGTACGGCTGGTCCCTGAACTTCCTGCACCCCAATGCCAGACCACTAGGTGAGTCATTTGCCATTTAGTTAGATTCCACATTCCACTTCCTAGACTGGAAGTTGCTGGGTGCCCACCCACACCTTCCTTCCTTTCTGGGAGAATCTGACATGTTTTAGGCGTTCACCCCTCTCCCAATTGGCTTGTGTGCCTCTGGGGGCTCGCAGCTCCAGGGGTGGATCCCTTTGCACGAGAAATAATCCTAACCTCCCTGGTCCAGGATTGGTTCAGGATGAGCTTGTGACCTAGTTCAGACCAGTGAGATGTGAGGAGTGGTCTCCTGGGGTTGCCGGATCCCATTTCCTCAGTCCTGATGCTTTCGGAAGAGGCTGCAGCCATCCCACCACCATAGGAAGCTGGAGCCGCCACACAGATGGAGGAAGGGTCATTCCTCACAGATGCAGGAAGTGGGGCTGGAGCCTGTGGGCTAAGCTGACCCCAAAACCTGTCTAGACTTCTAGTTATACAAGCCAGTACACTCCCTTTTGTTTAAGCCAGTTTTAATTTTTTTCTTGTGAACTTAGAAGTAAGGTGACCAAGCTGGTATCGATATGGTGAGATTCATGCCTTCAAACTAATAGAGACTTTTTAAAAAAAAATACAGTGATTATGTGTCTTTCAGGTCAGCAGCATTAGCATCACCTGGGAACTTGTTAGTTATGCGAAATCTTGGGCTCGGCCCAGACCTGCTGCATCTGAGGCTCTGGGGGTGGGCCCAGCAGTCTGTGTTTTAACAAGCTCTCAGGGGATCCTGATGTACTCAGGTTTGAGAGCCACTGCTTTCGGGTTTCTTTGGTGGCCTTTCACACTAACATATTTAACTCACATCTTATCAGCACCCCTGCCTCCCTTGTTATTAGTAATGTGCGTTTATATGGCTTAATTTTTTGTATCTATCTTTCTAAAATATAGAGTTACCAAGCTGCTCATTTCAGAGGACAGCCTGGAGTGGGATTTCTGCTAATGTCCTGCTGGGCAAAGAATGTATTCAGTGTGTCAACTCTCTCCTCTTTCCCCCTCAAAACTCTACTCCTTTGCGATTACAAAAAAGCTGTAGTGTTTCTCTAGCTTGGTTGTGGACAGTATTCTTCAAGGCTATTGCTGCCTCCTAACTTTCAATCGATGCCAAACCTGTCCCATATAGAGGCTTGTTTGTTAAGTTTCCCGTGTCCTCTCCTAATCTCTTAGACTCATAGAGGAAGCATACAGGGCATTGATGTCTCCTGGCTGGCTACTGGGAGAGCCCTTTGTGAGCAGACAGATGCTGCCTAGTTTCCCATAAGTGTTTCTCTGTGTGCCCTGTGGACCACCTGCCCCATAATCCCTGGGACCCTAGTTAAAGATACAGATTACCTGGGATCTACCCCCAGAACCACCAAATCAATCTCTGGAGGTGAGGTTCTAGGAGCATAAAGTTTCAACAAGCATTCTAGAGATTCTTAAATACCCTTGAGTTTAAGAACTGGGGCAAAGGTCACTTACATATTGACCCTAGGATGACTAACCGAGTGTTTTCCCAGGGCTTGGTACTTTCAGTGCTAAAACTGAAAGTTCCTGGCACCCAGGACAGTTGGTCACCCTAAGATAGCAAGTTCTCAAGGCGAACCATTTTGAGACTGTCAGAGCTAAGGGGATAGTGTCGTTAGTCTGACTTTATCCCTTGCTTTGCTTTCCCCAGTCTTTCTAGCCCATAGAAGAGGGGTGTATTCCAGAAACTGAGAGTGACTGAAAGCACTCGAGGGGTGGGGGTGGGGCCAAGAGTGGCAGGTGGGGGGACGGGGAGGGGAGAGAATTAGGGGGTGAGGCCACCAGCTGCTCAAATAACATACTAAAGGAATTTGGATTTTATCTTGAAAGTGATAAGGAGGCACAGAGTTTTTAAGCAGGTTAGAGACATGATCAGATGTATAGAGGTCTCCTTCTGAGTCCTGGCATTTCATTTATCTTCAGTGACTGTTCTTAGGCAGCAAACCCCCCAGCCTTTCCTAGATGTCTTGGTAATGCATGGCAAACCTCAAAACCCTTGAATGTGTATTTCAGGGCTTACACTCTGTACCCTCCCCCTCCAGCTTTGTTTGACTGTCATTTGCTCCTAGCGCTAGAGGCATATATGTTGATCAGAGGCATTCTGATTTGCTCAGAGGCTATAGACAAAGAAGTGGGCAGGCAGGCAGTAGTACCATCTGCCTTGAAGAGCAGGGGAATGAGCAAAGCATGAACATTCTCTGGCCCTTCTCAGATCACTGTTACTTTGGCAGAACTCAACAGATTGGAGAATGTAAATATCCTAAAGTCAAGGGCCTTCAATGGTACTTCTGCTTCCCCAGCTCTGAGAGCAGTGCCTGGCACAAGTGCTCAAAAGTGAAAGAATGGATGGATGGATGAACACTGGGCCATGGAGAACGGGAGGAGGAGAATAAGTGGGGCCATTGTCCTGTTCTGGGTGGTGGCGAGGGGGAGCCAGGGTGCAGATGGAGAGTTCACCTTTGGGGAAGATGGCCCCTCTCCCGGCCCCGTGAGCAGCATGTGGACATAGGTGTGGCTGCATCTCTCCAAGTGCAGGCTTGGGAGTGCCTGGATGCTTGTTGAGAAGGTGTGTTCCTGGACTTTCCTGAAGACACCCCCGATCCCTGTCACTGTGGCTGGGATCTCGCATAGGCATTTTTAAATGAGCTCTGCAGGTGATTTGGAGGCTTGCCACTTTGAGGACCACTGACACAAAGAGGCAAGAAGAGGCTTAGCAGTCGGAACGGCTCACACCAAAGGCCTTCCTGCAACAACCCTTCCCAGATTCCCCTGTCTGAGACAATTCTCTTTGGTCCTGCTCCCCGGCCCTTGTTCATATTCCCATCCAGTCCCCTCCTGCAGGTGCGCCTGTATTAGCAGCCCTGGATGTGTGTCCTTCTCCTTCAGGGCACCTGGAGCTTGGCAGGGCCCCCAATGATGGCTTCTTCCTTTTTGTAACCCTCACAGCATCTAAAATCTGCTTTAAATCAAAGCAAATATTCCTCATTCTGAATTTAGACAACAGTGGTTCCCCTCCCATTATCACAAGAAATCCAAAAACAAAATTACATAATCATTTTGCTTTCATGAATTCCGTAATCACAAAACACAGCCAATAAAAATATGATTAAATGTTTAGCCTTACAACTTTTGCTTATCAAATTGACTAAGATAAAAAATACAATGTTGAAGAGGGTGTGGTTAAATTGGAACTGTTAGAAGGAATGTAAATTGGCACAAATTATCTCGAATGCATTTTGACAATGTATGTCAAGAGCTTTACAAAGATTTATATACTTTGACTCAGTAATTACACTTCTTGAAATTTTTCATAAGGAAACAATCAAGGTCCTCACTATTGGTAAACAGTCTACATTTAGCAAAAGGGGGAGTGGTTAAGTGAATTATTGAATAGAGACATGCTTTCTATTATATAGACACTGTATATGGATTTAGAAAAAGGCTAATGTCATAATATATGAAAAGGATATGATAGAAAGTATATACAGTTCCTATTTTTTAAAAAGAAGCATGCATCTCTGAATGGTGGAATAGTCTACAGATACTTAGGCGCCTAATACTATATGGGCTATGCTCTTTCTACATTTCCCATATTTTCTACAATTAACTTGTACTCTATTGCTTTTTTAATAAAACAGCTAATAAATGAAATATACAATGTAAATGCTATACAGCAATGGACTGTTATTAATAGTGCCACCCTTCCGACCTCCCGCAGAATTTTTCCTGCACGCTGATTCTAATATCTTCACCTCTCATGTTACTTTCCAGCGCAGAATTCCTCAATGGATCCCATACCGAAAGGATAAAGTGTTCACTCCTTAGCAGGGCACACCAAGCCCTTTATGACCTAGTCTTGACACACTTGTCTGGTCTCGTTCCTAGCTGCTCCTTGCACTTTCCCTCCTATCCTTCAGGGATGCCCACTATTTGGAATTTCTTGGTTATGCCGTGCTGTCTATATCTGCCTGATTTTGCCTGGGCTGATTCCTCTGCCTAGAATTCCCCCTCCTCCTTCCTTACTTCATAAATTCCCCATTCAGCTTTCTAGCCATTTTCCTAAAACCTTTCCCTCAAAACTTTAGAAAGATTTAGGCATTGCTCTGTGCATTCAATGTACCCTTAACAACTTTGTTGTTATCATATGGTAATAAACTGCTCATTTCCATATCTGTCTTTTAGGTTGAAGGCTGGAATTAACTTTATGATGGGCACATGGTAAACAACCAATACAATACATGCTGAATGAAAGAATCAGCAAACAAATCACAAACATCGTGCAGGTTGTCCCTTGTAAAAGGGTACCCTGTGACGGCCAGCGTGGCTGACATCCAGCCAGCCCTCCTCTTGCGAAGCCAGTGTGCTCAGAGGCTGGGAAAACGCTTGGCACTAGTTCACTAATTGAGAAAGTGACTGGTGTCAGGGGAAGTGCCTGATGTGCCAGAGACTCATTCCACAGACCCATTGCACAAACATTTATTGTGTCCAGCCAAAGTGCGAAAATCAGTGGATTTGGTCTCCAAATGCACCCCTGGGCATGAGCAAGATTATCAACCAAGAGGTGGGAAAATATTAGAACCCCTGATTACATTTGCCTTGATTTTGTCCTTTTTAATTCTTAATTTTGAGGATGTTCTATGATATTTGTAATATGTTCATATGCACACACACAATGTACACGGAACAAACGCTCTATTTTTTTTTTTTTTTTTGAACTGATGGGATATGTGATCAAAATAACTTGGGATTGCTAGCCTAGAGCGCTGGGGTTTTAGTGATGAATAACACATGTCCTCTAATGCTCATGCCGTTCACTACAAAGTAGCGGGAGGCAGATACAAACAAACAACCACAATAAAACACAGCAAGATGAACTTTGCCTGCGGGAATCCAAGAAGATTTCACAAAAGAGATGGCACTTGAACAGGGTTATTTGGCTGCTAAATGGGAACATTTAAGTCTAAATTTTACATAATTCTATTTAACTCGGTGCACTTTGCACTTACTGAGGAAGGAGCATAAAGTGAATGAAGTGCAAAATGGCTAAAAAGGGATGAGCTAGAGCTGCTCCAAAACTGTGGCTTCATCATCTAAAGGGATGGAGATATGTGTGTGTTTGCTTACGGTGCAAAGTAGACGTGATTTGATATAGAAATTCTAGATTTACAGTCACTTCATCATTCTTGATCAAGTTCTACCCCAACCTTTTATCTCCTCAAAAAAACCCCAGGTCCCAAGGGCTCTAGATAAAATCCTAAGTTAATATCTGCCAATTCGTATTTGTATTTTCCCTATCTAATTTGGTTTATTTATTTTACAACTTTGTGCAGAGGGGTCAGGTATTCTAAGTGGGGAATGTCTTTAGCCCTGGGAACGATGTGAATGACTGATAAAGTCTAATCCAAAGTCTGAGGCCAAACGTGTGCCTGCAGAAGCCTGTGTTGGGCACAATTCTTTTTTTTTTAGTTAGGGAAGCCCTGACTATATCTTATTTTTAAAACATCTTTATTGGGGTATAATTGCTTTACAATGGTGTGTTAGTTTCTGCTTTATAACAAAGTGAATCAGTTACACATATACATATGTTCCCATATGTCTTCCCTCTTGCGTCTCCCTCCCTCCCACTCTCCCTATCCCACCCCTCCAGGCTGTCACAAAGCACCGAGCTAATATCCCTGTGCCATGCGGCTGCTTCCCACTAGCTATCCACCTTACTACGTTTGTTAGTGTGTATTATGTCCATGACTCTCTCTCGCCCTGTCAAAGCTCACCCTTCCCCCTCCCCATATCCTCAAGTCCGTTCTCCAGTAGGTCTGCGTCTTTATTCCTGTCTTACCCCTAGGTTCTTCGTGACATTTGTTTTTCTTAAATTCCATATATATGTGTTAGCATACGGTATTTGTCTTTTTCTTTCTGACTTACTTCACTCTGTATGACAGACTCTAGGTCTATCCACCTCATTACAAATAGCTCGATTTTGTTTCTTTTTAAGGCTGAGTAATATTCCATTGTATATATGTGCCACATCTTCTTTATCCATTCATCCGATGATGGACACTTAGGTTGTTTCCATCTCCGGGCTATTGTAAATAGAGCTGCAATGAACATTTTGGTACATGACTCTTTTTGAATTTTGGTTTTCTCAGGGTATATGCCCAGTAGTGGGATTGCTGGGTCATATGGTAATTGTATTTGTAGTTTTTTAAGGAACCTCCATACTGTTCTCCATAGTGGCTGAACCAATTCACTGGCACAATTCTTTTAGAAACTTTAAGACCAGAGGAAACACTTCCTCGGTAACAGCACTAGAGAAAACTCCCAGAGGGCTTGCTCCTTTGTTTAGGTGAATTACTAAGCAGGTTAAACTTAACTGTCAGCTCCTTGGCTGTAGGGACTGTGTCTCAAAGAGCCTGAAGTAACAGAGTGAAGCCTGAATATGGAGCCTGCGTTCCAACATGGGGCTCTGACGTTATCAGCTGCGGGCGCAAGGCAAGTCACTTAACCTCTTCGAGACTCTCTGCTCGTTTGCTACACGAGAATAATAAGATGTAAGTCAGCTTCACAAGGCTGTTGGGATCAAATCTACATTGTGTGTGAAAAGTATTTTATACTCTAAAAGGCATCTTCCAAATGTGAGTTGTTATTATTCTTGTTAATAAAGTCCCAGCAAAAAGCATTGCCTGTTGGAGAAAATGTCACATGCCATAAAATACTGATTCAAAAAAGACTGATGGAGTGAACGAACGTGGAAGAGGTTTAGTTTCAACAAACTCACTCAATGGTGATGCAGAAATGGTTTCTGGGGACTCGCATTGCTACCCCGCACCTTCAATCTTGCTAACTCCTTCCCCTACTCTCCCTGTCCAAATGAACATTCCCTCAAAGGTCCACCTTTTATTTCTGATAAATAAACGCATGCTGATAGGATAACGGTATAATGGGTTAGCATGCTGAAAATGCAGTTGCATTTCATCTGAACCAGGGTTTTACCGACCCTGTGCCTGAACCCAGGCCTTGCAGGGGCTATTTTTGGACAGGCAGAACTTCCAGCACCTCTTATATCATATCTCACGGCAACTGCCCTCTCCACCTACATACAGGGTGGGCCTGCATACATAAAACAGGACACTAAAACCTCTTTCTCCCATCTGATGACTAATCTTTGTCTCTACTTTCAGAAAGGGAAAGCACCATACATAGACTTTACCAATCCAATCCATTTTCCTTTGCTTGCTCCCAAAAGAGGAGAAAGAGTATGTGTGTGTGTGTGTGTGTGTGTGTGTGTGTGTGTGCGTGTGCGTGTGTGTGTTCCTCCAATGATTGAGGAATCCTGAAATGAACCTCTATAAGAAACCCCTGACAATGTTCTGTGGATGGTTTTGCACATGGAATTGAAACAAGTTGGCAGGAAGAAGAATTCTTTCTGCATAATTCAAAGCAGACATTTTACTAGGGGAAAAGCAAATCAGAAATTTGCTGTCAGTCCTTGAAATTTTATTAGTTACAAAAAGTAATATATTAGCCCCTTGCATTAAATCCAGATAGGATCTACCCTTTTTTTTTTTTCCCCCTCTCAATGATATTCCTGAAATGAATCTTTGAGAATGTACTACAAGACTAGCTCCTCATAAATTCGTAAGACTCAGCAGTGGTGGCCTGTGACTATGTTACATGTTATTAGCTTCTCCTCTGCTTCTCTGCAGCTCCAGCAGTAAAGGATAATATTATAAGACTTGAGAATAACTGGACTAAGTACATGTTCCTTCCGATAAAGGGGATAATCTAATTAAATATTTCCCAATGAGCGAGTGAGCCCGGGTGAGTCTGAGTACTGTAATCCAAATAAGTATGAAGCCAAAAGATGCAGTTTTAAAGGAAAGGGGTTTATCGAACAGTTTCACTTTTTCTGGGTAAGAATTTTTGTAGGACTGGTTTTCTATTTTTCAAACCTCTAAACTCATAATGATATATTTTAATATATTTTGGAAGCAATACAGAAATCATATTTTAGTTAACTTACATTATCAGGCTACTTAATTAGGTTTGAGGGGTTTTTCGGCCAGTCAGGTGTGTGAAATAGAAGAATGGACTTCAAGACACAACATCTATCTGAAATTCACTTATTCAAATTAATATTCTGTGAATTATTATGTACAGTAGCTTTTCAGTAAATATAAATGAATTTCTATCTAATAGTCAATTCTCTCACCTTTAGTTTGGTATTTCTTCTTCCTTTCCTTGCTACCAAAGGTGGAGGAATGAGTTAGAATTTCAGAAATAGAGGTCACACTAAAAATACGTAGAAGCATGAAAATTGTTACCATACTTCAATTCCAGCTACGCATTCTCTCCCTCTCAGGAAGCAAGGCCATCTATATCTTTGTTGCATCTCTAACTGTTTTGGTGACGGCTCTGCCCCTCCCTCCCTCCTCTTTCCAACATACCCTGTCTGGGGACCATTACCCTTTTGGCTGAAAGTTGTGAACAATAAGTGAGGTCAGCCACAGGGCTCAATGAAGGACAGACTCAATTATAACCAAGGCTTAAATCTGTAACTTTTACATCCGACTTGCTACAAAGTATTAAAACGTCATGAAATAGCAGGAAACAAACATAGTATTTGCAACATGATGGACTACCAGCTCTTGAGGGCAGAGACCAAGTCTAACTGAATCTTGTGCCCGCTTTCCAGCCTGTAATAGAAACTCTGTAAACGTCTGCTGAGTGAGGGCTGAACAAGGATGAGTGTCTACAATACCCTTTACTCCAGGGAGATGCAGAAGGAAGATAACACAAAATAGGTGTAGAGGACTCTAAGGTATTGGTTTTTCAAACTTTTTCGGACCTATATTTACAGCAAAATCTGTTTACATCACAAACCACACACATACACACACAGTTGCCACCAACTAAATATCTGTGTAAACCACTGGGTTGTAACCCATAATTAGAAAACCACCATATGGGATATGGAACCAAAGAAGAGAAAAAAGAAGGGACAAAAACTGCTAGTACCCAGGAAATATTACTGAACTACCATTGTTGAAATGGTCCAACGTGTCCTGCTTGTGGTCTTTACCAGTAACTCTCACTAGTCCTTCATTAATAAATTAGTTTTTTCAGACAGCAAACACCTCTTCAAATACTTATTATGTACCAGCACCACACCAGGCATGTAAAGATACAAAAAATGAAAAAGACTAAAAAATCTGACTTCCTTTTTGACATCTCTCCTCTTAGAACATCTGTCAGACGTATCAAGTTTAACCCAGGCCAAACTGTACTTCCACATTTCCCCCAAATTTAATCTTCTTCAGTTTTTTCTATCGGAAGATATTTTTACTGAGTTTCTCAAGTCAGAACTTTGGAATCACTCGAGTCTGAAACTCACTTCTTCTCCCTCACCCCTCACATCTCACAGTGGCATCATTATGCTGATTCTTCCTCCTTAACATACTCTGAATCTGCCTGCTCTCTCCATCTCCACCTGGGTATCCCAATGACCTCCTAACTGGTCTCCTCACTTCCATGTTTATCTCATGACCCCATCCCAATGTATATTTCACTCTGAAGTAGGAAAATATTCTGAAAAAGAACTCAGATTGTGTCACTTTCCCCTTTAAAAGGCTTGATGGCTTCCTATTTCCTAGGAAGTAAAAATGCAAACTCTTGCTTAACAAGGACATACTAGTTCCTGCAGATCTGGCCTCTGTCCACTTCTGTCTCACACTCTCTCTCTAATTAAATTCTAGGCACATTGGCCTTTTTCATTCCTCTGAGAGGGTGACATCTTTCACTCCTGCCTTAGACTCTTTGCACATGCTGTTCCCCCTGCCTGAATATTTTCCCCACTCTTCTCACTTGGCCTTTTTTTTTCATCTTTCAGTTTATCTCCAAACACTCAGTTTAAAGTATTTTCCATGTAATTCCTTCTTATTTAAAGCAATTATCACAATTTTAACTGTGTATATATTTTTTTGCTTAATGTCTGTCTGCCTTCCCCATTCAAATATAAGCTCTGTGAGGGCAGGAAATTATATCTGTTTTATACACTAAGATAAACTCAACCATAGATTTGGTACATGATAGACATTCAAATATTTGTGCAATGCATGAAAGTGAAGCATTTCTTAAACCTTAGTTATTGTCACTTGATCATTTAGCCAAAGCCGTGTATCTGTGCATCGATGACTGAATAGACAAACAAAATGTCATAGATACATACAATGGAATATTACTCAGCCTTGAAAAAGAAGGAAATTCTGACATATGCCACAACGTGGATAAAACTTGAAGACATTATGCTTAGTGAAATAAGCTAGTCCCTAGAGGACAAATACTGTACGATTCGACCTATATGAGGTACCTAGAGTTGTTCAGTTGTTAGAAACAGAAGGTAGAATGACTGTCGGGGCTGGGGCAGGAAATGAGGAGTTGTTTACTGAATACAGAGTTTTCAGTTTTGTAAGATAACAAAAGTTGGGAAGCTTTGCTGTACAGCAATGTGGATATATTTAACACTGTGCAACTGTACACTTAGAAACAGTCAAGACTGTACATTTTACGTATTTTTTTACCACAATAAAAAATTAAAAATAAAACACCCTGCTCATAGATGTTTCTTTTCTTTCTTGCTTCCTAAAACACAAAACTGTAACAATCACTGAGAATAGAAATTTTAAAAATAACATTAATTATAATAGCTACATCTTATTGGACACTTACTCTAGGTCAAGAATGATGCTAAGTATTTTACATTTACTGTTTCATTTAATCATCATTACAGCTTCATGAAGTAGATAGTATTATCAATGCTGAGTTTACAAAGAACTGAAGTACAGCAGAGTTATGTAACTTGTCCGAGATTACATAGCTAGTAAGTAGTAGAATCAGCATATAGCCCAGGCAGTCTGGTTTGGATCAGTGCATCTAACTCCTGGGTCTAGGTCTCATCAAACTAGCAGAAGGCACTCTGAAAGACTCAGTCACCTTAACCATACAAATCTTAACTCTAAGAATTAAAAATTCCTGTTGACCCAAATATTTGAGCAGAAGCCGCTCATGAACATGGCTCAAAGATAACTGAAATTGTTTGACACCTTCATTATCTGCTGATACACCTTCACTGTTTTCGCCTGAGTAGTAGGAAAAGTAATAACCATATCACAGAACTATGGAGAGATTTCAAGCTTAATTCTAATTACTAACAGTAGCTTGTATTCAAGAAATGTGAAACCACAACCACCACTTGTAGAATCTAAACTATTCTTAATTTTTGTTTAAAGACAAGGAGAAGGAACAAAGGCTTCCAAATCAACCAGTTACTTAAACTTCCTGAGCTTCACTTTCATCATTTGCTAATTATCTCCTGGCAAGTTGTTGAGAAGATTAGGTTAGCTAATATATATGAGGCACCCAGCACACAAAACTTGGAATAAACTAAGTGTTCAATGAACGGTAACTATTATTACCGTATGTAAAGGGGGGTTAGTCACAGTCTTAGATACAGGAATAGGATGAGATCGTCTTTGTGATTCTTTCTCCAGTATCCTTCCAATCATGGTGGAAGTGTAATGTAACATGTTGGAGAGGCTCCAAACCCCACCCAGTTAAGACAGTGATGGCCACTCTTCACTAGCTGAACCTTGCTTTATTCTTGTGGCTGCTCCTCCACTGATATCTGTGTGTCCTGGAATTCTTGACTAGATTCCTGCCTTGCCCAGCAGTTCTCCCACTGGTCAAAGGTCCTAGCCAGCACCCCAATCCTTGCATGGTGTGCATTTCGTGCTGATGAATCCCAGGGTCCTCAGCTTCAGGTACCATTCTTCCCCAGTGACTACTGGCCTCCCCCTGGACTGTTGACTATCTGCCACATGGGCTTGGCCAGCCGCCTGTGCCTCAGGGTGGAAAAGAGCTGAGGGCACCGTTTGGATGTCTCTGAGTGCCTTTGCTTGAGTTGTGCTTTCCTCTGAAAACAGAACTCCAGGTTTCTGACATGAGAAGCAAACATACCGCACCCCAGGAGCCCTGACCTTCTGCTCCTCAGTGACTAGTTTGGCCTTACTTTCTCTGCTGGGCTGCTCAGGCCTCCTCCAGAAAGAGGAGGCTCAGGGTTGATAACCCATCTGACTGCTCTTTTTCCCATTTCGACAAAATGCATTCGCTTGCAACTCTTCATAACCCTTTATAAACATTTCTAGCACTGTGATTTCTCCTCGTTTTCCCTTCTTTGGGTGAGAAATGCCTCCAGAGCCCAGCTTTTGACACAACAACTCCCAGATTGTTTTTATAGTCCCAACGTAGTACTTCTTTGTTACAGCTCAATATTCCTAAATTTTGTTCCAAGTCATTATTTTACATTTATAAATATCAGGTTGTATTAATTGGTTCCAGCTTTAAAAATGTTCCATCAGAGGTTATTTTCTTCTATTTTGACAGTGGTTTCTAAACCTGGAGCGCCAAGGCCCTGATGTGGGCCATGTTCTGCAAGCATCCCTGAAGGACTGATGTGGAACAGAAAAGATACTCAGACCCTGGGCCTCGCTGTGTTCTTTGAAGACTGTACTGGCCATAATAGCTTCAAAGAATTTCAACAAGTTCCTAAGACATGACCTTCCCTTTCCGAAAACCACGTTGGCCAGGCTTGTCTTAATCAAGCTGTGCTTTTCTAAGCATCCTTTTACTTGATCTCCTGCAGCAGTTTTTAATACTTTCCCTACAAGTGAAGTTAAACTAACTGGTCTGTAATTTCCTGGTGTGTCCCTAAGCTCTATGAAATAACGGCATTAGGTTGGCTACCTTCCAATTCTTCCTGACTTTTTTTGTTTTGTTTTAAAACGCAGGATTGAAAAGGCCAGAGAATGCTTCCTGTCTCGCTTTCCCTTCGTTCCTTCCATGACATACTGCTCTTTCTGTTCCCAGTAGATCTGCCATTTTAATAACTTCAAACCTCTTAAATGTGTTCACTTATTATTTGTTCCTATCTCTGAAGCATGAGTTTTCCATTTTTCATTTTGACAAGGGCCACCCCCAAAAATAAGGGTTTACAACTCTACTGAATAGATTATTAATTTGAGGCACTGTTTAAGAAATGTTTCATATTAGGAATCTGGAAAAGGGAGGCAACTAGATAATAATTAAGTCTGTGTTCTTACTTGCGAGTTATTATAAACACATTTTGGGGAAAGAGCTGAGAAATATGTCTACACACCCAGGAATAGGAACCAAAAATGGAACTATTATATCTGGGAATTCTAATCTAAAGTACTAGCAAAGCGTTTTAAAAATGTGGTGAAACTAATTTGATCAGAAGATATAAAATTTGCATCTTATATCTGTTTTAACTGCATTTGGTTTATTACTCCATATCTAATACCATAAAAGTCTTTCCACATTTAATAATCTCCCAGAATTATCTCCCAATGGAAAAGCCCATTTTAATATTTAAATTAAAAGTTTTAGTTTTTACTGAGAGGAGTAAAGAGGAAAATTAATAATTATTTGTATTTGTAAAATTGCAATGTATCACGTAATCTTTAGGATTGTCCAAGTTCTTTATTGTATAGAATTGACTATTCTTTGAAGTAAGTGAGACATAAACAAGGACATAAAAAACTTTATTCTTTAAAGATGATTTTTGTTTCAGCAGACTATTGGGTTTTGTTTGTATAGTGACCCAATTTCTCTTTTCTGAATGAGTCACAGACAGGCACATAAACCACAGCCTGTGTGTGGATAGAGGCCCATCTCCCGACAGGGAGGCATGACGATCACCCTTATGGAATGAGAACTACGCAGTGGAACATACAACTTTTAAGATGGTAGACTCTGATTTCAGATAAGTTGGATAAACAACCCCCTTGCCCAGTTGGTACTTTTTTCTTTCTAATTTATCAAAACTACAATGTCAAAGTCTGAAAATTTTACATCTCTCATAGTGCTCACATACCGTGTATCAGATTTAACCATAAGAGGGATGATCTTTGCATGTATGATATACTTAGACCTCTCTCATAGGTAACAGTTCAGTTGACTCTGGATGACCATTAATATTTTCCTTTTTGGTTTTGGTCAGGACTGAGTATACCTGCAAATGAACAGGTCAGATTCTCTATGTGGACCATGAAGCACACACACAAATATTTGTGCATATTTAGTGAATTAATTTAAGTGCAGCCATGAATCTTAAAGCATGGATTTTTTTCCCAGTGTTTGAAATGTTTTCTCATAGATTTCCACCTTTAGGATCTTAAGGTTGTAATTAAGATATGTACAGGGTTTACCTTTCCTATTTCATATATATTGTACCATGTAACTACAAAGTTAGTACATATGTGTTGTCTTCTCTCCCACTCCTATGCCTTTGCTTGAGCTGTTCCCTTCTCATAGAGTGTGCCCTCTCCCACATATGAAAGTCAAGACCTATGCATCCAAAGGGTGGACAGCTTTGAGCCCAGTGAAAGAGTACTGGGTTTGTGGTCAAGTGGAAAAATCTGAGGCTATGTATTTAACTATGGTTAAATCCAAGTTCTTCAGTTTTCTAATTAGCAAGCTTCCTACCTTCTCTATGCCTCCATCTTCCCCTATGTAAGATGGGGATATACACATTTCCTTTTAGAACTGTGATATGGATCAATCAGGATAACATGTTTAAAAGATCAAACTTGTCAGCTCCCCTTCCTTTCCAATGCCACCTTCTCCACAAAGCTCCTCTAGGTCTCACCCCTCCCCAATCCACCCAGGCTAACAGTAACCTCATCTTCCTTTAAATGTCCAGAACACTCCAACTCTCCCTCATAGACTTCCCTGACTATTTTCTGCATTGTGTTACTCAATTTAACAAACATTTATTGAATACCTACTATGTGTCAGGCATATATATATATATATATATATATATATATATATATATATATTTCTTTTTCTTCCTAACTAGTCCTTAAGCTTCTTGAGGTTAAAGTCTTTATAATATTCATATTCCCCTCCCTCCGCTGTCTAGATAGTGTTTGACACCTAGTGCTTGAACAAGAATGTACTGGTTAATTGTTTGGTATTTGGTAAAACTGGTCACTAATAATTCAGGCAACATCTGTACATCCATTCTCATGTGTGTACACTTCTTCAAATAGGATTGCATGGTGAAAATTATGCTTATAAGTAATGCCAGTATATGGGATCATAATCATATTCATCCTCATTAAATGCTACTACTATACCTACTACTACACTACTATTACTACTATAAGAAAAATAAAGTGATAGCTAATATCCCTAAGACTACAGGCAAAGGGGAAACTTCTCTTCCCATTCCCACATAGGTCCTTGGAGTAGTTCCTGCTAGAGCAAAACTTGTTTCCAAAAAGAGAAGGTGAAGGAACACATGGGTAGTTTTGTCTCTGTGGAATCACATTAGCACAAATCTAAGCAGGTTTTCAAAGAACTGTGGTTTATAAATAAATATTCTCTCATATATACAATATCATGGCTAGATGAAATTCTAAAGTTTCAGGGGAAATTACACAATTTCAAAACGAGGCTGTGTGTACACAGGACCAAGCCATCCAAATGAAAGCTTGAGCAAATCATTGTGGAATGTGGTCTTTGCTAGCCCAGACATTTCAAGTCGTTATTGGAAATATGTAATGAGGTTCTGACACTCTTTTACTACTCATGGATCAACTGCGCTAGAATGAAGTTTCACTCGAATTCTCTGCTCCTAATCGACCGCAGGCTGGGAAACCAGAAAGTCAAATTGGTTAGAACTGTGTTTAAAGTAAGAACGACGAGGCTCTAATCTAAGGCCAATGAGAGTATCCTACAAATAGTAGTCAATGTAAGTGCGTGGCCTTTATAATATCTATTTTGAGTTCTCCTTCCTCCAAAATGGAGATCTAAAAGGAAACAGAACTCTATGAATTTCCCATGTAACATAAGTAATTTTGTTGGATTCTCTTTTCTTTCCCCATTGCAGAGTTTCCTTTGAGAAGGAAAACATAAGACTTCCTAAACAGGCTCCCGAGGAATTCACCTGTGGCCACAGACCATGGAAGATTTTAAGCAGAAATAGAGTCAAGAGCCGGCTGTCTGCATGCCTGGAAAGTCCAGAGGTCCCCAAAGAGTTTGGCTTGTGGGTCTCTTTCACGGACACACTCCTAACTGCCTTGGAGCTCTCAGTAGGCACTGCTTGTAGCTTTTCACTTCTCTTGGGAAGAGGGGCCAAAATGGGTCCTAAGTGTGGAGGGATTGAGGTTGGATATGTGCCCTTCTTGTCCAGACGTGCATTCTGGCCATGGCTGATGTTGCCCAGGAACCCAAATTTGTTTTCTGTTTTTGATCCACTCTTGCTACAGTGATTGACATTAATGCTCGTCTGGTGCACCCCAGGTCCATCTCTGTGGTGCTCCTGCTGCCTTCCCTTTTCTTCTGGAACCATTCAGAAAAGGGTATGTGAGCGGGTGTGGGAGGCTTATTGCCCAAATGCTCCACTGGAAGAATGAAGGGGAGCCAGATGTGAAATGGACCTCCCCTGAGTGAAGGCTATGAGGAGTCACAGCGCATATTGGAGAGGAATGGCTTTCTAACTGAACTCTGGATTTGTAACATCGGGCTATCCCACATCCAAGCCAAAATGCCTGTCCACATCAGACGTCAAAACTGGCCCGTTATCATCTCTGATTTTCACTGAGCATCTTTGAAGAAGAAAGAGTCCTTTGGAGGCGGGGGCTAATTGATCCCAGGCCTGAGAATTGGACATGGATTTCTATGGCTACTTCAGAAGAGAACTTCCAATATTTTAAATCCAGGTACCACATAATGTTTCAACTGGGGCATGCACATGCAGGACATCATAACAAAAGCTAGAAGCCTCATTATTTGACTTCATCAGCGCAGAATGAGTTTTTTGCCATGATAGCGAGAGTAGTGTAGCAAGAGTTAATGCTAAAAATCCACAGTATTGGCAACTGTAAATAAGTCCAATGGAACTTGTTCAGACAGTACTCAGGCAACACTACAGAGTCCATCATGAAATCACCCAAGAACCGAGACACATAAAAACTTTATTAGTTACCACTGAAATAAAGTACAAACAAGTTCGTCTTGAAAGATCCCAAAATCTTTATGCTTTCGGTCTGCAGAGTCATAAAATAGTGCCTGACAAATTTTAAGTGATATTCTAATTAATCACTGGATTTTTATAGTTCCTTGTAAGCTGTAAGTTGGATATTAACAAGACAGGGTAAGAGGAAAACCCCTGTACTGAGCCTGAGTTCTAAGTCCTTTGCACAAACCCACTGGTCAGCCAGGCCAGACTTTTGCATCTGCTAGAAACGGAATGGACCATTAATCTGAAGATTATCCTTACTTTCACAATGATTAAAGTAGAATGTAAAATGGACACAAAGTTCACAAATGGATGGAAAATTATTCCAGTTGTTTCTCTGTCATGTGCAGGAAGCACGTTCTGGGGCATTTTTACATTGTTTCTTTGGTAAAACTAACACTTTGTAATACACTAATAACACAACCCCCTTTAATACCATCACATACTCAGTAATTACCATGAAAAAGTATGATCCAACACTTTCATACACACACATTTCTGATTTATATTCTTCAATTGGATACAGTGACAGTGTAGACAATCTGGGACAATTTTGGACCTAAAGGGGGATTTTGTTAAAAGGGAAGCAGATTTTTTATACTCCCACCATCAGGAACAAATAGCTCCAACAATGAGTGGGAATTTGCTTTCAAAGAATGAATTAAATTTTTTTAAGTGACTATAAAATTATTACTTCAATTCTTGTTTTCTAAAAGTTACAAAAATCTCTTCAATCAATACGTTCACCTACCTCATAATATAAGGGAGCACTACCGCCTAGAGGTTTCTTTGCCTTTTTAGATGTACTTCCAAAAAGTGCACTTGTTCCATTAATCTGTAAGAAAATTCATCTATAATGAAAAAGAAAGGCTTTCTTAAAGAATCCTTAGATATATGTAACTTTCAAATACCTCGGTGACTTGAGGGGTTGGGGAACCTAGCAAGGAAGAGATAGTCATCAATTCGTTCAAATATTTACAGTCACTTTGGTAAGCTGTTAGTAATTATATGAGGATGTGCCATCTGACAGAACTTTTCTGTGTTATCATTCCCCTCTAACCTCTGACAGCTAGGATTCTCTGGAGGTTTCATTTTTCCAGTTAGTTATGGGCTTCCTTGGAATATTAAATAGTTTTTTCTTTTATTGTTATTGAGTCTTTTATTAAAATAATTCCTCACAGAACCCAGCATGGAGCCTAGTATGACCTCAGACATTTTTGTTGAATGAATGAATGTGGAAAGGGCAACATTCACCGATAAAAACATAATCCTTCCAGATTAGATGATTCAAATTTATTCCAGCTAAGTGTTTGTGCAAAGTAATGCACCAAAACTTGCCAAACAGCCCAAGAATATGATAGTTTTATTTATTTCATTATTTTATTCTATTATTTTAAGAAGAAAGTCTCCAAGGGGCTTAGGGGTGGGAAGAGACAGGTACCTGCTGGAGAATGTCTTGCCAGGAAACCATACTGAAGAGTCTGCGCTGAGGAACTTGGACAGCGAGGGTGAGGGCTTGAATGAGAAGCTCATCCTCAACTTGGTTTCCAACGACAAAAGCGATGGAGCTCTTCCAGTCATTCTGTGACAAAATCAGAAGGAATTAGATTCTAAGTACTCCTGGCTAGGTAATTTTGTATCAAACGCTTCCACTGAAGAGCAGGATAATTGTCCTATAAACCTTACCTTTAAAGACAGAGTTAAAAAAAAAAAAAAAAAAAAAAGACAGAGTTGACCTTAGAGTGTATGTGGGTTTCTGATTCAAGCAGCCGCAAGGCGGCAGTATTGTGACAAATTTCATGCAACTTGCCCAAAAAGCATTTTTCTTGAGAAACAAGGCCTTTTATTTTAAGGAAGACAATTAAAAAAAATAAAAAAAATTAAAATGACACATTTTCATTAGAATGCTGTGCAAGAATAATTTGGTGTTGGAAAGTAATAGTTCATTCATATGTTACAAATGTACATGAAGATACAATCTCCAAGGCAGAAATCTTTGTTTTGCTTCCTGATACATCTTAAGACTCTAAATACTGCTAGGAACATAGTAGAGGCTTGATAAATATTTGTTGATTGTTGGGTGATATTGAACGAGTTGCAAAATGGGCTTTTTTATAGGAGGTAAAATTCAATTCCAGAGTTTTTGTAAAGGACAGAACTAGAACACATCTTTTCCTCCTAATGTAACACAAAATTCTCATTGCTAATTCACATATGGGTTCTTTCCACTGTCAAGAAATAGACTGCAATATTAAACTTGGACATGAAATTCTTTGTCGAATAGTGTAAAGAAATAAGTTACTAAAAAACAATATTCTTATTCAGTAATCCCTTTCCCTCTATTGTAATTTCTGTTGGGAAGAGGCAATTCTCTGGAGGAGATTAAGAATGGAATTTACCGACTTTCCCATTGTGTGGTGCTGAGGAAGGCCAAACTCATGCAAATCAGGTCTAATGCTTTTGAACACTCACCACGTTATGGGAAGATGGACCAAGCAAACATGATACAGACAACAGGAAAGAGAGATAATAATAAGGGAGGGCACTCTGGCCCTGTGACCTCTTTAGACCTTAGTTTCTCCATTTATAAAATAAAGGGGTTGGACAGGGCAATATGTAACCTTCCCTCTAGTTCCACTCCAGAGATCTGATACAAATAGAGTAAAACTCCCCCTTGGTCAATTCCAAAACAATGTCTAAGAAGATTTGGAAAGACTTTACACAAATTTAACGAAATGCATAATTTTACATGGTTCTCTCTGGTTTCTGTCCAATTCATAGTCAGGGTAATGACAGAACTAGAGTATAGATGGGAGGAAAGACCTTAGTACAAATTCTTCCTTACCATCAAAGGTAAGGAGAAATTTGTCCTTAAACTTAAGAATTTGTTCTTAAACTTCTCTTACTTCTCTCCATGGAAACTCACTAACCCTAACTACATAACAAAACCCACACAATTTTCAATGTTATCACCAAAACAAAAAACACACATAAAAGCATAAAAATGTCTATTTAATCTACAAAGTATGTATTTGCGTTTGTACACGTGTACACGCATGCATGTAGGTGTGGCTCTGTGTTTCCCTCTGTTATACTGAGTTTAAAATCTTTTTTTGTTTGTTTACTAATTCACCATAGGAAGATTGAGCATCTGTTTTGCAAATAGCCTGATTCTGAAAAGCAAGTATGATATTTGTAACACAGTCTTCTGAAAAAAATTCCATGATCACAAAATGACCTTTCCCCACACTGGATGCCTTTCTTTTCTCTTGTCTGCTCCCTCAGTCAAAACTGCATTACAATCATCATTAAAGAACAAAAATCTTTCATTCCATAATAAAGCAGACGTGGTTCCTGAACAGGCAATACCTTGAAGTTCCTGTCAGTTACAGTTTTCAGCACTGAAGATTTTAATGACCACCTCTACCCCCTTATCCCACTCCCTCTTGCAAATTTCCTTGCCAATATTCAAAACTAATAGTGACAAGCAATGGCTGCCTCTCAGCTCTTTGGGGGACAATTCAGAAAGCAGGCATCGTAATCCACCATCTACCCATTAGTATCTGGTATCCAAGATGGGTGTTGACTATTGCAGTCCAGAAAAAAGGGGTCGGGGGAGGAGGAGGTAGGAACTAACAATTATTGAAATCTGCCATGGGCCAGGCATATGTTATCTCATTGAATCCCTAAGTAATCCATTTAAATAGGGGCACTAATACTTTTAAAATGGAAAAACAGAGGCCCAATGACGTTAAACACCTTGTTCAAGGTCATTTTGGCAGAACTTCATGGAGACCACATACATGGCTCACAATTGGTGATCATTTCAGAATAGTTTTGAGAGCAAGCCTTTAGGGTCAGAATGCCTTTCCATATCCTTAAATTGCACCTAATGGCTACTTTGGCTACAGTAAGCCTAATAGAAGAAGATTTAGATCACATGTTAAAGTGTACAGAACCTTCAAAAACAGATGAATGTATTAAAACCTTAAAACGTCTAAGATTACTTTTTTTTTTTTTTTTTTTTTTTTTTGCGGTACGCAGGCCTCTCACTGTTGTGGCCTCTCCCGTTGCGGAGCACAGGCTTCGGACTCGCAGGCCCAGCGGCCATGGCTCAGGGGCCCAGCCGCTCCGCGGCATGTGGGATCCTCCCGGACCGGGGCACGAACCCGTGTCCCCTGCATCGGCAGGCAGACTCTCAACCACTGCGCCACCAGGGAAGCCCCTAAGATTACTTCTTATCAATAGTCGTTTTACAAAGGCTAAAAGAGTTTGAGGGAATTTCCCAAGGTGGTCTCTCTCTTCAAGCCCGTTGTTCTTGCTACTAGGAGTGTATCTTAACATAAGATCAGTTCCTCTGATTCTTGGCACTGTACTGAAACTTATGGGCTCCCTGAGATCACCTTGAGACAGTCTGCCTGCATTAGAGCAGGTCCAGATTTGTTCACGTTCAGAGCTCTCTACAAGGCCCATTGGGAGCTGGGCCATGTCTCCCCATTGGAAGGGGTCTCAAGAGTCCAGCCCACTTTCCCATCTGTACTCTCTAGCCCGCCAAACTCCTGCTCCAAAAGTTAGATCTATTTGGCAAAATAGGACCCATGGAGGACTCTGTTGGAGCCATGGATTAGTGTTTAATCATATTGCCAGAACCCAGGGAAGCATGAAATGGACTGATCAGACAGTAATAAAGCAAAGATTGCTTGCAGGGAAGGATGCGCTCACTGGCATGTTGCACTAGGGGGCAGCGAGATGCCAGGAAATGCACAATATTCTCATAACGGAGAGCAAAGTCACTTCTCTGGGTCTAACTAGGGAGACTCGTTAAGTAAATGACACTCTGCAAATATAACTTTTGAGCTTTTTCTTAGTATTTCAGGATAAGGGTAGATTCCAAGTCTCTCCTAACTGGCAGCAGTTTTAGAAATAGGAAATTATTTTGGAAAACATTCAACCCAATTTAAATTTGGCAAAATACTATTAAAATACACCCTTCCACCCATATTCCACCCCAACATGCAGCTAAACACAGCCCTTAAATTTCAGTTCACAGGGCAGCAAGAGAAATAAGTACAGAGAAAACAAATGTTGACCAGAGGGGAGAAATGAAAGCATATGGCACAGAACCTGATTCACCACACTCGTGAGTCCTGCAGGGCTCCTACCTGTGTGTGAATTTGTTTAAGACAGTTCAAGAAGCTTGGGTGTAATTAGTAGCATAAGCCTAGAGAAAGAAAACATTAATTATTTTAGGAAAACTACACACTAGATGTATCAGTGAAGGAAGAGGGTTTTAGTCTGGCACACCTCAAACACCTTAGGAAATAAAATCAGCTTTCTATTGCCTGGAGACATCAACTGTACATGGTTATTGCTGAGTCTTGCCCTCTAGCAGTTATTGATAAACTCATTCAAAGGATGGAATGAAGTCGTGTATGGACACAATCCATTACCTTTTATTTACTTTATCAGCCTCACCTAATTTGAAGCCTGGCAGGAGGGCGTCCTAACCTAAACACTTACACCCTAGACTTCTGTGGCAAGAAAGTACTCTCGTAAATGCAGAGAATCTGGCTGGCTCACGCGAGCCCACTGTCCCAGAGACACAGGGTAGATCCATAACTATTTTTCTTTCATATACTGCAAATTCTCCAAATTTTACTTAGGGTTCCTATATTCTAACAGAATTACCAAAACCCTCTCAAAGATAAGTGAAACACTGCACAGGGAACTTTATTCAATATCCTGTGATTAAACCATAATGGAGAAGAATATGAAAAAGAATGTATGTATATGTATAACTGAATCACTTTGCTGTACAGCAGAAATTATAATAACGCAACATTGTAAATCAAAAATACTTCAGTAAAATAAATTGACAAAAAAGCAAGTGAAAAGTAGCTTTTGGATGATGAGAGTGAGACTGCTTCCTTCTATTAGCACAAATAATCAGCTGATACAGGGGAAGACAAGGGCAGACACATATGTCTGCTCTCTTCTGCTGCCTTTGCTAGCGTGTCAGGGGGTCTGTTGCCCTGGATGATCGGAGGTGAGATTCCCACAGTCATCCACCCTGAACTGATCAGAGCCTATGGAGCTCTATGACGCAAAAGCCCCAAATAAAATCAATGCAACATTGAAAAAGTCAGGTTCTGTCA
This sequence comes from Phocoena phocoena, assembly GCF_963924675.1. Lineage (NCBI taxonomy): Eukaryota > Metazoa > Chordata > Mammalia > Artiodactyla > Phocoenidae > Phocoena > Phocoena phocoena. Next base: position 104,697,583 of record NC_089219.1, read on the forward strand.
AGAGTTATTTAATACCGTGCAGATATGCAAAGCTGTACTTTGTCAATACTCTGCTGAAAGGATAACCTTTTTGTTAAGTAGATTTACTGCCAAATGGACAGGGATTTGTGAATGTCTTTCTCATACCGGGTTTTCCCTTCAAAAGGAGTCTTGGATCTCCATCAGCAAAGGAGTGTTAATATGGGCTGTTGGCCAGCAGAAGAAATATTTTTATTACATTGAACTGGCTGCTCTAATCGTTATTTGTTAAAAAGGGATTCTAACTGTAACATGAGTTGGAAATATGTTTAAAAAATGGGTACACATTACGTAACAAACAAGAACAATATAAAGGACCAGGATATGCAGTTTGACTGTCTTTACTAAATAAGTTCTCATTATAGACTCTCCTTTAATTATAGGTTCCTCACAATTTATTATAAAGACTATTCTTTGACATATCGTCATCATGCTGTTATAAGTGCGCCTTATTTAGGAATTAGTTCACGTGGCTGTCACATTTTCTCAACGAGATTGTAAGCTCTTTAGGTTGGAAAAATTGTTTTATGTGTTTTGCAGCTCATAGTGTCCAATAGTGAATGGAAAACAGAGCAAGGCTCTCTGTGTAAATATCTGTTGTTCAACAGAGAAGACGCTTAGAATGACAATTTTGACCCTGGGAATCATAAAGCACTAGAATGTCAGGAAACTGAGCAGGGCATACATAGCCTTGAAGTCCTTCGGGAGGAAAACAGACTGTATCTGATCTAACATTGTTCATATCAGGGCCATTAACAAGGGTGTGAGGAGTTAGACCCTGCTAAGACATTCCTCTGCTAAAACATGTTTCCTGGGAGTGACTCAGACTAGCAACCAGACTGGCAACCAGGGGAATGAGGCAGCTCTTCCTGACAGTAGGGAAAAGCCAAGGACTCACATACACACATGTGTGGATTATAAAACCATTCCTCCCGTCTCTTTTCTTCTTCCTCCTTTCTCCCATCTCCCATCAAGAGATGATGTCCTGCTCCCTCTTCCCTTCCACCTACTGCCTACGGGCTGCAAATTCTATGATTCCTTTCTCTTTCAAGACCCCTTTGATATTCTTAGAGCTTGATTCTATGGTGGAAGGTATCAGGGTAGGGTGGGGAGAGAGGGAGCCACACATAAAATGAGCCCTCTAGGTCCAGAATCTGAACCTGACCCTTGTCCCCTGCAGCAACACTACCACTGGGTCTGTCTACCCTAATCTTCTGACCTCGCCCAAGGGCGTGCTGGATCTGATTGCCCGCAGCTCTTCCTGACCCTGTTCAGTGGGGCTGTGTTGGTAACCTGAAACTTGCTGTGGTGGGAGCATTTAAACTAAGGCAGTGGCAAATGCTACCAGTAAGAGCTTTCCTCCTGGAGAGCAGGTGATTAAACATTTGCCAGCACACTGAGGGCCCCCATCCCAGGAAGGCCTGTTGGCCTAAGGCCGACTTAGAGATGAATTGGATTTAAAACGCCAAGGCTGTCTCTGAGAAAATACTGAGGGCAAAGCAGATTCTCTCCATCTATTGCCCCTCCCAACCCCAATACACACTGTGCAGCAGTGTGCTGCTATGTGAATTCATAATTAAGTGTCTGCTGATGCTGGCCCAGCCTTAAGCACTATCCTTCAAAATGGGCTCTATAAAAACAGGTGACAAGGTAAGGACAGAGAGGCCACTGTGGGAGGAGCAGGACCAAGCTACTCCAAGGTTCTCCTTGCCTCTTGGCCGTCTCAGGGGTCTACTTCCACACGCAGGATCTGAGCACTGGGGTCATTGCCATGGGAGGGCCCCAGCACCCCTTGCCCATAGGTGACGAGGCGCCCTCATATTTTGGTGGCCCCTTGGAGAAGGGGTGGTGGCCCACAGGTCATTGTGGCATAGTAATTAAGAGCCTGGACTCAGGAGACAGAATGCCTGTTCTTGAATCTCAGCAAACCAGCTGTGTGTCCTTGGGCAAGTTACTTAACTTCTCTGTGCTTCATGTATAAATGAGGGTAACTACAGTACCTACCTTTTGGGATTGTTGTGAAGATTGAATGAGACAATCTATAGAGAATCTTTCTGAGCACAGCACTTAGCAACAATCATAGCCATCATGAGGGATATTATTTTGGGGGCTTCTCCTTGGGTTAGTCATTAGAACAAACATGGTTGTTTCATACATGCTGTTTCAAGTGTGGACAGCTTAGGGGTGAATGAAGAAAAAAATAATCAAACAGAGTATCAACAGCTGCCTCATGAGTGACAGTCAACTTATAAAATAATTTTCTCTTTGATAACAATAAACTTGTTAACTAATATATTTTAAAAATATTTTAGGTCTTTGGAAGAGAGGCCAAAAATCATGAACACAGGATATTTAAAATTCTCCAGGTATAGAATTCTCAGAGCTGTGGGAGAGGATGTGAGAGCGAGGCAGGAGGGAACTTTAAATCCTTTTGCACCTGGTGCAGGTTTGTCAGCGATGTCAACCTATCATCAACTGTGAAAAGACATTGATTAGAGTTAAATAAGGAGTACAGAGTCTGACTAAGGAGATGATGAGTTCTGAGGTAGCCACACAGAGGACCAGCTACCAGGCTGATTTTCATTAGAGATGGGGACCTGCTTACTTGGTTTTAAACAAATAAGAACTTGGCTTTGAAATATATCAGGTAGGGCTAGTTCTTAAAAACAAAAGCAAAGTGACTGAAGTTTATTCTTGATAGAGAACCTTAGTGCATCCCTCTCTCCAGATAAGATGGGCTCCCTGACCTGCTGCTATATCCTGGCTTCCCTGGGCCCTTACAGGTGAATTTCTAGAATTCACCATCCCCTTCTCCTGGGTAGAATACAATTTATCCACATCACCTCCTGTTCAACTCAGGGCCTTAATAGTTGATTTTGGTAACTGGATGAATAAATATACCTCAAGGCTTTAGTGAAATTTAGTATTAAAAAATACTTTTAAAAGTATTTTTTAAATTAAAAAGTATCTTTTTCTTTCCAAACTATCTTCATTTTCAAAAAGGAATCCCAGTGACTCCTGGACTAACTCAAAGGGCTGCCCTGCTAAGGAGAGTATTTTAGGCAGTGGGCTGGGCCAGTGTAAAAGGCTCCCCTAGAATCCTACCACCTGGATAACTTCCTACTTTGCCCATGTGCCTGGCATATAGTAGCATTCAATAAATGTTTCTGGAACTTAGCAGCCAAAACCACACACTACAGAGAATCTTTACACATGCTTAGTATGAGAATGCCAACTAAGTATGCGGCATTTTATCGGCTACGCTCAGCACTTTGGAAGGAACCATGTCTCTGAATCACTGAGCATTTGAATGAAAGGAAGAGCATATCCTCTGGACGTTCAGACAACACTGTAATGTCTTATATTCACTGATGAGAACTCAGAAGCCTGGAAGCATCTTTACTGTGTATGCACACACTACCTGTCTGGTGTTCCTTGTCTTCATGAATAATAAACATCATCACTAGTTAAAATTACTGAAGTTCTGGTGTAAAGATGCAGAGCTCTGAAGTGGTATCGAATTCTGCCTCTGTAGTTCCTCTACTAAATGACCTTGGATCTATCTTTGTGACTCAGCTTTCTCATTTATAAAAATGGAATAGAAACTTCCAAAGGTTGTGGGAAGTCTATAATGATAAAATATATATATTGAAGCATTTTGTAAATTGTAAAGCTACATGCAAAGGTAAAATATTAAGGCATGCAAAGAAAAGATTTTGATTCTCCTTAGAAAATTTTGCAAAAAATGGGTTAAAACAGGTGATTATTTCTGTAATTTTGAATTTGCATATGTCCTGAGGATCTTCTTTGGACAGTTTAGCCTCTGAGCTTAGGCTGTTTGTTTGTCTTTTGTTTTTCAGCGTTCTTGGCTCATCCCAGCAATCTCGTACATGAGTCTAATTCGGTTTTGCTCCATGCATCAGAGAGTTTTAAGACAGCTATTAAAACACCACATGGAAAAGCTTTGCAGGGAATTCTACTCCACAGAGAAGCCACAGAAACCACTACACACCTTAACTATCTCCCCACCCCCAGAGTTGGCTAAAATTACAGCTCCATTATGTTAGTACAATCCAGCCAATTTTATTGCTTGGAGCAAAATCTGAGGTCCAAAATGAACTTCAGAACATAAAAAGTAAGGCAAACCTCAAAAGGAAACAAGCTTCTTTGGGTTTTCAAACAAATATTACATATCAGAGGCATTCTTCTAACGGAGGAGACCAAGCAAAGCCAAGAGGAGTCCTGCTAATTGCTCCACGAATGTAAAGTTGGAACCAGGGACTCACCCCAAAGAAAGGAGATCTCTTTTCATCATCAGATATTAAAGGCTACAACCTTTCATCAACTCCCTTCTCAGACATGAGACCCCTTTGTGCCTTCCTCGAGTCCCTTCAGTGTTGAATTACTATCTTCCACGTTAAAAATTAAGATATATTTTCAGGACTCAATATGAGCTCACTAGTTATCCTAATTTAGCCCTTTCCTTTTTTTTTCCCCCACCTTCCTTTGTCTAATTAAATGTCATTTTTTTCCTAAGCATTGTGACATAGTCCATGAACTTGTATGTCTTTGGCACTACGGCTACACAAAGGAAACAAAATAACCAACCAATGCTCTTTCTAATGAGCCATCCATGCCCCATAGCTGCTGCTTGGTTTGTTACATCTCACTTGTCATTTGTTCACTACAAAGCCACCGATACAGTTTAATTTCCCCATTCATCTTGAGTGAGTGCAGAACACCCAAGGATACTTCTGACTATCACAAGGATATAAAACTGTCCTGATTACAAGCCCTCTATCCTATTTGCCCCAAAATTCAATAAAATGTCTAAGAAATGCCAATATTTTGGTAACCAAATTTCATTCCCCATACGGTCTCTAATACCTGGAAGCAGAACAAAAATTCTTTGTCTGACCACCTGCTCTGATTTTTAGGTCTAAAGCTGTGGTCTTCAAATTAGGATGTGGGAAAGAAGACATCCAAGGATGATCCCAGGCAGTATCAGATCTTCTAGATACCTGAGTTTGTGTCACGTTAGTAGGGAACGATTAAACTATCCAAACACTCCCTGAGGGTGTCAGAAAGACTATGAGACTGTACCTTGAGCAAGAAGTGTGGTAGAGAATCTGTGTTCTGCCTCAATTCAACAAAAAAAAAGAGGCGGGGTTCAACTCAACCAGCATTTATGAAATTATTCTGGTTAAATGTCTGAGATGTAACAAACTGTAAAGGATACCCCAAAATGACTAAGATAGGAGTTTGAAAGTGGGCAAAGAGTGCTTATACATGGAAATAAGTTCCTTAAAAGGTCTTTTCCTTGTGCCAGCTACTTGGCCACCCAGTTGCTTTGACTGGCCTGTCAAAGGAGTTAGGGTGCGTTGCTCCCCAGATCTCGTTCCGTGCAGCAATCCTGACTTTTCCAGCTGCCCAGACCCAAGAGTTGTTCCAGGGACTCAAGAGGTGATGGAGATCTGCCTCTGAGTGAGGAAACTGGGGTAAGACCTCCAAATCATCAAGTGAAGGGTTAAATGTATTGATCAGTACCAATCATTCCTAGTGGGAGGGCAGATTGGAGTGTGGGTGGGTATCTGAGGCAGCTCCTGAGATCTTTTTCCTAGATTGCTTGTAATTTCCTTCAGATCTCCACTCAACTGTCCCTGTTGTAGGGAAGGGTTTCTAGGAGGTGGACAAGAAGGTGAGGTGAAGGAGAGCCAGGGGGGGAGGTGTCACTGAAGCCAGAAGCACAGTGGTGTATGTCGTCAAAGGCAATGAGAAGGTTACCACTGACCTTAGCAAAAGCAGTTGTACTTGGGTGAAACTGATTCCTGCTCATTCCTTCCCTCCTGCAATCCTATACACCCTCATAATTCACATATCTCCTTTATAATATGAACCTCACATGGTTTAAGGACCACATGACAATATATTCTAAGTTAATGATTATGATAAATTTCAAGCCCTAGACCTGGTTATGGTTATTAATTTTCCCTAACTACATAGGTACATGGAGTCTATTTATTGGTTACATCAGGGCAGTAATTCATTATAATTATTTCTTTCCTATTGATTTTCTAATATAGTCCTTACAATAGCTCTTTCAATGTTATAATGAAAAGACCACTGGATTTAGTATCAGAAAACCTGATCATTAGTCCTGATTCCAACCACGTGGTCTTGGAAAAACACTCATGTACTCAGAACCTGGACCTTAACAAAATAATACTTACAGTAGGGAGTCATTCATTCATTCATTCAATAAATATTTACTGAGGAGTTACTATGTGTCAAACATTGAAATGGGCATTAGGAATAGAATGCACAGGCATAAGGCATAAACACTACCCTTAAATAGCATCAGCCTGGGGAAGAAAAATCCACAAATAACAGAGAAAAGAGATTATAGTTAAAAGTATTTCATAAGAAAGTGCTGTATAAAGTATCCATTTCTTTTGTTATATTGTTTATCCTAATTTATTCACTAATAACTTTTGCTATGTGGGTACCTATGCTACACTGGAGATGAAGGATGCAAAGATTAATAAGACAAGGGAAATTAAAGGAAATGAACTAAATCTGTATTTCTCAGCATGGTTAGACTTCAAAACATAATGATGAATTTTAAAAAAAGATAAATTGCAGAACTGGTAAGTACAATATGGAACCATTTGTATAAATTTAAAAAATCATAAACAATATTACATAATATTCATGGATATAGATAAATAGATACATAGATAGGCTCAGAGGATATGCATTCATGACAGTGTGTGCTCCTAGGAAGGGAGAGAAAGGAATGGAACAGGGGCTGGGCGTACGGACAAAGTGTTCTTCCATTTTTTTCCCAGTGTTTATTTTAAAAAAAAGAGAAGCTAGCAATTGTCACGATGGTACAAATGTCCTTGTTATATTACCCTTTGTGCTTTCCTGCATTAAAAAAGAAGGAAGTCTCTGCTCTCAAAAAACCCACATTCTAGTAAGGGAGGCAGATATGTGTACAGTCATAACGTAAAATGATACGGGTTTTACTGTTGACTGCATCTCTCCCTGCATCTTATGTCCCTGCCTCACGGGCAGATGCTGATTGAAGAAAGAGTGGAAGGAATTCTTTGCCCATGTCTCTTGTTTGTCAACCTTCTATCTACACAGTGGCCACACCTCCACCTCCTCAGAAGAGCAAAGCTCTCTTGCTTAGGTTTCTTCCCCTTTTCACATTCTCTTCTCAGTACGTCCTTCACCACTCTGAAGAACTTGCTCCTTTTTCTCGGGCTGAGGGAAAGATTCTGATCCTTTCTCTTTTGTACTAGAGCAAATGACCCACTTTCCTTTGACCTGCTTTTCCAGATTGTCCCGTCAATCCTATCTCTCCCCCTCCAGTTTTCAATCCCTTCCTGCCCTCTCCTCTCTATCCCATTTCACAAAAGCATAGCTGTCTTCACCTAATCCCAGTCTCCCCGCTAACCATTTTCCATAGGATCTTCTTTTCTTCATAGTCAAACTCCCCAAACATGGGACCTAGCGCTTGAGGCCCTGGATCCTGATAAGCCACAGTATTGCTCCCACCTCCCTCCCTCACCTCCACCACCATTCACTCTATCGAAACTGCATCCTTTAGGATCACTAATTGTGTCCTCATCACCAAATATGGTTGCCTTGCTCTGTTCTCCCTAGATCTCCATAGGTGGGGACTTCAAATGCCATTTCGTGCCCTTCTCCCTGGACTGATTTCCATGACACAACACTGTTCTCATTCTGTCTTTACTTCTGTGGCTGTTTCTTCTCTGACCATCAGGCTCTTTCCTTTCTTTCTACCTCATAAATGAGGGCCTTTAGATACTCCATAGAATTCTATGCTCAACCTTCTGTGCTTCTCCTGGCACATTCTCTCTGTTGGATATCCTAGGTCCTCCCGCAGCATCCACTCCACTTCTCTACTACAATCCCTAAGTCGATGTCTCCAACCACGGACTGTGAGTTATAGTCTATGGACTTCCTGATGAATTTCTACTTTGATGTTCTACCATCATCTCATACTCGGAATATCTGAAAGCTGAGTTCTTTACCTCTCTGTATATGCTAAAAACAAAACAAACAAAATCCTATCACAAACAATAAAAATCATCCAAATTCATTAAACTGAATTTGTCAGTTTCTGAGACTTTCTATTTTTCCCAGTCATCATGCTTCAAATCCTCCCTCATTCTCCTTTTGTATATGCAATCGCAGTTACTTTCCTTCTAGAATTTCTTGGATCTGTCACTTCCTTTCTATTCTCATGGTGATTCGGCTAGTTCAACCTATAACTACCTCAAACCTAGACCACTGAAAATACCTTCTACAGGGTCTATTCGAGCCTCCAGCTTCTTCCATCTCTAACCTATTAATTTTTTCTAAGACATCAGTTTAATCATTTCACGCTTCCCTCACAGAAAGTATTTTAATTGTCTAACTCATAGACTCTAATGGGATAAGTCCAAACTCTATCTTACTAGAATTCAAAATGCTTTACATTCTCTTCCCCACAGATTTTAAACACCGTATCTCCCACTATTTCTAAACTCTCACAGCTCTCAAATTGTTCTATGTAAGTTCTTGAGTCTTAATTTTGCCATGTAAATGGGAATACTATTTTTAGAGCTGTTGTGAGGATGAACCATGATAGTGTGCGTAAAGCACCTAATCCAGTGCCTAGGGAGTGGTTAATTATGTATCACAAATATGTCATGTGTTTTCTCAGCTCTCTGTTTGCTCAGCATGGTCCTTTTATACAGAATTCCTTGCTTCCAGGTGAAATTCCTGCTTCATCTGTGGCTCTTGGCTGGGCTGAGATGTGGCTAAACATCTCAGCCCAGCAGTGACCACTGTGTCCTCTGCTTGCAAACTCATTATCGTTACTATACTAGTAACAGTACTTACATTGAGGTCATGATATTACTGTGGGTCTTCAGCTTTAGTGTGCACGAGAATCATGCTTGTTCACGTACAAATCGAAGTACAAACTACGCTCCACCCCGAGTTTCTGATTCAGTAAGTCTACGGTGGGGCCTGGGAATTTGCATTTCTTATAAGTTCCCAGGCGATGCTGTTGCTTCTGGTCCAGGGATTACTTTTAGAATCACTGTTGTCTATGTTTTCTCTGATTAGCTCTATGTCTATGCTTTCTCTGATTAGCTCTAGGTGGCAGGAATGCTGTATTGTTCCTTTTTCCATTGACCCATCCTCCCCTTTCTATACATCCCAGGTAGTACATAGGGCAGTAGTTTAATACAAAAGGAACAAATGTTTTTCAACTGAATTTAATTACTTACTGAAGCTATGGTCAAACTCCATATTTACTAGCTGGTTGTACTCAGTCTTAAACCATTTCCAATATTTAAAAATCTACTAAAGGAGAATGTCTTAGTGATGTCAGGTAAAGAACATATTATTTGTATATAAAAACCACATTAGATATAGATATAGCCTCAAGCTTCAATTCTTCGTTAGTAGAGAGGTATATGGACTCTAGGAATTTAATAAAGGAAATTATTTCTATTTTCCTTTGGAATGCATTTTTAAAGTTATACTTTGGGATGTGCCCATCTTACATTCTGGAAATTCCTAATGCTTTAAATAATTCCCCTATGAAAGTATGTTTCTGTGTCAAGGACCACTCTCTGCCTCCTCTGAAGCCCAGAGATGGACTGGCAGTGAGGGGATTAGAAGGAAGGTGTCCATACCAAAACAGGACAGAGGAAGAAAAATAGGGAGAACTTTCAGAAGACATTAAAAGGGTAATTTTGTCCCCAAATCTGGGGAAGATAATGGTTGGCAACTTAGTAATTGCTATTCTCCCCCTGGCTCACCCATGACTCAACTGCTACTGGGCTAAAGATACATTACAGAAGGAAGCTCCAGCTCCACAGCTGACCATGTTTAGGGCTTGGAATTGACCAGTGGGGTACGTCTACTATAGACTTACATAAGGAAGATCTAGGAAGGCATCCATCTTTCCTAGTTTGATTTTATTTTAATCCCACTTTCTCCAGTCCAAACTGAACAATTCAAGATGAACAATCTTTCCTACCGAATTCATTTAAAACATTTAAATACAGTTCTTTTGTTTCAAGGTGCTTGTTCGTTTGACCAAAAATTTTCATCGACCAAACTAAGTTGGATAATTTTAAAGACTTTTTCTAGCAGCTAAAATTCAAAGTAGAGAGGAAACTTTCAACCTCCTCGATTTTGGAGGAACACTGGCTTCTATAAAATAAGACTAATTAGAGATGCTGATGAGGTCAACATGGAGATAAAGCTAAAGAAAAAATGTTGCCAAGGAGGCTGAGAACAAACTTCCAGTGAAGCCACCAAGAGGCTCTTTGTGTGGTATACGCTGTGTAAGATGAGAGAATTTCCTCAGCTGCTTTGAAGACAGTCCTGATGAGGGTATAGCCAGAGGTCCAGTTCCCATATGGACTTCACGTGACCCCAAATTCTGCTCCACACGACCAAAATCTTTGGCCTCTAGACATGATTGCTCTTAATTACTGAACACAAGAGGGACTAAGCAAAAAAACTTTCTTCAGAAAAACAGATCATCATTGCTTTAAATATGTTTTAAAGCGTATACCCTTCTGAGCAAAAGTGACATCTTCATCACAAAGAATAAAATAACACATTCACAGGTATTTCCACCTCAAAGATTGAAAATATGGTCCTAATAAATCATTTTTCCACAAACATTTTCCTAGGTTGGTGCTAAATTTATAAGATATGCATGACAAGTCAAACAATAAACATTCTCTAATGCTTCACCTTTATGATTACAGTAATAACTGTGAATAATGAAACACTTTCTATCCTTGCTCAGCCATCTAAATACTTGATGTGACGACAGAGGTAGCTGACATAATGGAAAAGAATATGAGAAAGAATGTGTGTGTGTGTGTGTGTGTGTGTGTGTGTGTGTGTATAAAACGGAGTCACTTTGCTGTATAGCAGTAATTAACACAACATTGTAAATCAACTATACTTCAATAAAAAATTCAAAAAAAAGACAGAGGCAGTTGAAGTCAATATTCCTAACCTTTAACTAGTTTAACCAAAACTCAACTATTAAAGACATATATGGAGTCATAGACAGTTTTAGAGATCCCATGATTTTTCATTGGTGCTTATATAATTTGGGGGATTTCCTCTCCATTTCTATTCAATATATCCTGTCTGTACCACCCAAGGCCACACACTATAGTCATATTTAGCAGAAAACACAATAAGAACACAAAGAATCATGATTGTGAGGGGTGAGGACAAGAGGAAGCCAGGAAACAATTTATTTAATTTTAGAAAGCATTTCACAAGTTTACATACCAAAAACATTGAGTTACCATGGAAGTAGAGGAAATGTTTTGTCACAGAGAACTGGCTAAAAAAACAAAGGCGAAGTTAAGCAGACATCTCTCTGGATGGAGAAGTGTTAACAGCAGGGAGCCCTGGGAACTTTCCTTACATATGTCTTATTTAACTGCCTTTATACAAAATACGTAAATAGTTACAGTGAAACACAAACTTTCAGAATTTAATGTTAGGCGATTTCTTCCATTGCCATTTAGTCCAATTCCTTCATTTTGCAGATGGGGGGTAAAAAATCTATGACATGGAGACTTGGTCAAGGTGACACAGCTAGCAAGAAGCATGTCCTGATTCCTAGACAATGGGCCTTCGTCTGCCACCCTGACTTGGCTTCACTGGCAGATGTTGTGACAATGACATTGTGCCAAGGGGACAATTAAACACTGCAGGGAGATTTCACAAAGCCTTCTGAGTTGAGCAAGCACGTGTGTCAGATGAGATTCAGTGTGGAAAATATAAGTAAATGCATTGAAGAAAACATAATCTAAACTCCAGTCGGAAGTTTAGAGGCTTTATATGACCCAGCAATCCCACTCCTGGGCATATATCCGGAGAAAACTCTAATTTGAAAAGACACGTGCACCCCAATGTTCATTGCAGCACTATTTACAATAGCCAAGACATGGAAGCAACGTAAATGTCCATTGACAGAATAATGGATAAAGAAGATGTGGCATATATATAGAGAGAGAGGGAGAGAATACTACTATATTAGTAGAATACTACTCAGCCATAAAAAGAATGAAATAATGCCATTTGCAGCAACATGGATGGACCTAGGGATTATCATACTAAGTGAAGTAAGTCAGAGAAAGACAAATACCGTATGATATTACTTGTATGTAGAATCTAAAATATGATGCAAATGAACTTATTTACAAAACAGGAACAGACTCACAGACATAGAAAACAAACTTGTGGTTACCAAAGGGGAAAAGGGGTGGAGGAGGGATACTTTAGGAGTTTGGAGTTAGCAGATACACACTACTATATATAAAATAAACAACAAGGTCCTACTACACAGCATGGGGAACTATATTCAATATCCTCTAGTGAACCATAATGGAAAAGAATATGAAAAAGAATATAGATATATAACTGAATCACTTTGCTGTACACCAGAAACTAACACAACATTGTAAATCAACTATGCTTCAATTTAAAAAAAAGAAGTTTAGAAGCTTTGATGATCAGTTACAGGAAAGGTGCCTGTATGTCATGCTTCCCCATAGCCATCAGCTTAATGTGCTGCGGTTCCATTGAAATGCCTTGGCTCACCAGATGTAGAAAAAAGTGGGAACAAAATAGAAAACATTGCCCTACAACTGTACAAAACCAGAGGGTCTAAGTACTTGGAAAGTTGTGTTGAGTTTTAGGCATAAAACCTAAAAAGAGATTGAATAGCTGGAAAGAGTCACAAAATGGCAAATAAACTGGTTATAGGAAAAGAGGGACTTCAATGGGAGGACTGACTGAAAGAAATTTAGGAGAGAGAGGGGAAACTATTACTATACAGTAATATAGTACTGAGTACAGCCACAACTACTGAGCCCGTGCTCCGCAACAAGAGAAGCCACCACAGTGAGAAGCCCGCACACCGCAACGAGGGGGAGCCCCCGCTCGCTGCAACTAGAGAAAGCCCGTGTGCAGCAGTGAAGATCCAATGCAGCCAAAAATAAATTAATTGATTAATTAAAAAATAAAAGATGGGCTTCCCTGGTGGCGCAGTGGTTGAGAGTCCGCCTGCCGATGCAGGGGACGCAGGTTCGTTCCCCTGTCTGGGAAGATCCCACATGCCGCGGAGTGGCTGGGCCCGTGAGCCATGGCCGCTGAGCCTGCGCTCCGCAACGGGAGAGGCCACAGCTGTGAGAGGCCCGCGTACCGCAAAAAAATAAATAAATAAAAAATAAAAGATAACAATCACTGAAGTAATTTAGTGAAAGGAGAGAAGTCAGTAGGGACCAGAATAATGTGATTAAGCTCCCTTCTGGAAGATATAAGGGAGGGTTTTAATGAGGGTTTTAATGAGGATGGAGGCAGGGAGATCTTCAGGCCAGGAAACTACATGGGAAAAGTCAGTATGTGCCTGGGGATACTACAGAGACCACTCAACTGGAGTAAAGGAAGATAAAGACGGATGGGCAGAGAAAGACCAAATTAGGCAGGGCCAAGAAAGCCAGGCAGAACATCTTGCATTTTATCTTGTGGGTAACTGGGAGCCAATGACGGTTTCTATGGCTAGAGCTGAAACATGGTCAACATTCACCATTTCTTAACATTTCCCTAGTATGTTGCCAAACTCATACTGGCAACACTTACGTTTTACTTGTATTTAATATTTTTCATTTGCTATAAAAACAATCACGTATACCATCTAGGTAGATATTTTGACATGAGAACTCCCTTTGGTTCCAAACTCATTCAAATAATACATTTTTGTCTAAAAAGAGAAATTATAATGTGAGGTTATGAAAAGTCCATTTCCCTCTTAACATTCTTCCTAGCAGCTCAGTTGTTTTCATTGGCCTTTATTAAAACAACCTTTGTGTGAACTGGCAATCTGTTTGGTAAATATCAATGAAAGCATATTTCAGAAAATATAGTAATAAAATCCAAGCCAATTTCAGAAATATGCTTGCTGCCAGACATCAGTCTTCAGCTCATGAGGATTTCCAGTAAGTCTTACACATTAACATGAGAAATAGCTTACTGTTTAAGATCAAAAAAGTTGAAAAATTCTTCACTGCCTCAAACGTTATTCAGGGGGTCTGTCCATAAAATGTATTTCTCTTTTGATAAACTGCATTTATAATGGTTTCAAGCACTTCAATTCAACTGAACATTTTTCCTCCCAAACCTACTGAGACTGCTTATTATCATTCTAGTATCTATATACTTTAAGAGGTCTGGAGTATTAATAATTTCAGCAATACCTATCTGGAACCCTTATCTACTTTCCAAACCTTTATAAGATAGAAGCTTTGTTCAAGACTCCAAGGAAATTCTGTTACTATTTTTCAAGTGTGCACAACTCAGCTATTGTCACTAAGCTACATTTAATAAGAGAAACCTATTATTCCTCAGCTGAAGTCTAATGAGGAGGAGAAACTGCTAACTATATGTTCTAAAGAGCATTCACTTAAATGCCTCCTGGTTGGCAGATAAAATATCTCTGTGAAGTGAAATGGAATCATTGCATAGTTCTTTTGGGGGTACTGTTACAATCAGCCTATATATCTGCTATGATGGTTTTTTGTATAAATGTTTTCTGTCCCTTCCTCTTCTCTTAGAAAACATCTCCTCAGTCTAACTGTCCTGGTTTCTACAATAAAGGTTTCTTCATATTTCAAAGTAAATCAGTGAATTAATTTCGTATAGAGTTTGAGTGTGGTTCTGTGTGCCTATAAACGTGCTGGCCATTGTGGAGTAGATATAAGGAGTATAATATATGATTTTTCTGTGAAGCAGCTTACATTACATCAATACTTGTGCTCTATAAAACATGAAATGATAGCAAATAATTCAAGGCATTCTCACAACCAAGGACTGAGTTGTAAAAGACAGAGCCTAGATCCAAGGTGAGGGAAGATAAATGTGGGTTAGGGTATTTAGGAAAGCTCACTGCAAGGCGTGGCTTTATGAGAGCCTCGAAAAATGGGCCTGATAAGGGGAGGGAAGGTGGAAATTCATTTCAAGCAAAGAGACTAATATGAGTGAAAAAGCAGGATGCAGGGAGTGAACTCTCTTATTGAAGGGTTATTAGATGCCAGATGTGATAAAATATTTATGAAATGAAATAAATATCATTTACTCCTCACAGCAAATCTTTGAGGTGGATATTATTATCTCCATATGACAAAAGGAGAACGAGGCTCAGAGAAGGTAAGACATTTGCTCTAGGTCACCCATTAGGCCTTTCAAAATCAGGATTCGACACCTAGGTCTACCTGGCCCCAGAGCTGGGGCTTTCTCCAGCAGCTCATTGCCTCCTTTGTGGGTCTATGCTTCAAGGAAGAGAATGTCTTGCCTCTAGCAATTCAATGTGATGGTTAAATGGAGGCCAGCTTAGGGCTTCCCTGGTGGCATAGTGGCTAAGAATCTGCTTGCCAATGCAGGGGACAAGGGTTCAATCCCTGGTCCGGGAAGATCCCACATGCTGCAGAGCAACTAAGCCCAGGTGCCACAACTACGGAGCCTGAACTCTAGAGCCTGTGAGCCACAACTACTGAGCCCGTGTGCCACAACTACTGAAGCCCGCGTGCCTAGAACCCATACTCCAGAACAAGAGAAGCCACCGCAATGAGAAGCCCGCGCACCACAAAGAGTAGCCCCCACTCGCCACAACTATAGAAAGCCCGTGCATCAACGAAGACCCAACATGGCCAAAAAAAAAAAAAAAAGGAATCATTATTTAAAAATATGTGGATATTTATATTAAAGAAGAGTTGAAGGCTTAATCAAGAAGCAAAATCTTAATGATAAATATAAGGCAAATGACAATGAGTATCCATTCCCTTAAGCTGGGTATTAGGGACCTGAAATCATCATTACAAAATGAAATCAGTGAATTGGAATAGTGAGGCTGGCTGGGTTAGGGAATGTGTAGATTGTCATAATTTTTTTCTGTTGTTGTTGTTTTTTTTTAACATTCTCTATGGTGGGTCACAGTAAGAGAATGAAATAATTGCTGTGCCAATAGTTGGTCTCACAAGTTATGGCTGCCTTCTTGCTACACCTAAAAAGGAGAACTTAAACTTGGAACAAATGAAAAGAAATAACCATCTTGGATAATATGAAAATATGGAAGTACTTAAGAATTAAAACTAACAAAATCCCAAACCAAATCAACTCAAACAAACTTTGGAGAACCCTGAAATTCTGAAGAAAATATTTGGCGCAAAAGTCTATAATACCTTAAAGAAAAAGAAAAGGGTTTGTATCTGGCTTCTCAATATTCACTATACTGGTATCATGCTGTCACTTCACACAGATAACATTGTGAGGATTTTCCCCACTGTGTTAACACAAAAGTCTTGATCATAACACAAGATTCCATTTGAAACACGTAGCTCACTCATTTTGAAGCCACGTGACAAGCTGTAGGCTTCTAAAAGGAATAGCTATGCTGTTTGAACAATTTTGGTAAATTTTCCTAAATTTTCATGAGCAAAGCTTCTACTAATCTCCCCTTCCCCAGCATCACCTGCTATGTAGGTTTGTAAGAAATGGAAAAAATCAGAGTTGATTACAAAATCTCTCAGACCACAGTAAGATCAGCAAGATGGCCAACTAGAAAGCTCTAGGCCCTCTGTCCTTCACAGAAATGTTAGAAGAACAACCAGAGATTGACTAAAATAACTTTATAGGAGCTCTGAAACCAGTCAAAGATCTAAAGCAACCGAATGAATGCCCAGTCAATAAAAAGCCACATTCAATATGGTAGGAAATTTTGTGGCACTTCTACTCTCCCTTGCCCCACGCTTTCTCTGGAGAAAGGACAATCTTTTCAATAATTCGTGCTGGGAAAACTGTATATTTACATGCAAAAGAATGAAGTTGGACTCTTACCTCATACCATAAATAAAAAGTAACTAAAAATGGACCAAAGACCTAAATGGAAGGCAGAAAACTCTTAGTAGAAAACATAAGGTAAAATCTTCATGACTCTGGGTTTGGCAATGATTTCTTTGATATGACACCAAATGCACAGGCAACAAAAGAAAACTTAAACTGAACTTCATCAAAATTAAAAACTTTGTACATCACAGTACACAAAGAGTAAAAAGGCAGGGCCTCCCTGGTGGCGCAGTGGTTGGGAGTCTGTCTGCCGATGCAGGGGACGCGGGTTCGTGCCCCGGTCCGGGAGGATCCCACATGCCGCGGAGCGGCTGGGCCCGTGAGCCATGACCGCTGAGCCTACGCGTCCCGAGCCTGTGCTCCACAACGGGAGAGGCCACAACAGTGAGAGGCCCGCGTACCGCAAAAAAAAAAAAAAAAAAAAAAAGAGTAAAAAGGCAACCCATGAAATAGGATAAAATATTTGCAAACCATGTATCTGATAAGGGATTAATACCCGGAATATATTTTTAAAAAAAACCTCAACAATTTAACAATAAAAAACCAAGCAACTTGACTAAAAATGGGCAAAAGAAGATACACAAATGGCCTAAAAGTACATAAAAAGATGTTCAACATCAAAAATAATCAGGGAAATGCAAATCATAACCACAATGAAATACTACTTCACACCCATTAGGATGGCTGTTATATATAAGTATATAAATAAAAAACACAGACTGTTAAAAGCATTTGGCGAGGATGTGGAGAAACTAGTGGGAATATAAAAATGTTATAGCTGCTACGGAAAATGGTATGGCTGTTTCTCAAAAAATTAAAAATAAAATTACCATATGATTTGGCAATTCTACTTGTGGATATACACTCAAAAAATTGAAAGCAGGGACTCAAGCAGATTCTTGCACACTCATATTAATAGCAGCATTATTCACAATAGCCAAGAGTTGGAAGCAACCCAAATGGCCATCAACGAATGAATGAATAAAATGTGGTCTATACAGACAATGAAATATTATTCAGCCTTAAAAACAAGGAAATTCCAATACATGCTACAACCCGAATGAAGCTTCAGGACATTATGCTAAGTGAAATAAGCCAGTCATAAGAAGACAAATACTGTATGATGACATTTACATGAGGCACCTAGAGTAGTCAAATTTGTAGACACAGAAAGTAGAATGGGGGTTGCCAGGTGCTGGGGGGAGGGAGGTGGGGAAACTAGTTAATGGACGTATTTTCAGCTGGGGAAGATGAAAGAGTTTTGAAGATGGAAGGTGGTGATGGTTGCACAACGATGTGAAGATACTTAATGCCACCGAATGGTATATTTTAAAATGTTTAAAATGGTAAATTTCACGTTCTGTATATTTTACCACAGTAAAAAAATACAAATAAGAATATCTTAGACCAAAATGTTTCCAGATAGCACCTTCTGTCACTGAGCACCTGGGTTAACACATCTTCCTCTCACTGTGGCCAGCAGAGGCTGCCTTGAGAGTTTCATAAAAAGATTTTAATTTCTATGATACCACAGTATCTTTAACTTCTTAATGCTGCTAGATATCATAAATGTGTCTATGTCATATAAAGCCCACACTAAGATGCATTTTTATAACCTTGTACCTAAATATTTCCTGTATATCTAATTTGAGATGTGATATTTTGCATATATTAATAACACAATATACTCACAAATAATATTATTTATTCACATGTACAATAATAAGCTAAATATTTGATACATGGATAGCAAAGTTAGTAAATGACCATTTGATTGACAATTAATTTATGAGCAATGTACCCCCAGGAGCCGTCTAACCTACATTTTTCTCTCTCTCAATTTAAGTGTCCCAGATTTATTTAAGGCACATGCTGTTCTCCTTTCCTAAAATAATTGTCCTCCTTCCTTCTACCCACTCAAATTCTACCTATTCTTTAGAGCTCAGCCAGAAGAAAGTATTTTATAAAGCATTTCCTGGCTATCCCAGCCCACTTCCATCCTCCTAATGTCCAGACTCTATATAATCATTTAGTGCTTAGTAATAGACTGCCTTGTATTATTTGCTACCATTTTATGTTTTAGAACCAACTAAAATGTACTGAGAAATTGATGATTATTCTAGCCTGAAAGGACAGCCCAAAACAGTGATACAAGGTACATTCACTAAAAGCAAATCGTGAACTTGCTTATTCTCTGTCAACTCTAATGCAGCTCAGTACGAATATGAGTTCAAAATCACTATTGATTAGGATTACTAAACTGGCTTACGGAAGACTGGGAGGAAAAATTCCCTCTCTGCGACCCCCAATACACACGCATCACACACACAGTAGCACACACATGCCCAACCACGTACACGGGAGCGCAGTTTGCACAGAAGTAGCAACTTTATGGAAAGAGACTCTGGAAACTAAAGCAGTAACATTTTTTGAGCACCCAATATGTGCAAAGCACTTTGCTGAGCCCTATGAATAAGGAATTCACACATCTACAGTCATCTTTAACCAAAATTCAAAGTCTATTACATTGGTGGTTAGGGCATGCTTCTGGGCATTGACTTAATCGGGGAATTTTCCTCTTGGATCAGACATGAAACCAAGCTGAGAAAAAAATATGAGAGGAGGTGGAGGGTAGTTGTCTTCCCCCTGCAGTAAAGAACCCATATTTCAACAAACTGAAGAAGTTTACTTGCTGTAGTTAAAACTACATATTGCTTTGAGTTCAAACTCTTTCTATTAATATGTAAGATTTATTGAAATTATATTGTTTAAGCAGGAACAAAAAAGCTGAAAATTATTTCAGGTTTTCAAGCCATAAGGGAAAATAGTGCCTTTAGGTTTTCCACTCAACTAGGAAAATTATAGCTTCATATCTGCAGCACTAAAGCTAATGCAATGTCAGCAGCTCCATCAAACTCTGTTGTTCAGTTTATAATTCAAGCAGAAATGTTCACTCCAAGCCCAAACTTGGCCTACACAATTTCAAAGAAAATGAAGAAGAAATTATTTTGGCTAGTGCTAACTTATAAAAGCAAAAGAGAGGGTCTTTTATAGAGTATTTCAAAAAACATCTAAGAATTTGAGAACATAACTGAGAATTACTGAGTTGACATCTTTCATTCCTAAGGTTATAGAAATACCCCCAAATTCCATGACATCATGTCAGCATCGGCAGTATCTTAACTACTTTCATGAAATTCTTCATCTGGTAGAATTTCATATCAGACAGAATTACTGTTCATAGGGAAAAAACAATTATAGTGGAAAATAAGGACAAATAGGTAGACAGTTCTCATGAGGGCATCATAAGACTTTAGATGTATTTTTCCTTTAAGTACTAACTCTCTAGTGAAACATACACACAGATAGAAAATGAAAAAAAAAAAATTCTAGTTTTTAAAGTGTTTTGCAGTGGCAGGCTGGAATTCCCAGAATCTAGCTTCCTCCTTCCAAATGTCATCTTAGAAACAACTTAGTGTTGAAGTGAACTTCTGGCAGCGGATGACAGGAACTATTGGGCTGACCAGCTCACTGGAGGTGGGCGGGTGTGAGTGAGGTGGGGAGCTAGTCAGTTCTGGGATGGCAATTCGACGTCATGTGGCAGGTGGGTTATAGACTGCCTTTGTGTCATCCTACGATGAGTCTAGCAGCCAACCCCTCAGTACTCTGATCTCCTACAGTACCTTCAAAATACATCAAAACTTTTGATAGTGTGGTATCAGGGCATCACATAAGAAAGTCATCCTTTCCTATCTGTAGAAGGCTCACTTGTATTAAATATGTTGATACCTTAGGTATTCCATGTCTGTTTTCATACAGCATTTATTAAAGCTGTAC
The DNA here is from genome assembly GCF_963924675.1 of Phocoena phocoena. Lineage (NCBI taxonomy): Eukaryota > Metazoa > Chordata > Mammalia > Artiodactyla > Phocoenidae > Phocoena > Phocoena phocoena. The sequence continues at coordinate 104,718,406 of NC_089219.1, forward strand.
TATGCACCAGGCTACAGATGATCCAACAGGATTTCTCTCTTCAGGAGAAGTCAGGAGGAGGCGAGCAGTTCATAAGGACAACTCCAGTACAACTGTGGAGTGCCATCTGGATGACTTCACTGAAGACGATGCTGAGGTGTCAGAAGGACACCTTGTCTCTTCACCACCACGCACCTTTCACCACCTTTTGAAATCCGCTTCCCCTTCCTTCTTCCCTTAACGCTCATTTCGTCAAGCGTTCCCTGCGGATGGGACCCTGGGTCGTTTTGTGTGAAACCATCAGGCCTGGGAGAGCAGTACCAAGTACAATTTTCGGAGGGGACAGCGGTGGCGTCAGGAAGGGAAGGCTAGCCTGGGAGAGTTGCCTGCAGGGTCTGGTCGGGCTTTAGCATTGCGGGGGGGCAGAGGATTTACGGGGTTCTGGGCATACCTGGTTGAAGGGTGCGGCGATGAGCGAGGGTTCCCACATCTTAGAACCTGTGGTCGCCGTCCCGCCGTTCTCTTTTTTGGGTGCCATGCAGAGAACGGGAGGAGCATTGGCCTCTAAACAGGCCTAGGCCTGGACTAAGCGTCTCCGCTGCCATAGTAACCAAAGCCACGCCCAGTTCCTGAAGGAATTGTCTCTCCTCTGCCAAACCTGTTCTGAATCCTCAGGTCAACTGCTTCTGTCGCCATGGCAACTGAGTTTCCCGGAGCGCGCTGCAACTTGAGGGCGGGACTCCAGTCCCCTTGGTTAAATCTTAGGATTTCCCATCAGAAGAAATGTGCAAGTGGAGAGGGAAAGGACGAGGCTGGCCTCGAGCTGGTCAAGCTTTCTTTTACTCACTTCTACCCTCTGCTTCTTCTTAGAGCCTTCTCTGGCCCGAGGCATTGTCTTGAAATTCAAAATCCCTGGAATCCCGTCCAGGACTTCTTCACCAAGATGTCTTTCACCCTGGGTAATGAGCCAAATTTGTCCCCCGACCTCCATCCTCTGCTTTGGTCTCGGTTCTGCCTCCCAGGGCCTTAACTAAACAAGTCCAATCACTCTTCCACAGGACCCTTTATATAATTATAGTTGGGATTACTGTCTTTATAAACCTTTTTCTCTGCCTGAGTAGCCCCAGTTCTTTTACACTGTCCTCCACTGCTCACTAGAGTCTTTTTCCCCTTTCCCCACCTGCAGCACCAGTATCTAAAATATCCTGATCAGAGTTCCCAAAGTAATAATGATAGTAATAATAATAATGTAATAACAACTCTTGTTGTTTGAGCACTGGTTATATGCTGTACACAGTTATATTATTTAATTCTTAAAACAACCTTGTTCCAAGTCCCATAGTGTATCACTGATGGCACCAGATTTAGAATCCAGGATTCAAATGATTTTAAAGAATTAAACATTTTAAAATTCAAAAAAATGAAGATTTCAGGATGGAAGAATGCACTTCCAGTATAATCTTTTATGGATCCCTTTGTAAAGACCTACCAGGATAAATTTAAATATAGGTTTTCCAAAACTGATTTAGAGAATTGAAAATAAAGGTTTTATTACAGAATGTTTTTTGCCAGTTTTGGCCTGTTTCATTATTCCAGAGAAAGTGGTACTCTAGATAATTTATGATACAAAAGGGGAAGACATTATACAGTAACCCAATGTATAGGGAGTTTCATCTTAGAATTGGTCTAATTTCAGAAAATAGGTGTGAATGGCAATGTTCATAGTTTTAAGAAGCAAAAGCTGTTCAGCTAAAAGGGGACCCTGGCAAGAATAGAAAAAAAATCATTACCATCTGTCATACATTTATGCTCTTTTGGTATAATAAATTGTTTCCCCCACTAAATATAAGTTGAAACTTTATAAGCATATACTTTACTACATAAATTTTCCCATATGTCTGTGGCTGAAACAAAGCTATTTGGAGAATTTTCTTTCACATTGGCAGAGTCACTCCTGGTTTGTTTCAGTTTTTCCAGTAAGATTTTGCGTTTAACATTATTTAGCTCACCAAGGATCGTCTACTTTTAGGGATGCACTGTTTCTTTAGGAAACAGTGATTACGGAATTATTTTCTTTCAAGTTTTACACTTTGATCTTATAGTAAGTTCAGTGAACTCTTTTTCAGGTGTAAAGTCTGAGGCATGACTCTCATACATGAAAGGTTCTAGGCAGCTACTGATGTGTTCAGTGTTTCCACTGTTACCAGGTAACATCAGGAGCTATGGACCAATTCGCTTCTAGGCCAAGATTGCAGGCATTCAAAGCACATTTAGCTGCAGCAACCTGCTTGCCCTCAGCTCAGAAGGCCTCCCAGATGTCCTCGCGTTTCTCAGATTGGCATCCTACATCTAAGAACACCTTTCACTATCTGGTTGTGCTATTTACTATCATGATTACTGTGTTTGTAACGTTCAAAATAGAATGTTATAATGCATTGTCCTGGAGTCTTTATTGTGTGTGATGCAGAGGGCTTGATCTCTTTCAGCTACAAGGTCCTAAACATATGGAGAATATTACACCTGCTTTCAATGGTCAGCATTAGCTTCCTATTCCGTCCTGAGTGCAATTTAAAGTGTTGACTTTAATCTTTAAAGCTCCTCATTGTTTCGAAGCCAGTTACTCCAGATATCACATCTCTCCTTATGCATCATTGTGGCAATTAAAATCAGTTGCAGTGCTTGCAGTTCATAATCCCCAGTGAATTGTGGGAAGCCTGGGAGTAGATCACTTTATAACGAGGAACTTCCTAGGAACCCTGTTTCTGTCAATGATAAAAGCAATATTCAAAGTTTACCGTTTTGGCCTTGGATGTCTTGTCATATAACTATACATCTCTGGAACCATAATGAAGTGCTGCTGATTTAATTTTTATGTTATTTTATGTAATTTGTGGCCAAGCATTTAGAATATCAATCTACGTTTTAATGAATCAGATAAATAACAGTTGTATATATGAAAAAATAGGAAAAGCTACAATTCATCTGTTTCATATTTGTTAGTGTGGGAGTTTTTACTTGAGTATTCTCTCACTCAAGTTTTTCTTTGAATCTAATTTTAAATGTCTTCAGTGAAGGGATTTGCTAAAAATCCTTTGGGGACTATTTCAAAATCCATAACTCATGGTAAGTCATTTCTCTAAATGCTTAGCTAAATGTTTGATTTCTTAATGTTTTATCAGATGTCTGTTACTTATACATTTGCACTATGTTAAATAATAACTTTTTAAAATTGTGGACAAAGTTCAAAATCTATGTTTGAGGGGAACCTATACAAAAGTGTATTATGTCAGACCATGGAACAATCTTTTAGAGAGAAAAGATGATTTGTCATGGGGTTATGAGGAGCTGGGAGAATTATATATGGTGGTGTAGACAAACAGTGGTATCTGCTGCCCCTCCTTCCTCAGCTTCTATCTTTCTCTTTTCCAGCTTGACACTCTCTCTCAGCCTTCCTAAAAAACGCAGGGTACCATTAGGGAGACGTCTGAATGATTTCCAAGGAAGTTTGTCTCTGACTATGATCTTGTACATCTTAAATGCAACTATGCAGAGTTGCTTTTTTCTATCTTATACATGCCACTCCTTGTTTCCATGAATTAAAATCTTGCTTTTGCTGGCTTCCAACTTTTGTATAACATTCTGCTGTCAAATGCACCCAAATTAAGACTATCTGAAGGCACCATACTTCTCCACTTACTGAGAAAAGGGGTCCTGTTCAGTGGGACGAAGCTGCTTCATTTCCTCTTATATTTCAAACTCATAGATCATTTGTTTATTCAATGACTTTTCGTGTGCTTGCTTAGGTTTCTTCTGCCCTCCAAATGTGGTATTTTATAACATACCCATCTCTATGAAAGAATATGAATTTCTCTGATTAAATATCATTTTATTTCACTGGTTGATTGGTGTTTTTATTTATAGGGATAGGGAATACCAGAAGAAGAAAAGGGTCTGGGAGTGGGCTGGTGAGGAAATTAGGACTTTGGTTTTTAGAGAAATTCAGTTTGTATATACCTGAGACATCCAAACATGTAAAGTAGGTAACTGGATATGTGGGCCTGGTACTCAGAGCAGGGGTAGGCATGGGTGAGTCATTTACTTATCTGTAGCAATCGAGCCTGAGTGGATGAGCCTGCCTGGAGAGACCACCCAGTGAACAGGGGAGCAAAGCCTAAGGCTGAGCTTTAGGTGTCCAACGGTCAGTGGCTGTGAGGAAGAGGATGGGCCTGGGAGTGGAGGTGTGGCCAGAGAGGAAGGAAGGAATCCCAGTGGGGCTCGAGTCACTGGAGCCAAAGGCTGGGGGTATTTCCAGAATGAGGGAGTGCCCAGTAGTCCTGACTGCTACTGAGAAGCCAGGTAAGAAAGTCTGAAAAATGCCTGCTGGATGTAGGAACAAAGAGGTCAGTGGTGGTTGGCTGCTTTACTTCGAAGTCTTCGGAAAAGTCCACTGATAGACGAATGGATAAAGAAGATGTGGTAGATACAATGGAATATGACTCAGACATAAAAAGTAAGATCTTGCTATCTGCAACAACATGGATGGATCTAGAGGGTATTATGCTAAGTGAAATAAGTCAGAGAAAGACAAATACCTTATGATATCACTTATGTATGGAGTCTAAAAAAACAAAACAAAAACACACTCATGGATACAGAGATAAACAGGTGGTTGCCAGAGAGGAGGAAGGTGAGGGGGTGAAACAGGTGAAGGAGTGATTGAGAGGTATAAACCTCCAGCTATAAAATAAGCCACAGGGATGTAATATACAGCATAAGGGAAATGGTCAATAACATTGTAATAATTTTGTCTGGGGACAGATGGTTACTAGACTTAACATGGTGATCATTTTATAACGTATGCACATGTTAAATCACTATGTAGTACACCTGAAATTGTATGTCAACTATACTTCAATATAAAAAAAGAAAATAGCATCAGTGTTCATTTGAATGGGATTCCTATGCAGGTAATTTTTCTTACTGTTCTTGGATCAAACTAATTGTGGTGGTTGTTCATATATCAACTTGACTGGGCTAAGGGATGCCCAGATAGCTGGTAAAATACTATTTCTGGCTGTGTCTGTCAGACTATTTCTGGAAGAGATTAGCATTTGAATCGGTAGACTGAGTAAAGAAGATTGCCCTCACCAATTCTGTGAGCATCATCCAGTTGACTGAGGGCCTGAAGAGGACAAAAAGCAGATGAAAGACAAATCTCTCTGCCTGAGCTGGGACATCCATCTTCTGCCCTCAAATGTCAGTGCTCCTGGTTCTCAGGTCTTTGGCTTTGGAATGAAACTGCCCACCACTGGCTTGCCTGGGCTTCCAGATTTCAGAGAGCAGATCAAGGGACTTCTCAGCCTCTAAAATCTCATGAGCCAAACTCTCATTTTTTAATATCTATCTATCTCTTTATCTATAGATATAGATATCCTATTGGTTGTTTCTCTGAAGAACCCTAATACATTAATATTTAAGAGTGCATTTTTTAAAAGCTACATTTCCTATGGTTTTATATGCAGAGCGTTCTTTAAAAATCATATCAATACACAGTTTTTATTGTGTGCATTTTTTTGACCTTTTTGATATCGATTAGTATTGGCTTCTATGTGAAGTATAAAGAAATATTTACCACACTGACATCTTTTATGTTTTTAAGAAATTTAAGAGGGGATTTCATTGAAACCTAAAGATTCTTTCTAGTAAGAATTTAATAGAAAAAACACCATCTTACTGAAATCTACTTTAACTATGTTTTGTGAAAATGTCAGTCTAAAAAAGGAAGAAGGATTCCCTGATGTTAGGAAAAGGTCTTACACTCAATTTCTGTCCCCTTCCAAATACATATTCTCAGAAAACTTCCAATGAAAGCTCCATCTTATGGCTGATGTAAGTGGATATAAGGAAAGAATATGAGGAAAAAGAAAACATTTGAAGTCAGATATTAGGAAGAAAAGGAAGACTATAAGAAAATACTCATTCAAAAATAAAATAATTTCAGCCGATGCACAAGTCAATCAGCAGAACAAATATTGCTTTTAAAGGTCATATTAGGGGTTGCTTTCTCTGCCTCACTCCATTTCTGAATGAATCTATTCAGTTCTTCCACTATTTCCTTTACGGGAGCCAACCATTTCTAACTTCACCTACCAAAATAATGGTTTCATTGACTCTTATATTTCAACTCTTTGCTATATTAAACAAAACCTCATTCTTTGTTATGCTTTGATTGTTACACTTCTTTTGTGCATAGCAGTGCCTTCTTTATGCTCCCATAGTTTCCCTCCCCACCCGCCACCCCCCTGCTTAGGCTGGCTATTAAACTCTAAGCTTCTATTTTTGTTCACAATCAAGTTATACAATTTGTCAATCATCCACATTTTAAAACTTTTATGATTATTTTTGCCTAACAGTATGCATGCCATCTGAGCCAGCTGTCTTAATCCTTTAGAGTGTGGCCATTTTTCTCTGCTATACTTTTGGGTAATAACCACTGCCAATTTATCCTGCTAAGTAAATTCCTCATTTTATTGAAATTGTTTATACAAAGCTTTTTTTTAAAAAAAAATTATTTATTTTTGGCTGCGTTGGGTCTTCGTTGCTCCGTGGGCTTTCTCTAGTTGCGGTGAGTGGGGGCTACTCTTCGTTGCGGCACGAGGGCTCAGTAGTTGTGGTTCGTGGGCTCTAGAGCGCAAGCCCAGTAGTTGTAACACACGGGCTTAGCTGCTCCATGGCATGTGGGATCTTCCCGGACCAGGGCTTGTACCCATGTCCCCTGCATTGGCAGGCGGACTCTTAACCACTGTGCCACCAGGGAAGTCTCTATATAAAGCTTAAGTTACTCACATGTATGCCCATAATCTCTTCTCCCTCCCACTTCACTCTGGTAGAAGTCTGAAACCCTATTTATTTATGCTCATAGTTTCCCAAACTCCTCCATATTAGCTTTCTGACTTGCCATAGACTCCTTCCTCAATACAACAAAGGCTTATTAAAAATCAGAGAATCAAATCGGGTGCCAAGAGGCACTTCCAGAGATTATCTTGTACTGACAGGACAAAATTCTTTCTCCTGGTTCACCCTCTGCTGGCTGTGTGACAACCTTGACCAAATCACTTAACCCTTCTTTGCTTCAGTTTCTTTTTGAAATGGGGATAATCACGTTTGCACTACAGGGTTGTTGTGAAGATTAAAATAGTTAGTAGATATAACTGCTTAGTACAGTTCATGGCATATACTGTGCCCTCAATATATGCTAGCTAATATTTTTCAAATAAACTTTTTATTTTACAGTAGTTTTAGATTCACAGAAAAGTTGCAAAGCTAGTGCACATTGTACCCATATACCTCACACCCAGTTTTCCCTACATCTTAAATTAGCATGTTAAATTTGTCACAACTAATAAATCAATACTGATATGCTATTATTAACTAATGACTTTTAACCTAATGTCCTTTTTCTGTTGCAGGATCCCATCCAGGAGGCTGCAGTCCATTGAGATATCGTGTTTCCTTAGGCTCCTCTAAACTGTGACAATTTCTCAAACTTTCCTTGTTTTTGATGATTTGACAATTTGGGGTTGTAAAATGTTTTGCAGAATGTCCCTGGATTTTGGTTTGTATGATGTTTTTCTTATATTGATACTTAGGCAGGAGTCATGGGATTTGGGAGAAAGACTGAAGGCATAGGTACCATTCATGAGAATCACATCACATCAAGAGTACCTGCTCTCAACATGCCTTATCATTGAGGATGTTAATCTAGATCTCCACCATAAAGTGTCCCCTACCCCAACTTTCCACACTATATTCTTTGCAAGGAAGTCACTATGTGCAGTCACAGCCCACATTTAAAATCTGGGGAGTTATGTTCTACCTCCTTGAGGGGGGCAGTATCTACATAAATATTTGAAATTCTTCTGTATCAGAAAATTTCTACTCTCATTTATTTTATTCAATCAATCATTTATTTACATCAGTAAGAATCATAAATATTTATTTTATCCTTTGGGTTACAATCCAATACTACATTATTTATTTTGGCACCTAACTCAGTTGTTCCAGCTTTGGCTGTTGGGAGTACTTTCATTTGGCTCCTGGGTCTCCTTGATATGCCCCCTCATTGTTTTCCTTTTTCCTTTGAGCACTTCCTTACTTCCTGGCATTACAAGATGCTCCAGGCTCATGTTGCATATTCCTGCCCCAGCCCTAGAATCAGCCATTTCTCCAAAGAGCCCTAGTTCCTTATATTGGAGAATTGCATTAAAAACCCAGATCTGGGCACTGGGCATGCTCTTTGCTACTGGAGTGTGTTTTGTTTCTAGGCTCTCTCAGTAGAATGAATTAAGAAATAGCACATGTATATACACATACACACAATTATTTCTATATATACATATGTGTCTCTATTAAGGTAAACGTGAGTTCATACTGATGTTTACCACTCTAATCCAATACCACACAGTTCCTTCTAGCCTGCTAATATTTTATTTAGCTATTCATTCATTCAACAGACTTTGCTGAGTGCCTATTAGATGCCAGGCCTTATGCTCAGGACTGAGGAATAGAAAGTATGGTGGATAATATCCCCACTCTCATGTGGCTTAGAATTCAGGTGACAGCTTAAATATTTACTTTGGTACTATCAAGGATTGACATCACTCATAATAGTCTATTTTCACATCTCTCTATTTTTCCCACCATATTTCATTCCCCCACTTCCAAGACCGTACTACTTTCTATTCACCTATTTCCCTCTCTACCCTCATTTCTCTTCCAACTCTTTGTCCTCTGCAATTTTTCAACTCTCATAAAACACACTCCAGGAAAAAAGAGACTATAATATAAGCATATTACTACTTCCATTCCAAAGCTTTTTCACATCTCATTTTTGACTACAGAATTCCTTGAAGAAGATAAGGTTATTGCTAAGGTGTTTTGTCTATAGTGGTATCTTATGATTGCTACTGACATGTATGAACTTGTATGGGATGCTTCACAGAGGAGGCCCCAAATGGTCATGTATTTCTGTGAGAAATTGCAGGGCACAAGCTATTCTACTGGGCAGATAGATGATCTCTATTCATGCAAAACACTATAAGGCCACTGACTTTAGTGCCTTTCTTTGCTGCTTACTGAAAAAAGTTCAATGACATTTTTATATATTCTTACACTTAGTAAATATTTTCTTTTATGTTAAATTCAACCTGATCCTTCTCACCACTTGAGGGAAACTAAGATTATCTCTGCCCATGAAGGAAACTCACTTGTAATTTTCTTTCTCATACTGTCCTAGTTTCGTTTGGATAACAAATTTATACTAGCTTGTAAAATGGACCGTGCCATATATTCTTTTTTCCGTCTGCTGATGGAGTTTATATAAGACTGGAATGAACAATTCCTGGATTATTTAGAAGAGATCACCTACAAAATTATATAGGCCCAGTGATTTAAATTTTTTGTTGTTAAAAATTATTCAACTACTGATTTGATTTCCTTAATGGTTTTAACATTATTTAGGTTTTCTAGTTATTCTTGAGCTAGTTTTAGCCGGCTATACTTTCCTAAAAATGTTTTCATTTCTTTTGTTTTAGAATTAATGATATAAGGATGCCCATTGTCACCACTTTTATTCAACATAGTTTTGGAAGTCCTAGCCACAGCAATCAGAGAAGAAAAAGAAATAAAATGAATACAAATTGGAAAAGAAGTAAAACTGTCACTGTTTGCAGATGACATGATAATATACATAGAAAATCCCAAAGATGCTACGAGAAAACTATGAGAGCTCATCAGTGAATCTGGTAAAGTTGCAGGATACAAAATTAATACATAGAAATCTCTTGCATTCCTATACACTGACAACGAAAGATCAGAAAGAGAGATTAAAGAAACAGTCCCATTTACCATTGCAACAGAAAGAATAAAATACCTAGGAATAAACCTGCCTAAGGAGGCAAAAGACCTGTACTCAGAAAACTATAAATTACTGATGAAAAAAATCAAAGATGACACAAACAGTTGGAAAGATATACCATGTTCTTGGATTGGAAGAATCAATATTGTGACAATGAATATACTACCCAAAGCAATCTACAGATTCAATGCAAACTCTATCATATTACCAATAGCATTTTTCACAGAATTAGAACAAAACTTTACAAATGTATGGAAACACAAAAGACCAAGAATAGCCAAAGCAACCTTGAGAAAGAAAATGGAGCTGGAGGAATCAGGCTCCCTGACTTCAGACTATACTACAAAGCTACAGCAATCAAAACAGTATGGTACTGGCACAAAAAAAGAAATATAGATCAATGGAATAAGACAGTAAGTCCAGAGATAAACCCACACACTTATGGTCACCTAATCTATGGCAAAGGAGGCAGGAATTACAATGGAGAAAAGACAGCCTCTTCAATAAGTGGTGCTGGGAAAACTGGACAGCTACATGTAAAAGAATGAAATTAGAACATTCTCTAACATCATACAAAAAAATAAACTCAAAATGGATTAAAGGGCTTCCCTGGTGGCACAGTGGATAAGAATCTACCTGCCAATGCAGGGGACACAGTTTCGATCCCTGGTCTGGGAAGATTATATATGCCACGGAGCAACTAAGCACATGCACCACAACTACTGAGCCTGCACTCTAGAGCCTGCAAGCCACACTACTGAAGCCCGTGTGCCTAGAGCCCAGGCTCCACAACAAGAGAAGCCACCACAATGAGAAGCCTGCACACCACAACAAAGAGTAGCCCCTGCTCACCACAATTAGAGAAAGCCCGTGTGCAGCAACAAAGACCCAACACAGCCAAAGAGAAAGAAAAAAAAAAAGACATAACTTAAAAAAAAGTGGATTAAAGACCTAAATGTAAGGCCAGATACTAGAAAACTTTTACAGGAAAATATAGTGAGGACACTCTCTGACATAAATCGCAGAAAGGTCTTTTTGGATCTACCTCCTAGATTAATGAAAATAAAAACAAAAATAAACAAACAGGACCTAATTAAACTTCAAAGCTTTTGCACAGCAAAGGAAACCATAAACAAAATGAAAAGGAAACCCTCAGAATGGGAGAAAATATTTGCAAATGAATCAACTGAGAAGGGATTAATCTCCAAAATATACAAACAGCTCATGCAGCTCTATGTCAAAAAGACAAACAACCCAATCAAAAAATGGGCAGAAAATCTAAAAAGACAGTTTTCCAAAGAAAATATACAGATGGCCAAAAAGCACATGAAAAGATGCTCAACGTCACTAATTATTAGAGAAATGCAAGTCAAAACTACAATGAGATATCACCTCATACCAGTTAGAATGGCCATGATCAAAAAACCTACAAACAATAAATGCTGGAGAGGGTGTGGAGAAAAGGGAACCCTCCTACATTGTTGCTGGGAATACAAACTGGTACAACCACTATGGAGAACACTATCCAGGTTCCTTCAAAAAATGAAAATAGAGCTACCATATGAACCAGCAATCCCACTCCTGGGCATATATCTGAAGAAAACCATAATTCAAAAAGATACATGCACCCCAATGTTCACTGCAGCATTATTCACAATAGCCAGGACATGGAAGCAACCTAAATGTCCATCATCAGAGGAATGGATAAAGAAAATGTGGTATATATATATATACAATGGACTATCACTCAGCCATAAAAAAGAATGAAGTAATGCCATTTGCAGCAACATGGATGGACCTAGAGATTGTCATACCAAGTGAGGTAAGTCAGAAAAAGACAAATATCATGTGATATCACTTAAATGTGGAATCTAAAAAAAGGCTACAAATGAGCTTATCTACAAAACGGAAATAGAGTTACATATGTAGAAAATAAACTTATGTTTACTAGGGAGTAAAGATGGGGGAAAGGATAAATTGGAAGATTGGGATTGATACATATACACTATTATATATAAAATAGATAACTAATAAGGATCTACTGTATAGCACAGGGAACTCTACTCAATACTCTGTAAGGCCTGTATGGGAAAAGAATCTAAAAAGAGTGGATATATGTATTTGTATAACAGATTCACTTTGCTGTACACCTGAAACTAACACAACATTATAAATGAATTATACCCGAATAAATTTTTTTTAATGAAAAAAAAGAAAGAGAAATTAAGGAAACAATTCCATCACCATCACATCAAAAAGAATAAAATACCTAGGAATAAACTTACCTAAGGAGACAAAAGACCTCTACTCTGAAAACTATAAAACACTGATGGAAGAAACCAAAGATGGCAAAATCGATGGAAAGATATACCATGTTCTTGGATTGGAAGAATCAATATTGTCAAAGTGACAATAATACCCAAGGCAGTCTACAGATTCAATGCAATCCCTATCAAATTACCAATGGCAGTTTTCACAGAACTAAAACAAAAAATTTCACAATTTATATGGAAACACAAAAGACCCTGAATAGCCAAAGGAATTCTGAGGAAAAAGAAACAGGAGCTGGAGGAATCAGCCTCCCTGACTTCAGACTATAGTACAAAACTACAGTAATCAAAATAGTATGGTACTGGGCTTCCCAGTACCACTGGGCACAGTGGTTGAGAGTCTACCTGCCGATGCAGGGGACACAGGTTCATGCCCTGGTCCGGGAAGATCCCACATGCCGCAGAGCGGCTGGGCCCATGAGCCATGGTCACTGAGCCTGCATGTCTGGAGCCTGTGCTCTGCAACGGGAGAGGCCACAACAGTGAGAGGGCTGTGTACTGCAAAAATTAATAATAATAATAATAATATGGTACTGGTGCAAAAACAGAAATATAGATCAATGGAACAGGATAGAAAGCCCAGAAATAAGCTCACACACCTACAGTCAATTAATCTATGACAAAGGAGGCAAGAATATACAATGGAGAAAAGACAGTCTCTTCAATAAGTGGTGCTGGGGAAACAGGATAGCTAAATGTAAAAGAAAGAAATTATAACATTCTCTAACACCATATACAAAAATTAACTCGAAATGGATCAAAGACCTAAATGTAAGGCCAGACACCATAAAACTCTTAGAGGAAAACATAGACAGAACGCTCTTTGACATAAATCGCAGCAAGATCTTTTTTGATCCACCTCCTAGAGTAATGAAAACAAAAATAAACAAATGGGACCTACTTAAACTTAAAAGCTTCTTCACAGTACAGGAAACCATAAACAAAACGAAAAGACCACCCACAGAATGGGAGAAAATATTTGCAAATGAAGCAACCAACAAGGGATTAATCTCCAAAATATATGTACAACTCATGCAGCTCTATGTCAAAAAAAATAAACAACCCAATCAAAAAATGGTTAGAAAATCTAAATAGATATTTCTCCAAAGAAAACATACAGACGGCCAAAAAGTACATGAAAAGATGCTCAACATCACTGATTATCAGAGAAATGCAAGTCAAAACTACAATGAGGTGTCACCTCACACAGGTCAGAATAGCCATCATCAGAAGTCTACAAACAATGAATGCTGGAGAGGATGTGGAGAAAAGGGAACCCTCCTACATTGTCTGCGGGAACATAAATTGGTAAAACCACTATGGAGGTCCCCTCAAAAAATGAATATAGATCTACCATGCGATCAGCAATCTCACTCCTAGGTATATACCCAGAGAAAGCCAAAATCCGAAAGTATACATGCACCCCAGTGTTCATTGCAGCACTATTTTTGATAACCAAGACATAGAAGCAACCTAAATGTCCATCGTCAGAGGAATGGATAAAGAAGATGTGGTACATATATACAATGGACTATCACTCAGGCATAAAAAAGAATGAAATAATGCTATTTGCAGCAACTTGGATGGACCTAGAGATTATTATAGTAAGTGACGTAAATCAGACAAAGACAAATATATGATATCACTCATGTGGAGTCTAATTTAAAAAGATACAAATGAACTTATTTACAAAACAGAAACAGACTTACAGATATCAAAAACAAACTTATGGTTACCAAAGGGGAAACATGGAGGGGAGAGACAAATTAGGAGTTTGGGATGAACATACACACACTACTATATATAAGATAGATAACAAACAAGGGCTTACTGTATAGCACAGGGAACTCTACTCATTACTCTGTGATAACTTATATATGAGAAAAGAATCTAAAAAAAGAATGAATATACGTATATGTATAACTGAAGCACTTTGCTGTACATCTGAAACTAACACAAAATCAAAATCAACTATACTCCAATAAAATTAAAATTTAAAAAAAAGTATGATACAGCGGCCCATCAGCCTGGTCTCTATTTAAAACAAATTTGAAAGAAAATAACAATGAAGAATTTTCATGTCCTTTGGATTTATATTTTGATCATTTCTCATTTGGGAAGGCTATCATCTAAATAAGAAGGGACAAGATAACTACAGTGGTAAATTTTAGGAACAAAGATTGGTGGAAGAGTAAACAAAAAGACAATACAGTAAATAATCTGGGAAATTATGTAGGAAAAGAAGAAAAGAGAAGAAGAGGTAGAAGGAGAGTTATTCAAACAATATACAAAGAAAAGAGTTAGATTCAGGGGTTCAGATTTAAAAATATTCTTTAGCCTCTATTATGGGCCTGCCTATATCTTAGGCTTTAAACGAAATGTAAAAGACCTCTGCTTTAAAGGAACTTACATTCTAGTTGTTATCTATCAGTTAAGATTAGGTTGTCTGCATTAAAAAAATGTTTAAAAAATGAAAAAAATCACATTTTCCCCTCTAACATAAAGAACAAAACTGAATATAAATAAAATTAATGATATAAAGTTGTTATAATATTCTCCATTATTTTTATCACTGAAAGAATGTAATTATATCTCTTCATTCATTCTGAAGGTTGTATATGTATGCTTGCTCGCTTTTGTCTTGAGTAATCTTTCCAGAGGTTTGCCAATTTTATTAGTCTTTTCTAAGAACAACTCTGAGATTTTTTACTCTTTCTATTGTATTTTCTTTTTTATTATTTTCTGCTCTTTGTTATTTCCTCTATTTTCTATGTTGTAGTTGATGTTATCAAATTTATAAAGTTGAGTGTGTAGTACATTAATTTAACCTTTTCTATTTACTAATAATTTAAGCCCTCATATTTCCATCCAAGTGCTATTTTAGCTTTATATCACAAGTTTTGATTAGTATTTTACTACTGTTATATCTTCTAATTGTCATTTCTTTTTGTCCTGTAAGTTATTAGAAATGTGATTTTATGTTTCCAAATGTATGAACTTTTTAATATTTGTTTTTAACTTAACTGTATAAAGATTAATTTGTTCTAAATGATATTTATTCTTTGAAATTACTGACATACACTTAATAGCCAAATCTGTGTTTTATTTTTGTCAATGTTTTATGTGTACTTAAAATTGAGTATTCCTCAATTGGTGGAAGCAATGTCCTGTGTAAAGGTAAGACTGAGCTTGTATTTTCATTTTTTTTCAAAATTCCTGCTGATATTTTTGCCTGGTTTGAGGATATGGGGAGGGGGAAGGGTAAACTGTGACAAAGTGAGAGAGGGACATGGACATTTATACAATACCAAATGTAAAACAGATAGCTAGTGGGAAGTAGCCGCATAGCACAGGGAGATCAGCTCAGGTGCTTTGTGACCGCCTGGAGGGATGGGATAGGGAGGGTGGGAGGGAGGGAGACACAATAGGGAAGAGATATGGGAACATATGTATATGTATAACTGATTCACTTTGTTATAAAGCAGAAACTAACACATCATTGTAAAGCAATTATACTCCAATAAAGATATAAAAATATATATATATATATATCAATTATTTAGAAAGGTGTTAAAATCTTTCTCCTTAAAGGTAAAATCTCTCCTTAAAAGGTAAAATCTTTCTCCTTAAATTCATCCTTGAAGTTTTATCAAATTTTGCTTTATATACGTTGTCATTTGACTCATACATGTTTAGAATTATTATGCCTTATTATTATTTTCATATTAGTGATATTGTCATATCACTAGTTAGTAGTGATATAAAACTTTTATCATTATGTAGTGATTCTGTTGCTTTTGCAGAATGATTTTTGCCTTAAAGTCTATTATTTTTTATGTTACTAAGGCTAATCAAACTTTCATTTGGATAGTTTTTGCCTGGTTCACCTATTTTCATCCTTTTCAAGCTTTTTGTATTCTTTTTGTTTAATAGCAAATAATCATTTAAGAAATTCAGTCCAGAAGTTTCTTTCTAATTTTAGAGCATATACACTGATTATTATCAACAATTTATTTAGGTTTATTTCTACCATATTATTTTGTACTTCTCTTTGTTCTGTTTTTCTAGCTATCCGTAGTTTTTTTCCTCCTTTCTTGACATTTTATTATTATTATGTTTATTTGCTGAGGCTTTTCTTGATTGCTTCATTTTCACCCTCTACTAGTATGCAAGTTATACACTCCATTTCTATTCTTTTAAAGGTCACCTTAGAAATTTTAACATGCATACTTGAATTATCAAAGTCTCCTCCGAAACAAAACAAGGACTTTAGACCACTTTAAATTTCATCAACCCTTTGTCATTTATACACTGCTGTTGGGTAGTATTTCACTCCATTTTGTCCCCTCCTTAACAAGATCGTCAATGTTTGTTTGCTTAGATACTTAGATTTATCCACTATTTGGGTTATTCTTTGCTCATCATTTCTTCTTTTAATTCAGATCTTTCCTCTTCTATTTTCCCTTCTTTGTGCAGTTCACCTCTTATAATTTATTTTAATGATAATCTGTTGGAGATAAAATAGATTTTATTTGTATGAAAAAGTATTTATGTTACTAAATTCTTAGAAGATAATTTCATTTGGCATATGATTCTAAGCTGATAACTTCCTTTCAGAATGTTGAAGTAATTATTCTCCAGTTTTCTGGTTTCCATGGTTACTGACAAGTCAGCAATAAGATTATTTGTTGTTTCTTTGTGTTGCTGTTATGCCCTCTCTGGTTTTATCAGGATCTTCTCCTCATCTTTGATTTTCTACAGTGTCATTATGATATATCTAGTAATGACTGCTTTTTATTTATCCTGCTTGGGATTCATTCTGCTTCCTGAATCTGTCAATTAATATCTTTAATAAATTATGGAAATTTTCTCAGCAAGTATGTCTTCACATATTTCCTCTCATCCATTTTTCCTATTGTTTTCATTTGAAATTCCAAGATGTATGTTTGATCTTCTTACTCTATCCTTACATTTATTACTTGTCTTATATTTTCCATATCTTTGTTTCTCTTTGCAGGCATACCTCAGAGATATTGAGGGTTCAGTTCCATACTACTGCAATAAAGCAAATACTGCAATAAGCAAGTCATATGAATTTTAAAACTTCCCAGTGCATATCAAAGTTGTGTTCACACTATACTGTAATCTAGTAAGTGTGCAGTAGCATTATGTCTAAAAAACAATGTACATACCTTAATTAAAAATGGAGCTATCATATGATCCAGCAATCCCACTCCTGGGCATATATCCAGAGAAAACCATAATTTGAAAGGATACATGCACCCCAGTGTTCATTGCAGCACCATTCACAATAGCCAGGACATGGAAGTTACCTAAATGTTCATTGACAGAGGAATGGATAAAGAAGATGTGGTACACATATACAATGGAATATTACTCAGCCATAAAAAGAATGAAATAATGCCATTTGCAGCAACATGGATGGACCTAGAGATTGTCATATTGAGTGAAGTAAGTCAGAGAAAAACAAATATCATCTGATATCACTTATATGTGGAACCTTAAAAAATGGTACAAATAAACTTGTTTAAGGAACAGAAATAGAATCACAGATGCAGGAACCAAATTTCTGGTTACTGGGGGGAAAGGATAAATTGGGAGACCGGGATTGACATATACACACTACTATATATAAAATAGATAACTAATAAGGAACTACTATATAGCACAGGGAACTACTCAATACTCTGTAATGGCCTATGTGGAAAAAGCATCTAAAGAAGAGTGGATATATACGTATATGTATAACTGGTTTACTTTGCTGTACGCCGGAAACCAATGCAACATTGTAAATCAACTATACTCCAATAAAAATTTTAAAAAAATACTTCACTGCTAAAAAATGCTAACCGTCATCTGAATCTTCAGCGATTTGTAATTTTTTGCAATAATAGCATCAAAGAGCATTGATCACAGATCACCAAAAACTTATAATGATAATAAAAAAGTTTGAAATATTGTGAGAATTACCAAAATGTGAAAAAAAAAATGCTGTTGGAAAAGTGGTGCTGATAGACTTGCTCAACACAGGGTTGACACAAACCTTCAATTTGTAAAATACATAGTATCTGAGAAGCATAATTCAGCAAAGTGCAATAAAACAAGGTATGCCTGTACTAAATTTTCTGTAATTCATTCAGATTTATCTTGTTTTACAATAATTTTCTCTTCATCCATGTCTAACTTGCTGCTTAATATTTCATTTTTATGAAAATAAAAAAAACTATTTCATTTTTTTCGTAAAAAATCTATGTGAATTTTTTTTTTAAATGTGCCTGGTAATTTGAGTGTCTTATTTATTCCTTTATCTATTCAATACTCTTTTATTTCTTTTAACATGGTAAGCATGCTTATTTTATATTCTTACCTGATAATTCTACCATTTGAAGTAGTAAGTGTCTCTGAATACATCTTTTGTCACTCATGGAGCATGGCTGCTTTGGGCATTTTATTATTATTTCTTTCTTTGAGTACATATTACTGAAATATTTAAGGCCTGGATTCGAGGTATCTTTCTCTCATAAGCATGTGTATGCTATTTCTAAATTTAAAATTTTGCAGATTACAAAACTACAAAGCTTTGAGGGTGGGCTTGCAGTTTTAAATTCTCAGAGAGATTTCATTTTCACCCTCTGCCAAGGCTAGGACAAGCAAGTTTCTTTGCTGTCACCCTCTCGGGAGTGGACTTTATATATGCACACATTGGGACTATTTCAGCAAAGCTGTACTCCCTTGCAGTTTCAGCTTTATGTGGGGGCCTACTATTCAATGGCCCACCTCGAGTAAGCCCTAGGCATTCTCTCTAGTCCTTCCACTCCTCACGGGATTGTCAGAATGGAAGTGCATGGTCACTTTGGTGCTTCCTTACCTTCCCAGTTTCCTGCTTTTCCAGATACTTTGTTTTTGGCCTCTGAGGATTTCTCTTACATTCTTATCAGCTCAATAGTATACTTTAATATATTTTAAAATACAACTTTAGTCAGAATTTTAAAGTTTTTTGTAAGGAGAAGGTTGTTCACTGTACTTAGTGTATCATACTGTCAGAAGTATTATAACCCATTTTCAAATAATGTCTATTCTAGACAAGGCAGCTTTCAAAATGAAAGTGCAACAGGTTAACCTCTTTCCTCTTAAATTATCCCCGCAGTCAAGAACTCCCGTCTGATCAGTTGGTGGACGTCTGGCAATTCTGCTTCAACATATGCAGCCTCAGTAGTATTTGTATCTTTTAGGAAGAACATTCTTTATGTGAACAAGTTTTAAGAATTTATTTTCCTGAAATTGATATTTATTTTTTGCTTATATGTACCAAAAATGAACAAAACCTATTCAGTGATAGAAACACTTGAGTATAAAGGAGAGAACCTATGGGAGGTGGTAAAATCTCTAAAAAATATGACCATTCAAATATTCTCAGGAAGAGCCAAAGGTAATGTCCTTTACCCTAATCCCCCCACAAAGACTTTGAAAACTAGTGTAAGCCAAAAATGCAACAGAAGGATCTTCTGTGAGTGAGACGGAATAAATCTTCCAAGCATGGAATAAATGTCATTGCAATCAAAGGCATTGTCTACCACATGAGAGGAATACTGAGCACATATGCAGAGCATAGGAAATCCTCTAGTCAAAGGTCACACATTAATAGGCAACAAACTGTACAAAATCACTTACTGGGGGAACAGCATAGATATAAAATGCAGATTTGAATGGAACCACACCCTACATTTACTCCTTTTTCCTGGTGTACAAGGCCCTATATTGCCCTTGGGAAATGAACAATGCACTAAGAAATATTAAGGAGGGGCTTTATGGATGGAAACAGATGGAGTGGGCTGCTGGCAGTATAACGGCTCTGTGAATTGCATTTCTTGAGCATTTTGAAGTGGGATGGGGCAGAAGAGGAAAGCACAAAGAACAAGAGGAAGAAGGTACGGGGCTTAGGTTTTCAACAGAAAGACTAGTTGTGGCAGCCAGATGGAGAGACGTCTGGGGAGTTTGTTTGGATTTTCTTTGGTTCTTTAAAGGGAAAGCAATTTTGGCTCTGAGATTCAGAGCCTCTTTATAATTGTTTATAATTGTAACTCCCCTCACATTTTTATCCAGGGACAGTATGGAATAATGGAAGAGCTTTATATGTAACTTCCTGTCAAACTGCTTTAAAGAAAACATATGACTTTTGTCAATGAGTTACATTTCCAATGCCCATGGAAATGCTGATGCAAAAGGATCTGTTTTGAAAATAATCAACTTGAAAATCACAAGTATAATAAGAATAGTTTTATACTAATTAAATTCTATTTAGCAGCGCAGGAAAGGAGAAGGGGTAGCTATTTTCCAAACCTCCTAAGTTAAAATTCAGAATGTTATCAGATTTACATGAAGTAGAATTTTGTTTTTATTTTACTTATCTTTTTCATTCTTGTTGGAAACTTAAGATAGGCATTTGTCTGAAAAGATGACATGTACTTTACACAACTTAATCCTTGCTGATTGGAATTCAAGCTGAAATAAATACAGGTGCTGAAACTTTGCAGAAATTCCAAATACTTACATTCAGCTCAAATATCCAATCTAGAATGTTGTGCCTCTGAAATCAAGAGTTAATCATCCCCTCCCCATGCATTACATATTGTCACCATGATTCTGATTAAAATCATAATTCTGATCATGGTTGATAGTTACAACGAGAAGACTTTTTGTGGTGGCAGAGGGATACAATCACCGAAAACGAGACAAAATTACCAATTCTTGCTCCTGTAATTATTCCCACAAAGACTCATGTCATGTACTTGATGGTTCCAACAACAGAGCATAAGAAGTCCCTGTAAAATCAATGCTAGCACAATGATTGGCACATATAAACATCAATAAGTGGTAGCCATTATAGATTTCATTTTCATTATTATTATTATTGGCCTTATAAAGTAGATGTTACCAGTAATTTATAATATCTTTGTGCTGATGGTCTCTGATAAACAAAAACCAACTCACTCATATAAAACATCCATGGCTGTTTTCCCTATTATTCTATTCTGGCCACTAATGCCTCTGGTTCATCTGTAATATTAGACAGAAACCTTGCATATTAATTATATCTCCTTTCTTGACCTCTCACCCACTGGAATCTTTAACTTATTTTTCTGCTGCTGATGTTGTCTTAATGTTAGGAAACAGAAAGGGTCCTCTCCCTTCTTCAGCCCAGGAAAGGAGAAGGAATGGGTATTTTCCAAATCTCCCAAGTTGAAATTCAGAACGAACTTCCCTTAGAAACAAAATCCAAGTGGAAGTAACCAAATGAGTCAGCGACTTTCAGGCCTGTGAATGTTTTCCATGCTATGACAATAAAGAAGCTAGTCAATGGAAGGAGCAGGTGAAGCTGTCCACTGACTCACAGCAAGGAACCCTAAAACCTGGCAATTTCAGACAAGAGCTGGAAAGCACCTGGATGAAGAGAGAGAACATTATAGGTGAGAGAGTGGGCACAGGCAAAACATCAAAAAGGAAAAGTCTGTGCTGTGTGTGTGTGTGTATGTGTTATGTTGGTCAGCTGGGGTGGGTTGGGGGGCTACAGCAACAAGACCAACAAGATTGGAATCAAGAGTGTGTTAAAATAAAGATGTGCAGGATATAAGGTTGGTAGCCAGTATTAAGCCAGATTACAGAGGCTCTCCTTAGAAAATTTCAGAGATGTGAATCATGATCGTTTTGACTCCTGGGTCTTGAACCTATTTAGGTTTTCCAATAAATCAGTCTCATCTCCATCCATAGGCTCAGTCCTGACCCATGTCAAGGGACACGCAGTCATGCTTCTGGGCCCAGAATGATTGTGTACTCTGATTCAATCATCAAGCTTTTGCCTTGTTTCTGCCACTGTACTCTGATCCTGTTATTTGGATTTCTACCCTGTTTCCCATTCCTGGGTTCTCACCTTGTCCAGGTGATGATGCTTTCCTCTCACGTTGGCATCATTCCTCCCCCTTTGGCATCTCTGCCCCTTATTCTGGCAGAGATTTTTCTTTATCTCCTTACACATTGGATTCTTTCCATGAAAGCTAGTTCTTGTCACTCACACTAGAACTCTTTTATACAGATTTCTTTGAAAATACTACCTGTAACTTGCCCTATGTACTATCCTAATAACCACACTGCCACCGTGGGTGTGTCTGTAACAATTCTCTTGTCCTCTCATTTCTTCTCTGTCTGCTGCTTAAGAGATTATAGCTATGTGGAGACAATTTTTTATTTTGTCACTACTTCACTCAAGGACCTTTTTATTTTTTAAGATTTTTAGAAATTTCATGTAATGTCTGAAACATTTATATTAACATATTTTCATACAAATAACCCAAAGAAAGTTTAGTATTAGTTGTTTTTTGTTTGTTTGTTTTATACTACAGGTTCTTATTAGTCATCAATCTTATACACATCAGTGTATACACATCAGTGACAATTGGGCGATTGTCAATCCCAATCGCCCAATTCAGCACACCACCATCCCTACCCCACCGCAGTTTTCCCCACTTGGTGTCCATACGTTTGTTCTCTAGATCTGTGTCTCAACTTCTGCCCTGAAAACCGGTTCATCTGTACCATTTTTCTAGGTTCCTCATACATGCGTTAATATACGATATTTGTTTATCTCTTTCTGACTTACTTCACTCTGTATGACAGTCTCTAGACCAATCCACGTCTCTACAAATGACTCAATTTCGTTCCTTTTTATGGCCGAGTAATAATCCATTGTACACATGTACCACAACTTCTTTATCCATTCGTCTGTCGATGGGCATTTAGGTTGCTTCCATGACCTGGTTATTGTAAATAGTGCTGCAATGAACACTGGGGTGTATGTGTCTTTTTGAATTATGGTTTTCTAAGGGTATATGCCCAGTAGTGGGATTGCTGGATCATATGGTAGTTCTATTTTTAGTTTTTTAAGGATCCTCCAAACTGTTCTCCATAGTGGCCGTATCAATTTACATTCCCACCAACAGTGCAAGAGGGTTCCCTTTTCTCCACACCCTCTCCAGCATTTGTTGTTTGTAGATTTTCTGATGATGCCCATTCTAACTGGTGTGAGGTGATACCTCATTGTAGTTTTGATTTGCATTTCTCTAATAATTAGTGATGTTCAGCAGCTTTTCATGGGCTTCTTGGCCATCTGTATGTCTACTTTGGAGAAATGTCTGTTTAGGTCTTCTGCCCATTTTTGGATTGGGTTGTTTGTTTCTTTAATACTGAGCTGCATGAGCTGTTTATATATCTTGGAGATTAATCCTTTTTCCGTTGATTCGTTTGCAAATATTTTCTCCCATTCTGAGGGTTGTCTTTTGGTCTTGTTTATGGTTTCCTTTGCTGTGCAAAAGCTTTGAAGTTTCATTAGGTACCATTTGTTTATTTTTGTTTTTATTTCCATTATTCTAGGCGGTGGATCGAAAAAGATCTTGCTGTGATTTATGTCAAAGAGTGTTCTTCCTATGTTTTCCTCTAAGAGTTTTATAGTGTCCGGTCTTACATTTAGGTCTCGAACCCATTTTGAGTTTATTTTTGTGTATGGTGTTAGGGAGTGTTCTAATTTCATTGTTTTACATGTAGCTATCCAGTTTTCCCAGCACCACTTATTGAAGACACTGTCTTTTCTCCATTGTATATCTCTGCCTCCTTTGTCATAGATTAGTTGACCATAGGTGTGTGGGTTTATCTCTGGGCTTTCTATCTGGTTACATTGATCAATGTTTCTGTTTTTGTGCCAGTACCATATTGTTTTGATTACTGTAGCTTTGTAGTATAGTCTGAAGTCAGGGAGTCTGATTCCTCCAGCTCCATTTTTTTCCCTCAAGACTGCTTTGGCTATTCGGGGTCTTTTGTGTCTCCATACAAATTTTAAGATGATTTGTTCGAGTTCCATAAAAAATGCCATTGGTAATTTGATAGGGGTGGCATTGAATCTGTAGATTGCTTTGGGTAGTGTAGTCATTTTCACAATATTGATTCTTCCAATCCAAGAACATGGTATATCTCTACATCTGTTGGTATCATCTTTAATTTCTTTCATCAGTGTCTTATAGTTTTGTGCATACAGGTCTTTTGTCTCCCTAGGTAGGTTTATACCTAGGTATTTTATTCTTATTGTTGCAATGGTAAATGGGAGTGTTTCCATAATTTCTCTTTCAGATTTTTCATCATTAGTGTATAGGAATGCCAGAGATTTCTGTGCATTAATTTTGTATCCTGTTACTTTACCAAATTCATTGATTAGCTCTAGTAGTTTTCTGGTGGCATTTTTAGGATTCTCTATGTATAGTATCATGTCATCTGCAAACAGTGACAGTTTTACTTCTTCTTTTCCAATTTGTATTCCTTTTATTTCTTTCTCTTCTCTGATTACTGTGGCTAGGACTTCCAAAACTATGTTGAATAATAGTGGTGAGAGTGGACATTCTTGTCTCGTTCCTGATCTTAGAGGAAATGCTTTCAGTTTTTCACCATTGAGAATGATGTTTGCTGTGGGTTTGTCATATATGGCCTTTATTATGTTGAGGTAGGTTCCCTCTATGCCCACTTTCTGGAGAGTTTTGATCATAAATGGGTGTTGAATTTTGTCAAAAGCTTTTTCTGCATCTATTGAGATGATCATATGGTTTTTATTCTTCAATTTGTTAATATGGTTGCATCACATCAATTGATTTGCATATATTGAAGAATCCTTGCATCCCTGGGTTAAATCCCACTTGATCGTGGTGTATGAGCCTTTTAATGTGTTGTTGGATTCTGTTTGCTAGTATTTTGTTGAGGATTTTTGCATCTATATTCATCAGTGATACTGGTCTGTAATTTTCTTTTTTTGTATTATCTTTGTCTGGTTTTGGTACCAGTGTGATGATGGCCTCATAGAATGAGTTTGGGAGTGTTCCTTCTTCTGCAATTTTTTGAAAGACTTTGAGAAGGATGAGTGTTAGCTCTTCTCTTAATGTTTGATAGAATTCACCTGTGAAGCCATCTGGTCCTGGACTTTTGTTTGTTGGAAGAGTTTTAATCACAGTTTCAATTTCATTACTTGTGATTGGTCTGTTCATATTTTCTGATTCTTCCTGGTTCAGTCTTGGAAGGTTATACCTTTCTAAGAATTTGTCCATTTCTTCCAGGTTGTCCATTTTATTGCCATAGAGTTGCTTGTAGTAGTCTCTTAGGATGCTTTGTGTTTCTGCGGTGTCTCTTGTAACTTCTCCTTTTTCATTTCTAATTTTACTGATTTGAGTCCTCTCCCTCTTTTTCTTGATGAGTGTGGCTAATGGTTTATCAATTTTGTTTATCTTCTCAAAGAACCAGCTTTTAGTTTTATTGATCTTTGCTATTGTTTTCTTTGTTTCTATTTCATTTATTACTGCTCTGATTTTTATGATTTCTTTCCTTCTGCTAACTTTGGGTTTTGTTTGTTCTTCTTTCTCTAGTTCCTTTAGGTGTAAAGTTAGATTGTTTACTTGGGATTTTTCTTGTTCCTTGAGGTAGGCTTGTATAGCTATAAGTTTCCCCCTTAGAACTGCTTTTGCCGCATCTCATAGGTCTTGGATCGTCGTGTTTTCATTGTCATTTGTCTCTAGGTATTTTTTGATTTCCTCTTTGATTTCTTCAGTGATCTCTTGGTTATTTAGTAACGTATTGTTTAGCCTCCATGTGTTTGTGTTTTTTACGTTTTTTTCCCTGTAATTCATTTCTAATCTCACAGTGTTGTGGTCAGAAAAGATGCTTGATATGATTTCAATTTTCTTAACTTTACTGAGGTTTGATTTGTGACCCAAGATGTGATCTATCCTGGAAAGTGTTCCGTGAGCACTTGAGAAGAAAGTGTACTCTTCTGTTTTTGGATAGAATGTCCTATAAATAGCAATTAAATCTATATCGTCTATTGTGTCATTTTTTTTTTTTTTATGGCACACGGGCCTCTCACTGTTGTGGCCTCTCCCGCTGCGGAGCACAGGCTCTGGACGCGCAGGCTCAGCAGCCATGGCTCACGGGCCCAGCCGCTCCACAGCATGTGGGATCTTCCCGGACCGGGGCACGAACCCGTGTCCCCTGCATCGGCAGGCCTGGACTTCTGTTTCCTTATTTAAGGCTTCTGTTTCCTTATTTATTTTCATTTTGCATGATCTGTGCATTGGAGTAAGTGAGGTGTTAAAGTCCCCCACTATTATTGTGTTACTGTCGATTTCCTCTTTTATAGCTGTTAGCAGTTGCCTTATGTATTGAGGTGCTCCTATGTTGGGTGCATATATATTTATAATTCTCATATTTTCTTCTTGGATTGATCCTTGATCATTATGTAGTGTCCTTCCTTGTCTCTTGTAACATTCTTTATTTTAAAGTCTATTTTAGCTGATATGAGTATAGCTACTCCAGATTTCTTTTGATTTCCATTTGCATGGAATATCTTTTTCCATCCCCTCATTTTCAGTTGGTATGTGTCCCTAGGTGTGAAGTGGCTCTCTTGTAGTCGGCATATATATGGGTCTTGTTTTTGTATCCATTCAGCAAGCCTGTGTCTTTTGGTTGGAGCATTTAATCCATTCACGTTTAAGGTAATTATCTATATGTATGCTCCTATGACCATTTTCTTAATTGTTTTGGGTTTGTTTTTGTAGATCCTTTTCTTCTCTTGTGTTTCCCACTTAGAGAAGTTCCTTTAGCATTTGTTGTAGAGCTGGTTTGGTGGTGCTGAATTCTTTAGCTTTTGCTTGTCTGTAAAGCTTTTGATTTCTCCATCGAATCTGAATGAGATCCTTGCCAGTTAGAGTAATCCTGGTTGTAGGTTCTTCCCTTTCTTCACTTTAAGTATATCATGCCACTCCCTTCTGGCTTGTTGAGTTTCTGCTGAGAAATCAGCTGTTAACCTTATGGGCGTTCCCTTGTATGTTATTTGTCATTTTTCCCTTGTTGCTTTCAATAATTTTTCTTTGTCTTTAATTTTTGCCAATTTGATTACTATGTATCTTAGGGTGTTTCTCCTTGGGCTTATCCTGTATGGGACTCACTGCGTTTCCTGGACTTGGGTGGCTATTTCCTTTCCCATGTTAGGGAAGTTTTCAACTATAATCTCTTCAAATATTTTCTTGGGTCCTTTCTCTCTCTCTCCTCCTTTTGGGACCCCTATAATGCAAATGTTGTTGCATTTAATGTTGTCCCAGGGGTCTCTTAGGCTGTCTTCATTTCTTTTCATTCTTTTTTCTTTAGTCTTTTCCACAGGAGTGAATTCCACCATTCTGTCTTCCAGGTCACTTATCCGTTCTTCTGCCTCAGTTATTCTGCTGTTGATTCCTTCTAGTGTATTTTTCATTTCATTTATTGTATTGTTCATCTCTGTTTGTTTGTTCTTTAATTCGTCTAGGTCTTTGTTAAAATTTCTTGCAGCTTCTCGATCTTTGCCTCCATTCTTTTTCTGAGGTCCCAGATCATCTTCACTATCATTATTCTGAATTGTTTTTCTGGAAGGTTGCCTATCTCCACTTCATTTAGTTGTGTTTCTGGGGTTTTATCTTGTCCCTTCATCTGGTACATAGCCCTCTGCCTTTTCATCTTGTCTATCTTTCTGTGAATGTGGTTTTTGTTCCACAGGCTGCAGGATTGTAGTTCTTGCTCCTGCTGTTTGCCCTCTGGTGGATGAGGCTATCTAAGAGGCTTGATGGGAAGGACTGGTGGTGGGTAGAGCTGACTGTTGCTCTGGTGGGCAGAGCTCAATAAAACTTTAATCCACTTGACTGTTGATGGGTGGGGCTGGGTTCCCTCCCTGTTGGTTGTTTGGCCTGAGGCAACCCAACACTGGAGCCTACGTGGGCTCTTTGGTAGGACTAATGACAGACTCTGGGAGGGTTTACACTAAGGAGTACTTCCCAGAACTTCTGCTGCCAGTGTCTTTGTCCCCACGGTGAAACAGAGCCACCCCCTGCCTCTGCAGGAGACCCTCCAACAATAGCAGGTAGGTCTGGTTCAGTCTCCCCCAGGGTCACTGCTCTTTCCCCTGGGTCCCGATGCCCACAGTACTTTGTGTGTGCCCTCCAAGAGTGGAGTCTCTGTTTCCCTCCAGTCCTGTCAAAGTCCTGCAATCAATTCCCACTAGGCTTCAAAGTCTGATTCTCTAGGAATTCCTCCACCTGTTGCCAGATCCCCAGGTTGGGAAGCCTAGCATGGTGCTCAGAACCTTCACTCCAGTGGGTGGACTTCTGTGGTATAAGTGTTCACCAGTCTGTGAGTCACCCACCCACCAGTTATGGGATTTGATTTTACTGTGATTGCACCCCTTCTACCATCTCATTGTGGCTTCTCCTTTGTCTTTGGATGTGGGGTATCTTTTTTGGTGAGTTCCAGTGTCTTCCTGTCAATGATTGTCCAGCAGCTAGTTGTGATTCTAGTGTTCTCGCAAGAGGGAGTGACAGCACATCCTTCTACTCCACCATCTTGGTTCCTCTCCACTCAAGGACCTTTAATAACTCTCTCTTGCCTAGAGTGTGGAATCCAAGTTCCCAAGACTGGGAGCAGATAACTTTTGATGAGAAGACACGATGATTTATTCATTTTTATTTATCCCTGGGGCTTAGCACATAGAAGGCACTCAGTAAATCTTTGTTAAAGGGATGGATTTTGTTTGCTTTCTAAGTCTTCCTCTATAACCTGGTCTCATTCTACTCATCCACTTTTTCTTCTTCTTTTTAATATAAACACTATATTCTAATTAAACTTATCTCTGACTAGTTTTCCCCACCCTCTTCCTCATCTACCCACAAAATCACAGCTAGTTATTATTTCCATGTCTTTATTCATTATGACCCACCACTGAAATGATCCCTTCTCCGCTGTAAGTTTTTCTTAGATCAAGCCTTGCCTCCTTTAGGAAAGCGTCATTAATTCTTCTAGCCAACACTAACAACTTCATTTCAATAACTGTTTTATGTCTCTTAATAGGGTTCATGCTTAGGCAAAGGATCCCCCAGACATATTCTATTTCTTTTAGTTTCCACTGTGCCTAGGTCAGTGTTAGACACACAGTGAAATTCGGGACTCACTGTCTGTTATTGATTACTGGAGGCCTTTGTCTCAAGCATAGAAAAGATAGTTTCCTCACCACTGGACTTTCATGCACTCTCTCTACGAGCTTTGCACTTTCATCTCTGCCTTGCTGGCAGGGTCTTGCACTGAGTAGGTACCAGATGATTTGGAGTCAAGAGGCCTGTATTCAAATTCCAGCTCCAGCTATGTGTATTGGTCAGGGTTCTCCAGAGAAACAGAACATATATATATATATATCACATTAAGAAGGACTTTAAAAAGAGCACAACAAATACAGATTTATATATATAATATATATATTTGATGAATATATATGTATACATATATATATATATATAAAAGAGATTTATTTTAAGGAATTGGCTCTCACAATTCTGGAGCCACGTGTAGCTCCAGTCTAACCCGAAGGTCTGAGAACGAGGAGAACAAATGTAAGGTGTAAGTTTGAGCCTGAGGGCAGGAGAGGACTGATGTCCCCACTCACACAGTGGAGCCAAGAGCACAAATTCTCCCTTCCTCTGTCTCTTTGTTCTGTTCAAGCCCTCAACAGGTTGGATAATGCCACCCCACCCCACACTGGCGAGGGCAATCTGCTTTATTTCGTCCACTGATTTAAATGCTAGTCTCTTCTAGAAACGCAGGCACAGAGAGATCTAGAAATAACGTTTAACCAAACATCTGGGCATTCCATGACCCAGTCAGGTTGACACATAAAATTAACCACCACAGTGTATGCTTCTGGGTAAGCTAATTCAGTTTGTTAGCTTCAGTTTACTCACAAATATTAAGTAACAGTAATAATTGCTCCACATGATTGAGGATAAGATGTGATAAATGTGTATGAACAGAGCTTTATAAACTATAAAGTGCTTGGTAAACATTAGTTAGTTTTAGGGGCTCAATAAAACATCCTTGAATGAATGTGTCAGAGAATTACTCATCATTCCTCGTGTGGTGCCCAGATGAGGAGGTTCATGACAAAATGGTTTGACAGAAAACTCATAGGATACCAGCCACCTCATCTGTATTTGCTGTGTTATTTCTCAAGGTCCTTCTTAATGTGTTATTTTCTAAATTTCTTTCTTCTTCACTTTAATTAGCATACAGAAGATTCTCCAGCTATCGTCACTATTTTAATAAGCACTTAAACATACTTTTCCATTTATCTCTATTTTTTTCTCACTTGGATTATTTTACATGGTCTCCCTATCCTAAGTGAGGTTCGCCACCTTCTAAAGAGTGGTTTTGCTTATCCCCTCCCCTGAATTCTCCAAGGAGATGCTATGTAGGTTAATGGACAGGTTAGCTTATAGGGATCCCCCTTATACCTCTCCCTCCAGGACCTTTCTGCACCTCCCAATCCCTGCTGTCATTCCTTTGGTAGGAATTCCAAATGGGAAGGGGCCCCATGTTGATGAGACCAACTGCTGACCTGCAAATGATAACTCATTCTGATGTGGCATTGATAGAGGAGAAAGGCCAAGGGAGGCGCGCACCTGAGCAGTAGGCGGTGGCACTGGTCCAAGGAGAAGTATCTGGACAATCTTTGACAACAGCACATGCCTGGCTTAGGATGTTTTTTTTTTCCCTCCATTTATTATGATCAGGTCTAAGAATAGAGAAGAGCTTGGCAGAAAAGCCCTAGAGGGCAAGCTGTTCTACTTAATATCTCTAATGATCAACAACTGAGATACAGCAGTCCTTTGTTATCCATGGGGGGATACGTTCAAAGACCCCAAGTGGATGCCTGAAACCACGAATAGTACCAAACCCTATATATACCATGTTTTTCCCTAGACATCCACACCTATGATGTTTAATTTATAAATTAGGCACAGTAAGAGATTAACAACAGTAACTAATAATAAAATAGAACAATTATATCAATATATTGAAATAAAAGTTATGTGAATATGGTCTCTCTCTCTCAAAATACCTTTTTGTACAAATTTAATGTCTTTTCCATCTTAACTAACCTCAAGCTTAACTAACCTTAAGCAACCACAGCATATGATTTTTTTTTCTCTCCCTTTTAAAGTCAAGAACTTTTACCCTTTTACTTAAAGGAAGCACTTTACAGCCTCTCTTTGGCAAATCCAAGTTGCTGGCATCACAACTCTAGTGCTTTGGGGTTTTCATTAAATAAAACAAGGGTGACTTGAACACAAACACTGCGATACAGGATAGTCGATCTGATAACCAAGATGGTTACTAAGTGACTAACGGGTGGGAGACACGAGACAAAAGGATGGTTCACACCCCAGCAGGAAGTGTGTGAGATTTCATCACGCTACTCAGAACAGCACACAATTTAAAATTTATCGATTATTTATTTCTGGAATTTTCCATTTAGTATTTTCGGACCTCAGTTGACTGCAGGTAACTAAAAGCATGGAAATCAAAACCACGGATGAGGGGGAATCTACTGTACAGTCCATTTATGTTTGAGCTACACTGGAGGGTGTGGATGGTGGATATGTGTAAATTTCTTACCTTTTGGCCAAGTGATTTTAATTCTAAGTTGTAAACAAAAATTCAGTTATGATGTTCATCACAGTGTGTTTATAGTAGGTTGGAAAATAATCTAAATTTCTGCCAATAGGCAATTGATTAATTCATTAATAGTGGCTCATAAATATGATGAAATATTATGCACCTATTAAAATTATGTTTCAGAAGAGTATTAAATTATATGAAAACATTTCTAGGTATATTATTAACTATGAAAAAGCAAGTTACTAACATAGTTTGTACAATCTGATCTCAAGTTTATGTGTGTGTGAAGCAGTAGATCTTAAAATAAAGTACATTCTTAAGAGTTACGCTGCTTTGGTTCAAATCCCAGCTCTACCACTTAATATATGGCCTTGGGCAAGTCAGCCTCTCCTGCCTCAGTTTCCCCATATGTTAAGCAGAGGTAATGATTATGCCAATCTCATGAGGTTGTTGTGAGGGTTAAAATTAATCCACATAAAGTGCTTAGACCAGTGCCTGCTCACAGCATTTATGGAGTAGATATTAGCTATTGAGAAAGACAAATATACAGAGGAGAGAAGTCTTATGGAGAACTCTGAAGAATCCTAGCAGGGAGCTATATGGTGTCATGAGCAGAGCCAGGTGGCAGCTATAGCAGAGAATGAGGGTCTCAGTGCCTGAGTAAAAAAGAGAAAGGACTCACATAATATTGTAAATCAACTATACTTCAATTTTTTTTTTTTAAAAAAAAGGGCGAATGAGAGCACGGTCACATCTTTGATACAGTGGGGAGCATCTTGGGTTGAGTATGGGATGGTAGAAGTCTTGTCTGCTTTGGAATCAGAAAGATCTGAGCTCAGTCCTTATTACCCTCTCCCTTTATTCCTTCAGTCCTTCTCTCCTCTCCCCTCCCCTCCCCTTCCCTTCTACTTTTCTCATTCTTTCACTTATTCAACAAACTTTCTGAGCTCTGCTTTGTTTTAGGTATTATGGTAAACTATGGGAATACAAAGGTATATAAAATACGTTGTGTATCTTCAAGGGGGATATAGGGTCTGATGGTGGTGATGGTTACCTCAACAGACAGTTCCATGATGGTGTGCTCAGTGCTTTGGTTTAGATATTCATCAGGTATTGCAAGAGCAAGAGGACTGGTAATTAAACCTGATTTTGTGATGAGGGGGTGGATGGTGGGACACGTGGGGGCAGGGTGCTTCCCAGAAAAGGGGCCACAAACTGAGTTGTAGGAAGGTAAAAGTAGATGAAGATGGTAAGAGTGAACAGCACATATGATGCACACAGGGTTGAGACACTGGCTTGAGGAACTGAAAAGAGCTCCATATGGTATGGGAGATTGGCGTCAATGGAGGAGCAGTAAGAAAGGTGGGCAGGAGCCAGACCGTGATGGGCCTGGTGTGTTAAGATGAGGATTCACTTTTATTCTGAAAGCATGGGAAGTTCTGAGGAGCTCTTTATCCTGGAAAGTCATGGAAAGTAACTGATAGATTTTGGGCAGAAAGCATCAGAATCATTTCTGTGTTTGGCTATGTGATCTTGGGTACTGTAACCTTTATGAGCCTCATTTCTATAATGAGGCTTGTAAATCTTCAAGCTAACAATATTAAAACCTACCTTGTTGGGTGACTGTAAAAAATGAGAGAATGTCCATAGGGCACATAGTATAGTACCTGGGTTTACACTTATAATATGGTGGATAGCTTCAAAAACAGAAAAAGGGCTTGATAAATCAGAGAGAATGCTGGACTTGAAATAAGAATCTGTCTTTAAATCTTGGTTCTGCCACTTCCTGGTTCTGTGACCTTGAGTACCTCACTTGACCTCTCTGAGCCTCAGTGTTCTCACTTATGAACTGGAAACAAAATCACCCTCATAGTAAAGTAGGATACTGCTTGCCATTAAAAAGTTCACAGTACAAATGATTTCTCTCCTCTCTTTTTTTCTCTCTCTCACTCTCTGTCTCTCTTTGTTCTCTTTCTTCTGAAGCTGCAGGCTTTTGTAAATTAACCCTCTGCTTCATGAGGAAGGACACCCTGAGGTGGGATCTCACATCACCGGTACCTTGACTCATAAACCAGCATATTGGGGGCACCATCTGGAGGTTCCTGCAGCCAGGGGAAGGAGGAGAGGCGGTGGCTGGCCTGCCAGGGAGGTAAGCAAGTGTGTGCACAGAGCGCAATCTCACCTAGCGGCCCGCTGAGCCACTCCTTGAAGGCCTACACGGGTGTAGACCAAAGTCAAGGCCTACATCAAGGAAAAGTATTACCACATGTTCCCGCACGGAGACTAAAGGAGAGAGGGCTGCTCATGGCAAGGTGGGGAGGAGGGTAGAGGTGGGAGTGAGTAACCAGGGGAGGAAGGGAGAAAAACAGAAGAGCTGCCAATATAAAGAATTCATTAGAGGAGAGTCATGTTGTGACCTCCAAGATGAAGATGAGTGAAAATTCTTGTATAATTTAATATTCTCTGGAAATACACCAAACCACATGCTCTCTGAGCAGGTTGCATCTTTTACCTCGTTTCAGGGAAGTCATAACTCCCAACTACTCTGCATATTGCTCACCTAGTCTGCGCTTTTTGAAACGTGCTGGCAAGTCAGAGGGAGAGGCGGCAGTGAGAGAAGTCTGGCTAACAATCTGAGGGAGGGAAGCGTCCTAGCAGAGTGCCACGCGGGCCATCAGGCAGCCTTACCTCTGGGGACAGAAGTGTCATCTGTCTATGTCACTTTCTCCAGCTCTCTCAGATGGTCAGATGAGTCCAGTGGCTTTGAAACGTTAAAAAAAAAAAAAAAAAGTATTAGAAATGTCTTTAAGAACTCTTATGAAGTGATGGCACCCCTTTGGAAGAAAACCAAACAAACCAAAGATCTGCTCGCAAATCTAATACATTAAAAATACATTCATGGGCTTCCCTGGTGGCGCAGTGGTTGAGAGTCTGCCTGCCGATGCAGGGGACACGGGTTCGTGCCCCGGTCCGGGAAGATCCCACGTGCCGCGGAGCGGCTGGGCCCGTGAGCCATGGCCGCTGAGCCTGCGCGTCCGGAGCCTATGCTCTGCAATGGGAGAGGCCACAACAGTGAGAGGCCCGCGTACCAAAAGAAAAAAAAAAAAAAAAAAAAAAAAAAAAAAAAAAAATATATATATATATATATATATATATATATATATCCATATCTGCTCTGGTTGGAAGTAGAATGGGGTCTTGGGGCCTTGCCCACAAGCTTCTCTCCCCTGTGCAGATCAGCCCGGAAGGCTTCACAAAGCAAATGTGAGCACTGTAGTTCCAGTCCTACTCCTCCAATGTGTGGATGAGGAAATGGAGATGCTAGAGATGAAGAAACCTGTTCAGCTCTGGTAATTAACTAGGGGCTGAGTTAGGGTTGAAATCACATTCTTCTGGTACCCATTTCAGTGTATTTTCCCAGCCCTAGACGCATAGCTATTTGCTTTCAGAAGAGAGGCGTTTAAAGTGATCTTGCGTCTAATCAGCTAATACAGATCCAGGAAGGAGTGGGAGATTCGAGGAACCTGATGCCCTCCCCTCTGCAGAAGCCCTGGGGGAAGCCTCCACACCTGGTTCTCCCTGGGCACAAAATCCACATCTGTTGAAGCAAAATGAAATGCTTCGGTCTTAGGCAAGAGTCCTGGGGAGTCCCCACAGTCTTAGACATTCCCTGTCTCCAGGGGACTTGGACTCTGAAGACCCGCCTCCTCCCAGGAATGCTCTGTGCTCCTGGATATGGGCTTCAGACTCTGCAGAGAAACCTCAAATTGCTAGTTTATTGTTTAGACAAGCAAATTCATAACAACTGGCCACATCTCTCAAGTGTGGCAAAGAGGACCGAGCAAAACCTACATGGGGATTTTGTTGAGTTATAAGTCTCCTTCCTGGTCACAGAACTATTGATTTGGCACATTAGTATTTATTAACAGAAAAAATAAAAAAAGGTTGTTTGAAGATTCTTGTTAAGCTTCTGATTTCCCCAAGGCAATAAAGGATCGGGTCCTTTATTTCTCCTTAACCCTGCTGGGTCCCCTGACTCTGGTATGCCCTGAACCATCAAGAAACACTGATGCCTACCGAAACCATCATGGTTGTGATGAGACTGTCGTACTCACCAACATTCCATCCGCTTCCTCACACTTGCCAAATCCCTTGCATATAGGTGGAGCTGTGAGACTAGTTCTGACTAATGAAACGTGAGCTGAGATGGTGAGGGCCCAAGTACAAACCTCCAGACCCTCCTTCACTGACACCAGCATTGTCCAGATGAAGCCCTGTCAGTCTGGAACCTGAGGAATTTTGATAAGCAGAGTACCCTCCTGCAGTGGACCCATGCTGGACAGGCATCATGAATGAAACATAAACCTTTGCTGTTGTAAGCCACTGAGGGTTCAGGGCTAATTTGTTGTGTAGCATAACCTCGCTAATCATGGCTAATATAGAGGATTTGGGGTTGGAAGCAAGGAGGGCCTGAAGATCTGCTCTGGCAGGAACGACACAGAAGACTTCTCTTCAGATCGGGCAGCCCCAGGGTTTCAAGCAGTGGTGCACTGGAGCTGCCTCCCACCGGCTTTGAAAAGCTGACTGTGCACACATCTTTTCCCAGCTGTGCAATCTGTGACCTTGATGACTTGTAATGGGCCGTGGTGGGAGTATTTACAACCCAGAAATTGGCAAATGCTACAAATCATGGCATTTTTCTCCCCTGACAAACTGGCTGTTAAACATTTACCAGCACACCACTGGTTTCAAGTCTCTACAGAGAGATTCAAGGTGCGAGTAGGAAATGGGACAGGGAGATCGTCAGTAAATAAGAACCCCTCAAGTCCTTAATTGTTTCACATTTTCTGTAAAGGGAAAATTTGGTAGAGAGACGGCCTGCTAGATATGGTTTTCTCCACATCATATAATAAGTGGTAAAATAAAGTTTATGTCAGCATAAAATTCTAAGCTCAGTTTATTTCAACAGTTATCTTTGCACAGGGTAGAAACGCCAAAATCATCTTTTACCGTTCATTGACAACACATAGCAGGATCCTGTGCCTTTCAGACTTTCAAGTGAAGCAGCTGATAAAGCAGTTTTTATTATGGCTTTGCTAAGTGCTGGCATGTACCCTGGAGAAGCTTCTCAATTTAGCATTATTATTTCTCCAGCATTCTGCTTTTCTTTTTTTTTTAAATATACTTTCCATGTATTGAATATTTCTTTCTGCTTTCTCACCACTATCCTTCTTCATGAATATAAAACAAACAGATTCAAGTTTGATTTGTTTGGAGTTTGATATTAAATCTCAAAGCCTAATGAATTATCATTTTGTTAAATGATATTTAGCATAACTGCTTGAGCACTCCAAGTATGAGGAATTTAATTCCTTAATATATTGCCTAAAATTTCAGGTACAGAAATAAGTACCACCTAAAGAAACTCCTTGCCTTGACTGCCCACTCATGACAATCCCCACTTCTTACACTGTTCATGGTTCTAAGAACTTTATAGAGGAGATGTTCAAGAGATCGGCAATGCCATACTTCCCCTCTTCTTCAGAAGCTGAGGGAAAGGTCTTGCTTAGTAAGTTATATAGTATCGCAAATTAGTAAACACTCTTCTTTCTAGTTGCATTTCTACTTATTCTTTCTAGCATTTTCCCAGTTGTTCAACTGTGAAATGTGGGTGGTTTGGAGCGGGGAGGCTAACTTACTGACTTAAGAAAAATATCTCATGAAAACTTGATTTATTTTATAAGGAGTTATAAAATCATTTTGAGCACCATATTACATTATTTGGCTTGAATACTAAATGTCATTGGTGAATAGCTTATGCTTCACTTCACTGACAACTCATATCTGCTAAAAATAAAATAGTAGAATACTTTTCCAGCTTATATCATTCTGAGAAACAGTCTTGCCCTAAGTTTCTTGACCTCAACTTCTCCATTTGTAAAATGAGGGGCTCAACCTGATGATTTATGGGGTCCCTCTCAAGTGAAATTTTCTTTGAATCTATAGGTATGCTGTCATATCAAAGACATACAGGGCTGAAAGTATATTCATTTATGCAAAGCACATTAATTGCCTACTATTGTCAAGCGCTATGACAAGGGAAGTTATACAAGGTCCCTGCTCTCAAAGCACTCACAGCTTAATGGGGAAGAAAAACGAGCAAAAAGCAATTACAATATAGCAGAATAAATGTTACAGTAGGGGGGAATAGTGGATGCAAATGGAGAAAACAGGAGAGGCACCTAATCCACTTTGAGGAAAGAAGGTAATAGGATGAGGAAGAAAGTGACATTAAGTGTACGTAGGGTTGGAACTAGGGTGAGGCAAGAAAGTCACCTATGGTGTAAAATTGAAGCAGGTGCCCACTCTTGAGGTCATGCACGTGTACTCTTAATCCCACGCCCTGAGTATGAAATGTGACAGTGTGCTTGAGTTTAGCCATTAGAAGCTGTTCCAGGCAAAGAGAACAGTGTGTGCAAAGGCTTAGGGGCAAGAGAGAAATATAGGAAACTGCAAATGCCTTAGTGTGTCTGGATTTGGGAGTAGAGTCATAGATGTAAGAGTTATAGATGTGAAAGATGAGAGGTAAACAGGGCCAGCCCATGAAGTATCTTGTATTGATAGAATATGTTAAGGTATTTGAACTTTCTTCTTAGGTTAAGAGATATCCATCAGGGAATTTTTAAAAAAGGGTTAATATGACTAGGCATGCTTTTGAGAATATTCTCTTTGGCAGCAGTGTGGAAACAAGGATGGAGAATTAGATAGGGAAAAAGACTGGGGGGCAGACAGACCAA
The DNA here is from genome assembly GCF_963924675.1 of Phocoena phocoena. NCBI lineage: Eukaryota > Metazoa > Chordata > Mammalia > Artiodactyla > Phocoenidae > Phocoena > Phocoena phocoena. The sequence goes on from NC_089219.1 coordinate 104,757,003, forward strand.
TTGGACGGTGGTGGAGGTGGGGATGGAGAGAAATAAACCAAGCAGCTTCTAGAGGTGCTTACAAGTAAGAACCACCTGGAACTGATGACTGATTGAACAAGCTGTGTGTCGAGAAAGGGAGAGAAATAGGATGCTCAGAGTTCCTGGTTTGAGAAAGTGAGTGGAAAATGGTGCTGGCCACTGAGATATGGAGCACACCAGAATGAACTGGGTTGAGAGGGAAGGTGATGAGCTCGGACTTTGACTCGTGGGGTTTGACAACTGAGGGGAGATTAGGAGATTAGGTGGTTGCCGTATGGGTTGGCACTCAGCAGAAAGACATGGGTGTGAATATTGATTGGTCAGTCATTTGCTCATAAGTGATAAGGAGAGCAATGGGAACGGATGAAATTGCCCAGGGAGGGAAGGTAGTGAGAAAATAAGGCCTCGCAGGTATTGAGACCTCCTTGCCACTCTTCAGTAAATTTACAAAATATCGATAAAAGCACATCTTCAGAGCCATCATTGGGATGTGAGAGATGACAGAATACATAAGCAGTTGTGTTGCTCTTCCCTTGCTGCAATGGATTTCCAAAGCCATTAAGAAATTTGTGTTAGTTTGTGGATACAGAGATTGTTAGCTGCAGCTGGTGATTCTGTGGTCTCCCTGCAAAGAAGGAACACGGGGTCCCTCTCTGCCTTATGATTCTGGAGAGCACAGCACTGCTCACTCCTGAGGAGAGGGGGGAAATTGGGAAGATTTAAATTTCTCTTTCCCTCTAAGTTGCAAAAGCACAAAATTAGTGACTTTTTTGGATGTCCCCGTCAAAATGTTCACACTTGAGAGAAAATTGCTCTCTCCAGGAAGTAAGTAATAAATCTCTCTCACCAATGGAAGTCGCTACATCCTGAAACAACACTCTTCAGCTGAAAAGGAGAAAAAAACAAAACATTCCTTCCCACCATGAAACTCTCTTTCTCCAAACATGTGTCCATCGGACTATATAGAGCACCATTATGCAGACATCTCAGACTTCTTCAGGACTTGCCCAGAAACATAATTGGCTGTGACCAAATGACCATGGCAAACTGCCCAGAGTGTGAAAATGTTTAGTCAGGGTCATGGCTGGAGGGGCTCTGCTGGGTAAGGCAGGTTGAATGAGCAAACCAGGCCAAGTGTATGCAGATGTGGCCAACATTTAACTTGAAGAGAGAGTGGTTGGGAAGGGGAAGTGGAGGGAGATATTTGGACCCGTGCCCTTTAAATCATTTATACATCTTCATTTTGCAGGCTGTGTGTGTGCGTGTGTGTGTGTGTGTGTGTGTGTGTGAAATGCCTGAGTGTGTTGCTTCTTATCCTTTACCTGTGTTTTGCCCTTATTATCAGGCTTTCTAAATTTTCCCCTCCCTCTCACCTTGCTTCTTTCACATCCATCTTCCGAAGTGTTGCCAGAATGAAATGCCCCCCAGAACCTGCTCCAGACTTTGCCAGGGTTTCCTGCTCCTAGCACTGTGAGTATATATACCCTGAATGCAGAAGAGAGGACATGCCTGACTCTCAGGGGACTTCGGGCAATTCTCCCAGAAAGGGTAAATCTCACTTTTAATTTAAAACTTCAATGGAACTTTTTTGATTCATTCCATAATATACTCATGTTTGTTTTAATAAAAAGTATTGTTTTAAACTACTTATCATTGAGGAAAAAATAATGCTCCATAGAAAAGATGCACCACTTTGTCCCTAAAGAAACATGGCCCTGGGGGAACCAGTCTCAGCTCCTATCCAGGGCTCCTTCAACTGGCCTCCCTCTACTTGAAATTCTACAAATTAACCTAAAGCAAGTTCCTACATGGACATGTGGCGAGGTATTTATTTTCTGATCAATTGTGTCTATTAACATATATCTGATTTATAGATGAAATCGTTCTGCTTGATATTAACGTGGTGTAGCACAGAAGTTAGGAGAGAGCTGAGCAGTTCTAACCTTGATCCCTTGTTCTGTCATTTACCAAGTACACAACCTCATGGAGCCTCAGTTTCCTCATCTGTAAGATGGGCATTATAGTGACAATTAACTCCCGAGGTTGCTGTGAGGATTCAACGGGAGGTCTGTGAAGTATAGTGCATATGCCTGTGTGGACTTAAAAAGAATGCACAATGTGAGAGCTGCGAGTTAAGTTTTATCCGGTGCACAACGAGGACTGCAGCCCGGGAGACAGCATCCCAGATAGCTCTGAGAAACTGCTCCGAAGAGGCGGGGGGAAGGTCAGTATATATGTGATTTTGGTGAAGGGGAATATATGCAATCAGCACTTATTTTTTACAGAAGTTTTCTGCTAGTCTCGTGCAGGTAACTGCTAGTCACGGGGAGTGGACCTCACCATGAAGGATTTTAGTGCTTTTCTAGATATGAGAAGACACAAGAATTGGGCTCATAAAATTGGCTCCTGAAAACATCTAACTATCTGCAGACCTGTTCTGCCAGTTTTTCTCAGAGCACAGAGCGCCTCATGTCTGCTCTCCAGCCTGAACTCCTTTCAGGGGGTGTCGAAAGTCAGCAGCTGCAGCTGCGCATGATTTAATCCTTGTAGAGGTGGATGGCAGGTGCCAATGGAAAATGCCAATTTGTAGTTGACACCTGTCACAGAGTAAGAGTTCAATACATATGAACAATTTTGCCACGGAAATAATTTTAGAGGTAATTCAGATACACAGTCTGCTCTCCGTATCTTAAGGTATCATACCCACCGTTTCAACCAACTTTGGATCAAAAATATTTGGAAAAGTCCAGAAAGTTCCCAAAAAACAAAACGTGGATTTACTCCACATCAGCTCTATTTACCTAACATTTACACTGTATTAGGTATCGTAAGTAATCGAGGGAGGATTTAAAGTATACGGGAGGGTGTGGGTAGGTTATATACAAACATGACATTTTATAACATGGACTTGAGCATCTGAGAGTTTTGGTATCCGTGGGGGGTCTTGGAACGAATCTCTCTGGATGCAGAGGGAGGACTGTAGTTACAGGCACTAAATGATCACAGAGAGATACAACTGGTTTGATTATATTAGACAATTTGCAGGAATGAAACAATTTTAAAAAGGTTACTTTGCATTGTGCCAGTGGATACTTCAAGACTACTGAGACTTAGAATACGAAATAAGAAAGGATTTACGAACTCGTTATAAGTATGTTTTAAGAAATTATAGAACATATCACTTTTTTTGTTATGTTCAATTCTGGTGAGCACACTATTTTGACATTCTGTGTAATATAGTTTATTGTACTAATATGTCTTTCCCCAGAGCAGAAATATCTCAAAAACTTAAGCAAAGAATATAAATAAATAAGAACATCTGGTAGAGGAACTGAAGCAGATGTGAAGATTGAGGTACATCAAAGAAAAGCTCGTTATTATCTTAGTGACTGACTAGTCCTGCATAATATAAACAACTTACAGAAATGGAAATTAATGGTCCAGAGGTGTCAGCTCATATAAAATATATCCTCAAAGCAAGAAATCTTATTTAAACAATAAATGATTACAGTGTATGTCGTTAGTGCTCAGATTGATAAAGGGCATCAATAGAAGATACATTTAAGACACAGAAATACCAAATGTCTGGTTCTGTGTACAGGAAAATGGTTTCCTTAAATGTGGAAATAAGAGCATCTCTCTGAGATTTTCTCGCACAGCACTGCACATGCTGGATAGATTACTGTTCCTGAATTGATAGGTTACACGTGGTGATTAACTGACACATTTAATGCTATTGTGTACACACAACTATGTATCCGTGGGATTGCAGAGCGAGAGTGATCATGCAACATGCGTGGAATGGCCTTATGCCCAGAGTGATTCTGTCTGATGTCATGTAAGACAGAGTTAAAGACCTTCAAGTCTGAGGTCAGAAAATTGGACAGAATAATAACAGGACTTCAGATTTATTGATGGAAAATCCAAATATATTAGTTTTCTTTGACATACTGCAGAGAGGAAAGGGTAGTGTGCCCACTGTTGTGAGTAGTTTCTCTAATATCTTATTGACTTTTATAGATTCTTTCTGAAATCCTCATAAGCAAGCTATGCACCAAGTACAAGGTGTGATGTCTTTCTTCTGATGATTTTAAAGGTGACAAAAGGTGCCAACCCTGAACTTTGGATAGGTGGAAAATTACCTTCAAATGCACTGAGTCTTCACTGCAGAGGAAAGATAAAAGCCAGCCCTTCAAAGGTGAATCTTGCAAGTTCAGTGTCATGGAGTTAGCAGTAGAGTCTAAAACTCCTTCAGTGTCACAATCTGACTGTGAAGGCTAAGCACAGTCCTAGGAAGTATTAGATAATATAGTTGTAATCCAAATAAACTTGGGTACCCAGAGGCACAGTGCAATATCCCTAAGTGCCACAAAGACTCCGTAAAACACTGAAATAGGGCTTCCCCTGTGACGCAGTGGTTGAGAATCCGCCTGCCCAAGCAGGGGACACGAGTTCAATCCCTGGTCCGCGAAGATCCCACATGCCGCGGAACAACTAAGCCCGTGCGCCACAACTACTGAGCCTGCGTGCTGCAACTACTGAAGCCCACGTGCCTAGAGCCTGTGCTCAGCAACAAGAGAAGCCACTGCAATGAGAAGCCCGTGCACAGCAACGAAGAGTAGCCCCCGCTCACCCCAACTATAGAAAGCCCACACGCAGCAAAGAAGACCCAATGCAGCCAAAACTAAATAAATAACATAAACAAATTTATAAAAAAAAAAAGATGTGGTTACTCTTATTATAAAAAAAAAAACTGAAATATAGCAGGAGGCTTCTACTGAAGATTTCTTGAACAGGTAGCAAAGGAGAGTTTTTTAAATTCAGAAAACTTCCTAAAATCTCCTTTACTTGTCTCTATCAGACTCTAGACCAGCTGGCTCTCCTATTTAATTCATCACCAGCCCCTCTTTCTCACCCTCTTTTTCCCACTTTCTGGATCTTTCCTTCTGTTCTCAGGGTATAATAATGTTTTTCTTATTTATGTAGCGTGACCCATAGCATCTCTCTGCTTTTTAAGTTCCCTTGTGACTGTGCTCAGCACAGTTAGGGATCAACAGCCAAGCAATGCAGTTAAGGATCTTCCCAGGAAGGGAAGGAAAATAGTGTCCACACCGTGGGTTTTTTGTGTTCATCTACAACATTAAAATGTCACTTAATAAAACAACAGAAGAAATGCCACAAGATCCTACCTAATAAGTGCCAAATGGGTGGCCTAGGCAGGCAGCAAGAGATTTAATTCTTCGTTTTCATCCAGGGTGATCAAGAAAGAATTGATGGGCAAGGTGAACAGCAAGTGGGTTGAGCCTGGACTGGGAAAGAGAAAAGACCTAAAGGATTCTTTAGGTAATCAAATATATTAAGCATGTATAAAGTTCCTTGAAGGCAGAGGAATTTGAAAAATTCTTGACACATACAGTAGCAGAAAATAAATATGTGTCAAACAAATATAATCTGCATTTGTGGAACGGATATAGTACGTGAAATAAATTATATGTATATGTTTGTGGAATGTGTAATTTCAATAGAAACTTAAGGAAGACCTTAATCCTTCTGAGATACTCTCTAGAGCAGTGCTTTCCACACTTTTTGGACTACCACCACAAGAAGTGCATTTTAAATTTGTACATATAGTCTATGCATGTGTATGCATGCACACTCACATACACGTGCACACACAGGTATGCACACGAGGTGGAAGTTTTATAAAATACGCTTACCTTTACATTGTGATGCACTGCTAATTTCTCTCTCTTCTAGTTTGTGGAAAACAATGCTGATCCCAGACCCACTGAATAGATTTCACAGCCTCTAATGACTGGAGACTGGCATTTTAAAAAAATAAACTGCTCTGGAATAGAGATCAAAGCAAAACCAAAATAAAACAAAACAAATTAAAATGTACATATAAACCAGTTACTATAAATTTGTTAATCTGCCTGGGTATGACAACAGCTAGCCTGTGGATAAACTGATATAATGTATGACCCTTGTAAGGACATTTAAGATGTCTTAAAAATAGTAACAACCATAACTACAGCAAAATAAGTGCAAAATAAAACAAAATGTACTCTGTAAGCCAAATAAAGCTAGTCTGGGCCTAATTTGACCCATGGTCACTTGGTTTGTCACTTTTTGCTCTAGGGGGTAGAATGCAATTTCAGAAATTTTAAACAAATCACAAATGTCTTAAATGTGAGGGTTTAATTTCACTCTTAGTCACTGAGTTTCCTCATCTACCTTCAACTTCTTCTCTCTTCAGGCATATTAGCAGTGATCAAAGGAATAGGACCTATTTGAAATTTCAAAATCTGAGTTTGTCCTTGTGATATGAAAATATCTTTTTTTTTTTAATGTTCAATTAGGGCTACATATGATCTTAAATTCTGCTTTCTTGTCCCGCATATACACCCAGAGGCTGGTTTTTATTTTGCACAGAAATAAATTTTAACTTAAAATAATTTCCACACCTACTTTGTTTAGTTAAAGAGGAGCTACGAAACATTAAATTTAATTTATGAAGCCCTCTATTTGCGTTCCAGTTCTCTGCACATACACACTGTGGTAATGCTGTGTCTCTATATGCCAATGACATTAGAGTTTCTGGCAAAACTCAATATGTAATCAATTATCACCTGTCATGAATGACTTTTAAGATCCAGCCAGATATTTTAGAAACACCGCTTAGCTCCACTGAGAAGGGAAATCTCCCTCTGAAAGTGGTATGGCCCTCATCCTTAAATCTCTTATTCAAAGGAGTCTGGACAACTTTCAGCTTAGTCAATATGAAATAGAGTCCAGCAATTTACATCTTAAGAAAGCATTTCAGCTATTTCAAAACTGCTTCAAGAGTATGCTTGCTGCTTAGGAAAGAAATGATAACTCTTTAATCATTTTTTTTCTCTGTAGGGGAGCAAAAATCTTACATGCACCAGTTACAGGCCAGCACTTCCTTTTTTACCCCTTGCTTTAATGCTTGTTTTGATTTCAAACTCACCAATTGAGAAGAACTGGAATCTGCCTCCTAGGATTCCAGTAGTGTTGTACTTTCTTTTCCTTTTCTTTTTCTTTAATTGGTTTTCTCAGAGAAAACAAAAATCTATCGCTATCCTACCAGCTAGAGACAATCACTAATATCCCAACAAAACAGCTTTTCTGGGTTTAGACACATATTTTTACTTTCTCAAATATTATCAGATGGCTTTGTGACCTGTTTTTCTCCTAATTAATAACATAGTGTGATCATCTCTTTGTGTCACGTTTAATTGACTCCTATTTCTATCAATAGCAGGGAGCTGTAATGAGGAGAGTTTCCACATGCTCCCCCCCAAATTGCACAGATTTTCACATGCAGTGAGATAACTCAGGGTGGTCCATGCTCATCACTATTTACTCTCTCAGCCTCATACACTCATTCCTACATATTCCACAAGTGCCCATATTCAGCATGAGCTGTTTGACTCCACTGTGTATAGTTTGGGGGAACCAGTTGACTGACACTGATTATGCAGAGATACCAAAAGCATGGCCTGTTTACTTGCCAGATAATAAAGAGGCCAGAGGATTACTGCTTTTAAACATAATCATTGTCATAGCACCAGAAAGTTGAGCAGCTACTTTGGATAATTTATTTCCTGAATTTAGGTATATTGGGATTAACAGGTTAGTTATAGTGATCAGGAAGCAAACAACTAATGGATAATGCCAAGCTCACTGTCTTGTCTGCAGTAGATATAAAATAAGTGCCGTCAAGACATGAATTATCTTCCTGAACCATCTGGATACTAATAGATAAACTTAAAGCCCTTTTTCCCAGTTTCAAAAGCTACAGTAAGTTCCCTGATGAGAAATTTTCTATGAATCCCACTGTCTTGCATTGCTGGGAGGGATCTCCGAAAATGACTGCATCTGTGCCACTTGATTCCCAATGTTGAAGCTGCTCTATTCTATGTGAGGGGTCAGATGATCTCTTCCAGATTCAATATCTGTAATGCCTCTCCGGCCTGCCTTTAAGGGAACAGGCTTTCTTAAACCTCCAGGGGGCAGCCCCATACCAGTTGTGATGAGGGATAGGGTTGGACTGTTGGGGGGAAGAAGTTAGAATTTCTACCCCTTGTTCAGACAGACAGCAGGCTCCACAGAGAGCTGCTGACATGGACATTTGCCTGAGATTCACAGCACCTTCCAGGGACATGGCATGGGGTAGGGTGAGTGTGGGGCAGAGATGAGCTGTCTTTACTGGTGGCTAAACAGTCAAGGCTCCTAGATGTGAATCTCAGTTCTGACACTTTTAGATATGTTCAGTGAGTTCTTGTGAAGTGTGGTAGTTTGTGTTCACAAAGCAACTACGGCTGACTGATCACATTACAGCAATCGGTTTCCCAGGGTCTGAGGACATAAAAAGCATGTGTATTCATTGTATATTTGTATGTGTGTGTGTTATTAAACTTGGGAAATTAATAAACATTAATCAAATATCTGTTTGAATACATACCTGCAGTTCTCTTAACCGTCCATGGCTCAAGGCCAATCAAGGCTACATCCAGCAAAATTCCCCCGCATCTGACGTTGCCCTCCCCACCAATAAATAAGACAAAAATGCAGTGATTTAGATGCTTATTTTGTGCTCTTGGATTTTCTGCTGAAATATTAACTCACTGAAAGCAAAAGAGACTCACTAGTGTTCTTAAAGCCTCCACTGGGAAAGCTTAATTGTCAAAGTTGGTCAATGGCAGGTTCTGGAATCTACAGGAGCCAAGGGTTTGTGAGGAATTAACACTTGGCTTGGTTCATTTTGGGCCCAATAGATTTCCATTGCTTTCTTTAGGGAGGTAAGACCAGAATGGATTCCCTATTGATAGACCAACATTTTACAGTGGATCACATTGTAGAAATACTTGTTAAGCATTTCATGTTGGGGTTTCAAACACTAATAAGTCTCTTTTGCTTTCAATGAATTTATTTTACCAGGATATCCAAGAACACAAAATAAGCATCTAAATCACTGTATTTTTTGCCTTTTTAGGGGAGAGGTGTTGGATTCTGGGGAGGTTTGCAGGATGTAGCTACACTAAGAGAGGCCTGTTCTAGAGAACAATGTTGGAGGTGAATCGCCGTTTCCCCTCTCCCCGTGGTGCTTGGAATCCCCGGTTCTCAGCTGTAGGAGAAAAACATCAAGCAGAGTATCAAAAAGGTGGATCACAATTGTTCCCAAACCAATTCTATACAGAAGTAACACTCTATGCTTTGCTGATCATTTAAGGTGAGGCAAAGGTTAAATTTTCAGCATTCCTCACGCCCATTTCCCGAGAAATACTTCCTAGAGAGACACGCTCATTTCTGAGTTCCAAGGACTGTCAGAGCTACTTGAGTAGTAGTTGTGTGTTTCACACGGACACGTACAAGCACACACATGCACGCATGTGCACAACAGCTTACTAAGGTGGTCCCACTCGAGGAATTCAACTGCAGGGAAGCACCTGATTGATGCTATCTTTAAAAAACCAATTCAAATGCTCATTACTGCACATAACAAGAAGTCTAGAGAAAAGTCAATTCTTAGAGGGGACCTCTCTTGGAAGATGCTGCAGAAGAGCAGCTTAAATTCTCCTCTTCATAAATCCCACGGTACCTAACATGTGCCCCTCATGACTGCCCTCTACTGGATGGAAGCCGATCCAGCTAGTCTTGGAGGTCTCCCAGCTGAGGGACAGAGTGACAGCTTAGCAATGGGTTTCTAGGCTGGGCAAAGTGAGATTTAACCTCTCAAATAGTACTATCCATCTCTCAGTTGAAAGTTCATCCATCTATGATTTTGTTTTATAACATCATTTAGTAATACTACTTAATGCTCAGCATTTTGAACCCATTGTGTAATTTAACCCTCACAACTACCCTGTTACGATATTATTAACTCCATTTTCCAGAAGAGTAGGCTGGCGCTCAGAGCGTTTAAATTTCCTGTCCTCTGCCCCACAGGTGGAAAGAGGCAAAACCTGACCTTGAGCTCAGGTACCTTTCACTACAAATCCAATGTTCTTTCCCCTGCATCATCCTAAATGCCCATAGGCCTGTTCTGGATATAATTTCTTGGTAGGTTATCATAATGTGTACATGAACCTCAGACAAAGAATGGCCATGAAATATGATTAATCAAACAGGCACATTAAAAATCTTCCTCACCACCATACCGTCACACCTATACGCATACTTTAGCCGACACTCTTTGGAGCTGTTACCTACGCTCACCGTTAGTGTGTTTATCTGATTCCCTAAGGATTCGGATAAACATTCCCTGTCCCCGCCCACCTCCTCCACCATGGTTCTCTAGGCCCTGAACAGCTGGACCCACACTCCACCCCAAACACAGCATCCCTGACCTTGGTATTAGAGACTGTCAGGATTTCTCTCTTCCCTCCCCATACCCCAGTAACTCAGTCAGATGGGGTGTCCAAGACTCCCAGGTCATTCCTTGTCACCAGACTCTCTTCCCCTAAACTGACCCATTGGCACAGATTTCTTCAACCCCTGAAACATTCACCCAGAACTCACTGTCTGTCTTCAGCAAAAACCTCCAATCCTCAACTCTTTCCTGCTCGAATCTTAATCCAAACCTGGCTCTTCCCTGAGGGTACTCTCTCTATAGCCCTCTCAGGCAGTGCCTGTTTCCTTCCTATACCTGGAGTGCTTGAGGTGTTCCCCTTACTCTTCATTCACTGGCCTTCATTGTCTCCTCCAGACCATTCTCCTGCCCCCTCTCGACCCTCTTCCCTGCCCAGATTATTGTCATGCTCTCAGGCTCTACTGTCTACTGCTCTTTCTTGCTGCAGTCAGCTACAGACCTCTAGGCCTCTCCCCTGTATCCCTTGAATATTTCAGCACCTTGCTGATACCCCACTCTGTAAAACAATTCCTATAATATATTCACGATGTTTTCAAATCCCTGGGGGTGATGAACGCCCTGAAGGATCTGTTCTTTGGCTCCTCCTACTCTTACTAAACCACTCATTCTTAGTTCTAGTCTCATTCTGGAGTTCTACCCCAGTTTAGTCATGACCAAGAACTGCAGCTACTCTAGATCGCATTTCAAGCTTTCCTCTCCATGACTAGCATTTCCTACCCTTTAAACTCGCTCTATCTAGTCTCCTGTCTCCAATAGTTCCCCAACTCCACAGAAAGCTACAAACCTATGGATCCTACTCTATTTACACTATCAGTCATCCTTCCTTATCTCCTCTTTTTCCTCCCACCTTTGATTCCATGGCTCATCATCATAATCACGACCTTGTACACAAACTCAGCTCTTTCATTCCTCTCTCCCATCACCATACTCATCTAGCAAAACCGCAACTTTAATTAAACTAAAATCTCTACTGCATATCATTCCCAGGAAGCTGAACATAACAGGAGAAAAAAGCTCTCAGTCTCATGGATGGAGCTCACATTTAAGCCATGGCAACTTAGTTCAGGTGGGTCCTGGTGCTGCCCCCCAAGTCTACTCTATTTCCCTTTACCAGTCACTCCACCACTCTCCTAGATAACTGCTTTACCTCTTTTCCATTCTTCTTAAACCTCCAACATCTCCTCCAACTTCCCTCTTGGCCATTACCTGGCTTCTTATTTCATGAAGAAAACACTAAACCAAGGAAACTCTGTATATCTGTTCCTCTTTATATGGATATGCTAAAACCTTCTATATATGCACTTCAGCCCATCCCCTCTCATCTACCAAAGGGCATCTGTTATGGGCTGAATTGTGTCCCTCCAAAGTTCAGCTGTTGAAGTCCTAACCCCCAGTACCTCAGAATGTGACTGTATTTGGACATAAGGTCTTTAAAGAGGGAATTAAGGTTAAGTGATATCATATGGGTGGAACCTAATCCAATAAGACTGGTGTCCTTATAAGAGAAGATAAGGACACAGACAGGAACAGAGGGAAGATCGTGTGAAGACAATAGAAAACAGCCTCTACAAGCCAAGAAGAGAGGTCTTCAGCAGAAACCAATCTTACCAACAATTGGTTTACCAACAAGTCTGATTCCAGACTTCTAGCCTCCAGAACTGAGAAAATAAATTTCTGTTGTCAACTACCCAGTCTGTGATACTTTGTTATGGCAGCCCTGGCAAACTAATATAGCACCTCTCCTGAAATCCTTTGTGTTTCTGTATCATCTACTTTTTCCTTTCTACTAAACTATTCACATCACAAACAAGCTAAATACTGTACTCCATAGTCGAAAACAAAACAAAACCCTGCCTTGGCCTCACACTGCCTTCCAGCTCTGCCCCCTTACAGGAAAACTCCTCAAAAGAGTTGTCCTTATTCACTGCCTCCATTTATTATCCTCTTGGACTCCTCTCAACCAACTCTAGTTGGGCTTTCAGTCCCATCACTCTACCAAAGCAGCCTCTTCCAAGTTCAGTTATGACCTCACCTTGCCAAAACAAGTGGGCTCTTCTCAATCCTCATCTTTCTCGCTTATCAGATAGTAAATCTGACATGATTACTTTTGAAAGAATTCTCTTGGCTTCTGGTACAATTTTTTTCTGGTCTGGTTATTCTGTTCGCTGTCTAGTACTTCTTTTCTGTATTGTTGCTTGTTTCTCCTGATTTTTGCTACCTCTTTTTATGTTATGGTTTCCAGGGCTCAGTCCTTAGATGTCTTTTCTTTTTTTTTTTGGCTGTGCTACACGGCCTGTGGGATCTTAGTTCCCCAACCAGGGATCAAACCCGGGTCCGAGGAAGTGAAAGCACCAAGTCCTAACCACTGGACCACCAGGGAATTCTCTTCGATGTCTTTTCTGACTACACTCAACTCTTAAGTAAAATATCATCCTGTCTTAGCTTGAAGTGTCTTAGCTTCAAAAGTCATTTCTATGCTGATGACTCCCAAACTTGTAACTTTAACTCAGACTCTTCCCTGAACTATAGACTTCTCTGTTTGGATGTCCATCACGTTTTGAACTTGACTGGCTCAAAACAGAACTCTTAAACTGCCTTCCAACCTTGCTCCTTCTATATTCTTCCTCATCTCATAAATGTTGTTCCTCTTTCTCAGGGAAAAACCATGGAGTCATGCTTATCTCCTCTCTTTCCATCATATCACATCCAATTCAAAGCAATTTCCTGAAGGTTCTTCCTTCAAATATACCTGGAATCCAACAACACCTCAGCACCTCCACAGCATCTCCTCTGGTCCAAGCCATCATCTTCTATCCCTTGGACTAGTGAGGTTGTCTTCTGCAGCTTACCTTGCTTCTATCCTTGTCCCTAATGATCAGTTCTATAACCAAAGTGGTACTTTTAAAACTTGTCAGTCCATCTCCCCCCATGGCCTGGCAAATCCTTAACTAGCATCTCATCTCACTCAGAGAAGATCCAAAATCTCTACCACATCCTAAAGGTGTGATGCGATCTGGCTCCTTGATACCTCTCTGATGCCCTGTCTCCCAGGCTCCCCGTGCCTGTTCTGTTCCCTTCGCATGGGCTCTCTCTGTTCCTACAACATGCCACAAACCCTCTTGCTGAAGGGCCTTTGCAGGAGCCATTTCATCTCCCTTTAATGCTCTTTTGCTGATTATCTTCATAACTCTTTCTCTCATGTCTTTCAGGTCTTTATCTTTCAGTTGTCTCCTTAGAAGAGAGACCTTGCCTGTAATCTGTGTCTAAAATTGTTCCGCTCTCTCTCTTCTCTCCCTCTCTCTCTATCTCTATCTCTCCCTCTCTACTCTGCTCTGTCTTCATAGGACCCATCATCATCTAACTTTTAATGTACATATTTGTTGACTGAATACAAAAAATAGAGATATTTATGAAAATAATTTTGGTATCTTTATTTCAGATAATTTTATAAAAAGAAGAAACATTTCCTGAATGCTCATTTCCCTTTGTTAATGATTGCTGAGAATTTTGTGCTTGGGAAAATAGGCCCTGATGCACTCCCCAACTTTGGTAGAAAAATTATTTTGAAATATAAAGGGCCAAACTCCTTCTTTATGCCCAAACTCCTATACATTTAACACTGACTTAAATGACAAGGAATCTAAAGCTAATGGCTCATGTTGATGCAGAAATCAGACCAAGTCTAATGATATTCAGGAAACGGCTGAAATCTTTAGACCTTTATTCAGTCTATAGTGAAGAGGAAATGTAACAGTAATGTCTCCTATGCTTCATCTCAATGCTCAAAGCTTTCTACACTACTTTCTAGCTCTTCCTGGATTTGCTTTACTATGAATCTATAATTATAGGGAATGTTTTGTAAATAGATGCTCACTTATATTAGATTTGCAATTAAAATAAAAAACTGGACAGAGAAGCAGAAATTCCTAGTAGTAGTAGTAGTAGCAGCAGCAGGAGGGTGTGGCACAGGTGAATGTAGGCAAGGCCAAAACAAAATTAGCCAATGTCATTTTTGTAGGCTTGGTGAAAACACACTGCAAAGTGACCTGCAAGAACATTTCAAGTTAGGGGGTTCATAAAAAAAATGAAGAAATTACTAAGTAAGGGAGCAAAATACTTACAGAGGAAAGTAGATATTTTCTAAGGGATTTCTCAAAAACTACTGTTGATGGAGATAAAAATCACTACGGACTTGTCCACTTCATCTTTAGAGAAGAAATGAACCTTCTGTACATATGTCATAAATATTAGCGACAAGGAGCCCAGGACTAACCTTATGACTAATCACCATTAGTGACTGTTATTGTCTTTTTATTGAAAAACCAAATTTAAATCTCATCTAGTGACCATTTACTATCCAAAGCTGTATGCCTATGTCCAAACTCATCAAATTGTATATATTAAATATGTACAGGTTTTTTTTGTACATCAATTATACCTCAATAAAGCTTCAGTTAAAAAGGAAAAAATCCTTAGGGAGTAATACGCTTCGTTTTTAAACATTAATCGTAACTAATTGTCTGAATTCCTATTAAAAACTCTATAGAGTAGGATAACAGTCTGGTGCATAAAGAATATATTTGATGACTTTGATTATTCTTTGTCGTTAAAAGATTTCTGCCACTTTAAAAATTTGTAATTTGGGGTCATCTTTTCCTTGTAAATAAAAAATATTTAATATTTTTATCATAATGCATAAATAATGTTTTCACCATCACTTCACCAACAATACAAGAATATTTTACATTCACCTGGTTCTTCCGAATGCTGCAGGAACTGTAATGGTTCCTAATCTTTTCTTGGACATAATAACAATAGAAACTTGGAGAAAAGGGATATACTCCTTAAAAATATACCCTCCAAGAATCCCTCTGCATAATAAATAATAGTAATAAATTGCTACAATAATAATACATAGCTTACATTCATACAATACTTTATAATTTACAAAGTCCATCATTAACTTTTTGTCAATTGATCCTCATAATAATTATATGATGTATGGCTTAGATACATTTTGTAGACAATGAAATATAAGTTCGCAAGCTTAAGCTACTTGTTAGAGAAACACAACTAAGCAGAACAAAGTTACAATCTATACTTGTTCTGTTTGTCTGTAGAGGTTGTACCCCTATAATTTTCCCACCTACTATAAAGTAACCTAAGAAGTTAGAAGTTCTAGGCTCATGTTGCCATCAGTGTGTTCAAGGTAGGCAGGAGGTGGAAGGACGAGAATGTACTCCCAAGACAGAAGCCCAGATGGGAACTCCAAATCCTGGGGTAGCAGCAGCATGAGAGCAAAGAGGATGGAGTTAGGCAGGGAAGACATTTAAAGACAGGCATTTGCTCTCTGAAATGTTTGTTTAGACTTGACCTCAAAAGCAATGGAAAACCATTACTCAAATCCTGTCTTTCATCAAGTTTCAAGTCTCTGAGATCAACAACTGCAGGGCTCTGACTTTCTACTTCTAGCTTGGGGTACTGTATAAATATTAGTTTCGAACTTCCACCTCCCTCTGACAAAGCCTCACAGATGAAGTGTAAAACTGAGGCTCCAGCCATTTGTGCTTAGTAAAGGCTCCCTGGTACCTTTTACAAGAATTGGGTGATTAACATTCACAATCTTGGCCTATTTCCAACAAGGAGAAAGAAATGGTACTTCAACATTGCAGGCTTGCTTGCCCCTGTCCATTCCACTGGGTGAAACACAACACAGGGACTGCAGCCCAGGTAGATGAGTCAGGGTAGAGTTGTTGTGAAAAACACATTCTCACTATGTTTAATTTAGGACATAAGAGGACCACCTGGATTAAGGAAACCAAATTTACCACTGCTTTCAAAGGAGGGGAGAATCAAGGCTTTAGGAGTAATTTACTTCAATCAATTTCAACTTCACTCCCCTGGGCTGTTTTTCTCCTCACTCTGAAAGACACTGGCCCTAGGCAAGGAGCAGATGCATGTTTCAGAACACCTGGTAGATACACACCACCTATAGCTGAGTCTTCGCTCTGGGTTCTCAATGGCAGCTTCAAGGCTAAAATATCACACCCATATTTTATTTTATTTTATTATTATTTTTTAGCGGTACGTGGGCCTCTCACTATTGTGGCCTCTCCCATTGCGGAGAACAGGCTCCGGACGCACAGGCTCAGCGGCCATGGCTCACAGGCCCAGCTGCTCCGCAGCATGTGGGATCTTCCCGGACCGGGGCACGAACCCGTGTCCCCTGCATCGGCAGGCGGACTCTCAACCACTGCGCCACCAGGGAAGCTCTCACACCCATATTTTAGCTTGGAAGTAGATGGCACAAAATAACTCATGACTCTAAGTTACTGCTCCAAGTGGGGAGGAGGGGAAGAGAGTAGGCAAAGCAGGAGAGAAACTTTGCTCTCTCCTGCAAAAGTTTCGTTTGTGCTTTGTGTTTCAAACCTCCCGGTATTCTGGTGGGCATACCCTTGGCAAAAAGGCAAATCAGGGCTTCCCGGGTGGCGCAGTGGTTGAGAGTCTGCCTGCCGATGCAGGGGACACGGGTTCGTGACCCGGTCCGGGAGGGTCCCACATGCCGCGGAGCGGCTGGGCCCGTGAGCCATGGCCGCTGGGCCTGTGCGTCCGGAGCCTGTGCTCTGCAACGGGAGAGGCCGCAACAGTGAGAGGCCTGCGTAACGCAAAAAAAAAAAAAAAAAAAAAAAAGGCAAATCACTCTCCCTAAAATGCTTGGTGGACATCAACTGGACCTTATGGAGTGACCTACGAGTTGAGTGTAAATGGTCTGAAGCATATAAGTTTCAAATGATCCAAAGTTCACAGACCAAGAGGAAACAATCTATAGAACATGGAAAGAACCTAAACATATTTCTAGGAATAAAGTAACCCCTTGGCTGTAGTCACTCAAGTGTTCACAAAAAAGCATGGGCAACCCTCAGGCTTTGACTTTGGAAAGTAAGTGGTCACTAGGAGAGGGTCTAATTTGTAGACACTAATAAGAAAGACTGCCGGTGGTCAGTCAGGGGGTTAACTCCCTGGCCTATTTCACTGCCAAAATTTATGAAATACCTACAAAAAGCGCATTTCTTCTCTAAAGATAAAAAAAAGTGGACAAATCTACATTGCTTAATGTCTTAAAAGCATGTTAGGGTCTAAGGCTACAGAGGGGAGGCAGAGACAAATGTTTGGAAACATAAGTGAAATAAAAGAGGAGAACAGGTTTGCGGATTAAGCCATTGCCTCCCATGCTTCCTTAGTCTATTTATTTTAAGGCCAGGCCTAGCTATTCTTGATTCTGAGGGGATTCTGTTTCCTTTCATTTTCCAATCACAGGCACTGCCTAAGACCACTTAAGCCAATAACTCTCTAGATCTTACCCCATGGGCCCAGCTTCTCGCAAAGCCTATTCGTGCCACTCTTCTGCTAGGCGTTAGGTCATTTTAGCCATTTCAAAGGGCAGAAGAGGTTGCAGAGGTATGGCGAGTCATCAATTACTCAGAAATTGGTTGTCATTATAGAAGAAGAAACAGCAACAAGGAAACAGGCCCCAAACAGCTGATTTGGTCATGGAATATGAATGGGAAAATTTGAGTAGACATAGTCACAGGCTGGACAAAATTAGAATGTTTTTCATGCTACTTCTCTTTTCTTCACGTTCCTATATTCTAGCGAAAGGGCCAAAGGAAAGCTTGGTTGAAAAAGTGAAGGGGCATCTCTCTCATGTCCCAGAGAACTACCACTGCCTATTAACGCTCTAGCTTTGGTGCTTTAGTTAATCAGTCAAACAGATATTTCTTGAGCAATGACCATATTCCAGGCACTTTGTTAAGGGCTGGGAATATAATGAGAAGCAAAGACAAGACACAGGGCACTAGAGAAGGGACCATTTGGGATAGGCATGGGCACCAGGCAGCTCAGAAACAATCTCTAACAAGGTCAGCAGAAAGCTGAAAGTAAGAAAACAGGATTTTACCCTGCTTTTCCCCACAGCAACAGCTGTAGCCTTTTGCAAAGCAACTAAGCCTGTGGCTAGCATTCCAGTCCAATCTCATGTCAGCAGCCTGTAGCCTTGGAACGTTCCTGAAGGGAGACTCTTAATCGATTGCATTCTTTTGTTTTTGCCTTGGCATCTCAGATGGTGGCATTCCCAAGGCTGATTAGCTTGGAGTTCCTTCCCTGTGAAGCTAAAGCCACCATGTAATTTCCATTAGACCTGAAAATGATCCTGATATAAGACATAGATGGAGCCCGTAAGCCACTGTCTAATCATACATAAGAATTAACTGGCCTGGGTTGCATGTTCTTCATTTCTCTAGCGGTAAAATTATTCTTAAAAATATCTATCACTCTTTGTGGACAATCAAATAAGCATGATGACAGCCTAGTTTAGAATTGAGTACTGCGCTAAATGTCATAACTCTGATGCTGAATTGCTGTGTGACTTTGGGTAAGCCACTTAACTTTCCTCCTTGTGTTTTCTCTTTTCTGTTCTTTTAGTATCTTTGACATGCCAATCTTTAAAACTGGACATGGGGTGGGTTAGAGTGTAGGGAGGTAGGGAGGGGAAGGGTCTACAAAGATAAAGAAAACCTGCCCCCTGCTCTGGAGAGGAAAGCACAGTCTACTGTGGAAATTAACTTCAACGTCAATAATTAGAGCCCCACAGTCCGGGACTGTCACCAAGGTGTATGCAGGGTACTGCAGGAGCACAAAGGAAGGAGGCTCACTGCTTCCGGGAGACTAAGCAGGGGAGTCTGACAAGATGTCCAAGAGGTATTACCAGTTAGCTGAATTTTGAGGGATGAGGAATTCCCTGCATGGAGAAGGGGGAAAGACACACACCTGCTCTATCCCTGAAAAGGGATGATAGTCTTTGATTCTGCTTACCTCTCAGAAATATATTGACAGCATATACATAAAACACAGAAGACTTGGGAGTCCAACTCCTCCATGAAGGCCAAAGCACTCAAGCCCCACCAGAAAAATGATGCCACATGAGTCTTTGGAACTTCGGAAGGCTTCTCTGCCCTGTGTCAGGAAATGCTTGTTAATCTTTTTTCCCTTGGCAAGTGAGTGAAGACCTGCTCACAGCCGGTTTCTTCATCCTCTCCTGGCTCACGCTGACGCTGGGACTGACACAGCTTGTGGCAATGATGGCTCTCAGAGCTGCTGTGGGAGACCCAGTGCAGCGTCGAAGGGGTGAGCACCTCCCTCCCAGGAGCGAGGCTGGGACCTCCTTCTCCCACCATTACAGTGGGAGGCCTTTCTTACACAGCTTTCTAGAAGCACCCTTAGCTGTTCAGTTAGCTCTAAACACTCTACCCAGTAAAAGTCCCCATATAGCCCTCATGAGCTTACAGCTGCCATGACACTCATTGCCTCTGTGTGTGTGTAGCTTCCCTGAGGATCAAAGGCACACCGATGTAGTGGCAAAAGAACACGCAGACGTTATTAAGGCCATCCAAAGCCTCAGTGTCATAGGGATTCTGTGTCTCATCAGTCAATAGTGAAAAGAGCAAATATCAGGTAATGCCGGCTGGGCCCTGCCATGGTACTCAAAGCTATGCTAAGCACTGGGGTTCCCACGAAAAGTCTAGCACGCAAGAAACGGGAATGCTTCCCATATCGCACCCCATGCCATGTGAAATCCCTGGGCTTCCGCTTCCTTATTTAAGATGTGATAAGGAGGAGAGGACTTAGATTACATGATTTTTTCAGAGCTGTGATTCTCTAACCTCACAATATATGTAAGAATCTCAAACCAGGAGAAGACTATGGTTATTATACAGGAGTGGGAATTTTAAAGACTGATTTAATAGAACATGGTTCTAAGAAAGCATATATAAAAAAGGTGTTACATTTAATATGCTATATTGGGGAGTACTCTAGTCATCTTCGTAGACAGTATTATCAATATTAACTTTATTGTATAAAAGTGGGAATAAAAGGGTCACAAGTAGGTCAAGTACAATGTGCATTACTCAACATGGTGTAGTGCTAATGTCTCCCCTTCCTACCTACTGCAAAAACCACAGTGGCTTCAAGAATGAGCATCAAAGAAAATGTAGGAAGCAGCTGGATTGAGACATACCGTTGGTTTATGAGACAGGGAAATCAGGTTTTCAGTTTCTTTTTTTCTTTTTCCCCTTTCTGACTGTTTTGTGGCCTACAGCACCTTGTCATTACTTTTAGGGCATTTATTTCTGTGCCTCACAAATTAAGGGTGGCAATGCTGTCCTCCTATCGATGTCGTAGGGACAATTTAAGAATAATGACAGGTGTGCATTAAGGGCTCTTCTGAAACAAAGGTGCAAAGGGGCGGTCCACACTCTGTCTTGGGGCTGGTGGGGGACATATGTTTAGCTGTGGGGAGATGTTTCCCCGCATGAGGCTGTTGTGTGTAAAGCTCAGTAGGGCCCATTGCTCGTGTAAGAGCCTCAGTCATTGTTCCATTGTCGTTTTAACCCCAGTGGGGAGCAACCTCCCTGTCCCTTGGCTGCCACCCTCACTCATACTGCCTGAGGATCTCAGAGCATAGGAGCTAGGCTCAGTTTGGCTTCTTCACCAGGGCAGGCATTCTAAACCTCCTTTCTTGCTCCCCATCTCCCTTCAATTCACCTATTCACTCACCCAACAAACATTTATGAAGCCCCTGCTATGTGCTAGGTTACTGCTCTGAGCAGGGAGCCCCTGCTTCTTTGGAACATCTCCTATCATGGGGAAGACAGGAAACAAATAAATGGATGATACCACTTCAGATCATCATTTATGTGCAAAGAAGACAATACATGGGATGATGTGAGAGAAAGTGACTGGCGAGGTGGACTCTCCCACCTACAGAGATTCAGATTCTCTGTATCTGAATGGGGTCCAGGCATCTGCATTGTTAACCAGAAGGTCTGGGGATTCCAATGAAGCTGGTCCCTGGATGACCCTTTGAGCATCACTGCTCTAGGGAATGTCCTGAGTGTATGACCTTCAGGGTTGTGGTCTCCTTCATGAATGGTGCGAGTGGAGTGGGGCGTGTTTCAGGGTGAGGGTTAATTGCTCTGTGCGATTCCCACCTGAAGCTCTCTTTTCCTGGCATCCTTTCTCGCTCCCAGCAGCTGCCTTCTGTGCAGGAATGGGCCTTGCCACCTGTTGGCTACAGCCTTGCTCTCAGAGGATTAATATGTCCTTATCTGAAATGACAGAAAGAGGAGGAGAGGGAAGCAAAATTGTTAACATGGTTCTCCTTATCTCTCCTCTCCCAGATCTTTTTCTGATCCCCCCTTCCTGGGTTCTCCCCCAACCCTATCAAATCCGCTGTGAGCAGCTGCTGACCTCCTGGCCTGATGGGCCTCCTTGCCAGCTGTCTGACGTCACATGTCAATCTTCCATCTTTACTGCAAATCTCTACTGATCAAATTTCACATTTCCAGGACTCTGGTCATAAAGCCCCTTTCTCTGGTATAATTAGTAATTAGAGGAAAAATGTTAGCTAACAGACACTCAATCCCCATCTGTCAAGTGAGGAAATTCCCATTCAAGTGAGGCCTGACCACTCCATCCAGGTGATGGACCCCTCATGGTCTGCTCTTCTGAACTAAGCAATTCTAAGGGAATGAGAGAGCTACATTACCAAGTGTCCATTTGGCTGTGCACAAATCTTTCTGTATCTGTATAATTTAATTCATAACTTAAAAAATCCCTTCTTCCCTTCTCTCCTCTTCTTTCCCACACTGCGTTTAATATTAAGTCAATGGAAACATTACTAAAAGAAGTTCCTCTTACTAAGGCACACTTCCTATGCTGTCACTGGAACCTCCTCATGATTCCCTCCTGAAAAGCTGGCTGCAGCTTCCAGTTGGTCAATGAAGGGTCCTAACTGTGAAAATGTGAGGTTTAGGGAAAGCCCTGTGTGAGGCCGATGTGATACTTGCAGATTTGCCTAAGTGGAGACAGTTTTAGTTGAGGGTAGTCTTTCCTTATTAATTGTTTCTGCCACTTATAAAAGGATCTCATGAAATATTCCCCAAACTCATGCTTTGCAGAGGTTTAGTTATTATTTAGCTAAGCATGGGCCACTGGCACAGTATGGATACCCCAAATAAACACACAAATAAAACTCCCCAAATCAAATGTGTTTCTAGAGAGAGACGATAGTTTGCTGTTCTTGGTGGTGGTGGAACCACATCAGGCTGGCTGTTCTGAGGCATAAACTGAATGATGACACAGAATCACAGAGGTGGTCCAGAGGCCAATCATCAGGAAGGTAAAAGACTTTTAGATCTCATCATTTGAAGAATGGTTGAAGAATTGGAAGATTCAGAGAAGAGAGGCCTCAGAAAGAATGTTAGTTGTTTTCAAACAGTTAAATGGTTTGCATTCTGTAAGAACTTGGACTCATTCTGTAGCACCCAGAAGTCAACATGGGATTACAGTTACAGGCAGTGGGGTTTTAGCTGCATGTACAGGACACTGGAGTCAGGTCTGGGATTGAATTCTGCTTCTGCCACTTAGCTGTTTGATGGTGGGCAAATTTCTTAACCTCTATACCTCACAAATTTTTTCTCATCTGTAAAATGGGAATAATAATTGTACCTTATGGGGTTGTGAGAATTAAATGAGTTAATACATATAGAACATTGCAACAGTGTCTGACACACAGTAAGCACTGGCTATTTACATCACTACAAGAAGGGGTGGCATGATCGCCTGGTCTAGAAGCTCAACATATCTCAAAGAATTTTCCACAGAACATGACTCCCTGAAGATGCCTCGTGAGAAAAGGGTTCTGAAATCAAATTGCTCGATCCCCAGCCTTGAGATTCATGAGACAAAGGACAGTAAGAGAATGCAAGTTACTTTTGTTTAACTAAATATTTCCCACTTATTTCACCATGGAACCCTCCTTTCGTGGAGAGATACTGTGAAATACAGTGTTACACAAAACACATTTGAGTAAAGACTAAATGACAGAATTGGCCAATCAGTTGTGCCTGTGGGAGAGTGGTTACGTTTTGATGGGCGGGGTGGATCTGATTTCTGGAAACAACGTCTGCTGATAAAGCATCAGGTTTCTGAGGGGAGCGAGTGGAGCATTTTAACATCAATACTAACATTGTGGAAAGACCGCATGCATCACCTCCCCAAATAGCTCTGCCTAGAAACAGAAAGAAACTTAGGAAGTGAGAGGTGGAGAGGAAACAAACCACTTTTTCATTTAACATTCATGGAAAAGATGTTTGCTTATCTCAGGCCTTGCAACAAGCAACAGAGACACCAAGATGACTAAGACATCATCCCTTCCATCCAATGTAGGGATATGACCACAGGAGCTGAGCACAGGGGCTTGCAATACGGTATAATCATTGCCTTAGTGGAAATTTAGAAATAAAAGGCTCAAGAGAACAGACAGGAGGGAAAACTAATTCTGTTTGAAGGAGAGAGGTTTCTGGAGGTGGGGGTGACTCCAGATCTCCTCTGTGAGGGAAGAAGAGGTACATATTATAGGTAGATACATGGGCCAGGGGAGGGTACTCATTACAGAAAGGAAGACCAGGGAGAGGGACCTGGGGGAAAGGCACCAGAACAAAGAATGAATTTATGCTCAAAGATAAGAAGATATGAAAAGTGACACCACATTCAGAAATGGCCAGGTTAAGGGCCCAATAACCAAGAGCTCCTGAGTTTTCAAATTTACTTCTATTGCTTGAGAAATCACTTTAATCAACTACACCCTTTTTTGAACTATTTGAGTTGGCTTCATTTGTAAAACATGGGAGGGATGGAGTAGGTTTCTAAGAACCCCCTCCTTCTCTAATATTCCCTGATTCCATGAAAGTTTATAAACTGGTATTCACCAGGCTTTATTTTCCTATCAGAGCCCGATACCAGCCAGCCCATTCTGTGAAATTTTTAAATCTTTATTTTAAATCAACCGCCTTTAATTGCCTAATTATTAGTTTTGCACTTTCCTGACCTCTTCATTTTTCTTTCTCATCCTTTACTTTCAAAGAGAGAGACCTGAACTCAGAATTCCAAGTGTGGCCTCCTCTTGGGGTAGAGAGATCACCCATCTTCTATTCACTAGCACGATGATTCTGTCTCGAGTTAATCTGGTTGCCACAAAACATTGCAAACTCATGTGTTACTGGTTACTTGCTCCCAAATGCATTACTTTCCATTTTTCAAAGTTGAATCCCATTTTACTTTTTTCTACCCACATTTCGATAATCTCTTAATATCATTCATGTGTTCCGTGCCTGCCCACACTGGGGTCTCCTTCTTCTAATCTGGTACCATCTGCATGTTCTATTAATCTTTTTTAAAAAACACTGGGTCTAATACTTTCTCCCATGTCTTTTACCTATTACCTCACAGCTAAATGCCTGTTCTCACACTCAGATCCAAGGCTGCCTTTGCCTTTTAGTCAGAAACATCACTTCGCAAATGCAGTTAAAAAATCGAAATGCTGCTTCTTTATCTAACAGTTGCTCAGTTCTTGTGGATTTTAACATCTTGTAGTTGGATGATATTATTAAAATAATATTATCCAATACCCCCATTTTATGGATGAAAAAACTGGCCCAGAGAATTTAAATGTGCCCTTGGCAGGACAGGATATGGGAGAAACCAGCACTTAAGGTTCCCATCTTCTCATTCGCCCCAAGATGTATTCACGGTGCATGCACTTATGCCCTCTCCCTTTCTACGAGCCTCTAAGAGGCCTGAAGAGGGGTGGGGCTTATCCATCCTCAACAGTTGAAGAGCCATGTTCTAATGAAGAATAATGTTCAAAATCCCTTTCTGCCTTTCCTAGCTTGGTTTAATAGTATTTATTTTTAGAAAAATTCCTGGGATTCTTTTCCATTCTTCATTAGCCTTCAAAATATTATAAGTGGTTTCTTTCATACACTTTTTCATGCCTCACATTGTAGTTTATGGTTTCCTGCTAATCTTTGTGCATTGAGGATTTCAAATACCCACCAAAATTATTTACAATTCATCTTACTTTGAACCATTTTTTGGCTTCCTAACTTATCAATCATTTGCCTGAATTGTGCAAGAGGTATAAGAATTCAGTTCACTATTTTCTGTTGCCTGGTCATTACTCACTGACTTATTTAGAAAATTTTTTTTCCCCAGTGTCTTCTCACGTCATGACAATCATAAGTGAAAAATACTCATTTTTTAGACTGTTATGCTGGCATTAAATCATTCTGGTTTTTTTCTGCCAAGTTTTTTTTTCTCCAAGTTTTGACTGAAGCTGGGTCTACATGATACCAAAACATCCAAATGAAAAAGAAAAATTCAGTTGAACCACTCAGATGTTTATCCACCAAATCCAGATATTTGGCAAGTGTGGATGATACTTCTGGATAATGAGTGATTCCCCCTAGAGTCAACATTTTCATCTTAATGCTTCAATAAATATAGGTACAGCTTGACTATATGTACTCTGTAGATGATGGTAGTTTCTGGTAGACTCAACCCGTGTGTAAAAAGAACCTCTGACTCATTAGTCTGTCTAGGTTGGGATGAAGTCGTTTGTCCCGTGTGGATGTGATGGGCTTGTTACCATGAAGAACTGTGGGTTAGGAAGTGGGCATCTTTCCCAGCATAAACAAATCCAGATGCAAAAAAAAATTCAAGGGAGAAAGAATCAGGAACTTGAATCTTCCTTGGCTGTAGAATTGTGGTAAATACTTCTAGATATCCATACTGCCCAATTCTTAGTTTGCATAACTTGCCTAACTTGTCCCTTAATATAATTAAATGAAAAACACATATTTTGCATTTAGACATTGTCATTCTGAAAGATTTTACATTCTCTCAATATTCCAGTGAAAAGAGTTTTACTATCTTAATTGATCAAATGACTAGAGTGACGCTTAGACAGTTTCACATAAAAGGTAGAAAACATTTGAAGACTAGACCTGAGTCTAGGATTATAGATTTGAGGGACTTTAAACGTCTTTTAAGGAAAATCCCCATCTAATGCTTCAAGCTGCTCCCCATTTGGCACGTGTGTTGAGGGGTATCAAGGCAGTTCTAGAGACAGGGAATGGCGTTATTATTATTTTTAATTTTCCCAAGAATCTACCTCTCTGTGGCTTCCATTTCCCAAACGCTGACTTTCTCCTTGAAGTCCCAGGACAAGTCACGCTGTCTTTTTTACATCATTGATATCTGAAATAATTTGTCTCATCCTTTACCCCTGACCACCTACTTGTCCTGAAATTTCAACCAAGACTTCTCTTCTCCAGCCACCTCTGCCCCTCCCATCATGAGGTCTGATGTTCTTCCCAGAATGTGTTCCAGTTTGTTTGTGTTTCTCTTCAAGCACTAAACACAGGGAGACTGTGCTTCGCTGAAGCTCCCCTCCCCCGAGCTGCTGCTGACCGCCTGGAGTCCGGCGGCACGCCACAAACGTGGCGGGGGGGGGGGGGGGGGCTCACTGGCCAGGTGAAGACGGCTTCCACCCTGGTGTCTGTCTCACTTCCGAGCTCATCCTCACATCAGAGGCCTGACTTTTTGACGACAAATAGAAACTTGAGTACTGCCACACTCCACCACAGTTAATAGCTCCTCGCAGCAGCAGCCACTACCACTCAGCCCCTCCTGGCAGGGCTCCGGCACAAGGTGAGGGCTCTGAAACTTTTACACAGCACTGTATAGGTCAGGGGCTCTGACAGGTACCCAGACCACCTAATGACGGAAAGTTTGATCTGGCAGGCAGCCAATGAGCAGCAGTGATCCTGGCTCTGAGGGCAGAGTGGAGAAGCAAATGCCCATGCTCCCTCTTGGTGGTGGTAGTGGGGGGGTTGCCCCCTTTTCTCACCTGAGCTTTGCTGAGCCTCCCACACATCTGTAGTTTCTTTACAGCTCCCAGCAGCCATTCTTGAGGCCCCGGTGGTGACTCTGCGGGTAAAAAGAGTGAACTTTCCTCCCACCTTTTAGCCTTTCTCCAGGTACAGTGTAACACTGTCTGGTCCAGAGTTGAAACTTCTTTGAATTGTGGTTTGTACCACTAGCGCCTTGGGTTTATAAAAAAAGGGTAAAATTTCTGCCTTGTACCGTGGCTGTAAAAACCCTTAACCTAATTTTCCAGCTGAGCCAATTTTGAATTAAAAGGCTTCATGTCAGGAACATCAACATTTGGATGAGACTCTAATAGATCCTGTGATAAATCAGCAGCTGCTGTGGGTGAATCTAATTCCAGATTCTCTGCCCGGAAAACACCGAGACAATAAATTACCACACAAGATTCTGTAAAAGCCAGAAGGGGTTCACATGGGAGACTGAGGCGAGCAGGACAGTCTTGGGTGGCAAAGTAGACAAGCTCTGTGACATTGCTGTTAGCCTGAATGAGCTGACGAGGTTGCAAACTGGAGGTGACTGGGCAGCCTCTGTTCTTAGTCTCTGCGCCCTCACAGCAGAACCCGGCACATCACAGCGCTGCCCCAAAACAGATCCAATAGATAATATCCGTAAAGACTTGATAGGGGAGGTGGTGGGAAAGAGACTGTCTGACAAAGCCTCATAAGATCCTGTTTAAACATCTCAGCCAATTCCCAAGAGTCCCCTCTGGGCCTTTGTCACTTCATCTTTCCTCTCTCTCCATTCCTCGTCGGGGCCAGCATCCACCTCTTCCCTTCTCCCTGGCTCCTACTCTCAGCCAAGGCTCCAGCCCTACCCTGGACTATTCCAGGTTTCCTCTCCATCCTTTTCTTATACGGAGTACTGCCATACCTTCTCAGTTTCTAATAGGCAACTCCATACCCATGGTATGCTGCAAGCTAAGGACTCTTCTTAGGGTCCACTCATCTTCCGTGGGAGGGATGGAAGTGGGCGTGGTATTGTTGCTTGCAAAACACTTTTCTAGAAACAGTTTTCCCTGACATGTGGGTAAATTATTTAGGACTGTATCCAGCTCATAGTACATGTACCCAAATGGTAGATTCTAGCATTGCTAGTAAGTAATATTATTTTAGAGGGAAAAAAATCCTGATTCTCATTCATCTATTCTCTTTGGACTTGAAATTCTGTTGATTTTCAAGTTTAAGGACTTCGACTCTTTGTAGTTCCCAAACTCTGGTGTTCAAAAGAATAACCTAGTGAAGACCTCACAAAGGTTCCTGCAAGATTTTAATTCTGTAGATCTGGTCAGGGACTCAAGAATCTGTATTTTAACAAGCTCTGCGGGTGATTCAAAGGTAGGCGGTTTGTGGCCCACCTT
Source organism: Phocoena phocoena (assembly GCF_963924675.1). Lineage (NCBI taxonomy): Eukaryota > Metazoa > Chordata > Mammalia > Artiodactyla > Phocoenidae > Phocoena > Phocoena phocoena. Next base: position 104,785,631 of record NC_089219.1, read on the forward strand.
TGAGAAATACTGTCTCAGGCCTTCCAATTTCTTCCTACTATCAATACATTCCTTCATCCATCTCTACTACCAGGTCAATTTTCTTAAAGCCTAATTCTGATCATTTCTGTGCCCCAATCCTGTGCACTCTTCCTTCTCACCGCACCTTACCACGGCCCCCCTAACCTCTCCCAAGTCTCACCAGAATTATCCCAAATCACTCCCAACCACCCTGATCCTGCCCTTACCTCACTACAGTGAATGCTCAAAACAGTAGCCTCAGATGCCACAGAGGCATCCTTTAGTAATAACATTCAGGTATTTCTCCTTAGCTGAAAACCCTCCAGTGGTTTCCAACCTCACTCAGAGTAAAAGTCCTTACAGTTACCTCCAAGGCCCCTGTCATCTGGCCTTGCATCTTTCTGGCCTCATTTCTCACCACTCTGCCTCCCTCACTCTCTCCCAGTCACAGAGGCCAGGCCAGGCACACTTTGCTTCCTGTTCCCTCTTTCTCCTTGAATAGAGGAGGTGCTTGTCTTACTACTAACTTTGCCTTAAGTAGTTGTAACCCTGGGGAGTCTACCCACATTTCTCAGGCTTCTGGGTGGGCTTCTGGGCATGTGTACCACTTATTAGCTATAGTCTGCAGAAGTGCTTTGGTCTTGTTTCTTTGTTCCCTCAGTAAGAGACACCCTACATCTCTAGGCCCTTGGATTTTCTGGATCCTCTGCAGATAGCGTCTGGTGTTGTGATAAGCACAGTGGGAACATCTGTTACTGTTACAGTAAAGGATTATTACTTTTTTAAACTCTACCCTATTCTAAAAGGATCTTAGGAAGATTATAAAAAGGTAGTTTTTAAAGTGAGAAAATTAATTAAAAAAGAAAAAACGTTGTAGAACAAGCAGATGGCTAATGACTAACATAGAAAATGATTAATATAGAACATGAAGGCCATAAGATCCTGTATATTTGCTGCAAATCTGACTCTGAGCTTCCTAGAAGTCAGAAAAAATAAAAGAGGGAAAGATAATCAGTTACAGGAGTCACAGGGTCTATTAAGAACAAATCAGTGCTCAAGAGAAGCATCTCTCTCCCTGTGCTCGAAGAAATTTTACTCTGTGCCTTCTATAGAGAAGTATCCTGCATAATACAGACAACAATGTCCTCAAGAATGCTGAAACACAGCAGCAGAGTCTGGGCTTGATACAAATCTGGTGATCGGCAGCATACGCATGTGATAAGGAACTGCTGTACAGACCAGCGGTTTTCTCCTGCACCTTACAACTTTAGCCCAGCAAAGCTTGCTAGAGCTAATACTCAGTGATGTCAGCCAGGAGTAAACGTTTCAAGGGGCCAGCACAATATACGGACATCTAGCAAAGCTGTGGTCTTTGTGCATCTGATACCAAAAAATGAAGGCGTCTCAGTCAAAATCTTAGCTCTCATCAGTGGAACCAGAAAGTCAATGCAATTCAAACTTGACAGGTAAGGAGGGAAGTCTTATAACAGCTGTTTCTTAAACACCTCTAGTCAATGTAGCTATCATTCTGATTAGTGCTGAGTCCCTTAAATTTATCTGGGTACCCAGAACTACAGCTTCAGTAATGCACTGTGGGTGGCCTTTGCTCCAGACAGAGGTACATTCTCATCACACAGAGGAAAAGGGTACCATCTTGGTGTAGTGCAAATAAATTGACAGTGGCTGTTATACTTTGAACCACATTCAGTAGTCTCCAAATGACTGAATCCAGAATAAAATTAGGAAATGCTTTCATTAAAAGGTAGTTACACTATGACAGAACAGGGCAGTCTCTTTATGTAGTAATAACATCATTACTCCCCCAACAAACATTTATGAGCTCTTGTGTTGTACATAAACTGAGAAGAGGAGGGTAATGGTGGACAAAAGCACTGGACCTGAGTATCAGTGTTAGAAAGCTCACAGTCTAGCAGGGGCAGTTGAGAAACTCAGCCAAAGCCCCCATGGCCATACAGCTGTGTCTGGGGTAAGGCTTTGACTTGGTACCTTCCCATGGCTTTCTCAGACACTCACATGATGTTCCACATCTAAGAATCTCATTCTTGTTAGCAAAGCCCACTTCCTCTATTCAAGCAGAAAGAGGGAACAGGAAGCACCGTGTGCGTGGCCTGGCCTCTGTGACTGGGAGAGAGTGAGGGAGGCAGAGTGGTGAGAAATGAGGCCGGAGAGATGCAGGGCCAGATGACAGGGGCCTTGGAGGTAACTGTAAGGGCTTTTACTCTGAGTGAGGTTGGAAACCACTGGAGGATTTTGAGCTAAGGAGAAATACCAGCTGAGCATCTAGCTACACCCCCACCTGGGTGTTTTCATTCCATGGATGTAGCTAGATGCTCAGCTGGTCCCAACTGGCACAGGTGTCCCCACCTGGGGACTTGAGTACCACATGAGCCATGAGCTGAGGAGAAAGAGGCACCGTAGCTTGACTACCTCTGCTGAGAAATGCCATCAGCTTTAAACACCTCTTTGGCATAGGGAAGTCTCCAGACACCTTGGGCCCATCACTAACTGGCTTCCCACCATGAGTCTGGCATCATGATAGGAAGTCAAAGAAATACAAATGTGGGTGATACACAGACTTCAAGGTAAGCAAAATAAGCCTGATACATAAATAGCCCTAAATAAGGAGAAAGTGTTAAGTGCCAAAAAAGCATAAGTAAACTGCTACAGGAATTGAGAAGAGGGAAGGGTACCTTTTAGCGAAGAGATCAGAGAAACTTTCAAAGAGTTTTAACTGCATCCTGAAGTGGGCAAAATTTGGACCGTAGAGGCAGAACCATAAGAGCAAAGCTATGGAAGTGTTTAAGTGCAGGGTATGTTTGGAGAACAGTAATTAAGGTCAGTCCGGCTGGGTGGAAGTTGGGTGAAGATAAAAGATGATAGGGGATGAGGCTGAAAGTGGGATCGGTAATGGGATTGTGCTTTATGGGAATTAACCCCATAATGATGGTTAGACACTAGAGATGGAAATTCTAATAAGGGAATTGCCATAATAGTCTAAGCAAGAGATAACACTAGGAGAACGTGCTAGTGATATTTCAGAGAAATGTGAACAAAGTGTGAACAAAGGTATTGTCAAAAAGACAGATGTTGTCAGTCTCTGCCTTATGCTACCTCCTCTGCATCTCTTCCACCCCCGTGTACACTTTCACACAAACTTGCAAATAATTTCCATTGCTTGTAATCACCAATGAAGCTAGTTGCTCACAAGCTGACAAACTTTCTTCCTTGGAAGGGATGGATTTTCCCAAAGTGAACTGGAAAATCAAGGCATTTATGCAGGGAATATGTTGGGGGAAAATCTAAAGAATTCAGATAAATTTTTATTACTTTTAAATTTAATAAATCACTTAATTACTTCAACTCTTCCTTTTTTCACAGATAGAGGCTGAGAACTGTGAAGCAGGCCCTCCATTATCCCTGATCCAAATGCAATAGCAGTGCTGAGATGAATGTGGCCTTGAGCTCCTATAAAAGGTTTACTACCACTGCACTTGGGAAGGGACTGATCCTTTTCTTTCCAAGAATTAATAGCCAGGTTGATTCTGGATTCTTCTCTCAATTGCATCACTGTTCTGCAGGACCAGGGAACCTTAGGCGTAACTGAAGCTTTAGATCCTCAGAAAGGCAGTTTCAACCTCTGAGTGGTGTCCTAAAGCAACCCTGATTTTTTCACGACTAAGAGTGATCCATATTCCTAAACTTTAGCTGGCCCTTCCCACAGCCTCATTTCTTGCCATGCCTCCACCCAGACCCCTGATCCTTCAGAACAACTTGAAGTTCCCCAAGCATCTGCTGTTTCCCATGTCTATTCATTTACATACATTTTCTCCCATGCGAAGAAGGCCCTTTTCTGTCCTACCCAGCATGCTGGGTCCTCGTTGACATTCAAGTTCAGCTCACCTTTTCCTTCCTTGAGAAGCTTTCTCTCATCTCTTATCTCAGTTAGATGCCTGTCCATGTAATCCTATGTCACCCAGGTTTACCTCTATCATAGCACTTTGTTCATTCATTTCTTAAGTTAATATTACTGAATGACTACCAGATACCAGGTACTATGCTAGGTCTTACAAACATCATAGATATGTATATGTATATATATATATATATATGGAGGAGACCTATTTAAAAATGGTGATGAGACCCAGTGAACTATACTCTAACTGTTGGCTTTCTTTCCTGATTTTCCTGCTCTGCTGTGAGTTTCTTGAGGGCAAGAAAATAGCTCTGTCTCTCTTACTTATCAAGTGCTTAATAAATATTGAAAGAACAAATGGAAGTTGGCTGCTAGTAAGGAAGACTCAGCAACTGTAGACGTCAGTTCTTAAAATTACAGTGAGGTGAGCAGTTGTTTGACTCCAAGTTATCATCAGATTGGAGTCACTGGGGCTTGGAAGGGGCCTTAAAGGGAATGTGACTATGCATCCTGGTTTGCCTGGGACAGTCCCAGGTGACACCTGTTCTTTAGCATCTGTCTGGGTTAGCATTTATTCTAGATTTTTATTTCAATGACATTATTATTTTATTAAGTAAGTTGGGATGGATTTGGTAGACCTGGACTCTTTATTCTCAGATTCTGCCCCAGGGAAAGGGGCTGAAGACGGAGTTAAATCACCCATGGCCAATGATTGGATCAATCATGCCTATGCAACAGAGTCACCATAAAGCCCCACAAAGACAGTGTTCTGAGATCCTCCAGGTTGGTGAACACATGGAGATCTGGGGACTGAGGTAGCGCTCTAGGAGAGGGCATGGAAGCCTGGTGCCCTTTCCCTATACCTTGCTCTGCATCTCTTCCATCTGGCTGTTCCTGAGTTATATTCTTTTATAATAAACTGATAATCTAGTAAATACAATGTTTCTCTGAGTTCTGTGAGCCACTTTAGCACATTACTCGAACCCCAGGAGGGGGTTGTTGGAACCTCCAAACTAGAGCAGGTAGGTCAGAAGTACAGCTCATAACCTGGATTATGATTGGCACCTGAAGTGGGGGGCAAGCAGCGGTCTCGTAGGACTGAGCCCTTAACCTGTGGGATCTTACACTATCTCCAGGTAGATAGTGTTAAATGTGAGATTAATTGCAGGACACCCCGCTGGTATTGGAAAATTGTTTGGGACACCCAGCTGGTATCGGAAAATTGTTTGGTGTGGGGAAAAACCTTTACATATTGGAATTGTAGATGCCAATGTCAAAAATAATAAAAGTAATAAATATAATATCTTTTAGATAAATAATAAATGTAATGATATACCTTTTAATACTTTCTACTAATATCCTACTTTACTATAGACAATTGAGATCTTCCTGGGTTTTTTTTGTTTGTTTTTTTTTTTGCGGTACGCGGGCCTTCTCACCCCTGTGACGTCTCTCACCGCGGAGCACAGGCTCTGGACGCACAGGCTCAGCGGCTATGGCTCACGGGCCCAGCCGTTCTGCAGCATGTGGGATCCTCCCGGACCGGGGCACGAACCTGCGTCCCCTGCATCGGCAGGCGGACTCTCAACCACTGCGCCACCAGGGAAGCCCCTCTTCCTGGTTTTGAGACCCTATTCCATCACAAGAGTGTAACCTTAGGTAAATTAACTCCTTTGTCAGTATGTCTCTTCACCTGTGACACATGCATGATAATAGGCATCTAGCTCATAGCATCTGGCTCATATGAGGCCGTAATGAGTTAAGCGTTTAGAAGAGTCCCTAACACCTCCTAAGCAATAAAGTCTGTATTTATTGTTCTTGTTGCTATTGTTATTATAATAATTATTTTTTAGCATATATTTACTGAAATATCTGTGCCAAGTCCTGCAGATACCTGGATGATGAGTAAGAAACTAGGAATAAGAGAAAAGCCTATCAAGAAATATCCTCTGGCTGGATGGGAGGACCAGCCACTTCTTCACTTTTCACACTCTGCATAAGCCTGGCCTGAGCAGCGTAGGTGGAAAAGCTCTGGGCCCTGAGAATACCATGGAACTAGGTACTGTTCCTGATTCAGCCACCAGCTAACCTCAATTTGCTCACCCAATAAACTGCGATTAACAGCGCCTACTTTGCAAGATGGTTCGAAAGGGATTCTATCAGACCGTAGTTGTAAAGAGGCCAACATAGTGCCTAGAAAATCTAGATGCAAAGACCTTTAAAACATGTTTGAGTCCATGAAGTCCACCTGTCTTCCACCTGGACAAAACTAACTCGGTCATTTCTGACATGGGCAGGCTCTTTGGCAGGAAGAGCTGAGCGAACAGTAAAGCCAAAGGTATAGCTCTTGATGAGCTCATGGTGGAGGCCATTCCAGGCAGGTTTCTCCAGTCACAGCACCACGGGTTAAAGGAAGGAAAATATTGATGTTTTATTGAATTACTCCTATAGGTCAGATCATGTATCACTGCTGTGATCTAAACAATGAGCCGGTGCAAGAGGAATGCACAGCTGAGACTGATGAGATAAGCCGTCCCCAGCCCTGACTCCTCCAAGAGTCAGTAAATTGCTTCCTTTATTTAATTACAAATTAATTGAAAACACTCCCATGCTGATAAAACAATACTAGTCCCCGATTTGTTGATAATAGCCTAATCCTCCTGTAACAGTCCCATAGACACCATCGCCTGATTATGTCATCAATTTTACACTTGCGGGGTCTGGATAAACATGGCTGCCTGAGGTTCAGGAAAAGGATAAACACGCAGAGAGGTGCACTCTAGGAAGACCAATTTAGAGGTAAGTTTGGTGTCAGATGATTCTGGGTCGATTCCTAGTTCTGCCAGTCACTAGCTAGGAGGCATTTTGAAGCCCTTGGAGCCCTTGAAGATGAATAAATATATAAAATGTCTAACACTAGGCTTGTCACATAGTGCAGGACTCATTAATGTTAGCTGCGTTCTGTTTTCTTCTCTCCTCCTCTATGCACTTAGGGAAATTCCTGCTTTTCTTATCAGTTCAGAAGGCTATCTTAGTCCCAGGAGGTCAGAAACTATAATGATACCCTCTCCAGCATCCACAGCCCCTTATCAATCTGATCTTCTGTACTCACCAGGGCAATTTGCACCCCATGATCACCCCCTTCCTGCTTACTATAACACTTGCTTTTGCTTGATCACCAGATTGTCTCATCTTTCCAGGGTGAGCAATGTATCCTGTTATGTGAAGTGGGCACCAACATTGCTGGCTAGCAAAGCACATGTGTTGGGGACACTACTCACTCCTGGGTAAGGCAACTAGAGAAATGTTCCTGCAGTTAAGGACAGGCACATGTAATAGAGAGTAAAGCAGTGTTCCAAAGCATAGGACTAGTTTTAAAAGAGCAAGTAAGAATTACTTATTGTTAAAGCTCAAAGGATTTTGGAGGCCAGGCCATTTACTAGCACAAGATATATGGTCCCTATTACAACAAGAATCTCTCCATTATGACTGTCAGAATAAGATTCTACCAGGAGGAGTAATTAATGTTCATGCACTTTTGTATAAAGCAGAAATCAAGACTCTGTGTCTTTATTTCAGTGGATGAAACTTTGAGAATAGGGCAGAAGAAAATCAGACACTGGCTTGGCCTGTATTGAGAGGATGAACTGGTCTCTCATAGTTTTCATCTTCAAGATGAAAAAAGAAAAAAGGGGGCTTCCCTGGTGGCACAGTGGTTAAGAATCCACCTGCCAATGAAGAGGACACGGGTTCGAGCCCTGGTCCGGGAAGATCCCACATGCTGCAGAGCAACTAAGCCTGTGTGCCACAACTACTGAGCCTGCGCTCTAGACCCTGTGCTCCACAATTACTGAAGCCCACACGCCTAGAGCCCACACTCTGCAACAAAAGAAGCCACTGCAATGAGAAGCCCACGCACCACAACGAAGAGTAGCTCACCACAACTAGAGAAAGCCCGTGCACAGCAATGAAGACCCAACGCAGCCAAAAATAATAAATAAATAGATATATAAAAAAAGAAAAAAGAGGGGCTTCCCTGGTGGTTCAGTGGTTGACAGTCTGCCTGCCGATGCAGGGGACACGGGTTCGTACCCCGGTCCGGGAAGATCCCACATGCCGCGGAGCGGCTAGGCCCGTGAGCCATGGCTGCTGAGCCTGCGCGTCTGGAGCCTGTGCTCTGCAACGGGGGAGGCCACAACAGTGAGAGGCCCGCGTACCGCAAAAAAAAAAAAAAAGAAAAAAAGAAAAAAGGACATGGTCATGTCCATAAAGCAGAGAGGTACACTTCTATGAGACTGGCTCAGGAACACTAAGGATTCATAGTTTCAGAGTTCTCAGACCACCTTCTACTTTCTTACCGAACCCCACACACCCAGTCCCTGGAAGAAGGCCAAAAGAGGAAGGAAGTTCTTTCTCAAGAGAGAATCACAATCCTTATTATGTGTTCATGTCATTTTGCAGGAGTCATTTTTGAGCCTGTCTAATTGCAAAATGAATTGGTGTGGGAAGATGGACAATATTTAAGTAAACCCTCAGTCAAAAATTAAAAAAAAAAGCCTACCTTAAAGCAGGAGTTTAGGGACTTATGGAAAGTCTTCACATGGGATCCAGAAGAATGACTTGCTCCCTTCTCCTCTGCAGCACATGGCTTACACCCTCTCACTGTGCTTTTCTCCTGGCATGCCTGACACTCCTCTAGGCATGAGAACTCTGAGGGTAGGTTATGGGTCTCATTCATGGTTGAATTTACTTCAGCCAGTGAATGTCTGATGCACGGTACAATATCAGTAACTACTTGCTTTGTGAAACAACTAGAGGGAGAAAAAAAGAAAAGCAGAGGAAAAGAGACAAAAGAATGAAAAATTCTTTCAATCATAGAGCTATTTTTGCTTCAAAGCTAATCAGAAAGTAAAAGCTGATTTTGCATGTATTATAAGAAAAGACATAAAGTTTTTGGATCTGAAAGTTGATAAGCCAGTATCACCTCATATAACTGTTGAAGCTACACACAGACATCTCTGGAGTCAGAGCCACAACAAATTGCACAACAACTTGTAGTGCAAACAATGGTTTCACCAGGTGAAGATAAAGTAAACTTCTCAAACTCAAAGCATGTTTAGACCAAGCCTATCACCGTGACCGAGGGACTAATTTGCTGTATTGGATAAGATCATCTAATTGGCAAAGCCAAGATAAAATACTGATGGCAGATGTCAGTAATCCAGTTGTCTGCTAGATCTCATCCTGCTAAAACTAGAGAAGACATCAGATAAATTTTTGATTAGGATGTCTTGCTGATAACTTCACTGTTTTTTAGTGTATAGGAGTCGATGAAGGGACTTAGTCCAAAGTTTCATTCTGATCAACCAACAATAATGGATTTATATCGATTAGAATGTGTTCAACCACAAGTACATTAATATCTGTATATTATTAAGGAAATACATTAGCTCACATAAATGGAAGAGCAGATACATTGCAGATTTCTCAGTTGGTTTGTCCAATGGCTCAGTGCGGCCATCAAGAATTCTGAGCATTCTCTTCTGCTGAACTACTGGTCATGTCAGTCTCACCTTAAGTCTAGTTTCTTTCATGGCAATGGAATGGCTGCTGGTAGCAACTGAGTCTACTCTCCTTTTCACATCTAGTGGAAGAGAAAGAAAGGCCTCATTGGCTTTCTTTTAAGACAGAAGAAAAATATTTCCCCAAACTTTCAGAAAATCCCGCCTCACACCTCATTGGCTAGAATTAGGTAATATATTCATTTCTGAATCAATTACTGGCAAGGGCTTGGGATTTCTCTAAGACCCATCAGACCCATCCTTGAAACTAAAAGGGGAGACTGCTTCCCCTAAGTCTTATTAGCAGCATGAGAGAGGGAGAAAGACTTCAACCTAGACCATATATATATATATATATATATATATATATAAAATATACCCTGAGAAAACCATAATTCAAAAAGAGTCATGTACCACAATGTTCATTGCAGCTCTATTTACAATAGCCAGGACACGGAAGCAACCTAAGTGTCCATCGACAGATGAATGGATAAAGAAGATGTGGCACATATACACAATGGAATATTACTCAGCCATGAAAAGAAAAGAAATTGAGTTATTTGTAGTGAGGTGGATGGACCTAGAGTCTGTCATACAGAGTGAAGTAAGTCAGAAAGAGAAAAATACTGTATGCTAACACATATATATGAGATCTAAAAAAAAAAAAAAGGTTCTGAAGAACCTAGGGGCAGGACAGGAATAAAGACGCATATGTAGAGAATGGACTTGAGGACACGGGGTGGGGGGAAGGGTAAGCTGGGATGAAGTGAGAGAGTGGCATGGACATATATACACTACCAAATGTAGAATAGCTAGCTAGTGAGAAGTACCCGCATAGCACAGGGAGATCAGCTCGGTGTTTTGTGACTACATAGAAGGGTGGGATAGGGAGGGTGGGAGGGACACACAAGAAGGAGGAGATATGGGGATATATGTATACATATAGCTGATTCACTTGTTCTAAAGCAGAAACTAACACACTACTGTGAAGCAATTATACTCTAATAAAGATGTTTAAAAACATAAAAAGTTTGACATAATGTAAGAACAACCTATTTTTGGAGACTTTCGCTGTTAGATTACTCCCGAGGTAATACTGCTCATTTGTGACATTATATAGGTACCCACTATTAACTAAGGTCAGTTGGAAAAGCAAAATATTGTTTGGCAAGCTCACGTTAGAAATATTTTCTATCTTTCTAATAGTAACTAAGATGAAAATTTACCTTTTCTTTAACTCCTGAACTTGAAGATTTGGCCCATGATTAGAACACAGACTTGTTGAAGCAATTCCCAACTGAAGCTTTGTGCACTGCTTGAAGATACTTCCTGAATATTTTCAGAAGTAGACTTAAATTGTTCTTGTTTTTCATTTTATTTCTAATACTTCTGTAATCACTGCTTTTCCTGATTACTTAAGATTTTTTTCTTTTGACCTATTATTTTAGCAATGGAGCTGAATAACTAGATTTCAAGATAACCTCACGGCCCTGCCTTTTCATCTATACCTGCTTTCTTGGCACGCATATAAGTGTTAAAATCATAGCTGAGTTGAGTGATAGCGGGCTCTTTACCACAGGATTCATGAAAGAAGAAATACTGAACACTCAAGGCACATCAGTCAATGACTTTGCAGCAGGCTGCCACAAACTACTTTCTTTAAGCAATCTTTGTTTTTGCTAAGTTCTGCTATGTAAGTACTGTCATTTACAAATTATGAAGTTCAGGCTTGTGGCGGTGTTGTCGGAACAGACTTCTAAACTTGTGCTTTAATTTTATTTCAACATTTTTAATATTATAAGATACTTATCAAATCAGTTAGCTGATAACAGTGACCCACTGTCTTTCTGGGTCAGTCTGTGATTCTGTTACATTATGCCGTGCTGTAATTTCTGTCTGAACACCCTGTTGAAGGGTGCGAATAAAACGTCTTATGTTGGGCTTCCCTGGTGGCGCAGTGGTTGAGAGTCCGCCTGCCGATGCAGGGGACACGGGTTCGTGCCCCGGTCCGGGAGGATCCCACATGCCGCGGAGCGGCTGGGCCCGTGAGCCATGGCCGCTGAGCTTGTGCGTCCGGACCCTGTGCTCCACAACGGGAGAGGCCACAACAGTGAGAGGCCCGCGCACAGCAAAAAAAAAAAAAAAAAAAAAAAAAGTAAAAAAAAAAAAAAAAAACGTCTTATGTTTGTGACTCCTAAATTGCTTCACCTGATTGTTCCATCATCAATGACAATTGTATGACATTTTCTCAGTCTGTAATTACTTCTTCAATTAGATTTACTATGTTGCTACCTGTATAAGACCCAAAAATCTCCTGGCAGAAGAATAAAGCAGTAGTGTGGTTTAATTCATCTTTAATCTCCCATTCTGTGAAAAGTTAAACAAAGCTTGTGTTTGCATTTGCAAACTGTCTAAGCAGTATGAAGAGTTAGTATTAAAAGTGCTACTACTTTGTCATGTAATTAGATTTTTGTTTGACTAATGTGTCAGATTTTCTTGAACATTAAGACTTTAAATAATAAACACATATCATAGTATTCATAAACATAACAAAATATTAATAGTATGTGTTGATTTACTTCACCATTTCTACATTAAATTCTAATAATTCCCAGGATTGAAAAGGCACTTTCACTATGATGAGGAACAGTTTTTCTATCTTAAACAACCTGAAGTTTCAATATTGGGTCAGATTCAAGAGAAGAATATGGGACTTGGGGTTGTAAATATCTAGGACGAGTCTACTGGTGCCCCAGGTGACCATGAACAAACTACAGGACATCATTTTGCCATCTTGGGAGATTAGTCATGATTGGATGAAAATACCAAGTTACAGTTATTTTTTAAGCAGAAAAATGAGGTGAGAACATAGGACCTCTGTACTATGATGTGTAAGATGACACTACCACAAGCATTGATATTTAATTATCAAAGAGTGATTTTTCCATTAGCTTTTCAGTACCCATTTGAAAAAAAAAAAATGATACTACCACAGGCACTGATGGGCTACTGGGCCTCCTTTATGTCCCCTAACTCAACAAGACTTCAAGTCTATATCCTTAGATGGGCTCAGTTTCATATCTTGTGTCCCTAGGTTCAAATTAGCCTTCTCTCTAGTTCTGTAACCATATGTAAGTTTATTACCTGATTTAGGCAGACAGAATTCCAAAAACCTCACCCAGACTGTTTTCAATTAATTTATTTGATGTGCATTTGAATTCTTCATTCTTTTCATTTTCTTGACCAGTTCTGGTCATAATGATAAAGATATTTTAATGTCTTTCGTTCAGCTCTGGCCAGAACTCTAATATCATTCCACTGAATTGTGAGTTTCTGTACTTTGGCTCTCCAGTCAAAACTTTAAAGACAGAAACCCTAAAAATCAAGAAAGCATAATTTCTAAGCAAGTGAATGTTGCAAACAATTATATATTTTCTCCTTTGTAAATGCACAGTCTGTCCTCTAGAAAGGACACACTGATTCTTATTGTACCTTATGTAAGAATAATACTCTTTTTGGTCCATCTGGTTCCCTCGATAAAGGAAAGACTTTGATGTCAGGCAGCTCAATGTCAATTTACCAAAGGACAATTCCCTGAAAACCAATTTGCCAAATGGCTACTTCACAGAATTGCTAATTCTATATTTGACTTTTAAAACTATTTATAGTGTTTATAGTAATTCATAACAGCTTTTGGAACCTTCTGGGAAGATGTTTTGATCGATTTTTATTCTGTACTCGTAGCAGCGTGCTGAGGAATGTTTTTCTCCTCAGCCAAGTTTGCTCCTGGCCAAGTCCCTGGGTGTAGCTGGAGGGAGCTAGGACATATTAAAGGGATCCTCTGCAATGAAAAAGTCTGAGAAAAGAGCAACAACTCATAGTGGGCTGTCAATCCTAGAGCGGGCGGTGCCTCAGGGTGGGACTATAGGGCAGAGAAGGCAGATAGAGGGACTGGTGTTGGATTACCCTTGAATACATTCTTTTCTTCATTTTGAAGCTTTACTGAGGTATAGTTGATGTCATAAACTGCACATATTTAAAATGGTCAATTTTAAAAGTTTCGGTATATGTGTATATCCATGAAACCATCACTGCAGTCAAGATCACGAACACAGCCATCATTCCCAGGGTTTCAAATTTTATATATATATATATATAGAGAGAGAGAGAGAGCCATCTGAAGTCATCCTACAGATCACTGATAGTCTGTTCATTTTTTCAATCTTTTTCTCTCTGAGTTTCATTCTGGATAGAATATATTACCTGTGACAGCCATGGGGTTAAAGAATGAGACAAACAGACAAGCCTAAGGTAAGTCCTAACTTTTCAGTCTGGAAGATTGGGAAAATGTTAGTAATGTTAAGAGAAATTAGAAGTCAAGAGAGAAGCAGGTCCAGATGATGACCTGACTCCTAAATGACAAGATTCTTTTCAAGGAGATTGAATCAGGGAAGCATCTTGGCAAATGCAGCCTAGTCATAAGAGGTCAGAACTAGAGTTAGACTTGGAACACCATCAGCTCAAGAGTGTTAGGGAGGCTAATTAGGATGAACCTGGCATTGAATCCCCGGGGTGGGGGGAACTCATACATGTAGGGGACACAAAACGTATGAAAGGTGTTTCAGTTTATGACCCATCTCAAAATGAGAATAATAAACACAGGAGATGGTGTAGTGCAATGAATAAGGCACAGGCTTTGCAGTTGGGTAGACGAGAAGCCTTGTACCAACTGGCCTGTCACCTGTAGCCCAGACTTTCCCTATTTGGGCCTCACTTGCCTACCGTTTCACCTTCGGCAAGTTTCTTCACCTCTGATGTTCAGTTTCTTCATTTAAAATGGGGATTATAATAGCTAAGCATAAAGTTATTGTGCATATTAACCAAGATAACAAAGTATACAAAATCATAAAGCAACCCCTTTGCCCTGTGTTTCCTCCTGTCCCTTTAGTTTTAATCAGTGAGGCAAGTTTTCCCCCTGCCCATCTATGAAAACTTGAACATATCCCATGTATTAGCCTGCTATTGCTGCTGTAATAAATTACCTCAGACTTGGTGGTTTAAAACAACACACATTTATTATCCTATAGTTCTGGAGGTTAGATGTCCTCGCGGGTCAGCAGGCCTGTGTTCCTTCTGGAAGCCCTGCAGGAAAATCTGTTTCCCCACTTTTTCTAGCTTCCAGAGGCTGCCTAATTCCTTGGCTCCTGGTCCCATGCTCTGTCTTCAAAGCCAGCAGTGTGGCATCTTCTGATCTCTCTCTCTCTGTCCCTCTGCTTCCGCAATCACATTGCCTCCTGTGTCTGTGACCCTCCTACCTCTCTCTTATAAGGACCCTTGGGATGACACTGGGCCAACCTGGAAACTCCAGGATAATCTCCCCATATCAAGATTTTTAACTTAATCGAATCTACAAAGTCCCTTCTGCCACTTAAGGAAATGGATTCACAGCTTGTAGGGATTAGGATGCGAACATCTTTGGGAGGCCATTCACCCTGTCATATCCCATTACTTCTCCAGTTGCTCTCAGGTAATATATGTGCTACATCGTTTCATGTCACAAATATAATTTCAATTCAGGTATTAAAAATGTAGTTTCATGTAATAAAGCTAAATTTTAAACTTGATGCTTCTGCTCTTCTGCATCTAGTGCCTCTTTGAGCAGGAAGTGTGCAGTCAGTCCTGCAAAGAAGGTACAATTGGCTACTTTTCTCTTTCCTCATGGAGTCTTCTTCTTTTCTAATCAGTGCTTCTGATTTCCGCAGCGTTAGAGCAGCGGGGCAGAAGGCAGAGGTAAGGAAAACAGGAAGTCTGGGGTGGTCTAGAATCAGCAGTCTCTGGACCTGGTAGATATTTAAATGATTCTTCCTTTCCTGGATGCTTCTGGGCTCAGGTGACCGCACCCTCAGCTGTCACCGGGGTTCTCTCACCTAAACTTCTCCCATGCGCCAATACTTGACTTCTTGCATAACCTCTAGGCATCCAGGAGTCTACCTCCAGCTTCCCTGCTGCTCAGGTCCTCTTGCCCCTCCAAGAAGTCCTCTCCAAACAGCTGGTTCACAGGAAATACACAAAGCCTTTGCCCTGACTCTGGGAGTATATTCAGTTCCCATACCTCAGTCCCCTACTCTGTTTCAGCCAGCCTCTGCTTGTTTATAGTTTTCAGATGTGGCTCAAACATCAAACCATTATGTCCCCCAAAGTTCATAGGAATTTATTAAGATCTTGAATTGGTCTCTTCAAAATTCCTCTCTCTGGATTTGGGTTTAGGAGGTGGTACTCTCATCCCTCTCTCCCTTGGAGGGGCACGGTAGGAGATACACAGTACCGCTCGCTCCAAAGAAAATCTCTTCAAATATGTACCTCTTGACCTTTTATATCCTTGATGTGGGTGAGTGATTGAGTCCTATAAGAGTTTTTGAACATCTCCTTTGCCAATTGTGCAAATTGGAATTGTTTCTTGGTGTCTCAGCATCAAGCTCCGTTTTACCATCCTGTTACATTTATCAAATAGCTACCACAGTGTCTGGCATAGACAAGCACTGAATAAATGTTCATTTCCTTCTTTCTAAGGAAACTAGCAAAACATAATTACAGATATACAATTAAATTAGTCAAATATCTTGAGATTTTCCAGATGGAAACACCAAAGAAGGTGTAAAGCACTATTCTTAGAGAAATTTTCATCCTCTCTCTTCATTCTGGGCAGCTGGCAGTCTTCTTACATGGAGTGCTGACACATTCTGATGTGTCTTTCTCTGGGACCAATTTTGATGACAGGCAAATACAATTTGACATTATTCAGATCTTTAAAATTCTGCCTTTCTCCAGGAAACATGTATGTCAAACTGATCATCTAGGCTCTTTTGTGCCTCTTAATATTTTAGAAGCACAGCAGGTAAACTGGATTTTTAGTATGTATCATTGATTACTGGGAAACAACCTACCACTACACATATGGTGTGCCATGATTTAATTGACCCCAGATGAGTAAATTGCATCGTTTTACAAAGCCTCTGTGATGGGCAACTGCAGAGCAATGAACGGCTGGATGATCTAAGTTTACTGGTGAGATGGCTAAGATATAGTTTAAGGTCTGGCTATTTCAGTCACCTGATGCTTGAATTGGGTGGGTCAGCCAGGGCTTGATTTGATCTTTTTAGAAGGTCAATCCATTAGTTTCTGGACATTCAAAAGCAACTGGACCCTGAAGACCTCTGCTTCTATCAAAGCTGTCAACACCTACCTCAAAGCTCTTCATGCCTCCACATGAAATAGGAAGCATAAAAGAAAAGACTGAATGGTCAACCAACTAGGCTTTCCCTACTTGGGGATTATTTCTCTACACAGATTGATGGGAATTTCTTCTACATAACTCCAACAGTTGTTTACCAAGATTTTAACAAAACTTTAGCCTCAGAGTCATAATTTACATGTGCATATAATTCTGGAAGCTTATTAATGGGGAGGCTGCACTTTCCTCTCCATCTTATCTTCTGTCATAATTTCTGTAAATTCAGTATACATGCTGAAGTTTCTTTATTTCTGTGGATTAAATGGTTGGATGTAGAACAACAGGATCAAGGAATCCATATGTATCTTTTCTTTAAAGCTTTTGAAATATATTTCCCAATTGTCCTCCAAGATGGTTGATACCAAGATGTACTTCCTCTAGTAGGGGATAAGAATGCTTGGTTTCTCAGGTTTTTATTAATACTGGTAAATTCTGTTGGCTCTTGACTTTGCGAGCTCCCATGTGCCCTTACACTTGCACATTGTTCCTTCTGTTGTGATAACTCAGGAACTGATATCAGCCATTGCTTTCCATATCCATGACCTTGCTTTTGATTCATGTATAAAGGTTTGATATCATGCTAAGACTTTCTTTATTTTTTGGATCACCAATCTATCCTTCGTCTCATTTAGTCACTCTTATCTCAACCCCACACACTTATCGTGACTGATGTGTACCTCATGGCCATGATAGACTAGAACTGAGATTCTGGGAAGATTATCATAGGATGAAGCCATGATGAACAAGGCAGAGACCCACTTCTCAGGCCTGGTTTATATCCTGGATTAACTGCAGAGGTGAATGAAAGCTTAGAAAAGATCCAGAGCTCCTTAAATTTCCCTAAGGCCAAAATTGGTCCCAGAGCTTAGAAGAGGATTGAACCTGTTGGAAATAGGAGGAAAGAGCAACTGGCTCTACGGTGGAGATAAAGGGCAAGAATTTTAAAAGTACAAATTCCCCAAGTTTGTTTCATTGCCCTCCTCCTCTTCTCTCTGTAAAATCTCACCTTATCCACTCTCATCATTTCAAGTATCAGTATGTACAAATGACCCTTAAATGTGTATCTCTAGCCCTGACCTTCTCCGAACTCCAACTGAGTTAACAACTTCTGATGAATATATATATATTCACATGTTTTAAAACTTTCAGTTTCAACATGCATAAAAATAAAATTTTTTGTTTCTTTGCTTTCTTTTACAGTGAAAGAAAGAAAGAGCTTACAAAGATGAGCCAGCACAGTTCCTGCCCATAAGAAGCTCACAGGTTGGTAGGAACAACAGACAAGTACAGTAAGACTCCAGTACAGTGTGGCAAACGCCCCTGATTGGCCACAAATCAAGTGGGGCCATAGGACAAATTGGAAGTGGTGCTGGTGATGAACTGTACATGAGCAAATTAGGAAAAGTTTCACAGGGGGCCTGACATGGAGTTGGGACCTTGTTTCCAAGAAGTTTAGGAATTTGTCCCCAAGAAGAATGAATAACCAACCACAACTAATTAATTTAAGGGATTCATCTTTAGGGAAACTGGAGGTTGGGAATGTAAATCACTCTGGGTTCTTTCCAGGACAGGGCTGAAGTGCAAGCCACAGGTAGGGGGGATTTCCAGTCCTTTTCTCTGGTGATGATACCATCAACAAGGATGACAGCAATCACAATCGGAGTGATGACTAATAAATACAGAGCGCTTAATATGTGCCAGGAGCTGTGTTAAGTGCTTTCCATGGGTAAACTCTCATAAGTACAGTGGGTGGTTGTACGGTGGGACCCCGGATAAGGGTTCCTGCGTTCAGGCAGGGGCTAGCCTGGCTTGAATCTCCCACTGGTGCCAAAGGAGGAAGCACCTGGCTTTCTTATCCACTTGTCCAGGAGTCGGACACAGGCGGAGAGGTATGAGTGAGGCTTAAACACTGTCAGCAGTCCAACATTACAAAATGGAGTCACACTCTTTATTACAATTCACCCCTGATATTTGACTGGTGACTGAAAAGTGCCGTTTTTCAGTTAATTGAATTTGAACTTCTTTAAGTAAGCTATTAGCCTACTCTACGAAGCCTGTGGCCTGAAGTCAGTAAAAGAGATGATGAAAGTTCCACTGAATGCTTCCTTCAAGAATGCAGCATCGTGTCTGCTAAGAAGTGAAATGAATGCCTTGGTCGCTATCAATAATGTCTGGCACTCTGAAGGAGACAAAGAGTGTCCTGATGAGACCTTGTGTTATGGTTGGCAACTGCCACCCTAATGGCATATAGCATGTGGCTTTCTTGAGAATACCTAGCAATTTTCCTCAGAACTACTCTTCTATTAAATACACTTTAGACAAGATGACTGTAACAAGTGTTTATGGCAATCTTTAAAAAGGTTCTTTGCGGGTTTCCCTGGTGGCGCAGTGGTTGGGAGTCCGCCTGCCGATGCAGGGGATACGGGTTCGTGCCCCAGTCCAGGAAGATCCCACATGTCGCGGAGCGGCTGGGCCCGTGAGCCATGGCCGCTGAGCTTGCGCGTCCGGAGCCTGTGCTCTCCGCAATGGGAGAGGCCACAACAGTGAGAGGCCTGTGTACCGGAAAAAAAAAAAAAAAAAAAAAAGGTTCTTTGCATGGTGTCTGGCTTATAGGAGGCATGCATTAATTATGTGGGGGAAAAATCCTGAGATTCAGTGATTCTATAATTTAAAAAGTTAATGTTTGGAGGCATATATTTCCTTAGGATACAGAAAGCATTACCATTAACACTTGATACTAACTACATGCAACTACTTGGAATAAATTGGTAAATGTGACCTTAAGGCCTCTCTCTACCTCTCTCCTTCTTGCTCCACCCAACGAATCATACCCGGACCAAGAATGGGCTTGAACCTCTGCTCTTACAGTCTCAATTTCTTCCTTGGTTAGTGTGGTGCTGGAGACAGTTTCAGACTGAAGTCGCTGAAGTGAAGTAGAATTGTTTTTGTTTTATTCTACCCTCCCTTCTTAAATATCACTCAGTTGTAAGCATTTTCCAGAGAAGAACCATGTCTTCTACCATTACATCCCCCATTCTTAGCACTTTGTCCTGCACTCAGAAGGTGCCCAATAATGTGAGAAGATTACAACCACTGAAACTCACTCTTGGGGGCTGAGCCTGTCAATCAAGCTTCCCCAGCAGATGAGCCCAGAGCTCTTGCCCTTGAGCCTGTGGCCTTGGGCCAGGAAGGTTCTACTGTGCTGCCGTCAAGTTTTCCACTGTGTCCTCAGTTCAGCCCCAAATGGCTGGTATTGCTGTCCTCACACTATTTTTAGTCATAGATCAGTTATCCCTGACACACAGTGATGGGGATTAACAAAGTGCACCCATATGCATCTCTGAAGGCTGAGCGTGTGTGTCCCCAGCCCAAAGTAGTCTTGGGCAGTTCTGGGTAGGATTAGCAGGCTAGTTTTTTTTTATTGTCTCTTTCTACTGCTCCTGGCAGAGAGAGATCCGGGCCAGAACCAGTCCTAATTTGTTTAAGGAATTTGGTAGGAGACTATTCTAAACTACACATCAGACCTCCATTTTGCACCCTTCAGTACGTTGCAGCCCCTGTAGTGGCTGGGCGAGGCTTTCCTTCCGCTGAGGGGAAGGGGCCTGTTGAAATCCATCCTGATTTTATGAGAACACAGAGTAACAGGTCATGCAGTGGGGATGTCCCCACCAATCTCTCATGTGGTGAAGGTTCCACATGCCCGGGGGAGGGAATTTCAAAATGCCCCATGCCAGCTGGGAAGGCTATACATGACAGAGTGAACATCATCGTAATCACATCATGTCCTGAAACTTCAGCCCTGATTACTCTGATCTTTATCCTCTTTTGACCTGAAATGAATGCAAGGAATGGTCTTTAAATGACCCCGTTGTTTTCAAGTTCTAGTACAGTGTCTGACTTGGACTTCCCCAGTGGTAGCAAATCACACCAGCTGACTCGAGCTTGCTTGACTTATTTATTTAATAATTTTAATTTTGGGGGTCTCTTCACTTCATCAAATCACCCTTGATTTTTATATAACAGGGAGGTAAACTTAGTGCATTCAAGAGTTTATCTGAGCTTTTGTAAAATCAGTTGTCTTCCTTGAGAAATCCTTCCCTGCTTGGTACTTACACATCAGTGTTTATTTCATGACCTTTTTGTTCTCTGCAGAGACTTTGTGGTCAGCCTAGAAATACTGGGCTGGGGGACAGAAGCCTGACACAACTGTCTCAGATCTTGCAAGTTATGCCAACATTATTTTAGGATCCTTATTCAGATAGTTAGAATTTCCTGGGAGATCTCAAAAGTCAACCTGCCATTCTCCTGTCTCTGTAATTCCTTACTTGCTGTGGTTGTCTAGGCTTCCCAGCAGGAAGGCAATTGGAGCCAGTGGTTTTAGCTCTACTTAAGGATTTTTATTCTTTTACCATCCTTTCTGCTGCCTCCTTCTTTAACTGTCCCCTCCGTCATGATTTCAAGGCTCTAGAAAAATACTCATCATCATCATGTAAATAACAACCACAACTACCAAGGAAAAACACCAAAACTGGACTTCCCTGATGGTGCAGTGGTTAAGAATCAGCCTGCCAATGCAGGGGACACAGGTTTGTGCCCTGGTCCAGGAAGGTCTCACATGCCACAGAGCAACTAAGCCCGTGCGCCACAGCTACTGAGCCTGTGCTCTAGAGCCCATGAGCCACAACTACTGAGCCCGCACACCACAACTACTGAAATCCCTGTGCCTAGAGCCTGTGCTCCGCAACAAGAGAAGCCACCGCGATGAGAAGCCCTCGCACCACAACGAAGAGTAGCCCCCGCTCGCCGCAACTAGGGAAAGCCCGCGCACAGCAACGGAGACGCAACACAGCCAAATATAAATTAATTAATTAATTAAAAAAAAAAAAAACAAAATCTTTTTTGCTAATCAGGCAATAATTATTTACTGAGTACCTAATATATGAATAGCAACAATGGTTTTGTCTGCCTCCCCTCCGTGAAAATTCTCTAAATGTAACTTTTCCTACTTAGGATTTATCTGTAGATGAGACCTTGCTCCATACTTGAGACAAATCTGGCTTGGGATGAAAGCGCATATTAGCACTTGCTTTAGTAGGTCTCTCTTTTAGCATTAAATAAGAAAAAGAGATCTTTAAAAGCTTCTACTGAGTGACTGCCCCCAAGTAAGCCAGGGTATTTCTTAGGTAGTTTCGAGACTCAGGCTCAACCTGGCCACACGCTGCCCTTATTCAACAGGTCTCCAGGGTCTGACATCCTGATCCCTCCTACTGGCTGTGACCACAGAAATGCTTAGTGTACTTATTTCCTCAGTTCCCTGTCACCTGTTACCAAACCTCTCTAATAGCACCTGTCTGTTCACCTGTTGACCCCCACTCACCTATGTCTCCCCTGCATGCGAAGCCTTGCAGAGCCTCCACCTTTCCTCTTCCTTCTGATTTCCTTCTCTTCTGGGAATTGGCTTCCCATTTTTATGTCCCCAGATTAATACATCCTTGGTCTCGCACATCTTCAGACACACCAGTACACTTGGTCTTTGCAACCTGTCAAGTGCCCAGTTATGATATCAGACTACGGTAGCTGTGGGGTTTTTAAAAATTAAGGTGAGCTTTATCTCAAGGTGCTTGTGATCTAGGTAGAGAGGGAAGATAATTCTACATGACGACTGCCTAGGACAATTGAGTACAAATTTTGATTTTCTGCTTTTAGTAAGAGTTCAGAGAAGCAAGATCTTGGTGATGACTAACACAGTAGAAAACAGACTTAAGGAGTTGCATGGAAAGCAGGCTGGAACCTGAAGAATGGATAGGTAGAGAGTAGAGGAAAGGTGTTCCCGACAGAGAAGAATAGCATGAACTAAGGCACAGAGAGAAAGAATAGGAATGGTATGTTCAATGTGTATAAAGAGATGGAGCTGGTTAGAACTAGGGGTGAGTCCTGCAGTCACTGGTGAAAGGTCTTAGTACTTTCATCACTTGGACACCTGAATGAGAGATGCCTCCTTTGCTTTTCTCATCAGACTCTCCAGGCAGAAAGAAATGCTGCACAACACAGTCTTCTTTCTAGTCCAAGTAGTTGTTTCCTCTGACCAGACACTAGGGGGCACATTCTTTTAGGGAGTCATCTGGCAAAGCTGGGAGCAAGTGAGACTCGAAGCCTTGGCCAGAGATAGGCCCCACGACTGCACAGATACCCTCATGAGTTTTCCCCCTTTACTCCTTCTAGGTGAAGTTACCATTTTGTTAAGCACATTAGAGGGTAAAAAGGGGGGAGAGACAACCTAGATATACAGCAGTAGAGAAACATTGAGTAGATTTTGATCCTTCATGGGATGAAATATTATGCTGCCATAAAAATAAAATCTACCAAGGGGCTTCCCTGGTGGCACAGTGATTGAGAGTCTGCCTGCCGATGCCCCGGTCCGGGAGGATCCCACATGCCGCGGAGCGGCTGGGCCCGTGAGCCACGGCCGCTGAGCCTGCGCGTCCGGAGCCTGTGCTCCGCAACGGGAGAGGCCACAACAGTGAGAGGCCCACGTACCGCAAAAAAAATAAATAAAAGAAAATCTACCAAAAAAATTTTTTAAAGATAGAGATGTTTACTATATTACATGAAAACAGTAGGATTCAAATAGGTACATACACTCTGATTTCAACTTTCCAAATGTTTATACAGACAGACATTTGGCAGGATGGATTAAAATCAATGGAGCCTGACAGATTGCTCCTGGAGGGCATACGAAGTTGAGAGAGAGGATCGCAGGAATAGGATGCAACTACCTGAGGACTCTACAGACCTCAGCTGAGAGGAGGAAAAGGACAGAGACTGTCTCTCTTAATGGCTCAGAGACTTGGCAGGCCAACAATCCCTGGAGTCAAGGATCTGAAGGAGAAAGTGTTACTGCATCCTAGGCTAGGTATGATGATAAAAGCCACCAGTTTTTAATATACAGGTTGACAAAATGGAGTAGACCAAAGTATCCAGTTGGAGCTGAGAACTCCCTGGGAATGTTTGAATTACCACTTAATAAGGAGCATTCAGAGCTGATCTACTTTCTGAAATGTCACCGTACAGAGAAGCTTCCACCAACACTCTCAGCCAGGTATGCCCTGGACTGGAGATAGCCCTCAGGTCCTGGACAGCCTGCAAGTTCCATAAATCAGTGCTAAGTCATGCAATCAGCTGTCTCCATGGCGTTTGCATGATACCATCCCAGGAATCCAGCCTAGGATTTTCCTGTAAGCTGCAGGGGTTTGGGTTTCCCAGGGAAGCTGGTGTCCCCTCCACTCTTCCCCTGTAAGTGCCAGAGACTTCATCATCATTGTCTTTTATTGAGTGCCTACTATGTGTGAGGTGCTTTACAGATATTATTTTTAATCTTCTCCACAATCCTATCGGATAGGCATTATTACCCCAATTTTATAGATGATGAATTGAGACACAGTATGATCAAGTAACTTGCCAGAGGCACAAAATTAGTAAATTTGAAACTGGATGTCTGCCTCTCTCCTTCCTGTGATGCCTTTCAGCGTCTAATTTGCCCCTGTGTGTGTGTGTGTGTGTGTGTGTGTGTGTGTGTGTGTGTGTGAGTGAGACAGAGATATAGATGTACTTTTGAGTCTGAGTGTTTCTAAATTGCATCTATTTCCCGGGCACTGTTTTATTTCTCAAATGTTTCTATCCAACACATCCAAAAAATGATCTTAGTTCTTATTTGTCTCTGTCATAACTGAGTCCTAGCCACAAGTGGAAACTGGATCAAAAAGTAATAGTAATTTTTGAGACTAAAATTTTGGCTAGAAAGTAAAATGAGACTTCTAGTCTCAGGACAACAGAAAAGCTCATATGTAAGTTAGGAGCAACCTAAGATTAATGCTAAAGGTACAACAAACAAACTTCAAAAGTCCTTCACTTCATGTCCAGCAGAGCCCATGCTCAGACCCTTTGATGCCACTGCTTCTCTGACATACAAGGAACCATCACTTGGTGTTAGCATTCCAGTCCAGAATTTGCAGAAGTTGTCTTTGTGTTTATCTAGGCCAGATCACTGTGGATCCAGCAATAATGCATCCTTTTCTCCCTCTTCCTTTCTTCAAAAAATATACACCTAGAGCGAGGCACCATGCTAGGGAACAGCAGGAAATCATGAACACAACAAGCATGGTCCCTGCTGCCATTGGGAGAAAGAGACAAACGAGGAATTAAGATGTAGTGTGGTAACTGATATGATCAGGAAACCAGAGGGTGCTCAGGGGGACAAATCTGGTCAGCAAAGGCTTCCTTGACCAAAATACATCTGAACTGAGACCTGCCAGAGAGGGAGGCCTGCTATGCCCAGCTTAGCTGTCTGTCTCATTCTGTCTGTCCACCACTGTACACAAATGTGGAAGAGGATCTATTGGGTTTGCTTTTAACTTTTTTTTTTTTTTACTTTTTAAATTAAGAAGTGTCAGAATTCAAGGAATATCAGAATTTCTATGGTCTCTAAGAATTTCACAAAAACACTGAGGTAAGGGGAAATTCCACAGAGGAATCATAAACCTCAGCTTGGAATTGCTACCTGGGGGTGGGGGGGAATGCAACACCAGTTTTCTGGAAGGATCTTGGGTCCCATTGAGGGAAAGGCTGTGTGGTGAGGTTTTATTCTGTACCACACTGGGTGACACTTTCTGCACTAAAACCAAAGCACTCAGCGTGTCAGGCTGAGTCTAATTCAGGGCTGTGACTATGAACTCTGCCACAGAAGAGGACTAGAAAAATGGCCATGGGTTGATCTTGATGATAAGAGCAGCAATGATTCACGCATGGAATGAGACTTAGCACATGACAGCTTGTTTTAGCCACTGAACAGTATAAAGAAACTACAGTTCAGGATATACAGTCTTCAAAGACAGCACCTGAGGATTTAGACACAGTAAATATTTGAGCCCCGGCCTTATTCCAGGGGCAGTGCCAGGATGAGATGGACCGGCTTTAGGTTTATCGAGATTTCAAACACACAGTTTGTTACTAAGGGTCTAATTATATAAGAAACTCAATATTAACATAAGGCTCAAGGTTAATTGGCAGGGCTTCAAAAACAATGTTATTAGAACTCTAACCTAATTGTATAAGTTCACCATTTCATGAATTTCTTCTTCCTCTCCCTCCCTTCTCCTCGTAAGTAATAATACATAAAAATATATGTCATAAGTTGAATGCTTAGTATTGCCATTATAACGGGAGCTAAGGCTCACTCTATCATGTAAATCACATAACTGCTCTACGGAGTAGATATTATTTCACTGATTTTAGAGATGAGGAAACTGAGGTTTAAAGAAGGATAATTAACATGTTCATTACAAATGGACACACAGATAGCCACACAAAAGGAAAGTGTCTGAACTGGGATTTAAACACATTTTTGTCTGAATTCTCAAGTCTGCTATCACTATCTGAGCAATGAAAATATACATGCTGGCCGCACTGTCTGCCTGCCACCCCACGTGCCTTCTCCACTAGAAGCCAGGGACCAGTTTTCCTAATTCTTCTCTTTGCCGACTACACTAAGCACAGCATGGAGCATGTCGTAGGACATCATTAAATGAGGGAAGGCCTGGTCTAAATTTATCCCTGCCACACAAATTGCAGGATTTTGTATCACTCTGTAGCTCATCTTATAAGGACAGGCCTTCCTCCTGTCGGAGGCCTGAGCACCCGTAACAGAGCACTCCCTGTCACTGTGACAATAGGAAGCAAGGCAAAGGAAAGCCATAAATTAGGCCAGGGGAGAGAGGCAGAGGAAAACAGATACAAACTGCTGACAAGATTAATATGCAGTTGACGGGGAGCGCTTTCACACCCGAGTGCCAACAAATAAACACGATACAGAAAGCTCATCCCTGCCTTACCAGAGGAGGCAGATTCCTGAGCCAAAGAAAGGGAGCAAATGAGCAAGAGAAAGAGAGGACTGCATGTGCACGGCGCCTGGTTTGCCAGGAATCCCTCCCGCATCCTCAGATAGCTGAGGGATGATGCAAGCAGCCGGCCCTCCGATGATACATTTTCTGACCAAAACCAGGGAAAGGAGAAGTAGGGCCAGGCCCTGTAGGGGAGCTGGGCTTGAGGACACTGAGTGCAAGCTGAAGACTGGTGCTTCCCTTGGGCACAGCCTGCCCTGTGCTGCCAGCTAAGGCAGGTGTCATTTCTCATAGGAGTCAGCAGACCTGAGGGGCCTCTGGCAAGACCCCTGATGGGCTGTCTCACTCCCTGTGGTAATGAATGAGACCTCAGCAGGCTTCAGCTGAATACTTCAGAGATAAGAACTGATTCTTCTGTTTTTTATTAGGTTGAACCCTATGAAACTGCCATTTTGAAGCTCAAGAGTACTTGAATATTGGCAGTTTCGCGTGGTTCAAGGTAAGAGTAAAGCTGGAGATAGTTTTCAAACCCAGGAATCAATTTTAAAATGGAGGCTCTTCAACTGTGCATTACCAGGGTACAACACTGAGTAATTTAAAGAAATGGTTACATATTAAAAAAATAAAATAAAATAAATAAAATAAAATAAAATTGAGACTCTTAACCACTATGCTATAAGCACTGTTTTGCCAGGTAATTCTCCTTGCTTGAACATAAAATCCAGACATCAAGCTCGCCCTGAAAGAAATTTCATGATCTGATCTTTGCTTAGCTGGCTAGTTTCTCTCTGCAGCAAGACTAAACTTCTAGCTATTCAACTGTTACTTCAGGGTTGCTGATTCTTTACATATACTCTTCCCTCTTCCTGGAATACTCACATCCTCCTTTTTTCTCCCTGATGTATCATTCCATCCTCTGGGTCTTTGCTATCATAGCAGTTATTGGGCTATACTGGAACCTCCATGCAGTAAGGAACTGTTGGTCTTGTGCCCTATTGCTTAGCATCTAGTTAAATGCCTGGCACAGAGGTGGATGGATGAATAAATGGATAAGTGAATGAATTACATGTACCAACGCTCTCCAGCACACACACACACACACACACACACACACACACACTCTCACTCTTTCTATGGCTAACTTGGTATTCCAAATTAAATAATTCTCTGTCTCATCACATGGATGTCCAGTTTCAGAAAAACCTCTTGACTTCAGCTAACACTCTGCTACAGAGTTTGCTGATGCATAGAATGCAAGCCACGGAAAGTTAGGAAATTCAAGAACATTCAAGCATACCCTGAGGACCTAGCTTAGCTCTTGGTTTTACATACAATACAGTAAGTTTCTCATTTTTGCATTCTGTTTTTCCTGCGGAGCCTGGCTTTCACTGGCAGAATTTTCCAGAAGTACCACTAACATATACAAATAAAACCTTTTGGAGGCACTTATCAGAACTAGTTACAGATTCTGAGGCTGCTTACAGATGTTGGAGCTGTTATTGCTGGTGATTGGCAAAAGCTCAAATTATTTTATAAGCTTTATTTAGTTGGATTTACATAACATATTTCCCCTGAAGAGAAATTTATGGAAGAAAATGGCTTCATAGCAATGAATCACTTCTAACGATCAAATTTGCCCCCTCCTGTTTCTACTAGAGCAAGTTGACATAGGTCTGTGCTGTGCAGACAGAAGAGTTTTTAAACTACACATGCTGTATAAAGATTCACTGAAATTGGGTAAAGGAGGTGTTAATGAGCTCCCTGACAGTAGAAGCCCAGTATCAGATGCTGGGTATTATCTGTCAGGCATGTTGGGATAGGCACTTCTGGAATAAAACACTTCTAAGAGTCCTTCCAACCACAAGATTTTATGATTCTATAGTCATAAATTCTACACCCAGCCAGTTTTTGCTATTAGCTTGGTATATAATTTTAATATAAATATATAATATACATTTAAATAGAATCATATTTAAATGCTATTTGTAAATATTTTAATCATGAATGTATTTCCATGTCAATCTATTTATTCCATAATTTTGTTTTTAATGGATCTATAGTATTCCAATGTATTTCATAATTTAACCAAGATTCTGATTTTTACCAGAAGGGTTTTTTCCCCTAATTTCTGATATTATAGATAGCATCAATGAATACCTCTGCCTACATTTTTGTGAATATGCTTATTTATTTAATTTAAACTGTGAAGTCAGAGTGTGTCACATTTTTCAGGATTTCGGTGACTATCGAGAGACTGCCTTTCAGAAAGATTGTATAATTTATACTCCACCAGCAGTCATACCATGACTCTTGATGATGACTTTCTGGCAATATAAATCTGTCACATGAGAAGTCCCGGGAGACTGGGGTTGCCTGTGTTAGATCCTCTCTAGGACAGTCTCTCCTCCTTCAGTGGAAGAGAATTAAAGGAAGGCAGGAAGCACACTCGTTCATTAAACGCACAGACTTAAAGTTCGAATTTGGTTCAAACTCTGACTCCACCATCTACTAGTTCAACAACTTTAAGTGAGTTACTTAACCTCTCCTAACTCGATTCCTCACCTGTAAAATGACAGATTCTACCTTGCCGGGTATTTTTGTCTTTTTCATGAAGGTGATATACAGAAAGGGCCTAACATAGCAGCAGATATATAGTAGCTGCTTTCTAACCATTAGCCAATATTTTTATTATATTATGCCTAGTCATTTGCTCCTTGCAACAACTCTTTTTCCTGACGGTGAATGGAAGCATGAGGTGGGACGAGAAGGGAGAAAGGGAGATGAAGGACTTAAGGCTGTTCCAGAAAAGGTTTCAGGGTGGAAATATGTCTTTACCTTGTTGGACAGCATCTACACTTTGAGCCCTACCTTTCCCTCTAGAATTCGCAGCAGTTGGGGAAAGTCCTCCACCTGCCAGCGTCGCCTGGGATTTCACTGGTTTTGCAAGCTTTCTGCTTGTCGCCTCTCCTCGCTCTGAAGGCAGCTCTGCTGACCTTGAGGGTCCAGGATATAGTGTTGATCCCAGGAAAGACAGTAATAGTTTTGTTGACAGACACTTTTCAACAGCTGTATGGTATCTGTAAGGCTGAGAGAAGAGGTTGGAGGAGAATGACTCAGGGTTAACCCCTTCTTGGCCCCAACAGTATTCCCTTCACAAGAAACCCCTGAAATGATGGAATTTTCTTTGACTCTGAGAACTGGATTTTTAAAAAACAGACCCTCTTAGTCATTTTCTTACAAAAGCAAAGTAATGTTTATGGTTCAGAAACACATGACACAAAATTTTAAAGCATTTGAAAGCATTATACTATGCAGAATACAGAATAAGGGGCCACTTTGAGAAGGAGATGACTCTGAAATGCCCTGGGAGTCTATCTTCTTGCACCTTCAAGGCACATTTGACGTACAGAGGATGACATACGGGTCCTTAATTTAGGAGAGAGAACATGATTTATTTTATTAAGTTTCATTCCAGTGTTCATAGCAGATAATAGTCACATGTGAAAATTTATATAGTTATTTTCCTATTTATTAACCATAACATATGTGGTATCATAGCCAAAGGCCTCTTTTTAAAAAGTATTAAAGTGCTTTAAATGCACGACATTTTAAGTGCTAATCCCATGAGTTTATAATGTTAAGGGATAAGACTAACAACCTCTTGCGAGCTGCCTGGTGTCAAACTTTGCCCTCTGGCTTCGCATATTTTAAGGGCAAATATATCTAGAATGTCTGAGTCAGTCTAACAACTAGATATACAATAATGAGATTCTACAGAAAATTAGTCTATTTCATAGCAAAAATTCATCAGTGAGACTACAACTATTTTCATCTGGTTTTTATACACATTCACTAAGAATTTACTGAAATACACAACTTAAGCCTTCTAGGGAATACTAAGCACTAATCACCTGTTAGGATCCCTACCCTTGAGAAACTGCTCCCCAGAGACAGAGGCCAAATCATTTAGAATTAGCTGTAACACAGGCAAAAAGTGATGATTCTCAAAGAAATAACAAGCAATGGGAGGTCTGAGGGGGTTGAGGTGTCAAAGAGGAAATATTATAGTTTAGGCTTTGTTATTAGATTTGGTTTTGGTTCCATGCTCTGTCCCTTATTACCTAACTTACATACTGCATTTAATTTTTCTGAGCTTTATTTGCCTTATCTGACAAATGGGCATACCTAACTTATGGTATATTTGTGAAACTGTATGTGTAAACTTCTAGTAGAGTACATAGCACAGAGCAAATACTCAATAAATGATAGCTAACAGCGGCAGGTAAAATTAAAGGGGGTATTGTATAGAGGTACTTGACTTTGGAGAGAGATAAGATTTGAGCTGGACTAGATATGGGGAGGGGGCATTCCAGGTGGCAAGGACGCATTATCAGCGGTGTGCAAGGTGATGAGGGCACACTGGGCACCTTTAGAAGCTGAGAGTTGAACTGAGGGGCTGGAATGTAGGGTGCACAGTTTGGAAATGAAAACTTACCCAATAATATTCCAACTGATTTCATCACTGTGAGACAGAAAGGTAGTCTGATAAAGGACCTAGATTGTCATGTTAAGAAGGTGGGGGGCGTTATTTGGTTGACAATGGGGAGCATGTCTGTGTTTTAAGGGATTACTCTAGTGACATGGAGGCTGGATTGTAGGGGGAGGGAAGAAATTAAAGGCAGGCAATTCTAATAATCCAGCCAAAAGGGCTCCTTTTACTACAGCAAAATAAATATCACCTTTGGCGTGAAAGGGCTGTTTTTGAAGGTAAGAGTTAATAGGCTCTGTACAGTTTGCTCTTTGTTCTGATGGGGTCACTTATTCCCCCAGGGTTAGGATTCCCCTTCTTCACTTCACATATCTCCCCACAGACAATTGCTTATTTATATTATTGCTTTATAACTTTGTCATCCTGAGAATATTACCAAGAAGCAGACTCTAGGCCACGGTAACTGAGCCTGGCTTACTTCAGGTGGCTTACTGGAAATACAGAAGCCTGAAACCTCTGATCTGGTAGGTCTGAGGTGAATCCAGGAATCTTCTTTTTCTGAAAGTTGCCCAGATGATTCTATGATCAGCCAGGTTCCAGAACCACTGTGCTAGGTTTGAACTTGCTCAGCAAGCCTGTTTCTCATTCATTTTTGAATCTATAGGACCTATCACATTATCTAGCCCCAAATAGGTGTCCCATGAATATTTAGCACGTAGAACTGAAGTGTTGTAACAAGGGTAGAGAGAGACACTCAACATTAGCTGTATAATGCCTAGCTGGGAACTCAGGGCAATCTCTGAAAAGAGCAATTTCTGCTCCTGTTCTGGCAGGGGGCAGGGCTGGAAGCCTAGAGCGGCACTTTCCTTGATTGACTGCCCTGTAACTTGAGGCCTGACTTTGACTTGAGGGTTAGAGCACTGAGTCTAACAACTTGCAAATTATTAAAATAGTGTTAAGGAGAAAGCAGGTATTATCAGAGAACTGCATTTTTTTTTCAGTAAGAGGATTACAGTCTGATTTCTAAAGTCAGTATGTCCTTATTAGTAATTAAAGAAATGCAAATGAAAATAAAGATACTTTTAAGATAGTAAAAACATTTTTTTAATGTTAAGAACTAAGGCTATTAACACTGGGATGAGATCACAATGACACAACCATTTTGAAGAGCAGTTTAGTATTTTATATCAAGACCCCTAAATAGTTCATTTCATTTGACTCAGTGATTTCATGCCTGTGAACGTATCTTAAAAATTATCTGAAATTTGAAAATAAAAGATAACTGCACAAAGATGTTTATTGCAGAGTAATTGATAAATTTGAAGTAACTGAAAGTCCTGCAATAAAGGAAAAGTAAATAAATTGATAACATTTTACATGGCCATTAAAAATTGATGTGAAGTTTGGTCCCATCATGGGAAAAACTTACGATATAATACAAATGAAATAAGTTAAATGAAAATTTTTTATATACTTTAGAATTACAACTACGTAAATAAGAAGCATATTTATAACAGACTGGAGGCCTGTGCACAAAAGTACTGCCAGTGTTTATATGGTGATATGAGTTATTCTTTCTTCTCTTTCCTAGAATTTACAGGTTATTTGTGGTACTTTCATACTTTAAAATTAAAATATATACATATTAACAAACACACACTAAAGTAGGTGATTGCATCACAGTCACCCAATGAGCCAGTAGTAAAATTGAGGCAGGAATCTAGATAAGCCAGCAGAGTACAAGCCGCCTTCCTGCATCCCTCAGGGACCACCACACTATTTTTTGAAACAATGGCACTTGGTTTTTGTTATACAAACTCCTTCGAGTTTAAAAACAAAACAAAACAAAAAAACAAATTAACATGAAAAAATTCCCCAGGCAACCCTATTTCTTCTCTCCATTTTCTATAGGACTTGTATCAGGAGAGGTTTTTCAAATATTTTTTGTTTTTGTTTGCTTGTTTTCTCTTTTGGAAGGTCTTTTCCTGCCTTACTTGAAAATGACATATATGTACCACCCGGATTAATATCTAGATCTTGGTGGACTATTCAAAGAAATCTAGGAGAAAGAAGCTTCTGAGGCAAGCCTGTAATGTTAAATAAGGTCATGTTGCTGTTGGTGATCCCGCCCACATGACACGGTCCTATTTTTAACCCAGACAATTGGTGAATGACTCAGGAAGACCTCTGAAGCCAAAAGGCAGCTTGGAGAAATAGAACTTGCTATTAACCAAGGAGAAAATAACTAATGTAGTCAGCTGAAACTGCGCATTTTCTGCTTTCAGTATATCTGGCAACCCAATAATGCTACAATAAACCCAGTTTAAAAAGCATCACTTCAGATATTGGTATGCTGCTGGTTAACTACTTTTTACTTTCCTGTTCAGAAAATACTAGGGTGGGAAAATAATTTTAGAAAATGTTGAACAATAAATACCCCTCTTGGATGTTTACAAGGTAAATTTCTTCAATAAAGTCTGTCTTTGAATGGATTTCACTGCAGATTGCTCATTTTGTGAAGGTGGGAGTAAGTGGGGTTAGGGGAGCAAAGTAAGTGGGGTTGGGGGAGCAAAGTAAGTGGGGGTAGGAGAGCAAAGTAACTGGGAGTAGGGGAGCAAAGTAAGGGGCAGTAGGAGAGCAAAGTAAGCCCAGGTAGGAGAGCAGAGTAAGTGGGGGTAGGGGAGCAAAGTAAGTGGGGGTGGAGGAGCAAAGTAAGTGGGGGCAGGAAAGCAAAGTAAAGGGGGTAGGGGAGGAAAGTAAGTGGGGGTAGGGGAGCAAAGTAAGTGGGGGCAGGAGAGCAAAGTAAAGGGGGTAGGGGAGGAAAGTAAGTGGGAGTAGGGGAGCAAAGTAAGTGGCGGTAGGAGAGCAAAGTAAGTGGCGGTAAGAGAGCAAAGTAAGTGGGGGTGGGGAGCAAAGTAAGTGGGGATAGGAGAGCAAAGTAAGTGGGGGTAGGAGACCAAAGTAAGTGGGAGTACAGGGGGTAGGGGAGCAAAGTAAGTGGGACTAGGGGGTTAGGGGAAAAGTAAGGGGGAGTAAAAGAGCAAAGTAAGTGGGGTTGGGGGAGCAAAGTAAGTAGGAGTGGGAGAGCAAAGTAAGTGGGAGTAGGGGCGTAGGAGAGCAAACTAAGTGGAGGTAGGGGAGCAAAGTAAGTGGGAGTAGGGGGCTAGGAGAGCAAAGTAAGTGAGGGTAGGGGAGCAAAATAAGTGGCGTGGGTGGGCAAAGTCAGTGGCGTCGGGGCTAGGAGTGCACAGTAAGTGGGGGTAGGGGAGAAAAGTAAGTGGGAGTAGAGGGCTAAGAGAGCAAAGTAAGTGGGGGTGTGGGAGCAAAGTAAGTGGGGGTGGGGGAGCAAAGTAAGTGGGGGTTGGAGAGCAATGTAAGTGGGGGTGGGGGAGCAAAGTAAGTGGGGATAGGGGGAGCAAAATAAGTGGGAGTAGGGGGCTAGGAGAGCAAAGTGGGGGTAGGGGAGAAAAGTAAATGGGAGTAGGGAGCTAGGAGAGCAAAGTAAGTGAGTGTACTAGAGCAAAGTGGAGGTAGGGGAGCAAAGTAAGTGGGGGTAGGGGGCTAGGAGAGCAAAGTAAGTTGGGGTAGGGGAGAAAAGTAAGTGTGAGTAAGGGGCAAGGAGAGCAAAGTAAGTGAGGGTAGGGGAGCAAAGTTAGGGGGGTGTGGGAGCAAAGTAAGTGGGGGTGGGGGAGCAAAGTATGTGGGAGTAGGGCCTAGGAGAGCAAAGTAAGAGGGGGTGGGGTGCAAAGAAAGTTGGGGTGGGGAGCAAATTAACCTGGGGTGGGGGAGCAAAGTAAGTGGGGGTGGGGGAGCAAAGTAAGTGGGTGTGGGGGAGCAAAGTGGGGGTGGGGGAGCAAATTAAGTGGGGATGGGGGAGCAAAGTAAGTGGGGGTGGGGGAGAAATGTAAGTGGGAGTAGGGGGCTAGGAGACAAAGTAAGTGGGGGTGGGGGTGCAAACTAGGTGGGGGTGGGGGAGCAAATTAAGTGGGAGTGAGGGAGCAAAGTAAGTGGGTGTGGGGGAGCAAAGTAAGTGGGGGTAGGGGGCTAGGAGAGCACAGTAAGTTGGGGGTTGGGGAGAAAAGTAAGTGGGAGTAGGGGCTAGGAGAGCAAAGTAAGTGAAGGTAGCGGAACAAAATAAGTGGGGGTGGGGGAGCAAAGTAAGTGGAGGTCGGGGAGTAAATTAACTGGGGATGGGGGAGCAAAGTAAGTGGGGCTGGGGGAGCAAAGTAAGTGAGGGGGGAGCTAAGTAAGTGGGAATAGGGGGATGGGAGAGCAAATTAAGTGGAGGTAGGGGGCTAGGAGAGCAAAGTAATTGGCGGTAGGGGAGCAAAGTAAGTGGGGGTGGGGGATCAAAGTAAGTGGGGGTGTGGTAGCAAAGTTAGTGGGAGTGGGGGAGCAAAGAAAGTGGGGGTGGGGGATCAAAGTAAGTGGCAGTAGGGGGCTAGGAGAGCAAACTAAGTGGAGGTAGAGGAAAAAAGTAAGTGGGAGTAGGGGGCAAGGAGAGCAAAGTAAGTGAGTGTACTAGAGCAAAGTGGGGGTAGGGGAGCAAAGTAATTGAGGGTGGGGGAGCAAAGTAAGTGGGAGTAGGGGGATAGGAGAGTAAAGTAAGTGGAGGTAGTAGAGCAAAGTAAATGGGAGTAGGGGGCTAAAAGAGCAAAGTAAGTGGGGGTAGGGGAGCAAAGTAAGTGGAAGTAGGGGGCTAGGAGAGCAAAGCAAGCGGGGTTGGGGGATCAAAATAAGTGGGGGTGGGGGAGTAAAGTAAGTGGGGGTGGGGGAGCAAAGTAAGTGGGGATAGGAGAGCAAAGTAAGTGGAGGTAGGGGGCTAGGAGAGCAAAGTAAGTGGGGGTGCGGGAGGAAATTAAGTGGGGGTGTGCAAAGTAAGTGGGGATGGAGGAGCAAAGTAAGTGGGGTGAGGGAGCAAAGTAAGTAGGGTAAGGGAGCAAAGTAAGTGTGGGTAAGTGGCTAAGAGAGCAAAGTAAGTGGGGTGGGAGCCCAAAGTAAGTGGGGGTAGGTGAGCAAAGTAAGTGGGGGTGAGGAAGCAAAGAAAGTGGGTGTGGGGGAGCAAAGTAAGTGGGAGTAGGGGCCTAGAAGAGCAAATTAAGTGAGGGTAGGGAAGCAAAGTTAGTGGTGGTGGGGGAGCAAAGTAAATGGGAGTAGGGGGCTAGGGGAGGAAAGTAAGTGGAGGTAGGGGGCTAGGTGAGCAAAGTAAGTGGGGCTAGGGGAGCAAAGTAAGTGGGAGTAGGTGGCCAGGAGAGCAAAGTAAGTTTGGGTGGGGGAGAAAAGTAACTGGGGGTCTGGGAGCAAAGTCAGTGGGAGTAGGGGGCTAGGGGAGCAAAGTAAGTGAGGGTAGGGGAGCAAAACGTGGGGGTGGGCGAGCAAATAAATGGGGGTAAGGGGCTACGAGAGCAAAGTAAGTGGAGGTAGGGGGCTAGGAGAGCAATGTAAGTGGGTGTCGGGGAGCAAAGTAAGTGGGGGTGGGGAAGCAAAGTGGGGGTGGGGGAGCAAAGTAAGTGGGGGTACAGGGTAGGAGAGCTAAGTAAGTGTGGGTAGGGGGCTAGGAGATCAAAATAAGTGGGGGTTGGGAAGCAAAATAAGTGGGAGTAGGGGGCTAGGAGAGCAAAGTAAGTGGGGGTGGGGGAGCAAAGTAAGTGGGAGTGGGGGAGCAAAGTAAGTGGGGGTAGGTGGCTAGGAGAGTAAAGTAAGTGGGGTAGGGGAGCATAATAAGTGGGGTGGGGGAGCAAAGTAAGTGGGGGTAGGTGGCTAGGAGAGCAAAGTAAGTCGGGGTAGGGGAGCAATGTAAGTGGGAGTTTGGGGCTAGGAGAGCCAAGTAAGTCAGGGTAGGGGAGCAAAGTAAGTGGGGGTGGGGGAGCAAAGTATGTTGGAGTGGGGGGGCTAGGAGGGCAAAGTAAGTCAGGGTGGGGGAGCAAAGTAAGTGGGAGTAGGGGAGCAAAGTGGGGGTAGGGGAGCAAGTGGGGGTAGGGGAGCAGAACTTATAGAATATGCTCCAAGAAACACTCTGGGAAACCCTGAACTAGTGTGAATAGAGTCCTAGGGTGTTCTAATAACTTGCCTAAGAGCACCTAGCTGATAAAAAATGCAAGAACTGGGGCTAGAACTCTATTGCATTTTCCCATAGCACCAGGCTGTGTTTACCTCTCACACAGACTCTGTTGCTACACAGAATCCACAGTAGATGTGTCATTAGATCTGATATGGGTGTGTCCATTATTATTGTTACTATTATTCTTGTATTTAATCTTCTAGTTAACATCTTCAGTCCTCTGGAATTCTCAAAAGCCCTCTCTGCCACAGACTTATTTGTTACTCTTTGAATGGCAGGTGCTTTCTACAGACAGGTTGTTCTATTATTATTATTAAGGCCCTATGGCAGGTAAATCACAGAAATGGGACTTGAGACAGAGGTTTTACTGCCACTTTAAGCTTTCTTTCTGAACTCATTTTAAAAGCAGTGAACCCCTTTGTGGTAACGAAGGGAATTTCAGGCTAGGGTTGGGCAGGAGAGGAGACCTGCCTCTCCTAAACCTAGGTGAAGTGATCCTATAGAGCGGGAAAGGAAGAGACCATACCTGTTGCTGCAATAATGGTAACCACAATAAGTTTAACTTTGAAAAAGCACTTTAACTTGTGTTATCTCAAATGACTGCTTTAAATATCCAAGGTGTAGTTTCACTGCAGTGAGCCAGATGCGGGATCCTTTGTCTGGAGAACTATCATTTTCCAGCCGCATTAATTCCACGTTGTGACTCTTTTTCTTTAAAATCCTGGTCAGCGGGGAAGAGCTCACAGGTCTGAGGGTCTAGCTGAGTGCAGCAGCACAGCATGTCAATTTCACATTGCTTTTCTTTGGTAAGAGACAACCTCAAGGACAAACTCAAGGGCACAGCATCTCAGTAAGGGCTTTGGGTTAGGGCTTAGAAAGGGCATGTGTCTTACTTTCAGAGAGGGAAAAAGTGCTGAAAAACAGGTCAATAACTCAGCTGTAAGAAGAGTGGCTGCTTCTAGGCAGTAAGTTGTAGGGGCTGGTGTGCATGGGGGTGGGCAGCCTAATTTAGGGCTAGAGTCATCATTATGTATTAAGTGCCTGCAGACTTTCGTCTAAAGTTTAATAAGCTACCTAGATGTTTGGCTGAGTTGATTGAATCCACCTGAATAATTTCCTGCCTATTTCAGAAGCATTAATCATACATACTGTTTCCTGACACTTTTACCAACGTGGTATAGGACATGGACAAAAGCTGTAGTTTCATTCTTTTTGCTGTGCCTAAAATACCCATATATACTCGTATAGATATTGGCATTTGAAATAGAAAAGAAAGTATCAATATATATTTCTAGTTTAAATGGCCAGGATGTAGGTGAATGCTGCTCTGAGGCATGTTGGGAAAAGGATTAATTGAATAATCTAATTAAGAGCAATCAAAAGATGTCTCCCTTAGTCCTCATAAAAACACAGTAAGGAAACAGATAAAGCTCACAGAGACTAAATAACTTTTCTCGAGGTCACATAAATAATAAAGATGACGTCAGAATTCAAATCCAGTCTGAATTTTTTCACTCCACTAAGCTCTGTGAAAGTTAAGCTCTTCTGATCATGGCTTTTATCTTTCAGTGAAGATTCTGCAGACACTTCAGAAATGCTCAGGACCTCAGATGACTGCACTGAAGGTCAAGTATTGTATTACAGATATATTCACATATACATCTATATGTATAATATGTATTGTATGACTTTGTATTCGTAGCATAAAACTTATTATTTACTTTCATTAATAGAAATTTGTATTACAAAGAATTTTCAGCGTGGATAAAATTCTAGATTGTTCACCCCAGGTAAATGAAGGTATAGTAATAACTCAGAATTTGAGAGCCTTTAAAAGTCACTGTGAGACCCTTGCCTTCATTTGTAAGGTTAGGACAACAATATTTGATCCTATTTGTGATGCCATAGTGAGAGGTGTTATGAAGGTACTTTGGACTCACATGAAAACAAAACAAACCTGTTATGTAAAAAGCATCCCATGAGTTTGTCGAGGGACCAGTTTTTGCAAATTTCCCAACCTGGTAAACTTCTCAGGAGTCATGAAAAGTGCATATAAAAATGGGGATTAACATTTTGAATGTGCCTGCAGAAATACTTCATATGGGAAAACGTCTTAGTGGTTTTACTGTGTTGAATAAAGCCAAAGAAGGATTATTTTTACATAAAGTCTCTCACCTAACTAGGACCACCTAGCATACAATTTTGTCCCATAAACCAGGGATGTCCCAAATCCCCTTCCAAAACAAAAGTCACACCGCTGAGGTTAATTCTGTTCTAATTGGAAGGCACAGTCAGTTCTCCTTTCATACTCTGGGGGGCTGCGTGCTGCAATCTTTAAAATGTACAAGCCCAGCCACAGCTTGGCCACTCAACTTTCCATTATCTTTCTTTCCTTTTTCTAGCTTGTAAAGTGATTATTTAAATATCAATATCTTACCAATGAGTTGAGCTTCTCAAAGAGCAGTCTCTATGCATGTTGACACTTAATGTGTGTAGCTGGTGAAGAGACTTTAATTTTACTGACGAACTTCTACTAGCTACTGTGAATTTCATGGTATAAAATGCCACAGGCATTATCAGCAATGACAAATTAGAGGTTTGTCTGAGGTTTCTCTTAATAAACGAAATACTCAATTAGATACTTCTTAAAGCAGTTAAAAGTCTCTTAAAGTTTCCTTTGTACATCTGATCAAAATTATGTATCCTCTACCAGGAAAAATGCATGTACACATGTTTTCAGGTGATCCTTAGTCTTTTGAAAGCCCATCACTCCATTAACCATTGAGAATTCCTGCTGTACACACAGCAAGAATACGCATTTGCAAAATTATCAATAACATTTATGCATATTAAACTTGGCATAATGTGGTGAAACAGTCAACCTCAAAGATCTAAATGTTTATATTTAAAAAAAGGTCAAACAAAAATAAACTAATGGGACCTACTCAAACTTAAAAGCTTTTGC
The DNA here is from genome assembly GCF_963924675.1 of Phocoena phocoena. Lineage (NCBI taxonomy): Eukaryota > Metazoa > Chordata > Mammalia > Artiodactyla > Phocoenidae > Phocoena > Phocoena phocoena. The sequence continues at coordinate 104,825,828 of NC_089219.1, forward strand.
ACAGCAAAGGAAACCATAAACAAAATGAAAAGACACCAATGGACTGGAAGGAAATATTTACAACTGATGCGACTGACAAAGGGTTAATTTCCAAAATATACAAACAGCTCATACAACTCAATATCAAAAAAACAAACAACCCAATCAAAAAATGGGCAGATGACCTAAATAGACATTTCTCCAAAGAAGACAAATAGATGGCCAATAGGCACATGAAAAAAGATGTTCAACATTGCTATTTATTGGAGTAATGCCAATTAAAACCACAACGATGTATCACCTCATACCAGTCAGAATAGCCATCATCAAAAAGTCTACAAATAATAAATGCTGGAGAGGGTATGGAGAAAAGGGAACCCTCCTACACTGTTGGTGGGAATGTAAACTGGTACAGCCACTATGGAAAACAGTATAGAGGTTCCTTAAAAAAATAGAGTTACCATATGATCCAGCAATCCTACTCCTGGGCATATATCTGGAAAAGATGAAAGCTCTAATTAGAAAAGGTACATGCACCCCAATGTTCATAGCAGCACTATTTACAATAGCCAAGACATGGAAGCAACCTAAATGTCCACCGACAGATGAATGGATAAAGATGTAGTGTGTGTATATATATGTGTGTGTGTATGTGTATATATATATATATATATATATATATATACACACACACACACACATACATACACACACATACATGCACCATGGAATATTACTCAGCCATAAAAAGAATGAAATAATGCCATCTGTAGCGACATGGATGAACCTAGAGAATATCATACTAAGTGAAGTAGGTCAGATGGAAAAAAGAGAAATACTATATGATATCACTTATATGTGGACTCATATAATACAAATGAATTTATTTACAAAACAGAAACAGACTCATAGACATAGAAAACAAACTTATGGTTAGGAATATGGGATTAACAGATACACACTACTATATAGAAGACAGATAAACAACGAGGATTTACTGTATAGCACAAGGAACTATATTAAATATCTTGTAATAACCTATAATGGAGAAGAATCTGAAAAAATATATATAACTGAATCACTCTGTTGTATACCTGTAACTAACACAATATTATAAACCAACTCTACTTCATTTTTGTAAAAAGGAGCATTTTTTTAAAAAAGAACTTTTGCTTTGAGATGGACAACTTTGTAGAGAGGAGTCTCCTTTACATTTCCTCTGAGTGGGGTTATCTGGGTGTGTTTATGTATAATTGTGGGTGTATATATGTGTGGGTACGTGTATATGGATTTACCAAGGAAAACATTTTGCTATAATTACTCTCTCCATATATACACAAATGTGTGTATAAACATATGACTATGAACACTTCTTTATAACCACATCACACCCAAGAAATGTAACATAATGAAATTTCTGCAACTGTCTCAGAATGTCCCTATAGATATCTTTCTTAATTCTAGAATTCAATCAACTGTAACGTACTGCATTTAGTTGTACTGTCTCTTTAATTTCCTTTAATTTAGAAGAATTTCCTGATAGCTTTTATTTGTCTTTCATAACATTCACATATTTGAAGAGTCCAGAGAAGTTGTCTTGTAGAATGCTCCACAATCTCCTTATGATTAGATCCAGGTTAAACCTCTTTGGTAAGAAGGCTCCACAAGCAATGTGGGAACTCTCTCTTAAGCAGAGCTCTTGATGTTTTTGGAGCACTCACAATGAACATAGTATCAAGTTCCTCACCCTTTAGGCACTGTTGAGTTAAGACAACATTAATCGCACATAAGATATCACAGAGACATACACATACACAAAGTATGCACGTAAGATATCACACAGACATACACACACTCAAAGTATGCACTCAAAAAGATCAGATTTTTAAAATGTATCTTTTTAAGGTTTGCCACAGATCCCATGAGGATATTTTGGAAGGCAGTATGAATCCATTATTTCACTGGCCCCAGCCTTGGAAGGTTTTCATTAAAAGGGAGGGGTTCACCAAGAGGATTAAGGTGTCTGGAGGCCTATGGACTTCAGTGATAGATAACCTGAAATCTGTGGTGGGTCAATATGAACAAAGAAGAACCTGATCAAAGGAAAGAAAAAGGCAAGGAAACCAAGGAATAGCTGAGAGAGGTGACACAGACCAGGGTAGACTGACAGAGGACTCTGAAATTCAAAGAATTCTAGCTGCAATGTTTAGTAAATCTTTTGGTAGTTTACTACGATTTGCCCTTGGAAAACTATATCTTTTTGTTTCTCAGAAATAAAGAAAAGGAGGAGAGGGCTTGAAAAGCCTTTTGGACAGAAAACGGCACTGAGAGAAACAATATTTTGATGAGTTAGTGCTAAATGAATTAGAAACATGTGGACTGAATTTCCCTTGAAATACAAATGGATTGAATAATTAATGGAAAAAGCACTTGGCAAAATGTACTTGAGGTTTTTATTGAACCCAAACCAAAAGATTTGAAAATATTTTGAAATATGTGAAAAGTACAATATACATCTGGATTTGCCCAACCCTAGTGAGGATACAGGAAATATTATTTTTGTTTAACATTTATATGATAGCTGCAGTGTGTGTGCCTCAATCCTAAGGTATTTCTTACAACAGCCCCATGGTCTAGGTCGTAATTATTATTTGCATTTGGGGCAAGAAATTTACCAGTACTTGCCTCAAGTGGGCTTCAAGTACAACCTTGTCTTGGTCTGTGTTCTTTAGAGATTTTTGTTAGTAGGAACACTGGACCAGCAGACACAGAACTTGAGTCCAAGTCCTGGGTTTAATTCTTATTGGACCAATCACATTGTATACCTTCTTGGTAGATTTTATCATAATGCAGTTTCTCCGTTTTCCCTAAAAATATATTTTGACTTACATGCTATTATGCCAGATAGTAATAACTATCACTATACCGGCTTTCTTTGGCAACTATCAGCCAAATATATCTGCAGTAGGAAAAACGATTTCCCAGAGATGTCCCTGTCCTAATCCCTGAAACCTGTGAATATGTCATACTACAAGTCAAAGAGAAATTAAGGTAGCAGATGGAATTAAGACTGCTAATTAAATGACCTTAAAATAGTGAGAGTATACTGGGTAATGTAATCACAATGATCCTTAAATGTAGAAGTGGGAGGCCAAGGAAGAGAGTCAGAGAAAGAGATGTAATGACAGAAGTCAAGTCAGAATGATAGGATGAGAGAAGGACTCAACCAGTGTTCTTGTCTTTGAGGATGGGGAGGGAGGGTCATAACCCAAGGAATGTGGGTAGCCTCTAGAAGCTGGAAAACGCAAGGAGCCTCCAGAAAGGAATGTAGCCCTGCCTATGCCTTGATTTTAGCTAAGACCCATGTTGAACTTTTAATCTACAGAACTATTAGATAATAAAGTCGTTTTCCTTTCAGCCACTAAATTTGTGGTAATTTGTCATCAGCAGCAACAGAGAACAAATATATATCTTATTAACAGCTTTCATTTTGAACCATTCTATGCATCTTAACTATGTTTCTTGTAAATAATATTTAGTTTCTTAAAATCAATTTCATAATTTTTGTCTTTTAGTGACTACGTAATTCCATTCACATTTTTGTGATTCTTGATCTATTCGAACTATTTCTGCCATAGTATTTTGTCTTTTTTTCCATCCTATTTTTTTTTTATATCCTGTTTCTTCCTTTCTGCTTTCTGTTGTTTAGTCATTTTTTATTCCTTTTCCTCTTTTGCTGGGTTGAAAAATTATACAATTTATTTATATTATTTTGGTGGTAAACTTACATTAAAAAATAAACTACTTTTTATTGAACTAGAGTACACATACAGAAAAATGCATGTCATAATTATACAATGAAATGAAGTATCATAAAATGAATACAGCCATGTAATAGTCAAGTAACTATCATCAAGAAATAGAATATCCCTTAAGCCCCAGAAGTCCTGGGTGCCCCTCCAAGGCACTACCCCTTCCTTCCTGCTCAAAGGTAACCACCTGTAACTTCCAAAAAACCAGTAAGTTAGTTTTGATAGTTTTAGCACTTTTTAAAAAATGAGATAATAGAGTATATGTTCTTTCTTGTGGGATTAATCTACGTTGTGAAATGTATTTCATTCATTTCCACTGCCATACAGTATCCCATGTGCATCCAAATAGATGCACAAGAATATTCATAGTAATATCATTCATAACATCCCCAAACTGGAAACAACCTAAATGTCTACCAACAATATACTGGATATATATATATTCATGCCTTTACATTTTTAAACATGCATAATTAAAGTTAACCAATATCTTTATGTGTGTTTTTAAATAACAGAAGAACTTTAGGCCAGTTTAACTCATATTATTACTGCCTAGAATTTTAATTCCAAATTGATTTGAACCTAATCACCATTGGTCATTATAATTTTGAGAAGAGATACCAAATATTTAGACTTAACAGCATGGTTAGCTATTTCTTGCTTACTTGTACATTTTATTTTTTCTATTCTTTCTTTCCACATTAAATTTTCATTTTGTTAAAGTATATCCTTCTATAATTCTCTTAGCACAGATCTGGGAATAATAACTGCAGTCTTTTTATGTCTGAAAATGTCATTATTCTGCTCATCCTTTAAGGATGTTTCAGCTGCTTATAGAATTCTTGGTGAATTTACCATTTCTCAGCCCCTTTGAGATACTTATTCCACTTTAAACTTACATGTGCTGCCGTTGATGAGAATTCTGCTGTCCCTCTAACGCCATTCCTTTGTAAGTAACCTGTTGTTTATCTCTGATAGATTTTTGAGGGTTTTGATGTGGATTTATCGTTATTTATCCTGCTCGAAACTCGGTGTGCAGGCTTGCTGAATGGATACAAAAACAAGACCCATCTATATGCTGTCTACAAGAGACCCACTTCAGACCTAGGGGCACACACAGACTGAGAGTGAGGGGATGGAAAAAGATATTCCATGCCAATGGAAACCAAAAGAAAGCTGGAGTAGCTATACTCATACCAGATAAAACAGACTTTAAAATAAAGAATGTTACAAGAGACAAGGAAGGACACTATATAATGATCAAGGGATCAATCCAAGAAGAAGATATAACAATTCTAAATATATATGCACCCAACACAGGAGCATCTCAATACATAAGGCAACTGCTAACAGCTATAAAAGAGGAAATTGACAGTAACACAATAATAGTGGGGGACATTAACACCTCACTTACACCAATGGACAGATCATGCAAAATGAAAATAAATAAGGAAACAGAAGCTTTAAATGACACAATAGACCAGATAGATTTAACTGATATTTATAGGACATTCCATCCAAAAACAGCAGATAACATTTTCTTCTCAAGTGCGCACGGAACATTCTCCAGGATAGATCACATCTTGGGTCACAAATCAAGCCTCCATAAATTTAAGAAAATTGAAATCGTATCAAGCATCTTTTCTGACCACAAAGCTATGAGATTAGAAATGAATTACAGGGAAAAAAATGTAAAAAACACAAACATAAGGAGGCTAAACAATACGTTACTAAATAACCAAGAGATCAGTGAAGAAATCAAAGAGGATATCAAAAAATACCTAGAGACAAATGACAATGAAAACACGACAATCCAAAACCTATGGGATGTGGCAAAAGCAGTTCTAAGAGGGAAGTTTATAGCTATACAAGCCTACCTCAAGGAACAAGAAAAATCCCAAGTAAACAATCTAACTTTACACCTAAAGGAACTAGAGAAAGAAGAACAAACAAAACCCAAAGTTAGCAGAAGGAAAGAAATCATAAAAATTAGAGCAGTAATAAATGAAATAGAAACAAAACAATAGCAAAGATCAATAAAACTAAAAGCTGGTTCTTTGAGAAGATAAACAAAATTGATAAACCATTAGCCACACTCATCAAGAAAAAGAGGGAGAGGACTCAAATCAATAAAATTAGAAATGAAAAAGGAGAAGTTACAACAGACACTGCAGAAACACAAAGCATCCTAAGAGACGACTACAAGAAACTCTATGCCAATAAAATGGACAACCTGGAAGAAATGGACAAATTCTTAGAAAGGTATAACCTTCCAAGACTGAACCAGGAAGAAACAGAAAATATGAACAGACCAGTCACAAGTAATGAAATTGAAACTGTGATTAAAACTCTTCCAACAAACAAAAGTCCAGGACCAGATGGCTTCACAGGTGAATTCTATCAAACATTCAGAGAAGAGCTAACACCCATCCTTCTCAAAGTCTTCCAAAAACTTGCAGAGGAAGGAACACTCCCAAACTCATTCTATGAGGCCACCATCACCCTGATATCAAAACCAGACAAAGATACTACAAAAAAAGAAAATTACAGACCAATATCACTGATGAATATAGATGCAAAAATCCTCAACAAAATACTAGCAAACAGAATCCAACAACACATTAAAAGGATCATACTCCACGATCAAGTGGGATTTATCCAGGGATGCAAGGATTCTTCAATATATGCAAATGAATCAATGTGATACACCATCTTAACAAATTGAAGAATAAAAACCATATGATCATCTCAATAGATGCAGAAAAAGCTTTTGACAAAATTCAACACCCATTTATGATCAAAACTCTCCAGAAAGTGGGCATAGAGGGAACTTACCTCAAGATAATAAAGGCCACATACGATTAACCCACAGCAAACATCATTCTCAATGGTGAAAAACTGAAAGCATTCCCTCTAAGATCAGGAACAAGACAAGGATGTCCACTCGCACCACTATTATTCAACATAGTTTTGGAAGTCCTAGCCACAGCAATCAGAGAAGAGAAAGAAATAAAAGGAATACAAATTGGAAAAGAAGAAGTAAAACTGTCACTGTTTGCAGATGACATGATACTATACATAGAGAATCCTAAAAATGCCACCAGAAAACTACTAAAGCTAATCGATTAATTTGGTAAAGTTGCAGGATACTAAATTAATGAACAGAAATCTCTTGCATTTCCTATACACTAATGATGAAAAATCTGAAAGAGAAATTATGGAAACACTCCCATTTACCATTGCAACAATAAGAATAAAATACCTAGGTATAAACCTACCTAGGGAGACAAAAGACCTGTATGCAGAAAACTATAAGACACTGATGAAAGAAATTAAAGATGATACCAACAGATGTAGAGATATACCATGTTCTTGGATTGAAAGAATCAATATTGTGAAAATGACTACACTACCCAAAGCAATCTACAGATTCAATGCCACCCCTATCAAATTACCAATGGCATTTTTTACGGAACTCGAACAAATCATCTTAAAATTTGTATGGAGACACAAAAGACCCTGAATAGCCAAAGCAGTCTTGAGGGAAAAAAATGGAGCTGGAGGGATCAGAATCCCTGACTTCAAACTATACTACAAAGCTACAGTAATCAAGACAATATGGTACTGGCACAAAAACAGAAACATAGATCAATGGAACAAGATAGAAAGGCCAGAGATAAACCCACACACCTATGGTCAACTAATCTATGACAAAGGAGGCAAAGATATACCATGGAGAAAAGACAGTCTTTTCAATAAGTGGTGCTGGGAAAACTGGACAGCTATATGTAAAAGAATGAAATTAGAACACTCCCTAACACCATACAGAAAAATAAACTCAAAATGGATTTGAGACCTAAATGTAAGACCAGACACTGTAAAACTCTTAGAGGAAAACATAGGAAGAACACTCTTTGACATAAATCACAGCAAGATCTTTTTTGATCCACCTCCTAGAGTAATAGAAATAAAAACAAAAATAAACAAATGGGACCTAACGTAACTTCAAAGCTTTTGCACAGCAAAGGAAACCATAAACAAGACCAAAAGACAACCCTCAGAATGGGAGAAAATATTTGCAAATGAATCAATGGACAATGGATCAATCTCCAAAATATATAAATAGCTCATGCAGCTCAATATTAAAAAAACAAACAACCCAATCCAAAAATGGGCAAAAGACCTAAATAGACATTTCTCCAAAGAAGACATACAGATGGCCAAGAAGCACATGAAAAGCTGCTGAACATCACTAATTATTAGAGAAATGCAAATCAAAACTACAATGAGGTATCACCTCACACCAGTTAGAATGGGCATCATCAGAATATCTACAAACCACAAATGCTGGAGAGGGTGTGGAGAAAAGGGAACCCTCTTGCACTGTTGGTGGGAATGTAAATTGATACAGCCACTATGGAGAACAGTATGAAGGTTCCTTAAAAAACTAAAAATAGAATTACCATATGATCCAGCAATCCCACTATTGGTCATATACCCAGAGAAAACCATAATTCAAAAAGACACATGCACCCCAATGCTCATTACAGCACTATTTACAATATCCAGGTCATGGAAGCAACCTAAATGCCCACCGACAGACGAATGGATAAGGAAGTTGTGGTACATATATACAATGGAATATTACTCAGCCATAAAAAGGAATGAAATTGAGTCATTTGTTGAGACACAGATGGATCTAGAGACTGTCATTCAGAGTGAAGTAAGACAGAAAGAGAAAAACAAATATTGTATATTAACACATGTATGAGGAACCTAGAAAAATGGTACAGATGAACCGGTTTGCAGGGCAGAAGTTGAGACACAGATGTAGAGAACAAACATATGGACACCAAGGGGGAAAACTGCGGTGAGGTGGGGACGGTGGTGTGCTGAATTGGGCGATCGGGATTGATATGTACACACTGATGTGTATAAACCTGATGACTAATAAGAACCTGCAGTATAAAAAAGCAAACAAAGAAACAACTAATACTAAACTTTCTTTGGGTTATTTGTATGGAAATATGTTAATATAAATGTTTCAGACATTACATGAAATGTCTAAAAATCTTATATGTTCTGGTTTAATGTTATAAGTCATAATTCTAGTTATTACTTTAAAATGTATATCTCAGAAATAACTAAATTTCCTTGTCAATTGCATTATTATGAACTTTCATCAAATCATTAACCATGGTCATTTTTGAGTCTTTTGTCATTTACAGACAGTTCTGTGTGTACTCTGATGCTTTTGCAAAAATGTTCCTATAAAAGGGTTTCATCTTCAAGGAATTCATGCAAAAGACTCTGACAAGTACAGGTTTCTGGTAACTCACTATACTGCTGCACTGAATGAATAAGTATTTTCAGAACTCTAATGGAAAACTGATGAGTTCATAAAAGTACTAACAAAAGATCAAGATGAAAAAATAATTAATTACATGGGACTGAGTGAACTGATGAGGATGATTATAATTTTTGTGACTTTCTGTTTGAATTAAAAAACAAAATCTCACAAGGACTCAGAGCCAAAATAATACAAGTCAATTTTCAGTGCAAAGTAAAGGAGCTGTTACAGTGGAGGATTACTGGACTGAATGTCAATATTATGACATAGTATTAGTGTGTTTCGTGTTTGGTAATTGCAATCATTGTTGCTTTTGTTGTGGTCATCCATTTACAATGCTTGGTGTCAGTTTATTTATCTCTTGTAGAAATAAAATACAGTGTGTTTGTGAAAAAAAAAGGAGAAACTGAGAAAAAAATAAATAAATTACAAAAAAAAAGAAAACTCGGTGTGCTTCTTCAATCTATGGAATCACATCTTTCTTTAATTTTGGAAAATCATATTCATTGTTTTTTCCAAAGTTTGCTCTTTATTCTTTCTCTTGTTTCCTTGTGGAACCTGAATAAATGAAACAAAATTTTAATTCTACTCTTTCTTCTTTTTCTCTTAATTTCTCCTTTATATTTTCTATCCCATTATTCTTTCCCTGCTGATTTTCTGTGTGATGCCCTTAGATTTGCTCTTTTAAAAAATTAATTAATTAATTTATTTTTGGCTGCACTGGGTCCTCGTTGCTGTGCACAGGCTTTCTCTAGTTGTGGCGAGTGGGGGCTACTCTGCAATGCGGTGCGCAGGGTTCTCATTGCAGTGGCTTCTCTTGTTGCAGAGCACGGGCTCTAGGCACATGGGCTTCAGTAGTTGCAACACACAGGCTCAGTAGTTGTGGCTCGTGGGCTCTAGAGCACAGGCTCAGTAGTTGTGGCGCAGGTGCTTAGTTGCTCCGCAGCATGTGGGATCTTCCCAGACCAGGGCTCGAACCTGTGTCCCCTACATTGGCAGGTGGATTCTTAACCACTGCGCCACGATGGAAGCCCTAGATTTGCTTTTTAAAGCACCAATTTTATCTTTAGCTGCATCAAATTGTTATTTAAGCCACACATTCAGCTTTTCATATCAATGACTATATTTCCTATTTATAGAAATCTATTTACTTATTTCTCAAATTAAGTTTTTCTTTCTTTCTTTTTAAAATATTCTGTTTCTACTTTGTTGCATTCATTCCTTTATATCTGTGACCATTTTAGATGTACTTATAGCTCCCTTCAGATTGTTGTATTATCTCTAGTTTTTTTTAAATGAATTTATTTATTTTATTTAGTTTTGGCTGCGTTGGGTCTTTGTTGCTGCGTGCGGTCTTTCTCTAGTTGCAGCGAGTGGGGCCTACCCTTTGTGGCAGTGTGTGGGCTTCTCATTGTGGTGGCTTCTCCTTGTTGCAGAGCACAAGCTCTAGGCGCGCAGGCTTCAGTAACTGTGGCATGTGGGCTCAGTAGTTGTGGCACACGGGCTTAGATGCTCCACGGAATGTGGGATCTTCCTGGACCAGGGATTGAACCCATGTCCCCTACATTGGTAGGTGGATTCTTAACCACTGTGCCACCAGGGAAGTCCCTATCTCTAGTTTTTGGTGTACAGACTTCCCCTCTTGTAGTAAGTGTCTGTTGTCTCTCCTGAATGCTAGTTTGTTTAACCACAAGATTTACAATAACATCATCTTTTGGCACAAAATGCTTTCTATTGGAGTTTGGTGTGTCTGGGGATGTGGGAATGCTTCTATGCTTCTATAAACTATTCTGCAGGAGCCCTATGATATCCCTGGACTCACTCCAGTTTTCAAGTTAACTCCTCATTTTTGGATAAATTTAGCCATGTGGTTCCATGAACCTCATGCTCACCACACTATATAAGCCTGGGTTTCCAGTTCTCATATATTTCCTACTTATGGTTCTAACTGGATTCTAAACTTCCCTGCTGCTCATTCCCTCCCTGGGCCAGACTCCTGAACTCTCCTCCTCCTTGCATTTCTTTGTGAATTTCCCCTGAGCCCCTCAGCATTTGTACCACCTTTTTGATTTAAGAAAATCAAGAAATGTTCTCATCCTTTCTGGCAACTGGGGATTTTCATTTCTTGACTGTATTTAGTTGTCCTTGCTGTATTTGGGGAGGGGGGAATTCGATGAGTTTGATGTGGGAGTCTGCCTGACTGATAAGAAGTCTGGACAATTCAGTTAATCTCTATGGACACTACATTCTTCAAAGGTAAAACAGAGCGGATTATATCTATTATATCTATTTTATTAGATTGTATCTATTATATCTATTTTCTTGTGTTAATAAAATGGAATCATATATTCAAAAATTCTCTTTTTTACATTATAAAGCATCATACAAATATGCTAAGAGAATAAATTAGTATGCCAGAAAATTCAGGCTCTTTGGACAATAACTTTCAATAGCACAGTCACAAAAGTATATGATTATTTGTCCTGAACTTAGCAGTTTAGCATTCAAATGACTTTATCAGTGTTGGGGAAAGAAAAGAATGGCTTGGTGAAGGTGTGTTTGAGGGTGAGAGATTGGACAGCATCCTTCCACAAAATGTTGACATGATTAGGATTATTACCATAAGTGGCATCCAAAATAGAAAAAGAGTTTTTGTTAATCTTATTTGAGAAAAAGTTCAGTAATTCTGTTATTGTAATTATCATCTCATATTTGTGTACAACTTTTATTGATCAAGTAAATGTCAATGAGCTGGACACTTTATAAATTACTTCTGATGCCATTTACAGACGAGAGTTAAAGCTTTATACTATGTCTGATAGGAGTAAGTTAAATACCATTGTCCTCAGAGTACATAGCTGTGAAAACAGAGGTCCAGACAGCTCAGGTGACTTGTATAAGCGCCCACCCTTATAAGAAAGGGCAGAGCTGCAAGGTACTCTGTGACTCTTTTATCACCCAGTTCCCTTTCCAATGTAAATTTATATCACTTTTGCCCTTATTTTCTGTGCTGTTTCTTATACAGACCAAGTCTGGGATTTAAAAGTCACTTTCTAGGAAAGAATTACATTAATGTCTATACTTCTGTTTCTGACCCTGCTAGAACCATTCTTTCTGTCTTATTGTTGTTCCTATTTTTTAAAATTATCTTTTGTGTCATTGCAATTAGTCTCTCTTTTTCAATACACAATGTTGAACATGGAAGTACTCATTTTACTTACCCACTGTGTCTTTTGGTTAACAGTAAATGCATACACTCAATCAGCCAATGTCTGTTGTTTACTCCCCAGCAAAGGTCTTAAAACATTTTCTCACACCATATACAAAAATAAACTTAAAATGGATTAAAAACCTAAATGTAAGACCAGAAACCATAAAATTCCTAGAAGAAAACATAGGCACAACACTGTTTTGACATAACTCATAGCAATATATTTTTGGATCTGTCTCGTAAGGCAAAGGAAACAAAAGCAAAAACAATAAATGGGACCTAAATAAACTTAAAAGGTTTTGCACAGCAAAGGAGACCACTGGAAAAACAAAAAGACAACCTACTGAATGGGAGAAAATATTTGCAAATAATATGACCAATAAGGGGTTAATATCCAAAATATATAAACAGCTCATACAACTCAATATCAAAACAAACAAACAAACGAAAGAACAACCCGATTAAAAAATGGGCAAAAAACCTGAACAGACATTTTTCTAAAGAAGATATACAGATAGCTATATCTGTATATAAAAGATGCTTAACATCTTTAATCAGAGAAATGCAAATCAAAACCACAAGGAGATGTCACCTCACACCTGTGCTATCATCAAAAAGACCACAAATAACAAATGTTGGCGAGGATGTGAAGAAAAGGGAACTCTTGTATACAATTTGTGGGAATGTAAATTGGTGCAGCCATGATGGAAGACATTACATAGGTTCCTCAAAAAGCTGAAAATAAAACTACATATGATCTGGCAATTCCACTCCTGGGTAGATATCTAAAGAAAACAAAAACATTAATTTGAAAAGATGCATGCACCCTAATGTTCCTAGCAGCATTATTTACATTAGCCAAGATATAAAAGCAACCTAAGTGTACATAAACAGATGAATGGATAAAGATGTGGTTTATATATACAATGGAATATTACTCAGCCATAAAAAAGAATGAAATTTTGTCATTTGCAACAACATGGATGAACCTGAAAGGTATTATGCTTAGTGAAATAAGTAAGACAGAGAAAGACAAATACTGTGTGTTATCACTTATATGTGAAGCTTAAAAAATAAAACAAAAGAATGAATACAACACAACAGAAGCGGACTCACTGATATAGAGAACTAGTGGTTACGAATGGAGAGAGGGAAGGGAGGAAGGGCAAGATAGGGGTAGGGGTAGAGATACAAATTACTATGTATAAAATACATAAGCTACAAGGATATATTGTACATCACAGGGAATATAGTCAATATTTTACAATCTCTTTAAATGGAGTACAATCTATAAAAAATTTAAATCATTATGTTGTACAACTGAAACTAATATAATATTGTAAATCAACTATACCTCAATGGAAAAAAAAGGTCATGGCCACCAGAGGCCTTAAGATATTTTCACAACCTCTTAACTTTAAAGTGTATTGGAAAGCCACCGCAGACTCTATTTTCTCTCTGTCAAAATGCATTACTCATGATCATAAGCAAAACTCTAGTATTATATTCAAATTCTGGCTTTGCCAACTTACTAGCTGTGTGATCTTGGGCAAGTTGCTTAACCTTTCTGTGCCTTAGTTTTCTCATCTGTACAATGCAGATAACAGTAGTATCTGTGCATAGGGTTGCTATAAGAATGTTTAGAATTTGTAAAGCACTAGAATGAAGTTTTCTATGTATGTGTTTACTACATAAAATGAATTAAAGCTTCATATTTCTAGACATCAGCCACCAAAATCTGTTAAAGTCAGGGCTGGGCTTGGTGATCCCTAAGGTTCTTTTCAGGTTTGAAGTGTTTCAGCCTTTTGCTCAACATCATAACTGATCTGAATGGATGTCTAGACTGACCTACTTTTCCAGGGATGATCATAACAGCATCTCTCATTAATATGCTTCAACAATCCAGTTTTCCTTGGATTCTAGTAAATCTAATTTTCAACTGTGTATGTAAATACTAGATGTTGAACAGAATTTACTTTTTCTTCAAATAGAAGTCTGGATATCATTCAGACACAGTCTTTGATTCAAAGCATTTTCCAAAGCATTTTGGCTTCAAGTACCTAGATTTTTTTAAAACTATTACTGTTAATGATTTATATTTTAAGAGATTACATATGTTATAATCTTTGGGGTTATTTAGGTAATACAACATTCCATTAGTTGGAAATATGTTAAACAATTACTTTTCCCAGTATGTGATAACATGCACATAGACTGTTAGAGCTAGAGTGGACCTAAGGGATCATCTAGTCTAATCATCTAATTTTACAGCTCAGGAACTGAAAGCCCAGAGGAGAGTTGTTAGTTGGCCAACTTAGGTCTAAAACTCTGGTCTTCTGACTGACATGATGGTGCTCTATCTACTACTCAGCAGGATGGTAACTAAAATTCTTAATAATGACTTTGAGATACCACAAGATCCCCAATTACCTCTGCCATAACAAATAATAAAAAATAAAAATTTCAATATAGTTTTGGTATTAAGAATATTTGGCTGTATTGCAATTTCCTGAAAATCAGTGATTCACATGTTGTATAATGCAATTTGCTTTAACCAGTACATCTGATTAATCAGAACTTTGCTCTCTAACTCCAGAAAATAGGACATTCAATGTAAAATTTTTGATTTTTGGAAGTGATGCTAAGTGCTAATGTTGATAGATAAGAGATGTTGGTCTTAGATTGTATTGATTTTAATAAGCTATTTAAGAATCTTCACCATCATCATCAGTTGTATTCCTTGAATATACAAAGTAGCTTAAAGCTTTATATTACATGGTAACACGATGTCTATTCTTTCAGTGGAGGTATGAATACAAAGAATGAAAAAAAATGAGTCATCATGGTCACTTTGTTTTAAATTGAGGTGAATTCATCGGACACTAAGCTTAGGGAAAGCCAATGCTTCTTCTTCCTGGCAAGTTCACAGAAAATGCAGAGAAAAGAAACTTCAGGGAGCTAATTATTTAATCATAAATAAAGGGAGAAATACTTTGGTAGAAGTAAAGTATGAGATTCTTCAACTTTGTAGAGTAATAGTTTCGATAGGGAAATGAGAAAAAAAGCCTAGAAGGTAAGAAACAGACAAGCAAACAGGCAATAGGAGACTTGGAATTGCAAAATATAAACCTTGGGGTATATCTGGAGAGAAAATCTCTTTAAAATCTCTTTCTTTACGCTACTCCAGTATCCAGGTTGGAATTTCTTTTTTCCTGTTCCACAAGAATCTCTGGTGTCTTAATTATCTCTCACCTCCTTCAGTGCCTGGTAGATAAGGCCAACTAAAGAACATTATCATCATAGAAATTAACCTTGAATTTGTTTAAATACTATGAAAGTAATGTAATCACTTTTATACTGATCACCGCGAAAACACACTTCTCTCTCTGTCTCTTCCTTTCACTTGTATCTTCACTGTCAAAACTTTTAAGAATGAAAACATTCACAGGCTAAGCTGGCTATTCTCTTGAAGTACCTGCAGCAAGCTACATCTAAAAAACTTATTATTTTTTTTTTTTTTTGCTAGAAGAGAAACAAGCTTCAATGCTCAATGCCCACCTTGTGCAAATTGTTCTTCCAGGTCCTGGATTTTGGAGTCAGTAGAAATCCACACGACTAGGTTGTGTGTGTGTGTTGTTTAAAGAGATTCCCAATTCTAGCAATAGAACAATTTACAACTACAGAACGCCAGGAAGCATCAACCACCACAACTGGTCCTCTCTTCCCAAAGCCTGATGGCCCATGAATCAGAGTTTCCCCTTTTCCAGTCTGAAACAATAAACAATATCTGTCTCTCCCCACTCCTAGCCAGTCTGGCAATCATCTGACTTGTCAGAGGGCCACAATTTATTGGTGGAGAATCTGCTGGGATGTTCCTGGGAGGTTTGCCAACCACTGGATCACACTTTTCAGATGCTGCCTCCCGAGAGGCTGGAGCGGCAGAAGTACAGAGGCAGCTCAGAGGTGATGTCAGGAGTCTTCTTGCAAAGGGTAACCCTGGGCACTGTCACTCCAGCCAGAAGTACTCACCCCCAGACTACAGTTGTTGGCAAAGGGCAAGATAAAAATAAACACAGCAATGCAACACATCTGCACCAAGCATCTGGGTGAGAAGACAGAATGAAGCAGAAATGCTTCTGTCTGAATTAACAAGTCTATCACCATTACTGTAGCACTGTCATCTGCAAATTTCCTTGCACCACCCAGTCTGGAATACCTCCCTTCACCTATTGGACTAGGTATAGATACTCAGATAGTAATACAGATATATAGAATTAAAAATAGATTTCTATTAATGATAGAATGTGTTGCCATTTACCAGTTGTGTGATGACCTTGGGCAAGTTACTTAAGATTTCTTCATTTCAGTTTTCTCTACTGTAAAATACGAATAGTAATAGTTTATGTTTTACAGTATTGTTTGTCTTTGGTTCAAGCTAGGAATGAGTTCATATTTGTAAATTATTTACAACAGTATCCAGAACATAGTAAGTGCTTAACAAATGTTATCTTTGTTATGTTTCTTACTATTATTATTTAGATTCACTGATACTTTTAGATTTCACAGCATTCTGAGTTCAAAGGACCATGTCTTATTCAACTGGGTATTGTCATTACTAAACATGATAATGGGAGATAGTATGTTCCTCCCTAGTGCTATGCTTAATGCATTGTGTTTGCCTGTGATATCAATTTCTCTCACAATTTGGCCAGGTAAAGATTATATCTACCAGAACTAAGGAGTAAAGCACTGCAAAGACAAGATTTCAGTATTTTGCACGCCTCAACCGTACCCCGTATTTTCTGAAAATACATCACTTATGTGCTTCGCCCCTTCAAAGCATTTATGTCCTCTGTCAGTCTGATTTTTTTCTTCCCCATCCAAAGAAAGTTTGGAATTCTATCTGCACAGATTTGGGGTACATATTGCCCAAATACAGATTAAGTAGAAATTTTCTTTTGAAATGCAAACACCTTTGCAAGTAGTAACACCAAAAGTCAGGAAACATCATGTGAATGAGTTTACCAGATCTGTTTTTTAGCTAGACAAGACTTGTTAGGGGAGTGTGACTCGTGTGTGTGTGTGTGTGTGTGTGTGTGTGTGTGTGTGTGAATGAGAGAGAGCTAGAGGGGGAGAGAGAGAGATGTGATGGGAGGGGAGTAGTCAACAGTACTAGCCTCCTGATTCCAAGGCATGGCACATCTTCTCCCTTCTGTGGTCATTTTCAACTGTGGGTCCCTACCGGGAGTGGTACAGCTGGAAGATTTTTCTTTATTGGAAGCCAGCTGTGGATGCTCTGGGGACCATTCTACCTTACCAGACTTGGGAGTAGTACAATGGTTCTAGGGAAGAAGTGAGTTTCCCTGGGTTTTGTCCTTGCCATTTTTCTGCTCTTAAGCAGGGACATGAAGTACAATACAATGGACAAGAGCCCTAAGGACTGGAATATGAGGCAGAGAGCTGCTCTCAGTTTATACTCCCATATGCTAATTATGGAAGTGTTTATTTCCCTATAGCATTGCTAACACTGGATATCATCATCTGAGCTTGCTTTTATTTACTTGTTATGGGAAGCTGATACCTTATTCTTTTTTTTTTTTTTTTTTTTTTTTTTTTGCGGTACGCGGGCCTCTCACTGTCGTGGCCTCTCCCGTTGCGGAGCACAGGCTCCAGATGCACAGGCTCAGCGGCCGTGGCTCACGGACCCAGCCGCTCTGTGGCATGTGGGATCTTCCCGGACCGGGGCACGAACCCGTGTCCCCTGCATCAGCAGGGGGACTCTCAACCACTGTGCCACCAGGGAAGCCCGATACCTTATTCTTTTAACTAGCATTTCTTAAAAATCCTTGTGAGAGTGAACATTTTTAGTATGTTTATTTGTCATTTTTATTTCTTCTTTTTTGACTTGTCAGTTCATATGCTTAACCCATTTTTCTTCTGGTGTTATCATGCTATTTTTATGTCCAAATCTGAATTTGTTAGCCTTGGTAGTTTCCTGCATACTGGACGCAAAGTTGAATTCTCACCAAAAGCACTATTGTCAGAAAAATTATCTTAACAATTGGAGACAGGCCTCTAATTATAGGATATTCTTTCAGGAAAGTGCTGGGTGTGACTTTCTATTGATTGTCTATTTTACAACTCTTTAGGAGCAAGTGTTACCCACGAAAATGTTTGCCCAGTAGAGATACAAATAATTACTGACTGGTAGAACACACAACTAAAAGGTTTATAGACCGGTTGGACATTAACTAGTTTTGCATCTAACCCATCAATCTATTAAATTGCCTATATATACTCAGATTCTCAAATAAGCTTAAGACCAATTTTAGGATCTTACTGGTTCCCTCATTAACTAATGAGTTAAATAAAATCTTTGACATATGTTCATTTTATATTAGCCTGAAAGTCATGAGTTTACCTTTTCAAAAATTACATCTCAACCCCATTGGCTCTGAAAATTTCTCCCCAACTCCATTACCATTCATTGCTTTTAATGAGTACAAAGGAGGTTTAAAGTTTATATTCCTAGAATTAGAAAAGACACGTGTTGACCCTTTCCATACTCTCCTAACTCATCTCACTTTAAGTTCAAAATTGAAAACTCCAAATCAAAAGAATCCAGCTCATGGTCCTTCTTT